>NC_091731.1:15742500-16367500 GCF_030179895.1 Drosophila kikkawai | reverse complement strand
TGTGCCTTCTATAGTAGACTGACTTTTGAAGCACATAAAAAAATAATAAGCTGTATTAGGTTATAATTGGATTTTGTATATTATATATAGAATTTAACTTCAAACAGAGTCAAGATTGCTTAGTTGTAAGATATTTAAAAGCCCAAGTTTAATGTTTTAAAATAAAATACAAACTAAGATGGCCAAGTTACCAAGTATGGGTTTAGAAACATATAGATAACATGTTAAAAGTCGATGCTTCCCATAAACTTTAAACTTTATTGTTTAATAACTCCATTGCTTATACTCGAATTAAACTTAACTTCGAAATTCAAGTTTAATAATCTTTAAATGGCTTGCAGGTTTAAAAATTAACCATTTAGTTTGTGCAGTGTAGTAACGCGCATTTCGGCACTGCCGGTTTTTCAAGTTTTCCATGCAACGCGTTTTCACAAAAAATTCCAAACAGCGTTTGCTTCGCTTTTTTTATGCATTAGTTGTTGTAATAATATTTACCTAGCATTGCTATTGCTGCAACAGCAAGAGCGGGAACATGTGCGGAGTTCCTCTAACAGAACCAAGTCGGATTCGAAATTTTGCTAAATTATCCAGCACATGCCGAGCGGCGGAGGAAAACATGTTTGGCCAGCTAGCAGCACATAAGACTGACAGCTGCTGCTTGGCCGGTTCTCTCATTCTTTCCATATCTCCAACTCCATCGCCATCGCCAGCTCTCGGCCTCCGTTGCCCACTCCGCCCTGCCCATTTAAGTGCCACATGTCGGAGACGTTCCGCCAGATCCCGCAGGGAAAGCGATATGACAGCGGCAGCCGGGAACTCACACGTGCCACAATGCGACTCCGAGTTAGAAGCGATTTTACACTGACTTTACAATTGAGTTTCGAAATCACAGCAAGATGTGTATAATTATTAAAATGATAATGAAGAAGTGAGTGTTCATTTTATGATGATAGGTTTAATACTCCCTGGAAAAAATGTTGATTACAATTTTAAAATATATGAATAATGAGTATAAAGAGAAAGCAAAATAATATCTTTATTTTCAATTATGTATTAATTTATGTTTAAAAGAATCTTAGATAAAGGAATAATAATTAAAGATTCATATAATTTATTCAAACACATCATTGTTCAAATAATTTATAGACTGTTTATTGACAAGTATATTGTTGTTTAAATTAAGGCAATAAAAACGAGATCAAATCAATGCCCCATTCATATCTTATTTATTGTTGCATTATGTTTATATAAATTCGATAAAATTTCCATAAATCTTTCACATTTATTTTGATAATTTACGTTTTGCCAAGATCTTTGATTTTTCTTCAAGAAATCTGAGATGAAATTCTAAGATTCTCCTAAAATATGACTTATTTCTTGCTGTGTGGAAAACTGTCGCTCTCGTGCTCATCGCTTGTGATAAAGTGCCGGCATTTCAACTCATTTCGGCTTACTTTGTGGAATTGATTTTCAATATTCATTAAGACGCCCCACACACTGCCAAACACACATCACACATCACCGCGGGTTCGTTGCCTTGGCAATGGTGGCGATTAATACAGGGGTGGGTGGCTGGAGTTCATCTGCTTGTGCCGGGTTTCCCTCAGTTTTTGGGTGGGCGTGGCATGGTTGCATGCGACAATTGCACTTCCGGCAACAACACCAGCCAGCACACACACTCCACTCCTTAAAACTCCCTGACATTGCTCTGCCATTTTCTCTCTTCGCTCAAACGATTCTCGATTCTCGAAGAGGAGCAGGTGCTCTTCCCGGCTGCGTGCCTCAAATTGCTGGCTCATGTTGCGTCCATCAAACAGCTGACGGCGTCGATCAATTGAAATTGCTTTTTCGCTTTCTACCATCGCCCGCCCTTCGATGTTGCATCGCTGCTGCCGTGTTGCTGCGGTTGCCTCTTGTCGCTCTGTGATGACTTCCTGGAACTAATGGCTGATGAATCGTCTTGGGAGTCGTTCATGAAATAGAAAAATTAATAGCTGAGGTTCTTTGAAATCAAAGCTGTGGCCAAGACTTTTTATTGAGATAGAATTTATTGCTTCAATCTTGTTTTTTGTGTTCTATATTTTCTTGTTGAAAACACATAAAAAATTAAAGTTATCATGTCAGAGCAAGTAGGTAAGCAGAGCCTCTCTCTGCGCTTCTCATAAATTCAACTTAAGTGAGTGACCAACTGGATTTTAGTGCTTTATTGGCCCTCTGAGTTATGCACTGCCCCCCCGAGAACACAATTTCCAATTGCATGCAGAAATATGAGCAGGAACTGCTCTGTGCTCGGAGCTCTGGCCATTATTTCGTTCCGCATAGAGGGAACAAAACAATGCCAAAGAGAGAACTCAATAAATTGCAGAAAAGCGAAAAGTGGAAAGAACTGAAAAATAAACAAGAACGAAACTGCAGTACCAGTAACAAAACCAAAAAAATAGTGAAGAAAAACAAGCTTTCCACTTGCAGTTTTAATGTGTTTTGTGCGTTGCTCCTCGTTTTATAATTGAGTTGGCAGTTGCAGCCAAAGTTGGAGCTGCAGCAGCAATGCACTCACCCACCCGCCACCATACCAGTCAGCCCCATTTCCCGGCCGCAGCCCGCTTTTCCCGGGGGAGTGGGAGTTGTGCACTCGTGTGCACTGAATGCGAAAAAGTTCCGCACACTTTTCGACTGAAACGCGATATTATTATACGTATTTCCCATATTTTTTATTATTATTCTCATAACATCCAGCCCCGCCCAGTGCGGACTTACCTTTATGCGCCGCCCTAAAATGGAAGCGCAAACACAAACGCTCGGGGATCTGGTGCACGGTGGCTGCCAGTCAGACAAAAACCACCATCCTTGTAGGGTTCCGTAATGAGCGTTTCCGTCGAAACCCTATTCCCTTTTTCCACGCTTGTCAAAACGTAGATGGAAAGTAATATTCAGAAGAATACAATGAGAATATCTTAAATTATATAATTTAACGAAAGTGCACAGCAAATGAAGATTGTTTTAAGTACATTTTATTTTTATTTTTATAATTATTACTTATTAAAATGCATATACTTATTTATTTCTCTGTTTTTTTTGCTTTCAGATTTTTCCTGACATTCCGGTAAGTTGCGCTAATGCAATAGGACATAAAATCCTTACCTCCCAGAGACTTAGAAGAAGTTTACGATTTTTAAATTAATTTCAATAGCTTCTATATACTCTTTTTTTGTGAGTGCACTGGCACTTGGCCGCATTTAAAAGCACATATTCTTTCTATCACCGCACAGCGGGCTTTAAGCTGGATCGACGCTCCATAATCGCTACATTTTTTGCTTCATTACCGGCCTTTCCCTGCAATTGGTCTGTAAATTGTCTAAAGCCGATGAAAGATCACCCAGGAAGCCAGAAAGAGCAGCTCTTAATTTACTTGGGCCATAAACGGCACCACTTTCCTATGTGTATTTTCCGGCCCAGCAAAGTGTGAAGTGTGGGGCATTATGCGTACGAGTGTATTTCATAACTCACTCTTATGGCTGGCAAACAAATGAGCAAAAGTGTGCTAGTCTAGTCCGGACTGGGAATGGAGCCCAAGCCAGAGTCGGAGCCCCAGCCCCGTCTGCCAGATGAGCCGTTAGACAGCGCCGATGGTGCCCCCAGAGTTCATTTACTCCGCTTGGCCACCAAGAAAATTCTATGGAAAGAAAAGGCTCAAAAAATGCCCAGCAACGTTATTTGTAGTTTTTATTTCTTTTCTTTTTCTTGGCTCATATTTTGCTAGAACATTTTCGGTTTTTTGTGTTTTTGTTGTCTTCTTTTAAATGCTCGGCTGGGCTAAGAGTGAAGAGGGGTCAGGCGGGGGCTTGAAAAAAATCCAAGCTTGGCCTGAAAAAAGTGCTTATTAAATTTAATGACAGCACGCTGGCTTGCGAAAAGCGATTTGACTTTTTTATTTCAAGCTTTTTTCCAGCCTTTGGTTATATAGCTTTTTTGAGTAGTTTTTTATTTTTTATTTTTTGTTTTCCGTTTATTGGGGGCTGGGGCTCATTGGGAGCACTGAGGCCATAACAGCACAGTCTTTAAGTTTAATTATGTGGCAGGGCTTCTTGCCCCGGCTTTGACTCCATCAAATGGATCGTAATGGCCATAATAGTTATACAGTTTCAATTGAAAAGGTAACAAATTTTATTGTTCATGAGGCTAAGTGGAGAGGAAAACGAAAGTTTAGATTTGATTAATTCCACATTTCCTTTTCAACTTGGAGAATTTATTTGTCTATCATTACAGCCACAGGATAGTTGGTGAAAATGTTGGGTATGTTATTACTTATTAGATTAATTGCCATTTTAAGGATGTTTCATTAAGGGAAAGGTCATAAGTAAAGAAAAACCTTGATCGAAGCTATCTCAAAAATAAACCTCTTTTTATATTAAGTAAGCCCTGATTGATGTCCGTTAACAACTCCAGCAATCAATGTCCACTACCTGGTAGTTTGCCAACTTAAAATGCAGTTTCCCTTTTTACCCGACCTGTCACTGTCTTATCCCCCTTTATCCTTTAGCGATTTCCACCTTGGCCAACTGTCGCTGCCTGTCCGGCTTCCCTGGGATCTCTCACAATTATGAACGACAAACTGGCATAAATTTATGACTAGCATGGACTCCGGTGGAGTTTTGGCATTTGCAGGCAGCCAGCAGGCGGCAGTGAAAGTATTTTAATTAAATGGGGGACGGAGCGCTTTAGACCTGCAGGTTATGAGGCGGTAATTTGCAATTTCCCCGCACAAAGACGTGGCTCACTCGGTTGGCTTATTATTCAACTGGTTTCTTGGTATGTTCCCCCTCTATCAAGTGGGAGCTCGCTCGCTGCTGCTCGTTGAACTTCAAATTGTGTGCGAAAAAAGTGAAATTCGCCTTTGGCGGCTCACTGCCACTCTGTTGCCAAGTTAATGAACTGCGGCTGGGGCAAATCTGGGAGCAGGGCCAAAACAGGAAGCAACTTTGTAACATTAGCACAGTTCCCTCTTAGGCAAGACACAAAAACTATGCTAATTTCTTTCTCAGCTAGGCGGGGGATTTATGAAATGAATTCGTTTTCGTTTTTAAAGAAACCCTCGAAGACGAGGAAGGGCAGAGAGTGGGTTGCGTGTCAAGGCGTTGGCCACAACTGTTGACTTTTATTCACACAATTACAGGCGGCGAATTTGCATTCACTTCCTCCTTCGCTCACCTGCTCCGCTCACCTGTTCGACTCACCTGTCACGCTCGAGTGACTCCTCGGGGGAGACGCTTCACTTGTTAACAATTAAAGACGAACCCTTGACTTTGGCCAGAGAAATATGAACATGTCTCAATGGAGAAAGAGATTGAGCCCGATTTCGAGAGTTATGTCTTAATAATAAATACAATAAATTAAGAAAACATTTAGTTGATAATCTACAAAGTTCGCCCACTTATTCAAACCATCTAATTAGCTTTCTTTTGACAAAGCCCATAGCTTTGTTTCGGGCCTGCGAATTAGCATTTTCGAAGCAAACAAAGTGGACATGGAAATACTCAAAAACTCCTATAAATAATTCAAAACTGACCCCGTGCGGCTTTCATTTCATTTCAGACGGTTTCGTTTTGTTTTCCTTCGTTTTGCGGGGAAACGATTGTTTTTCATGTGACGCAGCAACAGTTGTCTCTGGTCTCTGATCTCTGGGTCTGTGGGAACGTCTCGAAGAAGTCATAAAACTAACTGTTGAGCGGAAATTAACACAGATACTCTCCAGGCCAGGCCAAGACGGGTCCGAAGAGCCCTTCAGCTTGGTTCGGGCCAAACAACAATCGGGCCTCTATGTTGTGTTATGGCATTACCTTCCGATTGAGATGTAGATGTAGATGGGTGGTGCCAGATAGCCGGCGGACAGGTGATGAGCCCCGGGAGAGGATTAGGTCTTGGTCTAAATAGCCATCAGATGACGTTGCACAATGCGGGTAATACGAGTATTCATGTATGTGGCTATCATTAGTCGACAGTTAGTCTTTTAGATCGAAGAAGTGGGTCTCCGGAATGTTTGGTGGCAGTTAAGTTGCGGATTGGGCACACACGGTTCATTGTCAAGGCATTCGTGTGAGTGCTTTCTTGTCTTGGACGAGAGATCTTTCAGAGGAAGGGCGATAAAAGACCCTCTCAATAACAAATTGATACGCTTGAGGCGACTTCCTCCATAGATCTAGGTTGCCCCAACTGCACTGGCACCAATTAATATAAGATAAATCCCTAGATCTTATCACAGTAACCTGCATTTCCTGTCCCACACTGAGGGAAATGTGAGATAAGAGGTTATAAGTCAGAAATGTAAATTAAAACATATACATATTTTTACATAAAATTTCTAGAATCATATCAAAAATGTTGATGGTTTCGATCAAGCTATATATTTTTCTTATTATTCCTTTAATTTCTTACAATTTTTTCTGCGTGTGCGGCTGCCTCCTTGGCTGCTTGGCATTGTTGGGTGTTGTGCGTTCCATTTCGCTTCTCTGAACTTGTTGAAAGCGAGTAATATGTGCCAATTTTCTATATATATATATAGTATATACCATATCTTGATGTGCTTGTAATGCAAGAATCGGAGAGCGAGAGCCACAGGCTCTTCCATACATGGCCACTTCATCACGCAGCGTTGGCCAAGCGTGCTGTTGCCGCAGTTGTTGCCGCAGTTGTTGCCTGCAAAATGCAGCTGAGCGTCGCGTCGCGTCGCCTTCCTCTCTCCCAGCTGCTCCTATTGTTCTGGCCGCGCTCGTGCTTGTGCTAGATTTATGCACTGGCTCACCTTTCCTTTCCCTCCAACCGACAGTCGCCAGCCGGCAGCCCCCAGGACAGTTTCGATTTCAATTTAAAGCGGATGCTCGCTTTAATTGCTGGCCGGGGCCAACTATAATTCATAAGTGGATAGCTGCTCTGGGACGTTTCGGGTTGCAATTGCGGCCCGTGAGGTGGCAATGAACTTGCAGATCGAGTCCAGAAATTTGATATATGGGGAGGCAATAAATAGGCAATTGTTTTGAGCTATGAATGAGGTGTACTTAAGTTTTCCTTTCTCATTAATTAAAAGCTGAAAGTATCATCTGAGAAAACAGAACCATTTATTTCTCGCTTTTAATTAAAAATTTCATTAAAATAAATATCTATAACTACTGCCATATCCTGAATACAGCTCTTTTTTGATCCTGGGTCCTTTTAAGTGGACCAAGTCAAGGGGAAATGGCCAAGATGCCATGGCCAGTCTCACTTTCCGCTGCGGTTCAGTGGCCTTTGTCCGTTCGTCGTTGCACTTGACACAGCTCCTGCTGCCACAGCCACTGTCAATGCAACTGAAATGGCAATTGCATCGCCAACTATTGGCAATGCAATGCAATTGATTGTGGCA
The DNA here is from genome assembly GCF_030179895.1 of Drosophila kikkawai. Classification (NCBI taxonomy): domain Eukaryota; kingdom Metazoa; phylum Arthropoda; class Insecta; order Diptera; family Drosophilidae; genus Drosophila; species Drosophila kikkawai. The sequence continues at coordinate 16,360,104 of NC_091731.1, read as the reverse complement.
GCCAATTGAAGGGGATGAATGGCTTCGGCGACTCACTCACTTTCACTGATCGAAAGCGTGAAGCCAAAGTTTAATTGAATCTGCAGCTGCTATTGCTACTCCGCTGGCATCGGCAATGATTGGTAACATTCAATGGTTTCCAGCTCTTACCAACTTTCAAACTTGGCCATTTGAAAGTTATTGGCCACAAGTGCGCGCACACACGTTGCTCCCATTGCAACACACATAACACACCCGCAGATACCCGTGTGTACGTCAAAGAAACTCGAAGTAAACTTAACGTGTCAGCAAGTCGAGCCGCAGAAAAACTTTTCGGCCTGCCCCTTGGAGTTAAGTTGCGACAAAATCAATAGGAAAACTTTGCCACCGAGGGCAGGGCGGGGCGGAGAGACTGCGTTACTTCGAAATGGGGGGCGTGGCCTCAGTGCAGCAATTTGTTATATTCAGGCGGTGTCGCCCCAAAATTGGGTCACCGAAAATGTTCAATTATTCGAGTGAAATGCAGCTCGCAGCCCAATGGAGCAAGTCGTTGCTGGGGAGTTGGGGGGGTGTGTGTGTGGGTTGGGGGAGCCCTGATTTTGGGCTCACAAAAAACTCGTTTTCGGAGTTGATGTAAGCCAGATTTTGTCTGGCTGCTGCTGGCTCGTTTAATACGCTTTATGGGAAAAGTTGATTCTCGAGATTTGTCACTCACTCGAGGGGAAAGCCGAACCGCATAAATGACTATATCCTAACTAGAACATATTATCTGGCAGGAATAAGCGCTGCTCAGCAGCTCTCCGGGGTGTGCTTAGGATTGATAGCGGAAAAAGACCAAAAATAATCAATTGTGTTAGCAGTAGAGTAAGGGAAAATGACTTTATTTTAAAGTTCAAATAAGATTTTGTAAGCTTTACTACAGTGTAATAACCACATAAGTATATAAGATTAAAATTAAAATACCTCCCAAAAGAGATCCCAATTATGTCTCCCCACATATTATATAGTATTTTGCATTCAACCAAAGAAAGCTCTTCGATGATCAAAGTGCATTTGGTGTTCGTTGCATGGCTAATAAATTTTCTTTCATTTTTTCCCCACTCTCTCTCTCGTTCCCTTCATATTTTATGAGTTGTACAACAAGTTTATAAGCCCCAAAACCCTTGGACACACATGGGAATGCCATATACTCACTCACATTCGTGCGTGTGTTGATGCTGCGACTTTCCATTTGCAGAGATTTCCACATTTCACATTTTCGGATTTGAGAGATTTCAATATGTAAACGCCGTTTATACCAAATGCGCCATGAATAAAATTCGTCTCGTTTCGATGGTCGTTCGGTCAGGAGAGAAAAGTCCAAATGGGATTTTATTTATGAAAGGGGAAGCACAAGTGGTGAGGAGTGATTTGAGTTGAGTCAAGCTGTGTTGGGGGTGGAATCCCCAATCGATTCATTGTGAAATTCCAGCCTTTGGACATTGCGTTGGCCAAGCATTGCACAAATCAATGCACTGGCACGAACGCAGCTCAGAAGTTTGATCGATTTAGGCCCTCGTTGGGATGATGTACACTGGGGGAAAATATTTGGAATTTTAGCAGACTACTCCCATAGTTGCTCTGAAAATATTCTAAGAGAATAAGCAGTTTAGATTACAGAATTCGGAGTTTAGCTTAAATAGTTTATCGAGGGCTGTAAAGTAATCTGGTAAATGTTAATCTTAGGGTTTTTGTTAAGTAATCCATAATCTCCACTCAATGCTTTAAAAGTTTTAAGGCTTTTTGAAAAAGAGAGATGACTAGTGCTGGAATTGAATAGTTATTTAAATACTTTTCTAGTGTAAAACCACACCTCTCCCGCCGGCTACAAAGGGGCGGACACTGGCGCTTTAAGCAAACTATAACTGTTGTGGTTGTTGGCCTCGGGAATGACCAGCCACATACGAGTATATATAGTATATGGCGTGGCAAAGGGCGCGTCGACTAAATGTTTGGAACACTCTGTGGTTGCTGGCTGTCGTCGTTGTCATTGTCGTTGGGGCAGGGGCAGGGACAATGACAGCGGCTCATTATTAAGTTGTTTGGCCGACATCATTCGGTTGATTTATTTAGTTAAATGGATTCTATTTACTGGCCTATTTGAAATTTATATATTTTTGGTTCGCTTATCGCGCTTGGCCCACATTTCCCACTCATTTCGAGTCAACTGCCCCCACTGATAAGCGCATCGCACTGTGTTGCACTCTAAAAATGTTGACACAAATGTGTTGTTCAACCACTAAGCTGACACGGCCGCAGATGTTGCCGTTGCAGTTGCATTTGCCCCGGCAATTCGACGTCAAATTGTCGCAAATTCTTACAAGCGCCGCTCATTAAAATTACCCAAATGCCAGCGCCAATTGTCGGAGCAGGGCAGGATGGGAGACGGAGCAAGCAACGGCATCGCATGACAAATGGCGGCGACGAGAGCTTCGCTCCAGACAAGTGCCACCTAGGGATGCACTGGCAGAAAATGTGCTTTACATACAAGGGTTCATGTCTGACTCTAAATAGTGGAAAGTAACTTAAAGAAAAAGGCAGACTAAAACAAGAAAGAAAGCTAACTTTGGCCAGCCAAAGTTTGTATACCCTTGCAGGTAACAATTAAAATATATCATCATATATATCACTATGCCAAAAATGCATTAATTTCGATTCGGAAAGCAGTTTTGTGTTAGTTTTTATTCATTTAAAAAAATTGCATACCAAATGTAAAATTTTAAGAAATCGAAATTTTTGGCTATTTTTGCTAATTTTAATGATGTAACCCCTTATCAAATTTCTCAAAAATGGCTAAAAAATCGATTTCTTCCTGACATATCTAGAAAGATTCTCCTGTTGATGCTGATCAAGAATATATATGGTTTATGGGGTCGGAAATGATTCCTTGACTTAGAAAAATATTATTTTGTATTATAAAATCTGATTTTTTATATTAAAAAACTTCTTGATTTTTTTTAAATTAAAAATATCATAACTCGGCCCAAATATCACTAATTTTAAATCGGAAACTGTTCTGTGCAAGATTTTCTACAGTTAATAAATCTGCATACTTCATTTAAAAATTTTAAAAATTCAAAATCAACAATTTTAATGATGTAACCCCTTATAAAATTTTGCAAAAATGGCCAAAAAATCGATTTCTTCCTGACATATCTAGAAAGATTCCCCTGTTGATGCTGATCAAGAATATATATACTTTATAGGGTTGGAAACATCTCCTTCCCTGCGTTGCAAACTTCTGACTGAAATCATAATACCCTGCAAGGGCGTTGTAATTAAACACTATAAAAGCAAGATAGTTTCTTACATAAAAAGATATTTTATGGGTGCTTTAAATGCCAGAAAAGGCACTGGATTTCATTTAAATGAAAAGCAAATCTTTGGAAACTCTGTTAATATTTCTTCAAGTGTCTGTCGTAGACTCTGTTTTCCTCCACTTTTTCTGCTGCTCAACAAATTTGTCGCTGGCATTTTGCAACGTGATTTTGGTGACTTGGGGCAGCCTGATAAGCTGCGCTATTTGGTCGCTGATGTCCGACTGCCTGAAGAGCTCTTCGCTGCTCCGATACATTGCGGAAAGTGCTGATTGTGGGTATTGTTTTTGCTTTGTAATACAAAGCGCAAACAGAAAGTGCTGATCGAGCGGGAAATTGCCAGATGGAGCGTGGCATATAGAAGTAACGGAACTGAATCGCCGACATTAGCCAGGTAAGCACTAAGCTTGGCTGAAACCGAAGATCGAACCCGATGGTCGTCTGCTGAATAAGCAAAAAATTGTGCAGTAAAAAATATAAAATAAAAGAAAAATAGCAGCACGATCACCTCGATTCGATCGATACTCCATTGCAGGTGCCTTGCCAGTCAGTTGCGCAAGAAGTGAGCCAGCCACTCGAGGCCTTTGTTCAGATCGCGGCCAGACTGTCAACAGATTGGTCTGGTCCAGTTCTCCTCCGGCCTCGGAGCGAGTCTCATTTAGCTCATTGAAATGGAAAGCTGGAAAATTAACATTGCATGCGGACATTGCAAACAACGGCAACGAAAAAAAAAATACAAAAAAATTCTAAATACAAAAACCAAATTGCAAATGAAAAAACACTGAAGCATGAGGTGAGGGTAGACTGTGTTTGGCAGAGTATAATACCCCTCTTATAACATAGCTTCTTGTTGTAATAAATTGAGAAATTATTTAATGACTTCTTCATTATTTAAGTATCTATAACTTGCAATAATAATCTTAATACATTTATTAATTCAATTTATAGTAAAATGTGAAGATTTGCTATATTTGTATACACGAAACCTGATAGTTGTATTATATTTTTGGAACATAAGGAAGTTGTTAATGTTAAAATATAAATAGTTCAATCTTTTAGCCTTGGTTGACTGTCAAATTTGATTGTACACGTCTATTATTATGTTCAAAATTAGCTTGCTTTTACCAAATATCCCTTATTACTCAACTTTTAAGACTGCATTATACCCATTATTACCCCTTAAATAAATGATGTATGCATTCAGATCCGTACTAAACGGCTGCTCATTTGGCATTCTACGTACTTGCCAAGTTGCCGGCATTTGGCGAGTGTTACGCGACTTTGAGCGCTCTAATTGTGAGCTTGTTGTTCGGCCAACACACAGCTGAAGTGCGCATACAAACAGAAACGGTTGAAATATACACTAAAAAGTAGCAAAAAATAAAATACAACCAAAAATACACGGCGACATGCAACGGTGCACAGACATACATATAACATTTGGCTGCGCTGAAAAGCCAAACAAAAATACAAAATACGAAAAAAAGAAACAAACCAGAAGCAGAAACTGAAAGAGAAACAATCCAAAATGTACTCGGAGCACAGACAAAGCACGCGACTGCCACTGCAGATAATTTGTTATTAAGTGGAGTGGAAATGCGTAGGAAAATATGATATAATCTGGGGGAGAATGGGCGGGCCTGCATGCATGGCCAGGCATATGGAACCGTTTTGTTTCAAGATCAAGTTCAAGTTTGGAGCGATTATTATGGTATGCCTTGTTGAAGTGCACAGATTTTCCGGTAGCCAGTCGCAGTCTTCGTCGTAGTCGTCGTCGTCGTCGTCGTTGATGGGAAACTCGCAATTGGCATTTTCACAAAAAACCAAACACTCCGCGAAACCGCAAAAACCCAGCGATACGCTGCCGGGCAATTTGCCAAACGGCACAAAAAGTGTCTAAGCGCAGCGAAATCACCTTTTGACCCACTTTAAAGATGTCTGTGGCTGTTGCTGTTGCGCTGCATAATGATGCAAATGATGTTGCAGCCTCTGATTGATGGGCAAAGGCGAATCACAGCTGGAAATCAATCCGTAAGCACTGTGTAATGAGGATGCAGTGAGACAGAGAGAAAAACTCTTGCCTATAACTAAAAGGTTTTAATTAGTAAAAGTAAACTATGAAACTTGGTTATTATAGAAACAAATGCGGATCTAAGGCTTTGATAACTATTAGACAACATAAGCACGTATTTTAGTTAATTTCCTTTATTTAACACATGCATTCAACTATTCTCTATGTGTAGTTAGTATCTGTTAGATACAAACTGCAGCGGTAGATACACCCAGCGGCTGTCTTGGGTGAAAACCAACGGAATGAACGGAAGTCGACGGCAATTTGTGAACGCAAATCAAACCATTTACCGCCGCTGGGCCTGCCTGATGTTGTTATGTCGTTACGTACTGTACATAGTTAGCTGCCGATGAATAGGTAAAATCGTAAAATGTCAAATGCAAAAAGCAGATGCTAGCGGTCTTTGTTTTGTTTTTTAGTTTTGCACGAACGTGACTCTTGCATTTACGGTCTTTAAATTAACTGCAGCTTTAAGTGTGTCAGTCACTGCACGGAAAAGCCGCCAGCAGCAGCAACAACAAGGTGCAGCATTCCACGCACACTTGCACCGCTCTCTCAGGCTCACTTAATTATGCATTAGGCAGCAGCATTGACAGGCACACTTTGCCCCAGGAAAGGGACGCAGGAGTTCAACGAACTCGCCGCCTGCCCGAGGAGTAAAGGAGTAAAGGGTTCCGCCGGGTTAAATGCGATTATGACAGCTGCGAGAGCGGTGTGAAAGAGGAGAGGGGGAGAGAATCTTTTAAATAATTAGAAGGCCTAAAAGGTTCTTTGGATTGCTAAACCTAAAAAGTTTTTAGGATAAACTCATGTCTAAAGTTACAGTAAGCTCACTTAGTAGATGGTGTACCCAAACTATTGACTTCATAAGTAGATTAAGCATTATTAAATGAAATTGCAGATATTTATCCCTTTATTTAGGAATTTACTGCCCAGAAGCCAATCGAAGGCATTCCTTAAATACAATTACTGGCTGGCAGATTGTTATAATTTACTGAGTGCCTGCAACAAACTGCACACAAGAGGAAACCCAACCGTTTTCCCTAAACTGAAAAGGACCCCCCCTCAAGTGCAATAATTTAAATCAGCTTACCGCCTGTCCGGGCAATGCTCTCCATTAAATCAGACCCCATTGTTTACGACAATCAATTGCCACCTTAAGATCCCCATGCTGCCTGGTTGCCGCCTGTGCTCTGCCTGGTTTTAGGCCAGCTCCCGGCCGACTCTGTCAAAGGTGGTTAGCTGTAATTGGCGAAATACTCGCACGGCGTCGCTGCGGCCATTCAATGGAGCGTAGAGCGTGGAGCTTCACTGGTCGCAAAGGTAGGTCTGGCCACACTCCAGTGCATCCGAATTAGGGACGGGGGGAATCGAAAGGGAGGTAAGGGGCTGCAGCCATTGACGGCTTAACCCACGCATGTGGCCGTTGTGTAGATTCCAATTGAATCTGCAGGCGCGACCAAATCGATGTTGCTGCTGGTTGCCTCCATGTTGCCCTTGTCCCTTGTTGTTCTCGCCGTCGCTCTTCTGACCACTGACTAATGGCTTAATGTGTGTGCGTGTGCGCTGCGAGTGTTTTGTGGGAGATGCATGGCAGCTGTGTGCAAATTTATATTGCCTACTTTTTGGGGCGGAAGAGAAGGGCAAGGGGAAGAGACGAGGGGAGATGGAGATAGGGAGTGCCCCGCAAGTGCAATTGATTTTGTTTTGCTTCTAAGCTGGCCGCACATGACCAACATTGTCTCCAACTCGGGGCAGTAACAGCTTTATTACACTTGAAAATGGGGAATAAGGTTATACACTTAAAAGTAAAGCTACAATAAATTAACCTTTATTTTTTAAATTATAATTTAACCCATATTTTTTCTCGAAATTGTAAACTCAGGGGTGCTGAGATTACATAATTTGGGTTTAAATGTTGTTCTTGAGGCCATGTTCTTTCCGTATTCCAACATATTCGTTGGCCATTTCTATACAATTTTGTTTAGTGTACAGAATCCTCACGGCTCGTTGGCCAGGCAATGCGAGTTAGGGAGTGAGGGTAGCGAGGCGGAAGACACAGTGTGTCCTGGGCCGCACGAGCACCTTGTTTATTGAATTTGGAAGCTTTTGTGTGAGAGTGACAACGACGGAGGTCTGCTCCTGCAATTGAGGATGTAATTTTTGCATGTCTCCGGCATTAAATTCAGCACCACCTCCTCTTTCTAGCTCATTCCGCTTAGCCTCTGCGTCTGGGAATGTGTGAGCGTGTGTGCTCCTGGGCAATTAGGGCTATGACATTCCGCTCTAAATCTCCTGCACACTTTGCTAATTGTTTCCAATTCCACAAACACTCGTCGCAGACCGACAGACAGACAGACACATGCACCCACAGATGGCCGGGACGAGCAAGTAATTGCAGCCAAAGTCCTGACCCACTGGGTAAATTGGCTACGAAACTTCAGAGGGAATATACCTCAATTATAATTGTTAAATGGCATGTCATGCCGGCCAACTGCTTTGATTCCTGCCATTTAATAATTTTCCCTTGACCCAAATTAACGAGCAAAAACCCGATTCAATTGGCCAACAATTGATTTACATACCTTTTTGTGACTAAAGACTACATTGTTAGCTAAATTCTGCCCATTCAGTTTGATTATTCAGTGCAGTGTCCGAGGCAAACTTCTAAAAAGGTAAATGCATTTTTATAGCCATCGACTCTGGCTCAATTTTCGTTCAGCACTTTACCGGCAAAACCAATTTGAATATCTGCACTAAAAAGAATACCTTGGGGATGGTAAAAAATTGTTTAAGGGAATTAAAAAGAAAAATATATTTCAATTGTAGTTATTTTACCAAAAGAAAAATATATTCAGATAGTATACATTTTTTCAATTTCTGGAATTCAGTCTAGTTTTTTTTTGGGGTGTAAGTAATACACATCGAACTGAGTTCCGTACGTTCCCAAGTGCGGGACTTTGGGTAGCGCGTGTTTTGTCGTTTTGCCAGCACGTGACCTGTGTAGGCAAGAGCGCCTTCGCCCGGCGGGATTAGGGGCCCTGCCGCCGCCCACTTTTCACCCACTCTTTGCCGCCTTGACGCTTTCCCCTTTCCCCACTCTCCTCACGCATCGCTTTGCATTTGCGTGCAGCGATTTGTGTGTTAGTGGGAATCGAACCTGACTTCTGGTGCCTCTGGCTTCTGGTTTGGGCCTCAGCCCTTTGTTATAGGCTTTTAATTGACATACGCGTTTTTTACACGATTTCTCAGTTGTCTGCTGCCGGTACTCCCCTTCGAGCCATATTCCGACTGCATACTAATGATTCTCTCCTGTTTTCGAATTCTCTTTGCAGTTCCCGATGATGATGTCGGTCGCCGCCGGTACACGGAGCAGCGCCTAAATTTATTGGCCAACACACTCGTCTAACCCCAGAGAGGTGAGTTATTAGCCAACATGGAAAAAAACTAGGTAGATTGTAGTAGTAAAGCCCTCATAAAGAGCGAGATAGTTTGGAGGCAACTCTTTAGTTTCAGCCAATCAATCGAATGACCGAGGCCTGGGATATTTTCATAAAGAGGACACACTTAAATGTGATCCTCAGAGCTGGTATCCTTCTAAATAATAAGATCATGTATTTGGTGGGCAAACTTATATTTTTCGGGTTCGCTGCTCTTGGGTCCCAGGGAGCCGGCAATGCATTGCCCTCTGCAATGTTATCCATCGAGGGATTGCGCAGTTCCTCCGGGATCAGTTTCAAACCGCTGACCCGAATGATCAAATCCAATCATCCAATCTTCTTGGTCAAACTGGGAACCAGTAGCTGAACGCGGAATGTCTTGGAAATCGACTTCAGTTTTGGTAATATAGCACTCTTTTTTTCTCCAAGTGCCATGTTAGACTAGGTTCATTTAATTGGCCTCGCATGCGCTCCGATGATAATTAAAGTCGACAGCCACAGACGGGCAGACAAACGAGCACGAGTGTGCCTTGGATTATTGGTATTAACACCGATTTTATGACCTCGCACGCGTTCCCTGGCTGAAAAATTGCCCCGTGACTCGCCTCTTCAGATTCATCAGCAGCTTCAATGATTTCAACGAAGTGTGAATACTTTGTATCTCGGTTCATAACTCATTTTTATGCTGCCGGAGTTTCTTTTCCGCATTTTCGACTATAACTGCTTGGGTCAAATTAGAAATAAAAGCTTTACCTTTGCCTTAGCCGAGGCTTTTTGCATAAAAACAAATAAACCAAGAGGGTTCGGGTATGGTGTGTGGGTGCCATGTGAGTTCCTTGAGCTTTCACTCCGGGCGATTTGAGTGGTTTTCTTGGTTTTTGAATACAAGGAGCAAGATTAGTAACGGAATTAAATTTATTTGCCTTAAAAAAGTACACATCTTCGAAAGGAGAGTCTAGAAATATACTTCCTAGCCCAATTCAAAGTTGGTCCTTTACTTTTTTCGCTTCCCAGTTGAAGGAAAACTCTAAGGACCACCCTCGAAGCTTTCCACGGAGCTTGCCCGAGTCAGAGCTTTCACTCGCACCTCCTGTCGTCAGCTGTGTGTCCTCTTTGCCGAGCGCCGAGGGCAGAGCCGAGCCGAGGGAAGCCTGTGCTTTTCAGGCGCTTCGTGGCTGGCGCGTCTCAATTCAGTCTCCCGAAGAGCCTTTCCAGGCACAGAACGCGGACGGTGCGCGCTCCTCGCTCCAAGTTGGCAACGCAAAAACGACAAGCGCGTCGGGAGCGGGCAGGTGGCAGAGGCGGAGGAGGCGTTGCGAGTTGGGCGTTGGGTGGGAGTGCCACGCGCAATCCTAAAAGTAAAATGAATTAGAAAATGTGCGCGCCGTTGTGTTACATAAACGAAGCAATATTTTCACCCACACACAAACTCGCACAACCAAGCACACACACGGCAAGTCGCCACCGAAAATCGCGTCCTGTGAGAGTGAAATTATCCTGGCCAAGTCGCTGGCTGTTGTTGTTCCTCCGACTGGTTCGCTGTGGTCGTGCTGATGGTGCTCACGTATATTATGTAAATGATTATGTGCCAGAACCGGAGCGCTGCGACTCACGAAGACCAGACCACGTCGTCGTCGTTGTTGTCGTCATCGTGAATGTTTTAGCCGAGATGTGGAGCCGAGCCCACAACCGTTCATAGTCCGTAGACCTGAGTCCTGAGTTCTAAGTCCTGTGTCCGAACTGCTCACTAAGGGGTGGGCGGGATTTTGAGGGGCTGGTCGCGGGTCCACCTTTGTGTTCTTATTTCCGACACACGTCGTCCACTGGACACCGCAAGCACCAAAGTTCAGCGAGTGAAAGCCTCCTATTTCCATTAGGATCTGGGACTCTTTGCTATCTGAAACTTAAGCGTCTAAGCCTCTTTCTTGGTCAACAAAGTATTCCGTTTTGGAGACCTAAAACAAAGGAAAAGTTAAATAAAAGTAGGATAGAGCTATCAAAACTTTTGAAGAGTAAGAAGAAATACTCTATAAGTTTATCAGAATATATTATTTCTAATTATTCTTCGACTTAAAATCTTTATAATGGTCTTGAAATCCTATTAATAACATTCTTTCTTTACCATAATTATGTTGTAAAATCTTATTTGCCTCAGTGTACGCCCCCCCTTTGATTGTATCTGCCTTTGGTAAATCCTTTTTTCTGAGACACATGAGTGGGACTGTTTTCGTATAGGCGCTTGTCGGAAATACAAAGAGTGCCTTGGCACCTGCAGAATGTGGCAACAAGGAGGACAAAAGGCAACTAAATTGTTGCCAAGTTGTGCTATCTTTGGCAGCTCGCTTGGCGGCTCCTTTTTAAAGCAATTTATTTCGCCCGACAACGAATAATATACACATACACACACACACACGACACCCGTCGCTCCACTCCGCGCATATCTAATGAATAAGTTATTCAAAAAATGTATCTACATGTTCGCCGGGACATGGAGCAGCAACATCGGCGCAAGGACATGGCTCACATGTGAGCTGGCGGCCTGGTGGGCACAACCAACCGGCTGCTGGTGGTCGAGCGCTTAATACAAATCAAATTTCAGCATTAATTCAACTAATTGGTGCTTGTAAAAGTTGCCATCGAAGGGGGGCTTCGATGGTAAATTGAATGAAAAGCCCGGCCCGCAATTTGCGAGGGTTTATTCAATTAAACTACGACCCCGTTTCCGAGCCCCGTTCTGGGGGCTCCTCCACTCGAGCTCGAATGCAGACTATGTATATGGGGGACTCTGAATATGAGTACCCTCCATTTAAATCGGATTTACCCATCGACGTGGTTGTGTTTTGGCTTCAGGCTTTTGGGAAACATTTCAGTGTCCACCTGAATGGACAAAAAAGTTTCCATCTTGCCCTCTATCAAAGTCTACAACACGCAAGTTGAATGCCACAGAATTACCATAATAGTTAAAGTCAAATGTTCATGTACATTGTAATCGTGCTTTCACGCAAGAAATTACAATAAAAGGCACACTTTTTGTGGCCTTTAAATATTTATATTAACAACTCACTTAAGACTGAAGATTTCATACAAAATACTCTTTAATTTTCTGTAAGGTACTGCAAATGCTAATGTAATTGGTAATGAAAACTCAGTTACAATTTCTAAAAACTTAAATTACACTCTGGGTTCAGGGTTAAATGTAGCTACAAAGCCTCTGCTTTGCGCAACTTTTGCGGAAAACGAAAGTTCTCTGCGGTTTGCCGTCATCAAAGAATGTTCTACTTTCTGTGTGAGACGGGTGTTTTCCGGGAAAACATTTACCGGTAATTCCCAGAAAATTGAATAATATATGAAAGAGTGCGGCGTGCTTGCGACAGTTTCTGCCAGAAATGAAAAGTTTAACTCCCGCCAGTTAGGGAGTTTGTAGTGTCTGTGTCGCCGCTTTTTCACATGGCTTGCTGCCTCATTCAGTGCATTTCAATTTTCGCAATTTCATAATTTCATAATTTCGTAATGGCCTTGCCTAATTTCCATGCTGCATTTGTGTAATTCTCAGTGATAAGTACGCGAAATTGCAATCAGTGGGATGTCTCCTCAACATCCCTCTTAAAACCACTTAATTTGCTGCGTGTTTTGCGGATTGCTGTTGATTTCGAATTTCGCATGCATCAGCAATTAAAACTTGGACAGCCGATTCAGCAGGCAGGTAAATCTTTCCGCGGAGGGGAGTAATTACAGAAGTCATTATGTTCCTGCGTCACCGGATCCTTTTTCCACTTGTGCGGAGTGCGGGAAAAACTTCTGCTTCTGCTGTTTGGGGGCCAAATGTCAGTGGCAAAAAGTTTCCGCTAAACTGTTTGAGTTGTGCAGCCGCAAGCAAACTGTTTGCCAGAAACTCTGCATGCCAGGCCCTTACTCTTGGCATCCCTACACTGGGAAATCAATAAATCAGAAAGTATTTGGGACTTAAAGATCATAGATGAACAGTGAACATTAAAGCTAAACTGGATAACTTTATGTGGGTTCATATTCGTAGGAGTTTAAATTCAATATTTAAAACGTTCATCTTTAGAGCAAAATACTTCTTAAAAGAACATAAAGCTCGTAAACTTTCTTCCTTGTGTATTATTTTTATAAAATAGGCTGAACTTTCCGCCACGACCTCTTCTTCTAAGCGAAAAGTCAAGCAGTCAAAGTGCATTTTGAAATGAATTTATGGTCGGCCGACGGGGCGTATGGGTTATATTTCAGTTTACTGCCTAAGCTGGCGTGCAAATGAAAATTGTTTATCTTGCCCTCACTGTTTTTTGTTTTTATTGAATTCGTTTAGAAATAAATAACCCCCCTGGAAGGAAACAAAGGTTCAGCTTGTGGGTCAAAAATTGCAAACGTTCGAATTTATTACGGCTCTGGGAATGTATGTATGCATGCTTCATGCGCCATGTGGACATTTCTCCCTGCTGCCCGTGACAGAGTGTTCTTCTTATGTCCCTCATAGTTTTATGTGGAGCATAATCAATAACAATTTGCATTTATATACAATGGTCTGAATGGACGACGTTTGGCCGGGGCCATCGGAGGAGACCCCTCCAGACAAAAATACCCACACTTGAGCGGAGACCCAAATATATGTATTGTGCACAACAACTGAATGGCACAAAAAGGAAAACAAGAAGCATCGAAAGCCAAATGGAGGAGAATAAATAAGGAAAAAGGAAAGGCAGGCAGGCGGTAATAAAAACAAAATTCCACAGTGCAGCAGAGGATATTGCGCGAACTTTTGGGTGGGTTGAAAAATTAAGGATTCTTTCACAACATTCCTTGAAGTAGTTAAAAAGGGAATATATATGATTTGGAAATATTCAAGACTTTTATAAAATATATATATTAGAGCAAATATTACGAAAGATAGCACAGTTTATTAAGTTCAAAAGACTTCATCGAGCTCAAATGGAAGCTAGAAGAAGTATGTTTTCACTAACAAAAACAAAATGCAATGCCAGAAGCCTTACTTTAGGTGGACTCGTTACTCCTATATAGTATTCGATTGTCCCTATTTTCGGTCAACTTGTGTGCCACTCTTTTTATCCATTTTATTTACTTTTTTTCCGACAAGCTGTGCAAGAAAATGCCAAACAAATACACAATAAACAAAGGAGCTCGAACCCAAACACACAGGACTACTATACACCCACGAGGACAAAGCAAACTTTTGCGACAACTAAAAACGGCAAAATATTTTCGCTTGTCTTTGTTTCCAGCAGGGCAAGGGAAAAGGATATATAGAGATGGTTATGGAAAGAGAAAAGGAGACACAGGGACAGGGGCAGGGACTTGCCATAAACATGGCATACATCCTGGAGGCAGAGGGGCTGGGGCTCGAGTGGCTTTTGTGCTGCTGCCGCTGCCGGGAGCGGAAATGGGTAACAGCACCGCATGTGTGTTTGTGCGGCGTATCCCTGTTTCTCCTCCACCTCCCACTGTCACTCTTTTTTCACGACTCCTGTGCGTGCCACGTATTTAAATTAGTATGCAACATGAATGACAGCAGCCATTGCCATCGCTCATGTTCCCCCGATAAACTCGGAGCCTGCGAGTGTGGGTGTGTGCGAGCGATATGTCCTTGCCTTGATTTGAATTTTCAACTTGTGCAAGGCGCAAATGAAAGCGAGCATTAGCGAAATGCCAGCGCCGCCTGCTCGCCCGCTGATGGGTGATGAAATTTTCGCTCAATGACTTATTCAGCTTTCCACGCACACTTGGCGGCGCCATGCTGAACTTTGGCTTCGCTTTCGAGGCAGAGACGCAGCCAGAGCTAGGATCAGTGTCTAGGCATCCGGCTGTGATAATCACCCTCGGTGCGGCAGAGACTGCTTAATAGTCAGGCTCCATAGCCATGCATAGCTTGTTGCCTGGTTGCCATTTTGATGCCGTGGTGGCTCCTCACCTGCTCCGTCCCAAGGACGTGAGTGGGGCTTCTGATGATAAAAAAAAAAAAAGTATTGCACCCACTAGGAGGACAACGGCAATGACGATGACGATGCTGATGCACGTCTCTTCAGTTGCTCCTGCTCCATTGCCGCCTGTGCCAATCAAGTCAGGAGGCTCTAAGGACAACAAACACGTCCTAGACAACAACGTCGCCCTCTCTGCGACAACGACAAAAGTGAAAGCAACAAAATCTTCATCATCAAGTGTCATTCTGGGCAGAAGTTGACGCATACATTGGCACACTCAGGAAAACTGCATTAAGGGAACTAGGGAGGGTTTAGTTAGGAGGTTCTTTAAAGAATTCATTGATTTTTTTTTATTTAAATATTCTATAAAAATTCTGGAGACTCAATCTCTGATTTAAGCTAAACTCATAGATAGTAAATGATTTTAGGGATATAAAAGGAATCCCTTTATGAAACCTTTCTTTTTTTCTGTGCACACAAGCTCTATTGGGGCATCTGTCCATGTGCATCTCCATCTATCTCGATGTTGGCCCTCTCGTTCGCTCTTTTTGCACAACTATTGCCATGTCTGGCAAATCAAGTGTGCAAGTTTGAATTGCTGCCGCTGCTGTTGCTTCTGCTCTCGGGCATAAATGTTGTTTAAACAAAACTTTGGCTTCCTCATAGTTTACCAAGTACGAACTTGGAACTTTGAACCCGGAATCCAATTTCCGAAAGGCAGGTAAATCCAAATACAGGCTCTCTCACCCCAATCCCTTGGGCCAGGGTCCCAGCATCAATTAATAATCCGCATCGATGGCTATTGCAGTCCTGATTTATGTGTATGCCAGCTAGCCAGGATCGTAACGATTGCAGCTTAATGCATTGCCCGCAAAAACAGATTGCCGTCGAATGCCATTAAGCATTATCCGCCGCTTATATGCACACACCCACACATACACACACACTCGGCAGCTACACACTCATGCACTCAATTTAATGATTGATTTGAGTTTAATTGCTTTCAATTGTTTTGCGGAATGCAAATTTCACAAACGGTTGACTGCCCAGCAGCCAGGGAGATCAATAAGCAATAAGCAAACAGCATTTTTCGTCGCCCCCTTCTCGCACAATGACGTGTGAAGCGGGGCGATTTGTTAAATTACCGGCCATTCCGGCCTCGGGCAAATATTATGCAACACTTTTGGCCCAATTTCGCATACTCCCGAGCATACATACGGACGTACTTACATATCTACCACCACCCCATTGACAAGTCATCAAAGGCGACTGACTGGCAAGGTCATGATGTGCCGAATGCCCAGGGGGCTTTCAAGAAAATGGGAAAAATAAAACTAAAAGAAAGTAGGGAAGTGTGTGTGTGCAGAGAGCAAAAACAAGTCAGGAACTAAATAAAAAAAAACAAGAAACCCATTCTCAACTCGAGAAAAATGCCCTTTTTTCACGGCTTTTCTTTCCGTGTCTCAATACATCAGTGTGTATCTGTGTGTGGGCCACTTTCCTCGGGTGCTCCCAAGTTTGTCACACTTTCAGCCTTCAAATATTTGCCGTCCTCCTCTGTATCTCTACTTTTCGCTTCTCTTGTTTATTGATTTTCCCCGAGCCAAGTTTGGTGTACTTTTCTCGCATTATTTATTGTTCCATTTTTTTTGTATCAGTCTTAGTAACTACTTCGGAATCTTTGCTTGATGGGTATTTATAATTGCACTTAGCGTATTACAAGAGTCCATGCCAGGGCAGGGGATGGGTGGTTGGGGGGCCAAGGCAGCTACGGTCCCAATACTAATTAAGTTGGCCAGTTCGTGGGTCGCTTTGCCGACTATGGCCAATTGAAAGTGAACTGCCCTGTCGAGTGGGGCTGGGCTTTAGTGGTAGCCTTCTCTGTCGTCTATCTACCTTTGCACAGCAAAAAAATGTTAAGCAAAAGGAATAATTGGAAAAAGATTTGCTCTTGATTATAAACAAATATTAATGCTGGAATACTTTATATATTTTAACTGGAAATGTAAATAACTTGCAAAAATCAAATTTATTTATATACCCCTTAATTAGATCCAGGACCAACTTTATTTTGTAGTTTCTTCGTTTACCTTTGCCTCTCTCTTTGTGCTCTCTATTGGCCTGAGTGGCACTTATCGTTGCTGGTAATGACGTAATTGCGGACAGTTTGTGGGGAGTTGGTCAGCAGGTGTGCCTCCTCCTTGCTTAAATCCCTCAAAGGTGTGTGTTTGCGGGCGACAGGCTGTTGCATATGTCACAGTCATTAAGTTCCAAGAGAGCCAGGCTAAAAATACACAAAGCCTTGTGGCCCCAAAAAGTAGGCAATGGCTCTCTTTATTGCTGTCTGACCCGCATCAAAATATTTTCTGACAGCGCTCGGGGAAGTGGGGGTAGAGACGGGCCTGAGCGGCCTGAAATTATAATTATACATATCGCAGACATATCAGCGATAATTGAATTCCAAAGCACAAACCACGGGGCGTATGCGCGATTTTATGGAAATTATTTCTGTCGAAAAGAAACTCGCCTCGCATGCCAATCACATGCCAATCAAGCGAATCGATACTGATAATCGACAGCAGCATAGTTTCTGTGTCATTATAGCTTTCAAATATTTGAAAGACCCGGAAAAAAATGCCATAACTTTCCGGGACCTCTGGTTACGTGGTCAGATATGTATGGTAAACACCCATGGCCCAATGACCTCTAATATGCTCTATTTGCAATTTGTTATATAAATAAGCATAATTTGCCGTGTACCATCATCGTCCTCGTCAGCGTCAGCATCATAGTTTCGGGGCTGGCATGATGCCAAATTTATATTATCTTTCACCATAATATTCACTATGTATACTATAAGGTATAGTGCTCGTATGTGGGCCATTTATATGCACATAAATACATACATATATATTTTTTGGCACATTCTTGTGGCCCCTCTGCGTCCCGCCACCATCCATCATCTCGTTGTGTGCATAAAATATTTTTGTGGTAATTTTTCATGCTCACATTAGCGGGGTCTGTCAACCAAAAAGCGGCAAAACGATAGCTGCGAGCGGTTTCTGAAAATGTTGCAGCATCAAGGAGCTAGCTGCAAGCCATTTCGCTCCGCCATTTTCTTTCCTGTTTTCCACCTCGCCTTTTCCTCGCACCACCCGCATAAATAAATAAAGCAGAACTCAAAAGGGCCCCCCACAGAGGGTAGCAGAGGAGAGAGTCCTGTCTGCTTGTCGTTTAATCGGTATTGATTTTGTATTGTTGTTCCGCTGCCAATATTTTATAGTACGCCTTACTCGGGGCCTTTCCTCCTTTCAGCCATTGCGCTTTTGGCCAACGCTTGGACGGGCGTTGCGTTAATTGAAAGCCATACAAATTGCGGCCCGGCTGGCAGGCAATTATAAAATTGTTTGGGCAAAGTTGATTGTGGCGTAAAATGGCAGAGAATTAATGGCTCTAAAGAGGCTTCAGACGAGGATATAGTCTGACGCTCGAATGGCCGGTATCAGTTGCTTATTTATGGCAGCAAATTATCAACAGGATAGCCTTACCAACCAAAAGCCTCAAGTCTCCAGTCAAGTCGAATGCATACATGTTTTTTGAACAAAGAAAAAAGAAGAATTGCAGTGGTAATTTATGAGTGTTGCCACAGGCTTTGATATCGATTTGCAATAGCTTCTATTTGAAAAAGAAAATGCCTTGGCTCTAAAATAATTTATGAACACATTTTCCAAGGATTTCAAATTAATTTCGGACTATTTTTAGTCAGTTTTTCAGAAAGATTTCGTTTGTAGCTTTTAGGGATTCCAATAATCCCATACAGACAGGACAGAAAAGAATAGAAGCCTCGCCTGGGACCAGGAACCCCCATGTTTTTGCACTTCCGGTGGCTGAATGTGTGCTTGTAGCTTCAATAAAGGCAATCCATAATTCATTGGTTTAAATGCATTTACCACTGACCACATGCCGATGCCTGCATCTCATATTTGGCCACGGTAAAAGGCATTAAATTTGTCATTCGATAAAGCATTTATCGAGTGTTCAGTCCTTTCACAAATGTTTGCTGTTTGTGTCGTATCAGGAATTGCTGTTCACTCGCATTAAAACCGAATTCGTGTTCCATGTTAATGGAAATATTCGATGTGGAATTATTATTGTTTCCTTGGAGATGATTTATTTTCTTGTGTATTGCTTTGAGGGGATTCCCCGGTTGACTACAGTCAACCTCAGAAATGCGATAAACCGAATTTATGATGTTTTTGATTCGCATTAAATGAGCAGAACATAAACAAATTCGAATTTAATTCAATTTAACTCTACCCCAAATCTCAAATCCACCGAAAATCGATAGAAAACAGTTTTTTCTCACCTTGCACACTTTCTCTACAATTTTTTTGGGGTCTTTCAGTTTTATTCTTTTCACAATTTTCGCTCTTTTCGCGCTACGGCAAAGTATAAATCTGCGGTGCTCCTCAATAAAAATAGACACATTCACAGTTTCAATTTCAATTAGACGGCGGCTGCAATTTCTCATACATTTTTTTGTTGGGATTTTTCTGTTTTTTTCGGCAAAGAGCAACGCAAAAAAGAGGCCTTGCCACATTTCAATTTGGGGGCACAGCATCAGCAGCGGCAGCTGATTCGAAAAGTTTTAATTGAGTTTTTGCAACCAATCGAATAATCAAATCAAAACTCATTACAATAAAAGCGAAGCGAAAAGACCGGGCCGGCAAAGAAATTAGTGCAATCGAATTAAGGCTGGAATAAGGCCAATCAAGTTATTAATCGAATTAACGCGGCTCACGACGACAAAGAACAAAGTGAAAAAATGTTTGGCTGCATTTATCAGCTGTGGGACTGGTGAGTAGCACAAATCTCGTAGATCCCAGCTCTCTGTGTGACCCACGCCCAACCCCATTTCCATCCCCATTCCCATTACCATCCCCATCCCCATTTTCAAACCTGCAAGGTCAGCCTGCGTCTGTGGCCAGGGCGGCGACTGCAGTTAATCAATTACGGTCAATTACGTGCTGAGCCAGTTGCATTCGCCAGCCAGCGGGTTCCGTGCCTTCCGCAGCTCGCGAGTATTGAATAACCCCCAACTAGGGCTTAACCCAAGGTGTACCCTTGTGCCTCAAACGAAATATTTATATTAAAATATAATATAATAGAAACAGTAAACATAGATTAACAATGCCTTTTATTATTAAATAATTAAAAATGTAGGCAGATTTTTAAACTATTTTCCTAGGTTCTTATATTTTTTTTTATTACGTATTATATTAAGCAAAGCCGTAAT
Organism: Drosophila kikkawai; assembly: GCF_030179895.1. NCBI lineage: Eukaryota > Metazoa > Arthropoda > Insecta > Diptera > Drosophilidae > Drosophila > Drosophila kikkawai. Next base: position 16,340,008 of record NC_091731.1, on the reverse strand, counting down.
TAAGGAATTAATCACTTTAACGAAATGATTTTGTACCCTTTATTATGCCATCAAAGCAATAATAACATTTATAGGGTTAATTTTTGTTGTCCACGCAATCATATTATGTGGGACGACCTCAGCTGATTGAATCACAGTTCCGCTTGCCTTGCGAATTTTCACTGATCTTCCGTATTTTTTCCGTTTTGCAGGTTGGAGGCGCCGCCCCTCTTCACCGCCGGCACCATGGACGCCAAGAAGCTGCAGCAACTGCAGGAGGCGGCGATTCTCGCCCAGCAGCAGAAGAAGCTGCCGCTGGCCTACCAGACGAATCTCGTTGACTACCGAACGGCGGCTTACAGTCAGGCACTTTACCAGCAGTCGCCCACGGCCACGAGCTCTAGTGGCGGAGGAGCGCTCTCGCCAATCGAGCTGCAGCCGCAGTCCAAGCACCATGGCCTGATGAAGCACGGACACGGAGGTGGAGGCACCTCGAGCAGTTCTCACAGCTCGCCTTACCACCAGTCGTACTCCAGCAGTGGCGGTGGGACAGCCGCTGGCCAGGATCAGCTCTACCAATCGCCCACGGAGCGCACCTATCTGGCGGCGGCGGGCAGGTTGCAGGCCAGTAATGCCACCGCAGGCCATCATCCTATCTCCGCCCTGCAGGCGCAGTACCAGCAGCTGCAGGCGGCCAAGATGCAGGCTCAGATCGCCACCCAGAACGAGGCGGCCCAGGCGCAGCAGCGGACCTTTGCCATGCGACAGGCCATGAATCCGCCCACCAATCATTATCACATAAGCCAGTCCCCCAGCATGGTGTCCACGCTGACGCAACAGCAGCAGCAACAGCAGCAGGCGCAGCAGCAACAGAGGGCTCCTCCCTCGTCGCTCAATTTGCAGAATCAATACCAACCGGCTCAGGGTCCGCTGAAGCTGCAACAGCAACAGCAGCAGCAGCCGGTGATGCCCAAGCACTATCAGGAGCAGCTGTACGCCCAACAGCAGCAACTGCAGCAGCAACAGCAGCAGTTGCTACAACAACAGCAGCAGCATCGCCACAAGACCGACCTGCAGACACCTGGCAGTGAGCACGGCACCGTTTACATCCAACAAAACCATCCAGGACATGTGGTGAACCAGGCATGCCAGACCCAGATATCGACTGTTAAGCCCAAGGCCACGCCCAGCTCGGAGGAGTCCTCGACCAACTCGGCCAAGAGTCCTTCGCACGCGCCTCTGGACAGGAAGAAGAGCGCGGGCTCCATACAGGCTCTTAAGTCGCCGATAACCAAGAGGCCACCATCCACGCCAGTTACCCTGTCAGGTTGGCTGCATAAGCAGGGTTCCGATGGTCTGAAGGTGTGGCGTAAGAGGTGGTTCGTCCTGGCCGAGTACTGCCTGTACTACTACAAAGGTCCCGAGGAGGAGAAGCTGCTGGGATCCGTGCTGCTGCCCTCGTATCGCGTATCTGCCTGCTTGCCCGAGGACAAGATCTACCGCAAGTTTGCCTTCAAGTGCGAGCACCAGAACATGCGAACCTACTGGCTGGCGGCAGACAATTCCGAGGCCATGATGCAGTGGGTCAGGGCCTTGGCGGCGGCCAGCTTGATGCAGGCACCCAGCAGCGGAGAGTCAGAGCCCAGTGTGAACTCTTCGTTAAATCACAGCGGTGAGAACTCGGATTCCGGGATTCATACGTTACAATCGCAGCCCAGCAAGGGACAGCCCACACCCTCCTCGGATAATGCGGGTGGAGGAGGCAACGCTGGCAACGGAGGAGGTGGCGCCCAGCCGCTCTATGCCAATGCCCCGCCCAAGCCAAGACGCATCAATGATGGAGGCTACTCCTCGCCCTCGCCCGAGCACCACGAGCAGCAGCAGCAACAGCACTCCGGTCGCCGCTTGATGTCGCCAACCCAGCAACTCTACCAGCAGCAGCAACAAAACCAACGATCTCAGCAGCAGCAACAGCAGCCGCAGCAGCACCATGCCATCTACGATACACGGACGGGACACGTGTCCACCGCCTTGCAGTTGCAGCAGGCCCAGCAGCAATACTCACTAGACCATCTGGAGGCGCAGTTTCAGCAACAGCAGCTGGACATGGAGGCGCAGATAGCCAGGCTTCAGCAGCAGCGGGCTGCCGAGGAGATCTACGGCGAGCGGGAGATGTACATGGCCAAGCTGATGCAGCAGCGTCAGGGAGCAGGCGGTGTCTATCCCACCCAGCAGCAGCTTCTGCAGGCGGAGCGACGCACTCCGGATGCCTATGGGCGGTCCAAGCAGCAGCGCCTGTTCGCAGCAGCAGCCGCTGCAGCGGATTACGAGGATATCTACAACATGTCACAACTGGCAGGAGGAGGAGCAGGTGGGGCTATGTCCGCCCAGGAGGCACTGCTTCAGGAGGCGGCCAGCTATCGGCGTCCGCTCAGCCCGCCCAGCTATGATGGCAGCAAGCATGTGCCGGCTATGCCGCAACGCTACACGCCCAATCACATGGAGGTAAGTGTGGAAAAAGAAGAGAAGGAGGAGGATGAGGTGGTTTGCCACTTTGAAGTCTTTGGTAGCTTTATTAGATTCAGAGAAATGATCTTAGTAAAAGAAATAATTATGAAGGGAACTTTGGGATCAACTTTATTTTAAAGTAAAACTCTGTCTCTTAAAGACATAGTTCTTGTCTTGATCTTTCAAAATCCAATAGCATTCCTGACACACAGACATCTGTGTTAGCCCAAACCTTAAGTGCACTTCGCAAAGGCAATAAAAATGACCAAACGCTGCCCCAGGCAACAACGAGCTGCGATTCCAATTGCGATTGCTGATGACCTGCCACTTGACTCGGCATCCACGGCTTTATGCGCACTTGGAAGCTCGAAACTCAGAACTCGGAACTCGGGGGCGTGGCACCACCAGCGAAGGTCAGCCCAGCAAATCATCTGCGATGCCACTTGATGTTGTCTGATTGCTGCAAACGGAGGAGCTGTGAGCTCTCAAAGCCAGGGGGAAACTCTGGATGGCTAAGAGGTTGCGTTTCAGTTTTTATATTTCCGCACCTCTCCTGCTGACCTAGTTGCAAAGTCCCCCGTCTGGTGGATTGCACCTCAGCACGTATCAGCTTTTCACTTTTATTTGCCCTTGCCGGGCGCCTGCTCCCGCTGATATAACTCCTTCCTCGTCCACGGACGACTCAACAAAGCCGCGCAGCACACAAAAGCCGCCTCAGGTGGAGGAGCAGAGGGTGTGTATGCCGGGCAGAGTGCACCCATTGATGGACGGGTGGGAGCCAGTCTTTCTCGGAAACTTTCGGTTTCAAGCAGCTGCCTCGAGTCCGCAGCGCACTCTTTAATTGGACTTTAGTGTGTCAGTGGGTTGCTAAATTGCAGACGTCTCTTCTGCGAGGGCTCCTTTCCCATTCTCCTGGCCGCAGTGCAGCAATTTCCTTCGAATGCAACTTTATGAGCTCTTCGCCCCTTGGCCTGGGCAGGACGGAGAGTGGGGGAGTGGCGTCCGGAGAGGGCGTCGGGAGCAGCTGCTTAGTGGGTCAGGTCAGGCACTGCAAGTTAGCCGGGAAATGAGTCGCGTGCATGATTTATGGCCAAAGGCCCTGGGCCCGAGACCAGCTGCGCTGGAGCTTGTTCTAGTACGCCTGCCAAGTGTCGAACAAGTTACGAGGCACGCCAATCTTCCACACTCGGCAAAGATATTTTATGTGTAATTTTAAATGTAAATCCTAAAATTAGTTTGCAGGCTAAACAAAGCGTGGCAGAAGTGCTCGCATTGCACTGCAGACAGCGTCTAGCGACGAGTGGACCTCAGGGTGCGCTATTTAGAGTAGAATGTAACTGAAATTCATAATTATCACCGATTTCTGCCAGTGCAAAACCAGTTAAAAATGAAAAACCCTACTCCCCTTGCGGCCATTAAATGCCCCTTACTTATTCTGTTCTTTTTTCCAACCCAATTCCGCAGGCCAGCGCCGCTGATCAACTAATCAATACCATGGACTTGCGTGCCCGCTCCGTGGCGGCCATAGTGCGTCCGCACTCCGCGGACTTCCTGGAGTATGAGGCGCGTGCCGAGGCTGCTGCAGCCGCTGCCGCCGCGGCGGTGGCTCAGAGCCAACAGGAAAGTGGCCGGGCCCCCAGGCCCAAGTCCAGTCTGGACATCAACCGAACGCCGGACAGCTTCTACTACTCGGAGGCCAGCTACGCGGACAAGATGCGCAAGAGCGCTTTGTATCTGCAGAGCGGCGGAGCGGGCGCTGCCCAGCCGCAGCAGGCGGGCAGCTACCGCACTGCCGTCGGAGACTTTAACTCCGGGGTAAACACCATTGGCTATGAGAATCCCTACGAGCGGGCCTACAAGCGGCAGGAACTGCTGGCCGAAGCGCAGGCTCAGGGCGGAGTGGCCAGCAGCATGCCACGCATGAGCCGCTCTGCTAGCCAAGGACGCTCGGTAACCTCGCAACTGCAGTCGCCGCAGCAGGAGGACCTGCCGCCCCTGAACGTGCATCCGGGCTCCATCTTCCCGCCATCGATGTCCACGCAAGAGATCATTAGCAAGAACGAGCAGTTCCTTCGTTCCGCCAGCGCCCGGCTGCCCAAGCGATCGGGTGGCATGGATGACGACTACTCCGCAGGCAACTCCACCACCACCTCGCCCACTGGAGCGTCCAATTCGCCGCAGCACAACCAGGACGGAGAGCGGAAGCGCGAGGAGTCCATGAAGCGGTTGCTCGAGTGGAAGCAGCGCATGCTGCAGTCGCCGCTGACGCGAAAGGGCATCCAGCAGGGCGGCAGCAACATGTCAGCCATGTCGAAGCTGGGCAGCAATCCGAACATCCTGCTGGCATCCACAGCCGTGGCCAGCGGAGCGCGCTATGGCCCCCAGGCGGGCAAAACGGGTCTGGTGGGTAATGGCAATGGAAATGGCAATGGCAATGCCTCCGGAGCTGGCAACCCGCCGTCAGCTGGTGGCATCCAGCGTTCCCGATCGGAGAGCCAGGCCAATGTGGGTCCTGGCGGAGTGGTGTACAACAGCTACTCCTCGGACGATGAGGGTGAGTGCCGATCAGCGATGACTTACCCAATACGTATTACCCATATATTGCTTGGCTTCAACTCTGTCCCTATTTAGTACTCTCTATCTGTATCTGTATCTGTCTTTATACCGTATCCATGCTATGATGATGCGCTACTTTATTTGCAATACATTTTAATTTATTTTAAACTATCAATAAGAAATTTATTAATGCTTAAAGAGCTTCTTTTAAAATATTACAAATTTGTTTTTAAGAATCTACCTCTTCTTGGTTAGTTTTACCTTTAAGCGAAGTTAATTCACTTTGATTTCGTGTCATAAATTTGCTTTTATACTAAAAAATAATCCAATCTCATAATTTAAAACGTTTTTAAAAGTAAAATATGATAAATCTAATCAAAATTTCCTGGACAATTTTTTATTTATTCTTGCAAGACTCTTTAATTTAAATAAATGTAATGTTGACAAATAAGGCGAGCGCATGAACATGGCCTATATGTATCTCTATCTGCATCCATATTGTATTCGTATTCGTAGATGTATTTAATCTGGCTCTGTAGCTGTTGCTAACCGTGCTGCATTTTTCCTTTTATTTGCACTTTGGCCTTGCTTTCAGTTAGTTGCATGTTAGATAACAACAGCTGCCTGCTCTTTATTTTTGTCTTTTCCTGCCGGATTGCAAGCTGCTGCAGAGCTGGAAGAAAAACTCTTTAAACAAAAGCACTTTCAGTGGCAGGAGCTTCTGCTTTTGACTGCCATAATCCCCTCATTTAAGCCTTCCCCCATTTCAATGCTAATTTATTACGTCCCGGCGCCAGACTAAACAATTAAAAGCTTCATGTAGTTTAATACTTGTGTGTTTTTAGCATTTTTTATTGCCTTGTTGCGTTCTTTTATGGCTTAATGCATACGGTTAATTAAACAATAGAAAAAAAATGAAATGAAATGGCCATTTTTTGAGAGAGGCAAAAGCTAGTTAAGCGAAATCGAAACCAAACAACGAAACCTTCCTGCCGTGCGCACACCCAAAGCCACAACCACACACCATCCATCCACATACACACGCACTCTCATACACACACACACACACAGCAAACCGAAGCAATTTTAAATTTCAATTTCAAAGAATCGAGTATTTTAGAGGCAATGCCGGAAAGTAGGCAACTTCTAAACCCAAATTCCGGCCGGGTTTGAGTCCAAAATAAAAATCAAACAGCCGGATTTTGATTTATATAGCATACATATTTTGGTTTGGTTCTATTTGATCGAAAAAGGAGCGGGGTAGACCGAAACCAAAAACAAATCAACATTTCCGTAGTCGATAAATCTCTTTATTTCACAAAACTCCCTCTCTCTGTCTATCTTTCATGGGTTTAGTAAACATTTTTTGGCGTAGTTACGTTTCGGACTTGTTTCACTCATACTCGTATACTACGTTTTTCCCATCATGACAACCACCGGGTGCTTGGTATTTCCACTACTAAATGCCGCTGTAAACTTCGCACTAAAACCCAAACAACCAAAAACAAAATAATAATAAAATACAAAAACACCAAACTCAAACTCAATCTGGGCCCATAGCGCAATCGACAACCCATTTGATTGAATTGAATTTAATTACATGCCAACCAGCAAAGATATACAAATATGTTTTATATTTCTTCTTTTCCATACGTACTATATAAAATAATTCGTTAATGGTAACTTCTAAACACAATGCCTCACAATTTGTAAATGCTGTAAATTTAACAATGATCAAAATCGAAAAACAAAAACCATAAAAAAAACTCGCTAAAACATAAACAAAACGCACGAAAACGCAGCTGGCACTGTGGATGATGATGATAACTTGTATAAAGCGGCGGCAGGAAGGTCACCATCTAAAGCAGCAACAACAACAGCAATAGGTACAACAATAACAGCAACAGCAACCGTAGCAATAGCAACAACAGCAGCAATAGAAACCCTTAGCAACTTAGAGAGACCCAAGCCCACACCCACCACGACGACAGGGACAACAGGCATAGGCATAGTCACAGGCAGTGCCAAATTCCAACTAAAGCCCATTTTGAAAGTGCACGAGGCCAGCAAGACCCGCATTATTCAGGTGCAGCCCAAACAGCCAGAGGAGGAGCGGCCCAAGCTCAAATTACACCTGCCCCAGACAAATGAGGTGGCCAAAGGAGCTTCAGATGAGCAGGAAAGTGAACAGCAGGCGGAGCTGGCAGAGCATCCCCTGCCCATTCTGCCAAAGAAGGCGGCCCCCAAGTCGCCGCAGAATGCCAATTATGTGCCCGTGTACAGCAATAAGCTGGTCAGCAACTACGAGAACATGGAGTTTGGCAAGCCAATCCCCGAAAGCAAGTCCCCCGACAGCAGTGCAGCGATTACGGATCCCGAGGAGACGCCCATGCTGATGCAGCTCAAGTTGTTCAAAGAGCAGCAGCGGCAGCAGCGCGAAGAGAGTGGAGTGGAGCAGCAGCAGCTGGAGGAGGACCTGACACCCACGGCGGAAAGCAAGCCGATGCCTGGGGAGGATTTCAATAAAAAAGAGGAACATGGTAGAGAGTCCGACGGGGAAGAGGAGGACGAGGACGAGGACGATAGCACTGCATGTGAGGAGTATACAGATGATGATATAGACGAGGCTCTAGCTCAGGATGATGATGACGGGGCAACAAAAGCAGATGAAATGGAGCTGCGAGAGCAGGAGCAGAAGGAGGAAAGGGAACTGCAACAGATATATGTGAATGAACCCATCACTCCTACCGAACAACAGTTCGACGAGAGTCACTATCTGCCCATGACGCCCAAGAAGGCGGAACTAGGCCAGCCAGGTGTCCTGACACTGGTGTCCACCCACGAAAGCTATGAGGAAGAGGAGAACCACTACGTTGAAATGACCAAGGGAATCCAAGACGAGGACAGCAAGGGCAACTACGAGATCATGTGCCTGGCAAGCACTAGCTCCAGCGCCTTTAAGTTTAGCGCCAAAACGGAACCGGTGTATATGGAGTTAGCTGGCGTCAAGGCCGCCCCACCACCACCGCCGCCGACGGAAGAGGCTCACTGTTCCTCAGGTCGGTCCACCCTTAAGAAAGGCAAGAAATCTGGATCAGAGTCCTTGAAGAAGAAAACGAAAAAGCGGCAGGGGAAGGACATGCCGGACATTCTCAAGCCCGCCAAGAGTGCCCTGGCTTTGGCCAGCGATAGCTCGGATGCCGATGACGAGAGCAGTCGGCAGCAACTGGAGGCGAAGAAACTGCGCTCCAGATCACGATTCAGCCTCTCGGACACTTTCAGGCCCGCCTCGTACTACTTGGGGGCTTCCACGCCTCTCAACAACTACGCTGAGAGCTCGGACAGCGAGATACTGCCACCACCGCCAATACCCGACTCACCTCCGCCCATGGAGGAGCTCAAGACGGAGGAGATCTTCTCCTCGGAGCACTATGATACGGTTAAGAGGAGGGATAGCCAAAGCAAGGTCACCCTATCGTACGAGCAGCTGCCCAAGATGCATGCCAGCAACACTTCCCTGAACCTGCCCAAGGCAGTCCCAAGTCCCACTCTGAAGAGCAGTCGCCTCTCGCTGCCCGATCACTTCACCAAGGTGAGAGCTACTCCCCCCCAGAGACTGCAGGTGGTAGCAACGCCGTCGCAGCAGCACCATGCCCGCACCTTGTCGGACTCCAATTACAGCTGCCAGCTGACGGACAACAGTGGCTCCCGCACCTCCTCCGACCTGGACCTGTACCGCCGGCGAGGACAGCAACAGCGCTGCACCAGCAACAACTCTTTGCCCCTCAGCAGCGAGAGCGAGTCCGTGGAGTTCCGGCAGAGATCCGACTCGGAGTTGGATCGCCAGCGATCGAGGAGACCGCTGTCCCAGGAGTCCATCAGCGAGATCGAGTCACTGAGTGAGCAGTTCGAGGAGACGCTGAGCAGCCACGAGCTGGACACCTACCTGAGTCACCTGCACCTGCCCACCGGTCAGGCCACGCCCACCAGTCACCACCTGCTGAACGATGCCAATGCAGCGGCGGGAGCCGATATCCTGACTAATCTTATCAAGCCGCCGAAGACGTTCCGCAACGCCGAAGACGAGGAGCAGCACTTTTATGGAAACATACACTTTCTTTCCTCCACGGACTCCATCCAGCAGCTGGGCGAGGGGGCTGCAGCTGCCCTGATGGTCATGCATAGTAGGAACAACAGCAATATATCCACGCAATCGGCGCCGTACTATTACTCGGAGCTACCGACAGCGGCAGCAACTCTGAATAATCAGCGGGAGATCCACGCCCATGGACTGAACATTGCGCACATCCACAACCCCATCAACCGGCAGCAGCAGTTCGATGTGGACGCGTTGGTGGACAAGGATCAGGCCATCGACAGCAAGAACCTGTACTGCGTGAAGGACAACAACGAGAAGCTGAGCAACAAGCTGAACAACCTGAAGCTGAAGCTGGAGGCGGCGGAGCCACCGGAAAGTGGCGGTAGTGGTGCACTAAACCCATCACATTCATATCTCACAACTACTAAAAACACAAACCTCGCTCGTAAGACGATTGGTGGGAGCATCCCGTTGGATGGTGGAAGTGGCGGAGCCCCTAACAACGATGGTGCTGGTGAAGATGCTGGTGCCGAGGCCGGAGGCAAGACTCAGATCCCGTCGAATAATGCCAATCCCAACCTCTCAGTTCTAGGTGGCGAGTTGCTCTGGGAGGAGGATGCCCTCTGGCGGGAGAGCTTGCGTAGGGTATCCCAGAGGCATGCGCGCTCCCTGGACGACCTGGACAGGATTGCCACGGGTACGGTCTCCAGCTCCACGCCCAAGGTTAAGCTTACCAGGGAGGTGACCTATGTCAATGACAGCCTGAAGCCACGGCAACAACAGCACCTGCAGCCACAGCCACAACCTCAAATCAACGACGAGCACGACGTCTATGTGCAACTGCTGGACAACTCCGCCCTCGGCCAGGACCAGACGGACTCGGATGTGTACGAGGTGCTGCGAGAGGAGACTGCCTCTAATTTGTCGCACAAATCCAATGAGCTGGATCGCGAGACCATTCGCCAGTGGGATGCCATGTCCAGCGGCCTAATGAAGAGTCACCACAGCAACACGGAGGCCACGGGGACGCCCAGCTCAGGAGCAGCTGTCGCCCATCTGCCCCTCACCAGCAATGTGCGCTCCATCATTCAGCAACTGAATAGCAGCGGCGACGACGCCAATGGCAATCCCATGAAAAAGTCGACGAGGAGCAGCAACAACAACCAGTGAGGCAGTTGGATCCCTGCTCCCCCCCCAAAAATATATGCAGCGATTTGCATGGTTTTAGTTCAGATTTCAATTTTCCATTTTCCATTTCTCGTTTCTGTTTGCATTCTGCGAGTTATATTATTTCATGTTGGAGATAGTCCTTTCTCTATTTGTTTGTGTTGATTGATTTGTTACTGTTGCTGTTGTTGTCGTCATTATTGTTGTGTTGTTTTGTTTAATTAATCAACTGGTAAGCAAACTTATATTTATTTATCAAATACCCACATCCATCCATATATCTCATTAAGTCATTAAAGCGCTTGTACATACGCCACTCATTAGCAACACAACCTCTCACACACGATGCACTCTCCCTCCCACCAGCCACGCCGTAGAGTTGAGAATGCCTCAGATAGACAGATAGACTAGATAGATAGATACAACTTTTGGGCAGCATCAAGAGTTAATGCAACGAATTCCGCTTAATCCCTAGCACCCGTAGCCATATCCAAAAAAAAAAAAAAACAAAGAGCCAGCGAAAATAAAATTCAAATTAAATTAAAACTATTTCCGGCATTCGCTAACCGAAAACTGATTGCTTTTCTAAATACTTCGCGCACGCATTGAATCTATTCTAAGCCCGCCGCCACCCACTTCCATCTGATATACCCTAATGCGCCTAATCGAATCTCTCCCGACCTTGTAGCCTCGATTTCCGTGCGCAATGTGAACAATCTGCCCATGGGCAATCTGACGGTGAAGCCGGATCCTTCGGATGCCCTGCACCAGGAGTCCGCCTTTGCCCCTTACTACGGAGGAGCAACCGAGACGAAGTATGCCAAGAATACAGTGCTCACAGATCGCGGACTCTACGCTGGCAACGGCGTCCAACTGGCCACCTCAACGCCACAGCATCAGCAGCAGCAGTTCCGGATGCGACGCACTGGCAGCAGGGCGGAGATCGATATGTTGGAGCGGGAGACTAGCAGCCAGATAAGGGTAAGTCCTTATTTTCAGAGGTTTAAAACTTTAAAGAAAATTTCAGGGAGAACATTTTTGACCAATTGTTAAGTTACATATTGTGAGCCAAGAGTTTACAACCCTTGGATGCTGACCCTGTCCATACTCACCATTTCGCACAACCCACAGAACTTGGATGTTTCGGCCGGGGACTTGCTGAGCCGCACTCACGAGGAGCTGGTCTTGCTACTGATCCAGCTGAGGCGCCAGAGCAGCCAGACTGCCAGGGCCATTGAGCAGTGCTGCAGCGATATACACGATGTGCAGGTGGATAAACGATTGATTAAGTCTATGTTTATCGGTGGGGGCTAATCTGGTGCTGGTTCTTCTGTGACTAACTCTTAAGACTATCTGCCTGACTGATCCACTTATTTGGCTAGAGTAACCAACACTCTCCATGTTCAATCCCACAGAACCGCTTGCGCAGTGCCGAGGGATTGACTAGAGCCGAGAGCATTCAGAGATTGGATTACTTGAAGCAACACCTCCTCGACCTGGAACGGCACTATGAGAAGAGCAAGCCGTTGGTCAACCTGGTGGATAACATGGTCAAGCTGGGTTCATTGTATCGCAACGATGCCAACGGCCGAGTCCAGCCCGTTACCATAGAGCGCTTGGAGTTCAATCAGCGCATGCAGGAGCGGCATATGCTGCAGGAGGAGCAGCAGCAGTGGGAGCGCCTGAGTCCCAATCAGGCGGAGCTGCAGGTGGGATTTTAAAATTGATTTTATTATTAATATTTTATATTGCGAAACTTAATATGTTGTGTCCCTTTAGGCCAAGGTCCGTGAGCTGTATCAACTGGATCAGTTGCTGCAGGAGGAGTCTGGCACTTTGCAGAGTCTCCAGCGTGACAAGGAGGACCTCGAGCGAGCTCTGGGTGGACTGAGAGCCCGCATCCATGACAGCAATGCCACCCCGATGGCCCTGGAGGCGGCCAAGAAGCAGCAGCACATCCTGGAGCGCGAACTGTCGCGGGTCCACCAGCTGCTGGCCGAGAACTCAAAGGTATCCAAGGTGCCTAGTAGAAGTTTTTTGCATTTTTTGCCCACGCGTCCACGTGAGTCGTGTGTCAGCTGCGTGTCTGCTTGAGCTTCGCATGTCGCTTGTGTAACTAACAACTAATTTTTGAATCCCATAAAGCTCTCTTCTTATTGATGGATTAATCTCCGACCTGACATGTTTATGTGTGACATTAAGTGTCTTAAAAACGATTCAATTACATTAATTAATACTTTCTGTTATGAAGTAAACAAGATTAATGCAAAAGACTTCTCATGTTTGTAGCCTCTGCTGCATGTGGCATAGCTAAAGCCCGGGGACAACCGAAACTAACCGAATTCTTGCCTTGCAGAAACTGGAGCAGACAGTGGCGGGCAACGCACACCTGGAGCAGGAGCTTTTGCTCCTCCGCCAGAAGGTGCAGGCCAGCCGAGGAGACGCCGCCAATGGAATGGGTAGCGATGCCGCTCACATCAATGGAGACCAGACCGCCGCCGTCTTGCAGTCGGAATTGGAGAGAGTCCAATCTCTGGTGGGAGACATGCAGAGGCAGCGCCACGAACTTAGCTCGGCGGTTCGCCAGCTCACGGAAAACTCGACCAGGTTGTACCAGGAGATTGGAAATAAGGAGATGAATGGCGGTGGCTCCACCAATGGCAGCCTCAAGAAGCGCAGCAACTCCACGAGCTGGACAGAGACGGATTTGGACGCCAACATGATGCGGAGCGGCAGTCGCCAGCAGCTCAATGACTCCTCCTTGAACCTATCCACTCCCCTGTATGTGGACACGAACAATGGCTCCACGAAGCTGAGCGACTATAACCGATACAACGGAGGCGGCAGCAGCGATGCCCTGGAGATGAGCGGAGTGGACAGCGACGGCTTTCTGGACAGCAATCCTTTCGCCACCGCCCTGGAGAAGCAGGAGATCAAGACGGTGAGGATTGTAAAGCGTGAATCTGAGCGCAGGCATCGCGATCGCAGCGAAAGGGGACTCAGCAGCTCCACGCAGAACCTGGACCAGGTCTTGGAGGAGGAGCAGTATGCCCAGCAACAGCAGCTTCAACAGCAGCGGGAGCAGCAACAGCTGTATGCCCAGAGCTTGGAGGAGCAGATGAGCAATGGCCACCACAGCCGCTCCAAGTCGCTGCCCCGAAACTACAGCGAGCCTCCCAAGCCGCGGCACAGCCGCCACATGAACGGTAAGCAGAATGGCCACCATTACAACGGTGGCTTCGACTATGACCGGAATAGCAACTACGAGCACCAGCCGCCGCCGCCACCGGCTCCCCAGAGCAATGGCCACCATCACTCGCAACGAGAGCAAAGGGAGCACCTCAATCCCCTGGCCAATGCCTATTTCGCCAAGCAGCTCCAGCAGCAGGCGAATCCCTCGCGGGACAGTGCGCGCGTGGCCCTCAGGACCAAGACCGACTCCCTGCAGAGCCTCAACAAGAGCCTCACGGACATCAGTCCGGAGCCAGTGTTCCAGAGCGTGGCTGCTCGCCAGATTATCAACGAAATGTCCGCCGGTTCGGCATCGGAGGACACCGAGAGGGTGGTGGAGAAGGTGCCGCCGCCGCACAAGCATCGCCGAGCGGTTCCCCGCGAGAAGAGACGACACTACACGGCGCCTAACAATGTGAACCAGAAGGCCATGGAAAAGGTGCAGGCTGAGAACGATATGAATCGAAATGTGAGTGTAAAATAAATGAGAATAATCTTATTGAAGATTTATAAATAAAAAATATTTCTTTAGAACACAAACTGGCGAGCTCGCGATGATCTGGACATGGAGGTGGCTCTGAGGCCGCGGATGAATGCTCCTGATGTGATTCGTTCTGCCCTGGGACAGGGTGAGAAGATCTCGGAGAATACCATTGACAACTTGCTCTTGGCTCCAAACAAAATAGTCATACCCGAGCGTTACATACCAGAAACAGTGAGTTAAACATCAAGGCAAGGTTTATAAATTATTTTTAAATAAATATATTTTATTCAGACGCCCGAGCTGTCGCCGGAGGAGAAGAAGCGTCGCCAGGAGAAGGTGGAGTCCATCAAGAAAATGCTGTCCGAGGCGCCTCTTAGCAGCAATGTGAGTTTTGAAAAATGTGCCTAATAAACTTGGATTGTGAAAATAAATTGCATTTACAGGAAAATGAAAGCCTGCCGCCGAGCAAAATCAATGCGGAGAAGAAGCAGCGCGAGCACCTGTTGCAGCTTAATCAAATCCTGGCCCAGCAGGTGATGCAGGTCAGCAAGATCGTGGCCGGTAAGTACAGATTACCTAGGATACACTACTGCATAGAGTTAGGTTAAGTTCCTATTGAAGCAATCCCAAAGCAAATCCGATATTTCAAACGTATTATGCAATGCCTTGCAAGTTGAGTTTCTGTTCAGTGTTCTTCCGTTCTTACTAATATGCTCTCCAACCACCGAATCAAGCCCATAGACCTAAGTGTTATATGTATATATACCTAAGCGTTTATTCAGTGTAATCTAACCATGCCAGTGAGCCCCACCATGACCCCTCTCATTCCGAACTGTCAACTCTATGCTCTCTTCTAATCTCTATATATGTATCTTCTTTCAACTCTTTCTGATTTCTAGATGATTAATGATCTATATCATAAGCATACCATCTAATGTAAGCGTTGCTCCCCCCGTTCGAATCAAGTTTCTCTTTAAGATCATCATTCCCCTTCATTGCGAGCGATGTCCCTGATGGCGATGATATTCCTTCATGACCCCCTTCTCACACACCCACACCAGCACCCACTTTCACACTTCAGACACTGTCAACAGTCAATCGTACATCTCAAACTTGTGGCCCACACACTGCCCTCTCATACATTTCGCATTGGCACCTGGTCAGTTTATGTATAATTAATCGTAAATTAAGTAGCCAATGATCGGGGTTTCATAAACTGTATACTGCGCGTATTAAGTATACGCAGCGTTGGCCAGACCAAGAAACATATCAAGATGAATAACATTTAATTAGTTTTCAATATTTGTTATATTGTTACAACATTTTTATTGTCAAAAGAAGGGGTAATTTTATTTATTTGAATTTAATTAAATTTAGAAAGTTAAGAGAGGGCTGTTTCCTAATGGAAGTTGTTACTTTCCATGGTTGTTATTATTTTAAATACAGTTCAGGCTTTCCCCTCTGCGAACTCACATTGAATAAACTTCAGTTACATGTTCAAATACATTAATACTAACCCCTTATCAAATTAATTTATATAATTAAATACTTGTTTTTGCATTTGCATTCTGTATAATTTTATAAATGTTTATTTGTTTTATTTTTTGCATATTTTCTAGGCAATCCCACTAGTCACAACTAATCCGCAAGTAGCCAGTCGAGTTGTTTCTGTTCACATTTTGTGTTTTTATTTGCATTGCATTTGATTTTCGTTCACGTTGTGTTTTCTGTTTGCAAATCGATAAGTGAGAGAGGGTTCGCGATTCGCAATTTGAATTTGATGTTCGAAATACGTACTCACATATACCAAAAAATATGAGCATACATAGAACATATATAGAACGTACACCTAAGCATACGGTAACTGCAGTTATAACAACAAGAACACACGCGAAGTTCAGATTTACAGCATGCTAAAAACTCACTGAAACTCACTCCAAACAAATTCACAACAAAAATACTAAAACAAAAAACAAAACAAAAAAAATATGAAAAACAAACGACAACAAAGTATAAACAGCAACGCAATAGCAACAAGAACAAGTACAACAACAACAAAATAAGCACAAGAACAACAACAACCAGAACAAGAACAACAACAGAAATACGATACCGTAAGTCCAGGTTTGTACACATTTCGTTTATACGATAACCATAAATAAACAATAAACAAGTATTGTAGCTTCCATGCCGTGCCTATAATATATATAATTATTATCACTCTAAAATCTCTGCTTTGCTTAGCCTAGAAACTATATTGGCCCAATTAATCAAACTGCACGCCCTTAATTTAACTATAGGTCTTAAAATATAAGTGAAATTTGCACTCGAAACACTAATCCAACAAATCGAACACAAGCAAAGCACACAAAACTTACCAAACATTCTAGAGAACACTAAAATTAGCAAGACACTACACTGAGCACAGTATTTACCAAAAGCACCAAAGTGCAATTATATTGGAAAATTATATAGGGAAGAGTTTTAATCAAGGAAAAGAGCTTCTAATTCAGAAGATATTTTTGTACAACTACAGAAAGGTATGCCTTTAAAATATATATTGGTAAAAGGTCACAATTAAAGCTAAGGTTTCAAGGTGCAACATTCCTTGCTGTTGAGCTTGCTGCCTGGCAGCCAAAAAGACTATAACGTCTCTCACAAGAATTGTTTGAGAAAGTTTTGAAATTAAATTTCATGCAAATAGCTTAGTTTCCAACAAAATTTCTGCACTGCCTAACCTGCGTGTAAAAGTTGTCAAATCGATCCAAGAACCAGGACCAGTAAGTATAAGCTCAAAGCACCAACTACAACAAAAACAGCCAAGACAGGAGTTACAGTAACCAAAAAGCAAACACACTCCCATAAAAAAAAAAAAACAAAATACTTGTACACAAAACAAAACCTACATATACTTCCGTACGGTTATCGGTGTATCTACCTTTTTATACTCGAAACTTTTTACAGCACGCTTGGGAAGGTTGTGGTCAGAGAAAAGATACTTTATCGATTTGCCAACTAACTCGTTTCTCCTTCTGTTAACCCACAGAAAAAGCCATGTCGAAGTCGGCGGAAAGAGCGAACCAGGATGACGAGCACCGATCGGAGTCACCAAGCGACCCACTGCCGATATTCCAGCAACGCGACAATTTTTACAGCTAAGCGCGACAACTAAACTGCAACTAAATAACTAACTCCGATTAGCGAATACACTATTTTATTCAGGCACAATATCCGCTGCATTTATCTTGAGAATCAAACTAGGAAATTTGCTAACAATTTTAACCGAAAATCGAATCAATTCATAGATGTGACGACTGAGTTATATGGAAGTTATACATACGATATATCCGCGGAAAAGACTATTGCTAATCGAAATCGAAATCAGAGAAGGGGGGAATATTAACGAATTTTGTGCGAGCAGCAGACGGGAAAACGATTGTTATTGCGTTAATGATACTATGCATATTATATTATATATATATACACAACATATACAATATGGAAATCAAAGATTCGACATATCAATGTAAGGGTGTTACAAGTCATTCAAACGATATCAATTAACACACAATTAGCGAGCGTTCTTGAACTGTAGTTGGGAGGATACGGCAAACATAGTGCCAGCAATTAAATGTACGGTTAAATTCGGAGTTGAGGCGAATCAAATACGTTCCTGAGAGGTATACATCGGTCAAAACTCATTCATGGCAACTAAAACAATAACTTTGAAGACTTTTGTAACCGACTTTTCGAGAGTAGCGCATTTTCTCTACAAAGAAGGTAACCAGACCATCAGGCAGTTACAGCATTTGAACAATTTTTGGAGCCAATATTATTGCATTTGATATGAACCAGTTTTTAAGATCAGTCAGTCAGTCAGTCAGTCAGCAGAATATCAACAGCACTGGCATCAAACGAACCTACAGCAGACAGCACAGCGCACTCAAAGCACTTCTCAGACCTTTGCAATTTTCCCCCAAAATGTACCTATCGCAATTATAAATAATGGAATAATATATAAACAACTGAGAAAAAATATAATTAAATTGTATTTAAACGAGAGAACATATAAAAGGCAACGCTGAACTACAACATGCATATATAAATTTAAAATTATACATATTTAAACGAGCATGCTGCTATATACACATATAATTATTTAAATGTAGGTCAATTAGCCAGGCAATTAAGGAAATGATCCCGATGAAGGATGTTTTTAATGAAAAAAACAAAAACAAAAACAAATACAATACAAGTCAATGCTATCGCTGGTTGAATTTAATGTCTACATAACTTTAAAAGTTATTGAAATCGCATAGATCTATTCACAACTAAACATAAACAAATAATCGTACTAGCCCACAAGAAACAAAAATGAAACAACGAGACATTGTTAAATAGAGAGAGCAGAATCTAGAGGAAAACGATCCATGCAAAATTGTACAAAAATATATTTTAAGTTGATAGTTTTAGTTGTTATTACGATTATTATGTTACATCTATTTGCTATGTATGGTTTAAGGTTCTTTTAATATTATTACTATTATTATTACTGCTAAGTTCCCGATGATTCCACAAGTTGTTTGTACATTTCGCGGTGCTATATGGATGTGTATACATATGTAAATTATTTTTGCCCCCGAGTTTTCTTCTAAGTTCGAGCACACATTGAAAATAATATAAAAATATATATAGACATTGTCGGATATGTCGGCGTAATATTGCAACTGCCCCAAGCTTAGAAGCACGCATACTCCCTAGAGATCGAGAAATCAAGATGAGATACATTTAAAACACACACACAACAAATATTTATTGCATATATATACATATAAATATACATAAACATATACATACAAACTGTACGTCATAATATGATAAGAGTTGAAGACGATAAACTGCGAACGAGAAATGTTATCAATAAAGATTATAGTTGAAAATTCACAACCCATTGTTTCCATTGTAACTGCCCCAAGGTTTCACGGAACAGGAACTGCTCGACTGCCTGGTCACTTGCTGGACACCTTTATGACGAATCTCAGCCTCAATTGCCGGCAAAAATTCAAGATCAATGTTAAGGGGACTTTGTCGTCATGAATCACAATGAGACCCAGGCGCTGACAGCTCAACATTAAATATTGTGGAATTAATTTTTTGGAAGACGCTGTGAGCATGCCAAGTAGACCCAGAAATCGTTTCCCAATGGGAATGTGTGGGCGTGCAGACGGGGCATATCGGGTGAAATGTGGAGCACTCGATAACTTTCTAAACAAACCGAGCCAAAGCCGAGTCTTATCAGAGTTTGATATCTCATTAACATAATCGTGACTCTTGAGCCTCAGTGGATCGCCTACAACGAAAGTAAGTTCTAGTTGATTTGTGAATGGGTTTGAATATTCATAATACACTCGAAAATATTCTTATGTATTCATCAAAGGGAGATCTTGTTAGGTTATTCAGTTAATCTTTAATAATATTTAAACTTTGCATGTCTTAAAATGATGAAAAGCCATTGAAAACCTCACTGAAATATATTTATGACGCTTTAAAATATCTCTCTGTTTAAATATCTTAATAGCTTAATTTTCCCAAGTGTATTTCCTAACTAATTTTGAGACAAATTCGATAATCTGTAAGGTTTTCGCACTCTCGCACAACCACTGTCAATGGGGTTCAATTCGACGACCACAAAATTAACAACACTTTGTCACATTAACTGGCAATTACAGTGCGTTTGTGGCTATTATTCCAGACCAACACATAACATCGACAGACACAGGCCCAATGCAGCAGGCCGGGCTAATTACAATACGCTCCGAAAGACAACCAACCGATTTATGGACGTAGTCGCGTATGTAGATGGGCTTGGGTATGGGTATGAAAAAACCTGAATTATCATTAACCAATCAGGTTTACGGCGACGCGCGGTGATGATGCGAATAAAAACAACTCAAGACGTGAGTGAGTAAGGGAGCAGGAGATAAAAAAAAACCCCGACCCCGACTACCACTCCGACGACATGCGACATTGTCCAAGTATTAATTGTGCGGAATAAAGTGAGTCGTCGCCCCGCGAGCTTTAGTCGATCTTTTGCGGCTAAACAGTGAGGTTCCGAGACCGAGAGGCGTTCACCAAGAGTACACAGTTAAACAGAAACAAGTCCAGGGATTGCGAGCTGCAGCAGCAGCAATATGTTAGCCTCCGTTCCCGCCCGAGTAAGTCCAGCGTTTGTCTCTGCCGGCAAGCCGTAAATTTCCAGGCACAAACCCCATTTCAATCGCATATTTCACACAGCTGGCGCTGCTCGCTCTGATAAGCCTGCAGGCAGCTCCCCAGCTCCTGGCAGCTCCGTTTCCCGGAATCGAGAATGCGTTAGTATCCGTGGACGCTACACATCCGTATATTCCTCCCTTCACCTGGATTTTTTTTTTGTTGCTCTCATTTCAGAGCCTTTACCAGCCAAGATTTATTGGCCGAGGAATCCTCGCCCGTTTCAAGTTTGAGCCAGGTCCACGTCCAGCACAATCGGCATCGTCGCCATCATGGGGACGGCAATCACGGCTACGGGCATAGCCACCACAAGCGGCACTGGGATCACCAGTTTTCGGGTCCGGGTCCGGGTCCGGGTGCGAGCTGCCATCACCATGGCGGATTTGAATTCGAGCATCCACACCATGGGCCACCCCACCATAGATTCGAGCCATTTCCACACGGTTTTGAGCCTTTCCCAAACACCTTTGGACCGCCGGGACATGAGGAGCACCAGCGTCCCTTTAAAGCTGAACTGGCGCCATTTAAAGGTAAGAGATTTTCATTGAAAAGGTGGATTAAGGAATCTAGTATCGGGTTTTGAGTAAATATTCACTCAAGGGAATCCATTTTTAAGAAGAAAAATTATTTATGTTGCTTATAAACACTGCGACTCTTGGTTGAAAGCTTTGTTATCTTCATGACAACAAATGGTAAATATTTGTTAATAACTATTTGATTTAGGAGATAATAAATTTGGATATATGTATAAAGGTAAATAAAGTGATAAATACGGGTAATAACTTAAGAACATTTAGGGTTATTATTAAGAAAAACATACTAATTATAGCATAGTAATTTTTCTTGGCTCTTATGATCTTGAATAGTTCCTAATTTCAATAGTTGTACATATAAAATACACCGCTTCCGATATCAAAAACTTCCTAAAATTCGTTCCTGCTCCAATTTCTTTTAGATGACAAAGAAAGATCTCCCTCGACGCCCCAACAACCCAGCTCAAGCAGCGCGGCTCCGTCACCGGCTCCCACCGTAACGTCGCCACCTGCAACCACAAGCTCCACCTCATCATCCACTGCAGCACCCACACCCACCAGCTCCAGCACCGAAGATGCCCCCTTGGCCATTGACATACGCATCGGTTTAAGTTAAGCCTGAGCTTTGTTTAAATGTGTAACAATAAAGTTGCTCCCTTTAACCACAAGTTATCTTTTTCATTACCATTTACCAGGGCTATCGCCCAGCGAGGCCTGGATGCACGCAGCGTAACATTATCCAGGCCATTTGCAGGAATCTGTCTGAAATATGGTAATTCTAGAGCATAAACAACACCAGGGGGTGACAGAGAGAGAGAGATAAAATGCGAATGCAAAACAATCGGAAAGAAAGTGGGCAAAACAACAAGCTAAACTGATCTGGAAATGAGCACACACTCAGAGGCCAGGGCCAGAAGAAACACAAAAGCCCGTTCTTCTCGACGCTCCCCCGCGACCCATCCCACTACCCATTCCCGTGCGGAGAATCGCACACCTCTCACGCACTCTACGCAGGAACAAAGGCGCAATCCAAGAACCGGACTGCAAAAATAACTAAGCCGAGGCGACATTTCGCCACCGCCGCCCACTATAAAAGCCGGACTGATCGAGAGTTTGACTGTCATTTGACGCCAAACGCGCGTCGCACGCAGAACGTCGAGATCCCTCGTATACACACTGTATATTCACCGATTCTTCACCGATCGCCGTCTCTCGCGGAGGAGCATTAAGAAATGGGTAAGACTGGCCGTGCATACAAAGTGCAAGTCGGTGAACGAACTTGAGCGTGCAGCATTATGGACACTCAACCTTAGAGAACCATAAAGCGGCAGTGGATTATATTCAATTCAATTGTATATGCGTGACGCGTGGATCTGGAAAACAAATCGTAACCGGGAACGAAGAAGGCTTTTACGATTACAAAACAATCCCGAGGATTTCAGATACCAATCGGGGTTTTAATTGAACATTAGAAAAAGAAAATAAATTTACTCA
The DNA here is from genome assembly GCF_030179895.1 of Drosophila kikkawai. Classification (NCBI taxonomy): domain Eukaryota; kingdom Metazoa; phylum Arthropoda; class Insecta; order Diptera; family Drosophilidae; genus Drosophila; species Drosophila kikkawai. The sequence goes on along the minus strand of NC_091731.1, from coordinate 16,317,687 downwards.
AGTGTTATTTTAATTACATTTCAAATCTTTGAACTTTAAAAGCTAAATGTTGTCTAAAAAACTATTCATTTTAGTGCACCGTTGGGCACTTCTGCTGCTGGGTGTGATCTGCTGCGCCCCAGTGGCAATTCTGGGCAGCGATACCCCCGCTCGTATAGTGTGCTACTTCAGCAACTGGGCAGTATATCGCCCTGGAATCGGTCGCTATGGTCTGGAGGATGTGCCTGCCGATCTGTGCACTCACCTTATCTACTCCTTCATTGGTGTTAACGACAAAGGCTGGGATGTTCTGGTAATCGATCCGGACCTGGACGTCGACCAAGAAGGCTTCAGCAAGTTCACTCAGCTGAAAAAGACACATCCCAAACTGAAGCTTCAAGTGGCTGTTGGTGGTTGGGCCGAGGGTGGCTCAAAGTACTCCCAAATGGTGGCGGTTCGAGAGCGTCGAACTAGTTTCATACGCAGTGTGGTACGCTTCATGAGGCAGTACAACTTCGATGGCTTCGACCTGGACTGGGAGTATCCGGGAGCCACGGATCGCGGCGGCACCTTTGGGGACAAGGATAAGTTCCTCTACTTTGTGCAGGAGCTAAGACGAGCCTTTGATCGCGAGGGACGTGGATGGGAAATTACCATGGCGGTGCCAGTGGCCAAGTTCCGATTACAGGAGGGCTACCATGTTCCGGAGTTGTGCGAGTAAGTTAAAAGGCGTAATTCAACCTTCACTCGGATTTATGGTCAATCCTTGTAGATTACTGGACGCCATTCATGCCATGACCTATGATCTGCGTGGAAACTGGGCTGGCTTCGCTGACGTCCATAGTCCACTTTACAAGCGAAAGCACGACCAGTATGCCTACGAGCGCCTCAATGTGGTAAGTAGTATCAAAGCGATTGGGTTTGGATGGCCAACTAATTAGCTTCCTTCTTCAAGAACGACGGCCTGGCCCTGTGGGAGGAGATGGGCTGTCCGGCCAACAAGCTAGTGGTGGGCATTCCCTTCTACGGTCGCACCTTCACGCTGAGCAACTCGAACAAGAACTACAACATGGGTACCTACATTAACAAGGAGGCGGGTGGCGGAGCGCCTGGTCCCTACACAAATGCCAGCGGCTTCCTGGCCTACTACGAGATCTGCACTGAGGTAATGGACAAGTCCAAGGGCTGGACTGTCGAGTGGGACGACGCTGGCATGGTGCCCTTCACCTACAAGGACACTCAGTGGGTGGGCTATGAGAACGAGGCCTCCGTGCAGATTAAGATGGACTTCATCAAGCAGCGCGGCTATGCTGGCGCTATGACCTGGGCCGTGGACATGGACGACTTTCATGGTATGTGCGGCCGAAAAAACGGCTTGATGCAGATCCTGTACGATAATATGCGAAGCTATCGGGTTCCGGAACCAACCAGAGAGACAACGCCAAGAGTAAGTATTTCCTGAACTGAGAATAACCGAAAACTTATATTAAATTCCTTAGCCCGAGTGGGCGAAACCACCTGCCACCCCACCAAATCCGGATGAGGGTCCTGTGCTGCAGACTGAAGCCACACCCACCACCACGCGGAGACCCAAGCCAAAGCCTCAGCCAACTGCCAGCTCCACGTTGGCACCAGTGCCTACCTTGGCAAGCAGCACCCAAAAGCCAACCACGAAGGTAAGCACCTTAAAAGTTTGTATTGAAAAAGGTAATAAATATAAATAAATTTCAACTTTACCAGAAACCCAAGAAGCCCAAGAAGACTACCACGACTACAACCACCACTCCAGCCCCGGAAAAGACCACTGAAGAGCCCGAGGAGGTTGTGGATCCGGAGCAGCCCATCGAGCCTCAGTTTGATCCCAACGAAATAGATTGCACCAACCGCGATTTTGTGCCGCATCCAAACTGTCGAAAGGTAAGTGTAAAATGGAGGCTTGTCATTTTTATTAAACCATGTTTTCCTATTTCCTTGCAGTACTTCCGGTGTGTCCATGGCAAGCCGGTGGAATTCGAGTGCAAGGAGGGCACGGCCTTCCACACGGTCCTGAACGTGTGCGATTGGATCGAGAACAGCGATCGCTATTACTGCACCCACAAGAAGGGGCGTAAGCTGGGCAACGAAGCCCACTAATAGACCCCCAAAGTCCCTTTTTAAATTATTTAAACTAAGAACTAAGAACTAAGACTAAGATGGTAAAATCGTATTCCGCCAACAGGATTATGCACTTAAATTAATAGCTTCTTAGGGGCATAAACCAGATCGAAGAGATTAACCCCAGACGAGACGAAAACAATAAAAATAAATATGATTTTCGAAACCAATAAACCACAAGCTAAATGAGCCGTTTCGATGGAGGTGTGAGCAATCGTTTCTAGAATAAAAAAAACGATGTGATGAGGCAGAAACATGCCTTACATAATGCCGCTGTGAATCGGGGACTGCGCTCAGCATTTCTGACGGAATTCGCCATTTCTAATTGCGCTAATAAACGCAATGACTTGGGACACATTGACACTTGTCCGCGGCGAAGTGAGGTGAGCTGAATGGGGGTACTGGGAAGGGGCAGCGACAGCGTCAGCCTTGGACCAACCAGCGAACAGCTGTTCGTGCAATCAACCATTAAAACGAGCGAAACAGCGATCCTTAATATTTGATTTTCATAATCTCAACTCATGTTCACAGATGTCCCCATAGAGAAAGAGAGGGAAACTGAGAGTGAGGGATTGGTGACATGAAACAAATCGCCAAGAACCCCAAAATGCGCTACTCAAGCTGCCTCCCAAATTTCGAAACTTTTGAGCTCAAAAAAAAAAATAATAAAAAGATGGTGCTCTGAGTAATTTGGCGGAATGAGCACCGCATTATCTAAAATTAAACATTCCTCCAAATCCAAAACGAAAGTGCCGAGAGAGAGAGAAAGTGATCTACGAAGGCTAACCAGTTCCAATCCGTCAAACAATCTATCTTAAGTACATTATTTAAATAACTTACAGAGTACTTTTTTTTTAACACCAAAGCCATTTATTATTGGCTCCTTGCCCCCAGACTTCCGCCCGAAATCCGGGAAAGTCCAAAATGAGAGCGCCACCCGGCGAGTGGAAATAGAAAGGAAAATAGAAAAGCAAGAAGAGCATTTAGCGAATTTTGCACTCACTCTCTCAACAGTCTCAGAGCTGTGTGCTTTTGACAAAAATTCGTGCTACGAAAATATCAAAATCGAATAATTTTCGCGGTCACAAGGTAAATTCATGGTATATGCATGTTGAGTTACGAATTGGTTTTGGACCGGGAGAGATCGTCTCGTATACTCGTGTACGCCGCAACAGCCAAGTTTCCTCCTTTCAGACCGACTAGATAGAAAATAGATGTGTGTTGGGAAAAATTCGAGCTGCCTCTGGTTCAAAAAACGACACGCACACGACGTGCACAGACGACCAAATCGAAGACGACCACGACGGCCAGAAATAAGCAAATTATTTAGCTAACAATCGTCGAAAGGGACACTAAGGATTACCCAGCCGACGATTGTTGGTTAAATTTTGCCTACGGCAGCGCGAGAATTACTCGAAAATTACTTAAACTCAATTATTAATAAATAATAATAATAATCCATAATCGATCTGCAAAGTGAAAGAAACAACGAACAAGTGCAAAATTGGAAAACCCATTAAAACTGTGACAAAATTTGTGCGAACCCAATGAAATACTTATCTAAATAGATAACTCTATATATAAATACCAGACTCCCAACACACCTATATCCTATATACATATATATATACCCATATCTGAAACCAATATCCCATTGGCTATCTGACCTTAAATAATCGTTGGTTTCCGAATTCTTCACTCTTTCATTTAGTGCATTTAAACGAGCGCATATATAGCGGATGCATATATATGCAGAATACGAGCAAAAGTGTTAATTCTAATTTTCCCTAATTATTTATAATTACGGAAAACTTGCAAGGAGAATTTATGACGTGGCTAACGTGTTAACCACGCTGGGAACTCGAGGATAATTTCTTGTTTTGATTATTATGGGGCGGCTAACAATTTGGTTCCTGCTGGGACTAACGTTACTCGCCGTCTCCAATCATGGTGAGTATATCCTGGAAAATGACACACTTAGTCTTCTATTTTATAATTATATAAAAATACAATGGCAAAGGGCCGATTTTCACGCAGCCTGGGCAGGCATTATGCAATTTTATAACAAAAAGCCAAGAAAAACAGAAGGAAAACGTCGGAAAAAAAAGAAATATGTATTAATATACGTTTAAAAATATTTGCCTGAGTTTGTGCGTTCTGTATCTTTTTGGGTCGGTGTTGGTGTCTGCAAACGTCAGTGGACGAACATTATTTCTTGGCCAACCACTAGTAGATACACAGATACAGATACATCTTGGCCTATGCCGATTTTTCTTCATTTCTGCTCTTTTTTTTTTCTTTTTTTCTTTGAGAGAAATTAGATTTCTGCGGCTCCGCGCTTGGTTGCTCTTCGTTGTCATCGTTTGTAATATTTTTAAATTTAGAATTTTTAAGTTATTTTATTTGCGCTCAGCGAGCGCTTTCTATCTATCTATTTTCCCATCCATCCGTGTATGCGAAATGCGTCCGTATATTTTGTTTGGTTTGCTCAAGTTTGCAAAACAGCAAAGGCGAAAAAAAACGTATTGGGAAAAATGAGAAATGGCGCAAATGCCGTGTACTATAATTCCTTTTTGCTGGGGATGGGCTCGATTGCAGCAACATAAACACAATGTGCAGGCAGCAGGCCGCAGGCAGGCCTTCTGAAAATTTGTATAAATAATTCTATCAATGCGGATAGCAATGAAATGCGAAATAGCCCAAATAGCTTCCTGCCCACATACGTCCTGAAATAAATCAAATGAATTATCCGCTGACGGGCAAACTGCACATTAAGTGGCCATAGTGGCACTCATTTATATCTGGCTTAATTAGACCCGGCTTGTTGGCTGATATACGGCCTAATCCTCAGCGCTTCCGCCGATCACACGCAGGCATTTGTCCTAATTGTGTGACAACAATAGTAATTAGCTCAGCGACCTCACCGCGAGCAACCGTCACTCAGAAGACGACCTTCCATCACCGAAAAGCTTTGGCTGAAGATGTAGAATATTCCATTGCAAATGGAAATGGAACGCCCCCGCATTTTTTTTTTTTTTTATGGGAGGGGTACTCAGGGGGAGGGAGGGGCAGCAGGACAGTAAGGTGGCCAAGAGAAACAAAAATATAGAAGTAAAGCCAAAGTGGGCGAGCAGCCAACAAAATGGTATAGCAATTTACTCATCCACAAGCTGGCGAAATGTGTTTGAGTTTTCATCTTTTAAAAATAAAATTCATAAATCCGGCGCATATACATATTCGAAGTGTGTATGTTTGTACAGTGCGAGTACCATAAATAATGTCAAGTTTGAACAGATAGAATGACCTCGTCTTTGGCGCTGACATCAAAACTGAGAAAGTGCGGCAATTGTTCTTGGGTGACGACTCTGAAAATAGAATTTAGGGCCTATCCCTTCCTAGGGCTTCCTTGCATTTGAGATGGATACACTCGGATTACAAATTGACCTGTCATTTCGATGATTTTCAGTTGGGTTTGTCAATGCCGATGTCGGACCAAGCGAATCAGAATGTCGACCCTACATTGAGAAGGCCATACATGAATTGAAAACAGGTGAGGACCACTTTTAAAATACTACCATTAAAGGATAATATTTAATTCCACCTTTAATTAATTCCAGATGGTGTCAAAGATGGCTCTGGAGAACTGCAATCCGATCAGCCGCGTGGGGACGACGACGATGATGATGGTGGGCTATTCGCGAATGATGAAAAAGAGACGATAGAAATTGAAACTGTCGAATTGGATTCCACAGAGGACGCGAAAAGTGCCAACGATTTGGATGGCGATGGCATTCCCGATGACGAGGACGATGATATCGATGGGGATGGCATACCGAACGATAAGGACGATGATATTGATGGAGATGGCATACCAAACGACGAGGATGAGGACATTGACGGCGATGGCATCCCGAATGATGAGGACGATGATATCGATGGCGATGGTGTGCCCAACTCCAAGGACGAGGACATTGATGGCGACGGTGTGCCCAACTCAAGGGATGAAGACATCGATGGCGATGGCAAAGCGAATCACGGTAGGAGTTATATAATCTTACTTAATCGAAGAAAATCGACCTAATTTATTATTTTTTTAATCTAAACAGAGGACGATGATCTAGATGGCGATGGCACTCCGAATCATGGTATTATTCCTTTACGTTTTTAATGTTTTAAAAAGTTATTTATATGCTTTCTAGGCTTTTCAATGAATCTATTTATTTTATTACTTTTATATATTTTCTCAATTTAAAAGCTTTCTTAAATTTCAGATAGTTGCCGACTGAAATTATGCTCTTATTTTAATTTGTTGTCTTGATTTTCAGCATTTTAAATTGCTTATGGCTAATTTAGAATACGTTTAGTTTCTCTTAATCATTTTATGCATTTACAGAGGACGAAGATCTAGACGGCGATGGTGTTCCGAATGAGGAAGACGATGATCTGGATGGTGATGGCAAAGTCAATCACGGTAGGTTATTCTTTGCTAAATATTCTTTAGATTTTATGGAATATAATTATATGAAATTATTTCTTCTTGTCCAGGACATAATGGTTTTTTTTAGAAAATATCATACTGTATTTGTAATATTTAATTTTCAGTTAAAGCATCTTACCAAAGATTAATTACATATTTTCCTTTGCAGAGGATGATGATCTCGATGGTGACGGAGTGAAGAATGATGATGATGACGACCTCGACGGCGATGGCACAGTTAATCACGGTAAGAAAAACCACAAAAATATAAAATTAAAGTATGTTAAATTAATAATCCTTTACAGAGGACGAAGATATTGATGGAGATGGTGTCAAAAACGAAAAGGATGAAGACTTGGATGGTGATGGCACCAACAATTCTCGTAAGTTTATCAAAATTAAAGTCTATAGAGCTCATGGATAACTCTTGCCGTCGATTTTCAGAGGATGAAGATCTCGATGGCGATGGCGTGCCAAACGAGAAGGATGAGGATCTGGATGGCGATGGTATCCTGAACGAGCACGACGGCGATGTGGATGGCGATGGCGTGCCCAACGAACACGATGATGAGGACAGTGCTGAGGATGGAAAGGTCAAGAAGCGCAGCAAGCGTGAAGTGGACGCTGCTCCTGTTCCGGACAACGAAGCTCCACCAAGTCCTGCCGAAGAGTTCCCCGTGGAAGAGGAAATCGTGAAGGAAGAATCTGCCGAAGTCGAAGAAGAAAAGGAACAGGAGGAGGAGCAACAGGCTGAACCCGAAGTTGAGCAGGTTCAGGAGCCGGAAGTAGAAGAAGTCGAGGAAGTCGAACCGGAACCAGTTCAGCAAGAGGAAGAGAAGGTCGAGTCTGAGGAAGAAAAAGAAGAGGAGAAACCAGCTCCAGTTGAGGAGGCTGAGGAGGAACCAGTTAAGCAGGAAACTGCTCCAGAGGAACCAGAAGCCGCCAAAGAAGACGCCGTTGAATCTGAGGAAGCTCAGGATGAGCCTCAGGCTGATGCTGCTCCCAAGGAATCCACTGATGATGATGATGACGATGAAGACGATACCAAGCCAGAGGACGAACTCCTTTGGGTGAGTTTAAATTCGATAAATACAGACAGGAATAAATGTGTTAATCCTATCGCATTTGTAGGAGGGACAGATCCCCGAAAACCGTCGCAGTCGTCAGCACATTTCTGAGCTGCTTCAGCTGGATGAGGAGTTCAACGCACGCGAGAAGGCCACCGATAATGTGGCCGAGATTATTCTGCGGGACATTAAGCGCATCTACGAGAATGCAGTCAAGCCCCTGGAGACACTCTACAAGTATCGCGATCTGAGCAACCGCCACTTTAGCGATCCTGAGATCTTCTCCAAGCCCCTGATCCTGTTCATGGGACCCTGGTCGGGTGGCAAGTCGTCTATCCTGAACTATCTTACGGACAACGAGTACACCCCCAACTCTCTGCGAACTGGTAAGTATTCACCTTAACTTAGGGTCATTATAATCATAAATAATGACCACATGCATTACCAAGCTTTAACACATTCGCTCAAATTTCTTTATTGATTTCCTACAGGTGCCGAACCCTCTCCGGCCTACTTCAACATTCTGATGTGGGGCAATGAGACGGAGGTTCTGGACGGCACCCAACTGGCGGCCGACTACACCTTCTCCGGACTGCAGAAGTTCGGCCAGGGATTGGAGGAGCGCCTGCGGGGCCTGAAGATGAAGAGCAAGATTCTTGAGAAGGTAAGCAGCCGGCAAATAGCCGCCAGGTCAGACCACATTAACTTGTCGCCCAGGGCAGCTGCCCGTCGATTGGGAAACTGCACACTGCTGCTGGCCACCTGCCAAAGGGAATTTATAGCTTTTAGCGCACAGCCTGCATTAATTTCGTTATTAATAAATTGATGCGGGATGGCAGAGTGGCCGGCCAACAAGTACAGGCAGTAAAGCAGACAAGGCAAGAGCCAAGAATTACTAAATTTAAGCACTTGCCGAATCCGAATACATTTTTCAGGTCAACATCGTTGAGATACCCGGCATTCTAGAGGTGCGCAAGCAAGTGTCCCGCGTCTTTCCCTTCAATGACGCCTGCCAGTGGTTCATCGATCGGGCGGACATCATCTTTCTGGTGTACGACCCGGCCAAGTTGGACGTGGGCCCCGAAACGGAGGCCATTCTTGATCAGCTGAAGGGACGCGAGTACCAGACGCGCATCATCCTCAACAAGGCTGACACTGTCAAGCCAGAGGAGCTGTTGCGCGTCCAGGGCGCCCTCATCTGGAACATCTCGCCGCTGATGTCCTCGGCCCAGCCGCCGCTCATGTACACCACCTCGCTGTGGACCCACCCCTACCAGGATGGTGCCCCAGCCCGCCTGCTGCTCGCCCAGGAACGCGCCTTCCTGCGTGACCTACGCACGGCCATCGATAAGCGCATCGAGCACAAGATCTCCAGCGCCCGACGCTTCGCGGTGAGTACTCTGCTTAATCAAGAAATAATTCATGAGTATCAGTTGCTATTCTTTCTTTTAAAATCACATTGCTATAATAAATTACTGAATTAAAATCGTTCCTTTAGGTACGCGTGCGCAACCACGCCAAAATGGTGGACTGCTACTTGAACACGTACTACAACCACAAGACGCTGTTCGGCAACAAGAAGCGCATTGCGGACGACATCATTGACCATCCTCAGAATTACCACATCTACGAGGGCCTGTCCACGCTGACGAACATCTCGCGCTACGATCTTCCCGATCCGGAGGTCTATCGCGACTTCTTCCGCCTGAATCCACTGTACGAGTTCAAGAAGCTGACGGACACCTGCACCTACTTCCGCGGCTGCCCGATCACCAAGCTGGACCTGGCCATTGCCTACGAGCTGCCCGAGTTGGCCGGAAAGTACAAGAAGATGTCCGAGTCGGCCTTGGCCAGCATCGAAGCGCAGCAAGATGAGGCCCAGAACCAAGTCCCGGCCGATCCGAAAAAGACGAGTTGAGATGTTGGCTCCCAAAGAGGAGAAAACCTGCCATTTAGTTTGTTTTAATGAGAGATAGAGAGAATGTGACATCGGCACCGGCAACCGTCTATAGAGAATTAATATCGAGGGAGACTTGAAGAGGAACACGATAAACGGAGGGAGAGAGGGGTTGCACTTACAGGGCAAAGGAGAAAGCTATTCTATTCTTCTTATTTTGTTAAAGTACCCCCAAACCGTTGGAGAACAACAGCGCAAGACCAAACAGAGCCTTTGTTTGTTTTTTAGAAGGGAAAAGAGAGAGATACCACAAAGGAGATAGAGAGCGATTCAAAATAGCAACGGTTGCTTTAGAGAATTTTGATTTCAACCGCGTTGCAGGACATCTTTATTTTCATTTACCATAATACACGTAACCGAACTGAGAGCTTTATGAGAGGGAAACTAATGCAATATCGAGAGCAAAACACACACAGAATACACCTGTACTTCTTCCCCACTTAACCGAGTAGAGAGAGGTAGCATCGAGTCTTTTCTAGGCGAGTAGAACAGCACTTAACCCATAACTGAGAGCAATAACCAATAGACGAACCATCGACGACTTCTAACCCATGAACATAGCCCACACATTCAGAGAACCCCTCATTGGCAGGCACCCCCTTATAATTCCCAAGTGACATTTATTCTTTCTTTCCCCAAATAGTAGTAGCGAACAACAGAGGAGCTTTTTGATTTGGAGATCTGAGATTTGAGATTTGAGCAAATGAAATATCGTAAAGTTTTGATTTTTGTTTTTTGGTTTTCAGACCGATGCCGTAGTTGATAAGACTTTTTGATAAAAGCAAACAGTGAAGACGATAATAATGAATTTAAATTATGTAACCATGAATGACTTAGACGCATGTGAGATAAAATGAACTTGTTGACGAGAGCGAGAGCAGCTTATACGCATAAACTAAACATAATCAATTTTACACACTGAAAGCCTATGTAAAATGAACTGTGAGAGCGGGTGAAATACACAAATAAATAAAAACAACAGAAAACCCCAAGCAATTGTATGTTTTACTGTTGCAAATTGGGTTTAAAGAATATTTTTAGGGTCTTCTTGAAGGAACAACATTGCCCAAAAAGCCTATGATTGCCGTAAGTCGTATAATTCGCTATTAATCTTAATTAATTAACAAGAAAGAAAGCTAACAATGGCCAGCCAAAGTTTGTATACCCTTGCAGGTAACAATTAAAATAAATCATAACTAAGCCAAAAATGCATTCATTTCGATTAGGAAAGCAGTTTTGTGTTAGTTTTTATTAATTAAAAAAAAACTGCATACCAAATTTAAAATTTTAAGAAATCAAAATTGTTGGCCTGTTAATGCTGATTAATAAAATATGTATATGGTTTATAGGCTCGGAAATGGCTCCTTTACTGCTGTAGTCCTGGTAAATTTGGGGTTTTCTTATATACATAAATAACGTTAAATTCAAAGATTCAAATTTTAAGGGAATACCATTACTATTTTACAAACGATCTGGTACTTTTGGTCGCTCGTGACCAACGTTGCCAGACTTAAATAGTTAGCTTTTTTTAGCTGTTTTGTAATCAGCTGTTTTGGTTTGAAAAAAAATTACATCACTGATTGGAATAAACAACACACTTTCGGCACAAATCAGGCATTGGAATAAATAAATAAATAAATACCCGAGACAGGAGCAGGTGAAAATGCATACGGATCTGTCCGCCCATCTGCACACACCCGCTTGCAATAAATTAATAGAGGAACTCCAGGCCTGCCACGAAAAGGTGAGTGTACAACACACGCTTTCCGGTTTGAAATGTCGGTAATGCAGGTATTTCTATTTCAGAACGCCTTCGCCAAGTTCGTGGGCGTGTGCAACTCCATCGACGACAAGGTGGTCAAGTGTCTAAAGGGGGAACGCATCGCCCGATCCGCCGCAAACCGAGCCCGAGCCCGCGAGCGTCAGGCAAAGTACAAGGAAAAGTTGCTGCAAGGAGAGACAAATTAGAGACGGACAAGATGACAACTGCCACGGAGGATCCCCTGGAATCCTTCTATTTCCGGCACGAGGAACAGATTATCTGCGGCCAGGCTGTTAGCCCCATAACCGATGGGTTCGACGTGAAGTACCCAAGCGTTGTGGACCGCTTCTTCACCAGATACTATTACTTCAAAGGAGATGTACCCTACCAGGTGCTCTATCACTCCAATCGCATTTGCCTCGTTTGCTTGGCTGCCGGACATCCTGCTCTGGCTCAGGGCGTGGCTTCCGTCAGCTTTGATGTCGGCAATGTGGATCGCAGCCAAAATGTGGTCAAGGGCAAGGCCAAAAAAGGCGGAATGATCCTCCAGGCGGAGTCCACTTTGGCCTTAATAAGCACGGAAAAAGGAGAAACCTTCAAGGTTCCCAGCTGCATTCGGGGCAAACTGGTCGAGGTGAACACGGCATTGGTGGAGGAACCAAAGCTCCTGGAACAACTGCCCGAGGGAGCTGCCTACTTTGCCATCCTTCTACCCAAAATCGAGAACTGCGATTCCATCAAGGCCAGCCTGCTGACCCAAGAGCAGTACGAGCAGCGTTTGGAAGCGAAGAAAGTGGAGCTGAACACGTGACTTTACTAAAGAAATTGTACAATAAAGCCTCATTTGTTTAAACTATTTTTTATTTTAATTGTTTTCAAATTAACAGTAACAGCTGTTAGCTGATTAACATTCTGTTAACTTACCAATTTGTTGGCAACGCGGCTCAACACGTGTGCCTGAAAAACAGCTGTTGATGCGCCGCAATCGTTTTTTAAACAAAAATTGAATTGAAACTGAAAAATAATGTCGGCAAGCAAGCAAAAGAAGCTGAATGAGATGGAAGTGGATCCAAACGAGGAGGATTCCAGTTCCAGTGAGGACGACGATGACGAACCACACCCAGAGGCCTACAGGGGCAACGAGGTAATTGGACGCCACCGCACCAAGAAAACTGCATTGTTTTAAATACTCTAACTCTTTAGGAGGTGCAAATTGACTTCGAGGGCCGTGCTCCAGTGGACCCTGATGCCCAGGGAATTTCCCAGCTGCTGCAGCGTTTGTTCCTTCGTGCCCACATCAACTGCAACCAAATGGCGGATCTTATCATTGGTAAATATGAAATACCAGCACGTTCATATTGTTATTCACATCTATCATTTTCCCAGCTCAAAACTACGTTGGAAGCGTGATTTGCCAGTGCGAAGACGATGAGCCCGAGAGCGAAACGGACGACGATAATATGGTTGAGGATGGCACCGTCTTTGGCATCACCTCCGTGCTGAACTTGTCTGCCAAGAAGGATCAGCCAAGCATTGCCCAGTTACGAACTTACCTACTTGATCGCGCAAAGGCCCACGCCCCGGGCGCAGTGCACGACCAGTTGAAGGCGATTCTGGAGAACGACCAGCCCCAGACAGGATTCCTGGTCAACGAGCGGTTCATCAACATTCCCGCCCAGATCTCTGTGCCACTTTTGCAGAATCTGCAACAGGAAATAGAAGCCGCCAAGGCCAAGAAGATGAAGTTTGACTTTGACACCCTGCTGCTCCTTGTCAAATTCTACAGGAAGGAAGCAAAGAAGGGTAAGCCAGCCGAGGATAACTACACAAATGCCGAGGACGAGTTACTTTCGGAGCGGGCCAAGTTCTCCTTCGAGTACTCGGTGGCCTCCGAAACGGACTCGGGCATGTCCGGCGACTGGCTAGAAGGCGATGCCGTGATGACACCATACAGGAAACTCCTCGCTCTGGACGCCAAGCAGCTGCCGCAACTGACAAAGGACATTGAATGCTTTATTAATGGTGAATAAATGTTTACAATGATGCCTATTTTATGTTTTATTTCGTGTTATATGTGCACTAAGTCCTGGGGGGACTTAGGATTTAACACATTTAAGCATTGCTGAGTTATAAATCTTAGGTATCTCATATAGGTAAGTATAGACAGACATTAACAGCACTTTAAAGGTAATATAATTCCACCTACTACAGTCAGGAACTTACTTGTCACGAATATTTTTACTGATAATTAGTGGCAAATTATGTATTACTTAAATGAATGAATTTCCGCAGTTACTCAGCTAACTTGATGGATATTTCTGTTAATTATTAATTAAGAAGGAATAGCTAAAAAACCTGATATATATTTTCTGAGACCGGATTTGAGTTCAGCGCATCATAAACTATCGAAAAAGTATATTTATACCCTTGCAGGGTATTATAATTTCAGTCAGAAGTTTGCAACGCAGTGAAGGAGACGTTTCCGACCCTATAAAGTATATATATTCTTGATCAGCATCAACAGCCGAGTCGATCTAGCCATGTCCGTCTGTCCGTCTGTCTGTTTCTACGCAAACTAGTCCCTCAGTTTTAAAGCTATCTGAATGAAACTTTGCATATAGTATTCTATATGCTTCACTGCTATACATATAAGTCGTAACGGGCCGGATCAGACGACTATATCATATAGCTGCCATACAAATGTTCAATATATTTATTTATTTATTTATTTATTAAGAATAGCAAATATCTGCCATTTTAAATCCATATCCTTACCTCAGACCGGATAAGGAGTGTTTTTTAATGATATGCTCCGACTCACATCAGGTGGTCAGAGGCAAGGATAGGTGTCTTAAGATATTATTTTTGTTAAAGTCTAATGACATTTCAAAATATAACAGAGAGTACATATCGTTTTTTAGAAAAAAAAATTATAACTTTGCTGTTTTTCAACATTTTTGCACAATTCTTCAGATATGGCCATTTAATATTATTTCAGAATTTCGATAAAAATTTTATGAAAATCGGACGACTATATGATATAGCTGCCATAGGAACGATCGAGAAATAAATAGGAAAACAAGAAAGGAAGCTAACTTCGACACTCCGAAGTTCGTATAACATTGCAGATTGCAATTGGATCACTAAGAATCGAGCCATTATGGTTAAATAATTAAAAATAAAAAATAAAAGAAAATATATAAAAGTTGTATATTTATTCATAACATTAATAAAATGCTGAAAACACACACAAAACAGTTTGACAGTTATAGGGTCTTCCCACACAACGTTAAAGCACATTCAACATCCGTTGAACAAACGGTCCATTTTGTTTCAATACGGCAAAATAGCATCACTGATGCAAATGAGCATCACTGATGCAAATGAGCATCACTGATGCAGATGAGCATCACTGATGCAGATGAGCATCACTGATGCAGATGAGCATCACTGATGCAGATGAGCATCACTGATGCAGATGAGCATCACTGATGCAGATGAGCATCACTGATGCAGATGAGCATCACTGATGGAAGTGAGCATCACTGATGGAAGTGAGCATCACTGATGGAAGTGAGCATCACTGATGGAAGTGAGCATCACTGATGGAAGTGAGCATCACTGATGGAAGTGAGCATCACTGATAAAAGTGAGTAAAACTTTTCATTCAAATTGGCCGCTTTCCAAACTGGGGTAACAGGCGAACAGAAATCAGCAGCAAGCAACTGAAAACTGGTATAAACTGTTATAAAAACATTTGGGCAAAAATAATAATTGGTATAAACTGTTATATTTCATTTTATGCATTTATACCTATTTGTTGCCGACAACAACAGCTTATGGCAACAACAACCTTTTTACAACAACATCCCTACAACAGCCCATCCAAATTTCCGAACATTTCCAAGCAAATTGCCCGTTTCCCAAATTGGGGTAACAGGCGATCAGAAATCAGCAGCAAGCAACTGAAAACTGGTATAAACTGTTATAAAAATTCCAAGTTTCGAACCATTGATCTTGGAGTAAGCGAAGACTCAAACCAGATGTGACCATATTGTAAATTTTTTGGCTAAAATGTTGCTTAAATGCACCTGGGCACACTGAAACTGACTTTGCATCAGTGATGCTCATCTATCTATTTTGTCCCAATAAAGATATATAGCTAGATGAGCATCACTGCCATTAAGCCTGATATATTGCCTCCCAATATTGCAATTTAGCTAGATGAGCATCACTGCCATTAAGCTCGTTTTTATAGCCTCTCAATATTGCAATATAGCTAGATGAGCATCACTGATGGAGATGAGCATCACTGATGCAAGTGAGCAAAACTTTTCATTCAAATTGGCCGCTTTCCAAACTGGGGTAACAGGCGAACAGAAACCAGCAGCAAGCAACTGAAAACTGGTATAAACTGTTATAAAATGTCCAAGGTCCAAACCATTTAGGAGCCGGCGCAAGTTAGCGGAGACTCAAACCTTTTGAATCCAAATTTAGGAGTTATTTTACAACTGCACCTGGGCACACTGAAACTGATCGTCGTTAAATTCAAATTCAAATTTGGCAGTTAAATTCAAATTCAAATTTGGCAGTCAAAATATTTTTAAAAAATTTGTTTAATTCTAAAAAAAATCTTAAATAAATATAAAAAATCTAAAAAATGTTAAAGAATTCAGAAAAAATTTTAAAATTCAGAAAAAATTTTAAAAATTTAGAACAATTTTGTAAAAATTTAGAAGAATTGTTAAACATCCGAAAAAAATGTATAAAATTCAGAAAACAAATTTAAAAATTTAGATTTTGCTTTCAAAATAATTTGATTATTCCCCAAACGATCCCAAATAAATGACGCCTTCACAAAAAAATTGCACATTGATTTCACCATCTTATATTGATTCATAATTGTGTGGTCCATCAATTACATTTACATATTTAAATTGCATTTATAAATATTTTAATTATTTACGCCTGCTGCAGGGTTTTAACTAGCCCGGAGCCAAGATCCGATCACCGTCCTCCACTGCCATCGGGTTGAGATCTGTCATCCCAGCTGTTCGCTCCTCCAGCTTCACCTCTGGCCGATCAGGTGATCATCAATCAACAATTACAATGAACTTGATGAACTTGTGCCTTCCAAATTCCTGCGCACGCTCTCGTTTTCGCTATTGGAGTGCTGTAAATATAAGAAATAAAGCTATGTAAAATTAAATTAAATTATAGATAAGTTTTTAAGAAAAACTGAGTAAGCAGTTTTGTTAAGCGCAGAAATCCCAATGCAGACAAGCTTTCCGAATTGAATTTCATGCGTTTTTGGCTGAGTTATAAATTTTCAAAAATGTTTATTTCCCCCCAAAATTATCACAATAAATGGCACCAATTTTTTTCTTCCAATTTTTCTTTAAAAATTTTTAAAAAATTTTGCGTAAATATTAAGGCAAAACGGAGTATGCAGTTTTGTTGAGCGTAGAAATCCCAATTCAGAACAGCTTTCCGAATTGAATTTCGCGTTTTTGGCTGAGTTATGAATCTTTGAAAATGAAGCTCATTTTCATTCATTTTTGTTAAAAAAATTATATAACAAGAAAGGAAGCTAACTTCGGCACGCCGAAGTTTGTATACCCTTGCAGATATTATTTCATTACATTTTACCTATACTTATTATGTTTACAGTTTGACAGTTACAGTTTTACATTCCCAACTTTACATTTGCTCTACATTTACGGATCGTTTATATGGCAGCTATATGATATAGTTGTCCGATTTTTATGAAATTTATACCAAAATTCTAGAATAATAAAATAAGCTTATATCTCAGAGTAGATAAAAATACGTTGAAAAACAACGAATCTATAATTTTTTTTCTATTAATTTCCCGATCGTTCCTATGGCAGCTATATGATATAGTCGTCCGATTTTCATAAAATTTTTATCAAAATTCTGAAATAATATAAAATGGACATATGGTGCAAAAATGTTGAAAAACAGCAAAGTTATAATTTTTTTTCTATAAATATATCGAACATTTGTATGGCAGCTATATGATATAGTCGTCCGATCCGGCCCGTTCCGACATATATATCTGTGAGAGTATATAGAAGACTATATGCAAAGTTTCATTCAGATAGCTTTAAAACTGAGGGACTAGTTTGCGTAGAAACGGACAGACGGACGGACAGACGGACAGACGGACATGGCTAGATCGACTCGGCTGTTGATGCTGATCAAGAATATATATACTTTATAGGGTCGGAAACGTCTCCTTCACTGCGTTGCAAACTTCTGACTGAAATTATAATACCCTGCAAGGGTATAAAAATGGCAGGTAAGTATTTCAATAAAACTGAGTAAGCCGTTTTGTTAAGCTTAGAAAAACTTACTTAGAACAGTTTTCCGAATTAAATGTCTATACATTTACCGATCGCTTCTATAGCATTTAAATCTATAATATAAACATCGGAACCAATCTTCGGCGTGCCGAAGTTAGCTTCCTTTCTTGTTTTTTTAAAACTTTTGTCGGCCTGTGTTATCCATTTCCTTTAATGAATTCCATACATACATATATGAATGTATATAGAATTTAGCTCTTAAGTCTTTGCTCTAAATAAATTAGGGATTCTTGCATACCTAACTGCCAGTCAGATTCATTGTTCAAAGGAATGGTAACAAACGCCAATATTTTTACCTACAAACCTTTTCGAATCCGTAAATCGGGATAAAACCACATTGACTTTCGAAACCGAATCAAATTCAAAGAACAAACTGTAACTAAAACCTATCTTATACTTCAAAGTGTAAGCGCATCCTTGACTTCATAAATATGTTAAGCAAATAAGAGTAATTTTGATCTAAAATATTTAACACAAAGAAAGTTCAATTAAATCAAAACTTAAGCAAAGAAATGTGCGCTCGGTTTTGAACGTGACTTAATTCCTGCACTTTAATTTAATTTCAAAAATAGATTTTTGCCATATTTACCTACAAATCGTATGCAAAATGCTGGAAAGGTAGGTAATGATGGCAATCATAATTTTCAGCACGCAAAGGAGAGGCGGTATATAGTACACAGTATAAGGAAACCCAGCGGGACGTTGAGTATCCAAGGTGTAACAAGTCTCGGCGACTCATTACACTTGCTGTGGCCTGGTCAGGACGAATTTCTTAGCTGTTGGCGAGGGAGCAACCACCTTTGGCCCAGCCCCGGATAATGGCTCTTTTGCATGCGTGCCCGGGTTGGGTAGCTATGGCAACATCGCTCCCACCACCCTGGCACTTGTTTACTTGCCTTCCTCGGCGCCTTCTGGGTTGCAGCTGCAATCGATGTGTATGTGGCAGCGGGCTCAGTTCATATTTGAATTGCGACCCAGTGGTTTCGGAGAGAAGCAGTTCCGGAAATCAGAACAGGACAATGTGCTTCCCTCATAAGGTCCTCCATTGGGGCGTCCCACTCACCTGGATCGCCTTGCTTTTACAGCTGGGAAGCTGCTCCTTGGCCACGCCGACGCCAAATCCGACGCAGGTGCCAACCCCGCAAACTTTTCGCTTCCAGAATCCGCTGCAGTGCGTCAAGAACGAGTTCTACAACCTCAACCTATTCGACTGTGTGCCGTGCAATGAGGCCGGAGATGGAGACGGAGGACTGGGAAAACTGCAGCCCGACAGTGAGTGCTAGTGGTATTGATCAAACAGAAAAGGAAGGCGGGTGAAAGGCACACCCAAGAGCAGCAAACGGGGGAGGGAACTAGTGCTGCAAGCCATCAATAGATAATGATATTGCATTTAACCTCCAGAGAACACCCAGATTTAAGGACACTTTAACAGGAGTTAAGTTAAGACACTTGTAGTTTTCCTCAGTTTGTTTTTTTAAGGGTTGTATTAAAATGTTTTTTTTTGTTCTTCAATTAGGAAAATAGTAAAAGGTGCTGTACCTACAACAATTTATGTTTGATATCACTCATTTAATTCTATAAATTTCTAAAACATATTAGGCGAAAGATATTAGTTATTGTACAATATCTTAGTAGTTTCTTGTATATATATTTTATCGAATATATTCAACTATCACACTTAAAGTCGGATAATATCGTGGAAAGGGATTATAACGGCAGATATTTGCCATTTCTTTAAGAAATACATTTACTTATTAAAGATAGAATATATTTAAATAATTTCTAGACAATATTTAGGAATATTTAGCTTATAGTATTAAAACAATATACCATATGTTTTTTAAACTGAACAAGGAAATTAGAAAGAATAAATAATAATATATGTATGTTTTTTACACATACATAGATCATGCAAAAGGATAACAAAATGTATTTGAAGACAACAATGAACCTTTCACCTTTCATATAATTAAACATAAATTGTTTTGTTTTATTCATCCGATTCACCAGAATTCTCCTGCAAGTGTCCAACTGGTCATTTAACCATCTATGAGCGGGGCAAGACGTGGCCCACCTGCGATGAGATTTGTGCCCCTGACAGGAGCGACAACTGCAGCACGGTGTGGCTGCCCCAGTCGCGCCCTTCAACGGCCTGTAGCTATCGGTACCTGAACTCCACGTCCGTTATAGCCAGCCAATTGCCAGTGCATCCGCTCATTTCCGGAATAATCCTGACCAAAACGAATCCATCGAACGGCGAAGGCGACTGCCAGACGTGCGAAATGGGCCACAACTTCCGTTACCAGGATTTCTGCGTTGCCAGCTCCTTGCTCCGACCGTACCTTCACTACAATTCCTTCTGGCAGGCCACCAGCAATCCCCGGCCGGATTCCGGCACTCCAACCCACTTTGGCGACCTCAAGTTCGTGGCCTTTTTCTGCCTGACCTTGCGAAACGACACAGCCTGCCAGCAGCTGGCCAATCTCTGCGTGCTATCGCACTACTCGCTGGAGAAGCACTCGCCGTGCAGCGCCTTCCTCCTTACCCAGGTCTCCGATGTGGTGATGAAGTATGCCCACTCCGGCGAGCAGGCTCGCGCCCTGCAGCCGTTCCTCTTCTACAAAAAGGGTCGCACCACCAAAGACTTGCTCTCCAAGACGCTTCAGCTGGCGGAGCGAAGGGAGCTACGCTTATTCAGCACCACATTTGGCCTGGATGGAAGGCTGAAGAGGTGGGGTGCCTTCGGTTTGGAAATGGTGAACCTTTGCCAGCGACCTGCGCCATCTCTGCGACTTGCTTTGCCAAAGCAGGAATCAGAAGTCTCCTGCCAGCTGAGCCTGGAACGACTCATTGACCTGGCGACACGGCAGGCCAATGATGAGTTCCTTACAGTATACCTTAACTTTAGCAGCAACTGGCACTTTTTGCTCCACCAGCTGCCCGTGCTCATTGAGACCCTGACGCCGGAGAATCAGGTAAGGATTTGCGTTTAATATATAATAATTATACAACAGAAGATCTTGAGATATATTTTTTCCTTGTATCACCGCCGTTTTTTCCCCTTTTTTAGCGTTCCCAGCCAGAGGAATGGCAGTTGGTGAAGCGGTTCCAGATGATCTCAGCCTTACCACGGGACAATCGCCTGCATCAGACATTACCACGTTACGAGGATGGACACAAGCTTCAGATGTACCACTCCTTGCACTATGTCGAGGATCTGGAGCTGCACTACACCCTGGACAAGGATCAACCTGATAGAGCGGGCCTGCCACTTATTCGCCTCCGCTATCGTCACATCGAGCTGGGATCGGGCAACGTTTCTTCCTCGCAACTATATCCCTTCCGCTTGAGGGTCAGCTATGAACAGGTCAAGCGAGGATGGGACTGGTTGGTCCTGGAGTTGGCGCTGCCCCTGCTGCTATTGATAGCCTTCGTAGCTGCCGTCTTCCGCCTTCAGAATTTGCGGAGAAGGAGAAAGTCGGATCTGTGCCAGATGAGCAGCCTGATGGAATTCCTATTGCAACTGGCTGGAAATGCCGCGTACGCTCTGTTGGCCACAGCGCTGCTACTTCTGCTGGTGCAGGCCTCCAGTCCGCGCCTGTTGAAGATACTCCTCTATCCCGCCTGCCTGCTGCAGCTGCTCTTCCTGGGCGTTCAGCTTTGGCGCTCCAGTCAGCTCGAGCTATTCCTCATCGATTGGGAGCGGCCCCGGAGCAGTTGCGAGGGCCAGCGCCTGAATCTGGACAGCTCCTCGCTCTGCTCTAGCGTGCGCACCTTCGTCGCCGAGAGCAGTGTTTCTGCGTGGCGGGTGCTTTTCACAGCCAATGCCTGGATTCGTCTGAGTGTGAGCCAGAAATACTCCACCCTGGGCCAGGTGTTTGTGCTCATCGCCGGCTATCAGTTTCTTAATCGATTTTCTCACGGAGATCTGGGACTGCAATGTGGTTTGATAGTCGCAGTTTATCTGCTCACCTATCTCATTCAGATACTAGGTCACCGCCTGTTCGTGACCAATCCCCTCCAGAAGTTCATCGACCTTTGCAGCCTGGCCAATATCTCGCTATTCTCCCTGACGGAGCCAGGTTTCGGTTACTACATTCACGGAAGATCTCCGCACGGCTTTGCGGACACGGACATGTCCTCGATGATCCTGCAGCTGCAAAGGACGCAGACCATGTGCGGCAGACGGGGACTGCTGATGGACTCCGATAAGCAGGCCTATATCATTCTGCCTCCCCGGAATCTGCAGTAAGATTGAGCACGACGAACCTCTGATGAAAAGTATCTGACTTTAAAACTTATTGTTAGCATTTACCTGGAGCGTTTGCTATTGCCTTTCCAACGCAGTCTCACCGGCAGCCTGTCGCAGACGCTGCTCTATCAGAAGGACATTGTGCCCAGCATCGACGGCCAAATGGAGCGCACTTCCATTGCCTATGCCAGCGTTAATCGCTTCTTTTGCGCCTTCATAGATCACGTGAGTGCCAGTTTAGACAATAAGATGAAACAAATCTTTGAAAGCATAAGGTAGATCTAAATGATGAGGCTTAGATACTAGAGCTTGCTCCATTTGGGGGGGTTGGAAATAGCTCCCCAAATAAATAAGTCATTTCGCAGCGTCTTTATATGAAGCCAAACTCTCTCATGCCTTGTTGTTTTTGTTTTCCTGCAAGGACAATATATTATCAATGCAGGACCAGATTTATAGATATTTATACTTCGTAGGCCATCAAGGATATGGACTACATCATCAAGGAGAAGTCCATTCTGGAACAGCTGCTCAATTGCGAAATCGAAAACTATATCACAGAAAGTAAGTCCCCGCGACGACACACTTTCCAAAATTTACACGCCCTTTATTCCAGACAAGGGCACCTTCTACATCGACGATTCCTATAGCTTCTCCCGGGTACTTCTTCTGGGCAATCATGTGCACATATTTGTGTTGGAGCTGCTCCTGCTGCTCTCGCTCTTCCTAATCACCTCGCACTTGTTGATTGCCGGGGCTGCGGCTTGTGTTTTTAATATGGTGCGATCATCAACCAAGTCTACAGTTAATCAATATATAGATTCTGACTTTATTTCAGGTACTGCGCCACGTGTTCCGGCACTGGGTGCGCCGCAATGTCTCCCGCAAGACCCTCATCGACGAGAGATTCCTCTTGTAGCCCCCAGGCGAGGAGCAGTATCTCCGGGAGGATGGGTTCTTTGCCATTTAAATGAGATTGAATCGGCCCCAAAGTTTGTTGCCATTTGTTTTTATTTGCTTTTCATATTCCACTCGAGATAGTAAGTAGTACATCAATATACAGTGGTTAATCTTTAGTTATCGTAAAACTTACGTCTAAAACAGATAAAATAATTTCCATAGTTTCACATATAACACACAAACATGCGCAGATGCTATGCCCAATCTAGTCGATCTACCTTTGCCCGCCTTCAATTTCTTTGTATCTTCATTAGGATAGCGCACATACATCGTACAAACATTTATGCATGGCTATATATATAATTTCATTAATTATCGTCTCTACTGTGGCATCGTTAGGAGTAGTAGCCGTTTACCATCTAGTTTAGTTATATGCTTCGTAGTAGTAGTTGTCCAGTGGGTGTTGCCTTGAAAACATGTACGAAAATATCGACTATAGCGCGGATTTGGTTTTACTTTAGTACGCGCCCGATTAGGATATATATATGAAAAGGTGATTCTTTTTCGTAAATATGCATTCTATAGATCAATATGTACAATATGTATGCCATAACGTCAAACGTACAACATCTATTTATGCTTTATGGTTTATGCTTCATGCTTATCCGTAACTTGGAGCTTTGATTCTGATTTCTGCGGAACTTACAACGACCATAGAATACAGCTACTAACTTATGTCAAGTGTCTTCTTATGTGGTATACGAATGTATGCTGTTGTCGGGGGAGGGGGAGGGGGGGACCATGCTAATAAATACATATATCGTACTTGTCGAAATTCGAAATAAATGTAGAGCTGCGCGACACCGTGCATAGAGTTTAATGGTAATTATATTATTAATGAATAGTTGTTAATTTGATCATCTTATTGTTTTTCGCTATCACAAAAGTAAATACAACTCCAACAGAGGCAAATGGGGGTCAGAACGGGGGCTCTATCCCAAATACTAATCGATGAACTAAAGATGCGACCGAACACTTACAGGCTAGATTTAATCTCTACTGGTTCTCTCTACTCTCAAAGGTATACATATTTATAGCGATTCGTATATTTATATCAATGTTTATGGATATTCAACACTTAGAGTTTAGCCTAAACATATCTCGTTCCGGTAGTTTATTCCATTGTACGTAAAAATAAAATCATATCAAATGACTTGCTGCTGCTTGGCTTTACTATTTACAAGTGCGATTCTCTGCTTGGGCGGCGCTATGTGTATCGCATTTTTGGGGGAAGCTTACGTGGCTCGAACTCTCTCTACACCACGGAGAAGGAGGCAAGGGAGGAGCAAGTCCCGGGTCCAAGTTTATAGTCCAAAGGCGGCGGCGTAAGCATGCAAAAGCTGAAGCACATAGTCGGCGCTCTCCTGTATAACATTGCTGCCTAGACTGTGCGGACGCTGCGGCCTCTCAAAATCCAACTCCTCCAAAATTCCAGGCAGCTGTTCCTCCTGGCGGCGTGGCTCTTCCGACCCCGGCTGCTCCCCACCGCCGTTTGCGCCTCTCGCCTCGCCGGGCATCAGTTCGTTCTATTCGAGCGTTCGACGCGGCCGCTTCGCCGGCAAGCAGGCTCCATCACTGTCGCCGCCCAGCGACGCCGAGCCGCAGCTCTTGCGACCGTTCTCGATGGGCGACGGCGAGCCAGCCGCATTTGCATGGGCCACCAGGGCCGGCGAATTAGAGCTGGAGTTGCCACCCTGCTTGCCACCCAGTTTGTTGCCCTCAAAGTGCGGCAACCACTTGGCCAGCTGCTCCTCAAAGAAGTTCTCCAGGTATTTGGCATTGGAGTACGTTTTCGTGTCCTCCTGGCCGAAGAGTCGGTCGTTAGTAGGGATCGGAAGCAGGGCAGAGACATTTGCAACCCTCACCTGATAGAAGAGGTAAGTATTGGAGAAAATCAAGCGCACGTCGGACACAAAGCCGGCAATGTCCTTGTAGTGGTTGGGACTGGAGGGATCCAGGCGGGTACGAATTACATCCAGCGACATGGGGCTGCAAAGATCGGAATTTTAATTATATTTCAGGAATTCAAATCCGGGGGGGCTAGACTTGAAACCTACTTGGACACAATCTCGTAGTAGGATGTATTGGCCGGCGACTCCGGCTCCCGGAAGTTGAGGCTCTGCTCGTATTGGCAGTACAATTCCAGACAGATGCGCTGCAGGATGCGCAGCTCCAGGGCGCTCAGCTCGCCCGGTGACGCCTTCTCGCCTTCGGTCTTGGTCAGCTCCTTGAGGTTGACGCACAGCAGGCACTGCCAGCTCTCGCTCTCGTCCGGCAGCGAGCTGATCGCGGGTATGTGGCAGTTCTGATGGAACACCTTCGGACACTTGTCGCAGCACATAAGCTCTCCTCCGTCCAGGCAGACGGCGCACCAGTCCTCGTTAGGATCATCTTTTTGTTCGTTTTTATTATTAACTGACATTTATTAGTTTTTTTTTGCATTTTGAGTGTGTGTTTATGTGTGTGTGTGTGGTGTATGGTGTGATGTGTATGCATTGTTGTTGTTTATCGAGTTTAAGTTGGTTTTTTTTCGTGTATTGGCATTTTGATTCAATTGTTAGTAGTTTATACGTGTGTCGTTCCGTTTATTTGGCGCGTTTTGATTTGATTTTATTTTTGGAAACGAGTTTATTTTCGGAATATGTTTGAAAATAGAAATAAAGAGAGAGCAAAGTTATGAGAATTTTAGAATTTGATGTTCGGTAAGCCAACCAAAAACATAAAAAACTAAATGACGTCGCGTTCCCAACCACAAGCAAAGCTCAAGACAGACGAGAAGTTCTTTTAACCTTCACCAGAGCCTAAAACAATTTTAAAACCAGGTAACAAGCAGGTAACCACCACCACCAGCTTTTAGATTTGATTCAGAAGCCAGACGGAGCAACTACAATGCTACAGCATACATACACGCACGCACGCACGCAAGCACAGGGAGCCCTGGAGACGTTCTTCGGCGTTGTACTCACCTTCCTGTGTATTGGACAGATCCGTGGAGCTGTGCACCTGCGGCGAGGTGGTCTTGGTGCGACCCTCCGGCAACACCTGCACCCCATTCGAGTCCAGCTTGGCTATGGTGGCAATTAGATCGTTGATCGAATCGTCGCGCACCTTGTCAATGGGTTCGGTGAAGTCCTTGTTGTTCTAAACAGGAACCGGAAAGATCGGTAACTAAAATATATATAGATCTTGCCAGTTATCTTGAATCCTCACCTCATGCGTACTGGGACTGGGGGTCTTTGGATTCGTCGAGGTGACGTTCGAAAGTATCGAGACGGCCGGCCCCAATCCCAAAGCGGCTGCGTTTAGCTGTGCACTGGAGGAGGAGGACCCGTTACCAAGGCCCTGGTGATGACCCGCACCACCGCCCCCCAGGCTGGGCGGGGTGCTGTTCTTGAGTGTGTTTGGAGATTTCAGTGAGATTTTAAAATTTTCCGATGTCTGGCGGCCATTCGCAAACGGTAAAAGGGGACCCTGCTGCGAACACACTGAAAGTGGAAGTAAATAAATGTTAAGTAATAAGAACAAATTTAAATATAAATATATAAAATTTAAAATATTTATTTATTTAAAGGATTTGTATCCCAAGGTACTCATGTAGCGTATTTATTTTTAAATTTTTTTCCCCATATTTTTTTATCAAAATTTTAAGACAAGAACTCAATTTTTGACTAACCAATTAAGTTTATTTGTTGAGGAGAGCGCTTTAAACTTTCTGATACTCTTACATTGAACACCAATCGACCTCCGTTAAACAGGGACACAATATTCTTAAGACATTCAGCCTTTAAAATAAGAAATCATAAAAAATGTACAAAACAAATTTAAATACCTTACTCCCCACTTAAGTAAAATAAATACAAAATGAATACAATTAAACACACATTTCAATGCCATCCAATCATCATTACTATTAATTAATTTAATTTATACATTGAGTTTCGCACAACACAATCACGTAGGTCTGTAGCACCAACACAAGGTCAAGTGCCTTTTAAATATTCAGTATTGTAAAAGGTTTTATGTAATTAAAGTACTAAGTACTTTTGAGTTATTTTTAAAATACTTATACTCATGTTAGACTGGATAAGTTAGTGGCTCACATGCTACTGATAAAACTTCCCTTAAATCGTTATTTTCAATATAGTCATATTAAGAAGTGATCCAATTTATCCAATTTGAAAGAATTTAACACATTTTAAAAGAGATTGCGAAATATAA
Organism: Drosophila kikkawai; assembly: GCF_030179895.1. Lineage (NCBI taxonomy): Eukaryota > Metazoa > Arthropoda > Insecta > Diptera > Drosophilidae > Drosophila > Drosophila kikkawai. The sequence continues at coordinate 16,290,478 of NC_091731.1, read as the reverse complement.
TATGCGCATCATTATTTTCATAAAAAATTGCATATAAAAGGGCATGTTTTGTGTTGATAACAACTTCCAAAAAAAAAAAGGTATTTGACTTTTGTTTATAACATTATTAGAAGAATGCGAAAAGTCGAAAGAAAACGCAAATGTATTCTTTAAATTTACGTAATTAACATGAAAAGTATGGTGGAAATTATGTCAAGTGCGGCTGATTAAAATTAAATGTAAAATAAACTATACTATATTTCTTATTCAAATTAAAAGCACAAGAAACGAACATTAACGCATGATATTTTAAAATTTGTTTCATTTAAATAATTCCTGGCCTTTTGCTGAAGTTTGTGTTTAAGCAGTTCGTTTTTGTAGCGCGTAAATTCTTTAACAACATTTTAATTTCCTAGGCAAAAACTATTAGTTTCCTTTAATTAAATATTTTTTTCTTATATATTCATATTTTTCATATAAAGCCTCGACTTCTAGCGCATATGTAAATACCGAATGACAATGAACTACGGCTACATTTCATTAAAAACTTTTCTGTTATTACTGTGTCTGCTTAGACCAATGTAGCAATATAGTATTCTGTAACTGAAATGTAGAAACTTTTACATTTGTGTAGGTTAAAAACTTTGGGTTACATAAAGAACGTTTGAAACTAGAGGTCCGTTGAACGAAAAGAAAGTGAATTGGGTTAAATGGACCCATTTAAATTACTCACTGTTCGACTGCTGAGCGGATTGCGGGATGTGCCACTTGGCCAGGCTGTGCATACCCCCGCCACCTCCTAGCTGCGGCGAGGTCTGCGGTGGGCCGGTATTAAAGCCAGCCTGGCTCCCATGAAACCCCAACGACTGCAACGAAAAAGAAAGACCACAAAAAATTGTTAAAGATCCGTTTAGAATGCACCGGCGAATTTCACTGGGGGGACACTCACATTCTGCATGGGATTTGGCATCATTTGGGGGCGCTGTAGTGCGCCCGGCGAAGGTATCTGTCCGCCGCCACCGCCCGCCGCTCCGGCCATGGCAGCTGCGGCCGCCGCCTGCTGGGCGTGGCTGGCCATGCGCTGGTACTGCGACTGGAAACGCGCATTGCTGCTCATGAAGTTGGCGTCCCGCGGCCCGCCTCCCGGACCACCGCCCTGCGCGAAACCCTGTTGGCCGGGCATGAAATGCGGCCGCATCTGGGGGCCCATCTGCTGGTGGGCCGGCGCCGGTGCTCCCTGCGGTCCGCCGGGATAGCTGGGCGGACCATTAAATGCCATGTGGGCGTTAGGGCTCTGCGCCGCCTGGTTGTTCAGCAGACCCCGCAGGCTGATGTCTGGAAGCGCAAGAGCCGTGAATTAATGTTCCACCTCGTCTTCTTGGACTCTCTGGACTCCGCCTTCGGCACTTACCCATATTCTGTGGATGCGTGGAGGAGCTCACGTGCGGCTGGCCATGTCGCTGCATGCCCACTGGCGGCATTCCCCCGAAACGAACTGCAATGGAGACGAGGAAACCCATTAAAAAGCTGGAAAAATTATAACAGAAACTGCCCGCAGGGGGTTTGGTCTTTCTGGGAAACACCACTAGCAGCTGACATATTACTAAATCATTTCGAGAATAGGGTAAAATAACACATAAATACAATGAATACAAAGAAAAAGCTCAGTTGTATATAAATAATAAGGGGGATATAACAGAATATAATAATATAAGAACTTTTTTGAGTATTGAGACAATTGTCCATGTTTAAAGTGTTGCTCAACAACATAATTATTCATATTATCTTTTAAAATTTTAATAATAATATTAACTATTCAATTAATATTATAAAAGTCTTTATCATTACCGCCTGCTCCGTCTTAAATTTACTTTTAAGAGAAATTCTTATGAAATTTGGCCGAAAGCATGCCAGTGGTATGACTCATTGAGTATTTATCCGCTAGCTTTAGCACATAGTGCCGAAATCTCAAGTGTAGATAAGTAAAATTTATAAAGATTTATCTGTGCTAAATACAACCCTTTTTTTCATTCGAGCTTTCTGCACCTTTTCCCAGGGGAACTTAGTTCTTCCGAGAAATAGAATATATACATACAGTGCTGACTAGACGGTTATAAATGAGAAATAATAAAGAAATTTCGGTTCCTACCCTTACCTGACCCGTCGCCCGGAAAAGAGCGACTCATGGACAGATTGTTAAACTGCTGCTGGGCGGCGTTGCTGTAGAGCGGCGGTCCGTTTTGCGGTCCAAAGTTGACGGGAGGACCGTTCGGTGAGAGGCCGGCGGGCATTCCGGGCGGAAGTCCCGGACGCAGGGGCGGGGCCATATTCGGACTGGGAGGTTGGCGCGGCGGCGGTTGAGGTGTGCCGTTCGGTGATTGCGTCGGCGGATAGGGCTTGCCATCCACAATGATAATGCCAAGCTGCGATATGACCTTCTGCAGATCCGACACCTGGTTAAGCTGCACCTGTATGCGCACCGGGATCTCAGGATTGGGTATGTCCGCCCGCTGGCACTTGAGCTTCTGCAGGTGACGCACCAAAGACTTTTTGCTGGAGAGAATGGCAAAGTCGCTGCCCTTCTCCAGGGCATTCTGCATGAAGTCGATGCAGTGGTCTGTGTTGTCGGACAACAGCTGCAGCGTCTCCTTCTTCTCCACCAGCACCTTGAGCTTGCTGTCGCACACCTCGTTCAATCGCATGATGAGCTGCTTGCCACGGGTATTCACCGTGTTGGTGATCTTCACCGCCATGGCGGTGATCTCCTTGATGAGATCCTTCTTCTTGTCGTGGATCAGCTGCTGCCGGTCGTCGATCACCTTGGTGGCCGAGGAGAGCAGGAAGCGCTTGTAGTTGATCTCGGAGACGAGAGTGGATAGTGCCTGGCGCGACTCCGTGGCGATCTCGTGGGCGAACTTGTACTTGTGATCCCGATGATCGCTTAGCTGACAATCGCGGCAGGTGAGCTTGTCGCAGGTCTCACAGAAGAGCGACAGCTTCTCCTGCGGATGCAGCTGGCACATGTGCAATTTGTCCACCCCAGCAGCTCCGGCCAGCTGCTCGTTGTTAGCCTCATCCTTGGGCTTAATCGTGTGATCCTTGGTGATCTTGAGGCGCTGGTGTGCCTGCACACAACTGTCGCAGATGTATTCCGAGCAGTCTACACACCAGGAAGTGGCCACTGCTCCATCGGAGCAGCTGCTGCACTGAATGCTTGTCGACGCGGATGACTTTTGACCCTCCCCGGTCAGACCCAGGCCGCCTGCGCCATCGCCGCTCTCGCCGGCGGCACATTGTTCGATAAGGAACTGATTGTCCACTATGAACTCGTTCTGCGAGGCATTGTCACACACGGGACAGTGGATCAATGGCGGGAGGGAGCGGTCCAGCTCAGAGAACTTGGTGCTTACGCACTGAGCACAGGCCACGTGGAGGCATTCCAGTAGCTTGGGTCTGTCGTTGGATCCGAGGAGCTGGGCACAGTAGACACACTTGAATAGCGCGAACTTGGCGGATGCTGACGAGTTGGACTCCGACTAAAACGATAGAAAGAAGGGAAAATGTTACTTGAATGTTTCATTTTGAAGCTCTTTTCCCATTTGGTCTCTTTTTTATTGGTTCTTATATGCTAACCATAACTCGTGAAGGATAAACTCAAATAATCTTTTTTTTTTCGTTCCGCTCCTAAGAATAAAAGCAAAGATACTTATAAAACGTTCTCTCACGGAGCAAAACCAAATTTATTATTATTTTTGTCTCTTGTAATTCGGAATAATTGTAATCAGAGAGAAAAAGCTCTCTCAAAGTGCAGCTAAAAAAACTGTCTTGTTTGCTACTGAGTAAGACTTGTTACCTACTGCTGGTTTGCTTGTACATTGCAAGCAAAGTGTGAAAGAGAGACATAGAAAGAAATATAGCCCTTGCTATAAAAATATGTTTTACAGAGGAATTGGGTTAGATAGATTGCTAGGTTGTGTAAGGTCAAAATCAGTTTCCAGTGAAACTATTAACACCAAAAGCAAATTTTGTCTATCAAGACTGGAATTGGTTGTAAATTGAAAAAAATATGACAGCAGATTTATTTGTTGAGAGATTAGATTATTAAGAAAAACATTTACTTTATTAAATATTTATAGCCCATAAAATAAGAAAATTTCATACAGAATCGTATAACCCTTTTTGAAAGCCCTCGTTAGTGTTATCTCATAGAGTTGAATTTAAAACTGCAGATAAGGATAATTTATACATGTCTGGTTTTTAGTACTGTTATCAAATCATAAAATAAAGCATGGATCGTATAAGGACAGCACTTTCACTTCGCTCTTTGGAGTGACCCCGCATTATACTATCTTATCGCTTTATGACCAGATAACACTGGCAAACGATTTATGGGGGTAATACCCCTATATGTATTTCTGACGTGTGGTTTTTATGCAATTATGTGATAGGTGGCCATTTTTAGTTTTATTTACTTTTAGTGATTTATTAATGGGATAAGGATATGGATAGGGATGTTACTGAAGTGAACTTTTAATCAGCCGAGGAATCTCGTTGAAAATACCTTGCACATTTGTTTGCGCCTAAACTTTAGATTAGATTCAAGGCTACAACCATAAACTATCCGTCTAATCATACAATGGCTTATCTGACCGGAAATTACATTTATTCAGCTACAGTGGTCATGATCATCTCTCAGCGTCCCGGCCTCGAAACTTCTTTACAATTAATAGCAACCACTTTGGGGAGATTCAGAAAATAAATAGTGCCCGATGCTGGAGTTGGGACATGGAAGCTGCGACTCGGAATCGGAGCCATCATCCCCGTCGCCCCGCCACTGCCATCCGTCGTCCCCAACTCTGTCTCCGAATGTCGCTGGCCGAAGATTGATTAGTTTTATCTTGAGTTGGAGCACATAAATCCAATTGATTGATTATGTTTGTGCTCGATAAAGATTGTTGCATTGGTGTGCGAGTGCTTTACATGCAGCCCCACACAGTCGGTGCCAGAGTGTTTGAGCGACTGTATCCTATACAGTGTGTACCAACGGAAGCGCCATGGACATTGATGAATGCGCCCCGACAGGCCGAAGGAGGAGCCCAAATCCGGACTCGAGTCCGGACATTGCATTGCCAAGGGGCCGGGAGTCTGAGGAGTGAGGATGATAAGCGAAACTGCAGCGCACATTATTATACCCGCTTACGGATCTCAGAGCTATAGTGCCGATCCGGCGATCCATCTTCCGTCCGAAAGAAAGTTTCGCCTCGGTTTTCTCCAGAGGCCAACTGCCAACTCATCCCGCCACTTTCGAAACGCCTCGGCGGCCGCTCATAAATCATGCTTCTTGCATTCATTATGTACACTTGAGGTTAATACAATAGTTGTTCGAAGGCTTTGAATATTAAATAACAAGTTGAATTTACTTTTACTTTAATTTTAGTGTATTATAGATCTTACTTCACTTGTCGTATTGAAGTTAAAAAAATAACTTAAAAAAGAAAGCCACTTCTTAGTTTCTAAGTCAGCGGTGGGACGTGGTAGCTCTTAAAGCTCTCAGGGGCCCTTTCGTTAGGTTTTGCGAAACAAATCATATATACATTTTTGGACAGTGTATTAAATTTGCTTGCACAATCTGTCTGGCTCATGTCTGCCCATTTTGTAAATGTTGTAAGTTTGTTAGTCTGCCTGAGCAGTGACTATTTTCTATAAGATTTGGTATTGGTATGTTATGTATTTTTACCAATCTGAATATAAAATAATATTAGTTTTTAATAACAGAAAATAAGCCTTATTCGAGCATTAACAAATTAAGTTTTAAGTCTTTTCTCAAATCACATTTCTACCATTTTGATTACAGCTGTTTGAGGGAACTTCCCGTATACCCACGTGGGCAATGGAGCGACTAGGCGCTCCGAAGGCTGCGTCCCACATGAAAGCCATTTATCACGCGGCCTTCCCAGCTCCCCGGAGCTTCTCGCCAAGATTCGGGTTCAAGTATGGTCTCGGGCTCAATTCGGATCTGTTCGGGTGGCGTTCGGGTCAGGTCGTTGCAGATCGGATCAGATCGGATCGGCAACCCACTTAGAGTTGCCCAAGACCCGCGGCACTGGCCCAGCAACGGCGGGCCATTAAAATTGTGGCGAAAAACCAGCTGCTACCCCCATGTTTTCAATCGCATCGCAATGACTTGGCGCAACTGGAAGCGGGTAGCAAACTCGTTTTCTTGGCCAGCACCTACAATACGATGCATACTATGTATACTAGCGGACTCGGCGAACGTTGCCTCGTCCCAATTATACGCCTTTAGATAAACTTTGGATTGATAATATATAAATACAAATATCAAGTATCTTCTTAACGATTCCTTATTGGCTGCCAGAAAAAAAATGGGTCTTTCGACCTGTGAACATGTCATCTATAACAGATCATATTCAAAACATGTACTTTCTATATTCAAACCTTTTAAGGTTTGGTCTTGTGATTGGTGGCATGGTCATGGCGTATTAGAAATTGAACTCAAAAGAAATCCAAGCAATTGGAACTTTAAATTTTCCTTTTTTTTTTAGAATAAAGCATTTATAATCCATATGAATAATAAATACTTCTTCATTATTCTGTCTAGGACATGAATAAATAGATACCTTAACTGTTGGAGTAAATCCTTGATCTTCGATAATTTCTGTCTTGAATGTCTTAATAAATCCTTCTTCTTTGATCATTTCTGTTCCATTGAATTTTTGAGTGATTCGTGATACGGGTGTGTTGCCACAAAGCAATAAATGCAATGGCTCTGGAGGTAGAGTCAATAGTGGCAAGTTAGCTCTTTCAACAGGACAGCACCCTCCAGACGTTACCCCGGAAAATTTCAATGCTCCACAATACTCGCAAAGCATGTCTATCGGCCCATCACTGGAATTCACGTCATAATCAGTGCTGCAATCGTTTTCAAACGTGGCTTGATTCGAACAAGTAGTTTTAGTGCTTGATATATCTCTTTTTGCCCGTTGTTTGAGGTTTGCTCGACGTTTTCGCGCTGCCAATCGAGCTGCCTCACGGGCTGCCTCTCTTTGCTGTTGTGTTTGGGAAGCACGAAATCGGGCCATAGTAACGCGTTGCTTTTCACGTGCAATTACTTGTTCTTCTTCAGTCGTTTTATTTGCATTATTTCGTACTCTTCTTGCATTACGGCTTAGTCGAGAAAGATTCGATCGTCTTGCTTGCGGCATTATCAAATTTTCAATAATACCGAGTTTTATAGTTGGTCCTATTCGAAACAACTACCCAAATTGCCGTTGTCAACTTCAATATTTTACTAAAATTACTACAGGATGAATAACATCTCCTCGCCAACTATTGTATGAAAATAAACAAAAAAGCCAAATCACTTTATATACAGCGGTCGAACGGAATAGCACAAGATAAAGTCCCGTATCCTATGTTGGTCTTCTGCCTCTGAGCTACCTACTTACCAACATTCAACCACATCGGTACAGCCGTTCTTCAGTTATAAATTGTGTAACTAACACGACTTTCTTTTATATAAACATTTATAAGACATACATGAATGTACTCGAGTGTACGTTTCTATGTTCGTAGCATTCCGAAAGAACATGTGGCAAAAATTTATAGAATGCTTTTGTGCCAGTAATTCAAATTAATGGATTTTTCAATCATCCCATCCGTTCAAATGGAAAATTAAGCTAACCCAAGACGTAGTACCTCCTGTTAAATTTTTTTTACAAAACAAGTTCATCATGTTTTCTTTTGTACTCTAAATAGGGTCAGGGTTTCGAATTAAGCTTTTTGCAACTACATAAGGAATCAAATTTAAATCGTTTAGACGAAATATGCGATTTTTTTTTCTCTATTACGGTTTTTAGGGGGCTTAAAATCACGAAGACCATTAGGTTTTGGCCACACACATCAGAAAACAGCACGCTCACACGAACTAAACTCAAATGGAGGGGAAAGAGTCGACGCAGAAATAACTCTAAATCAATTTCAATTAGAAAATGATGAAAGGATGCCCCGGCAACAACCAAAATGGCAACCAGACTCGAACAACAACAACAACACAAAAGGCATCCGTCTGCACGAAGCTCTAAAAACGTGAATTGATGGAATGGCGACATGACAACGACTGAATGAGTGCATTTATGATTGATGTAATTTTGATGAAAGTAAATTTTGAAAAAGTTTTCCCTGCTTCAGCAGCAAACTCTCCCCCCAGTATCTGCCTTCTGTGTGCCGATTGGCACGCGCTGAAGACTTTAAAAGGCTTTGGCAAAATTTAATTTCAAATTTATTTTCGAAAAAGTTTCAGTCTCGTTAGTCACACAGAAAACTTTGTTGCAGAAATTAAATGAAAGAAGTTCCACAACTGCTGTACTGCGCCCGTAACCGTCCCACACTCTCTCCCCTTTCTCTTTTCTCCGCAGGTTTGGCGCTGTGACAAGACCAGAATCGGTTAAAAGTCCGCACTGACAACTTTCAGACACATTTCACATTCGAAATCCATTTTCCGAGGCAGCCATAATTCCATTAATTTGTGTGCGTCCCATCAATGCGGATGTCTATCCGCCAAAAGCCAGAGATCCACAAATGCGAAGGTGGCTCCTTCCTCCATCTCCCGGAGACAGCAACAGCAGCAGCAGCAGCACCCAAAGGCAATCAGAGTGTTTTGAATATTCAATATTCAATATTCCGATTCAAGTTCGTTGTCAGCCGAACAGAATCCACCTGGGGGCTCGTTCTACAAGCTCCGATATAGCTTATGCAGGATTTGACTTAGTCTGTTGGAAAACATGCTTAAGAGATGCATTTGCTTAGATTAGTGGTGCCCAAAATCCAGAATTCCGAGTCGCTAAATTTGTCTGCTCGGGCTGTGCCACAGAATGTTATGTACAAGTGCGGGTACAGTTAAATCTATATATTTTTCTAGCCATAAACCAAAGGTATTTGAATATAAATTATTTTATAATAATGCTATATAATCCTTGGCGCACTAACCAGAAGGACTACAAATGCTTTATCTCTATAAACAATTTCAACCAAAAATGTTTTCCATTTTGTCCGCCATCGACAGTCGCCAATCCCATTTGTGGCGTTCGCCCGATAAAAGGTTTTCCTTGTCACTTCAATTTCAGGTAATGAAGCCTTTCGGTAGACTTAAAATTTAATTAAACTTTATTTAAATGCAATTTGGGGGAAAGTTGTGAAATACTCTGCATGGCTATGGGTGTGCATATGCATGCCGGACTACCAGCAGTTGCAGTGTTCGTGCTGCACTTGTGGGTGTTTTCAGCTAGCATCCCTTCTGCCTCCCAGTCGCCACCCGCTGACCAGGCCATAAATCAGTGCAATATGAGACATGCATCATGGGGTGTCTGTCGTCCTACCGGTCGCCTGCTGATTTTAAATAGAGAGAGAGAGAGGCAGATGAAGCCCCATGCTGGTGGTCCTTTCTTGGTTTCTTCGGATTTCAGGCGGCTGAATGCCGGATGCTTGATGCTGGATGCTGGATGCCGGATGATGATGGCCGGACAGCGCTGGTTTATTGTTGCTCCTACATCAATTTCGTTTATTTTGCAAATTTACAACGCAAACGGCAGGCATCATATGGCACACACAACCATACACACATGTATACGTGAATGTCCTTTGAACTTTCGAACACCAGAAAAAGCCTTTGATTCAACAGAGCTGCAAATTAATTACGTTTAGAATTTCTGTACGAGACACATTTCGGACAATAGCCCGCAATCCACCATCCGTCATTGAGTCGTCCATGCAGGGAGAGAATGCAATTTCGGATCAGAAGTTGCCTACGACAATGACTCATTTTCAAGGGAATGCCCTTTACTTAATTTATAACTAAATTAATGGCTCCGCTCCTCCATGAAGCTTCCATCATTCGCCACAGTTTCCCGTTTCGGTCATGCCGTATACATTCGTTATGCTTCGTCGTTATGGTCGCCGGTTCATTAAGTCTGATCAAAGTGGTAATCGAATTGGAAATACCTTCCAGATATGTACGCGCGACTGAGTAAATTCCGAGATTCTTTTGCGGGGCTGAAAAAGTGCAACGCATTGAATATAATACTGAACCTAGCCATATTTACAGTCCAAGATATGATAACGATAATTAATGGCGGGACAAGGTTCAATGGATCATCAGGGAAAATTGAAAAGGAATGACTCATCTGGAGACTATCGATTCGTATTTCCAGGCGAAATAATATGGGTCTTAAAAACCTCACCCTGAAAGTAAGTGCTCATACGTTTTTATGGCAAATCCATAAAGCACTCAAAGAGCTCCTTCATCGACTGGGCTAGGACTTTCAGGTGGCAGGCTGGCAGCAGGCACATCAAAGTCCATCAACCTTGTGATACTTTTCTCCCTCATCCCCCCATAATAAATACCCCTGTAGCAGAGACAAGTATAAATCTGCCAGGTTTATATCGAGCGGGAGCGATGAAGACGAAACTTGCTTTTGAAATATTTATGAGACTCGCAATAAACTAAAATTTCAAAGACACAACGCTCTCCAAAATGGCCGCCATAAATTGGCGCAAGAGAGGGAGCAGCAGAGGCCAGGCTGGAGACAGAGCCGTATAAAATATGTTATACTCCCCGTAATAAAGGCGAAAAACTTGATTGTACCTGGAACTTGTGAACCAAGTGAACCCAGGCTGTGAAGTGGGGCCAAGGGGCGTGGCGCGGCAGGCCTGCCCGGGCCAAGCCAAGAAGAGTGGCTGCGATTTATGCGACGCCATCGGGCACTGAGGCGAGGAGGAGCTGCAGGGCCATGAAAGGTGCAGCAGCTGATAAATATTAATGGAGGGGCCACCGCCAGATGTACGTATAAACAAACCCAATTCGCGGGCATAACATAAATAAATAAAATTGTAAATATTCAAACTCCACAATGATTGCCGTTCGAATCCGAGTCCGATTACGAATGCGAGTACAAATACATATTCAAAATCGTGGCGGGTCCTTCAAATCAGATCGTATCTATTACCAATGGCCAGGGAGAAGAGAGGGTAACTGGCAGTGGAGGCCAGGAGAAGCAGCGCCATTTTGGGCCATTGGCCATTCGGTTTAATCGCGGACATATCCGGCCAACGTCGCTGCAATTTCCGCCCAGGAGAACGATGAGGAGAGCAAGGGCAGCAGCCGGAGTGGGGAGTAGGGTGGAACGAGCGAACCACCCAAAGCCCACCTAATGGACATACCCTAATGACCCAACATTACATTTCATAACGCAATTTAAGGCACCAAAAAAAAAGTATATATATATATATAAATTGCTTTGAAAATGGTTCCATAAAAAGCACGAATTGGATTGCGGATTAACGCAGATACATACACGCCCGCAGTCAGTCATACGTGTGAGTATATCCGAAATTCAGTGTCTAATTCAAGAGGATTTCAAGTGCTTGAGTATACTTTCAGGGCATTCTCAAGAATATTCAAATTGGAAACATACAACTGTATATAATGCAACAGAATACTTTTGGAAACCTTTTGAAATTATTTATACATATATATATTCTAAGGCTCGCCAATAAACGGGCTGTTTATGAGGAGACCCATTAAATATTATACTTCTGTATCCCTCGGTTACTTGCCTCAAATGTCCCAGGCCGCAGTGCTTCTGTCGTAAAGATTTAATTGTATGGAAATCGTAAATGGCACGCAAAGAACCAACAGAAACAGAAAAGTTTTGCTTGATTTTATGAGAAAATCGATGGAACCCATTAAGAGCGAAGCTAACTGCCAAACTGCAGGTCCTAACCGAAGGAAGTCGGCGGGTTTTATGTAAATAAAATTGCTTTTCCACCGAAATGTCATCATTTGCCAGACCCTTTTGTTGGGACATTTGGGGATCCATAATGTCACTGATAAGTGGAAGTTCCTATCGAAAATGACACACCGAAACGGGTCGTAATAAAGTGATTCATTGGGATTACAATGACAGCCCCGGGGGTTGTCGTCGTCTGATTGCGTTGATCGATTAGATCCTTTCTCGATTAACGAGGCTGTCGGGATCAAAGGACTCTGAAAAGACTTAATCATTGACTTTGAAAGGTTTGCCTGTCGCTTGGCTTGTTGAGTTGAACAATTCTTTCAAACCTAATACCTGTTTATTTAAATAAAAGCATTTGCAGTATATTTATCCAGCTGCTGTCGGGACAAATAATAAAGTATTTACTCGGAAAACAAGAATACAAATTAAAAACCAACATAAACTCAAGGACACCAGAGAAACCTGGGAATTATTATTCATCGATAGATGATACTATTCAGTTTTCACATAACAGTTGAAGAAACTTTGTGAGTCATGTTATATATAAATATTATTATATTATAATTAAAATTTGTTCCTGTTTTAATCAATTTCTGTCAGTGTTCCATCCTAAGAGTTTCTTGAATCAATACCTACAAAATATGACTTTCATTAACATTACATTTTCCAATTACTTTTTATAATGTTAATAATGGTTCCTATTAGCATTACTCTTTTTTAATGCCACGATTTCCGTTCAATGATAATGCTAAACGAATGATAATGCTTTTAGGAACAAGCCCAGGCTTTGGTTATAGAGGAAGACGACACTTGGGAAAGCTGCCGTGTAGGTACGAATATAATAATCATTATTCCCAATCAAGCAGCAAGTATAAATTCAAAATTGAAAATACCTCGCTGGGGACCAAAGACGTGGACCGGACCAGACCGAAGCGAAACCAGGAAACCGCAAACTAATGAACGGGCTGAGCTGACGGCTGCTCTCCGGATTTGGACCCCGGGGCTGCTGCAGACGACGCTTGACGGCGCCGGCGACGGCGACGGTGGCGTTGGGCAGGGCGTTGTGGTTGCGTTGGTCCGACGAGCTGGTGGCCCTCGGTCTCTGGAGCTTACCAAAGCCGTCACAGCCGCCGTTGCTGCTGCTGTGGTTTGCGGTTCTTTTTGTGCCCGATGCAATTGTTCCTGCTCCCGGAGGCCATGACATCCACAGACATTACGTATATATGTATGTATATATGTATATGTATGGGCCAAAGTGTGCACAAGTATTTTCCAAAATGGCGACTCCCCGCAGATGTAGATACACAAACCGGTAAGACTTCCCAGCTAGCAGGGGGCTCGAAAATCGTGACGCCAGCGGTTGCAGGAACAGCAATATTATAGTCGATACGGAACCGTAGCGTAGGCGTATGTCTAGGCGTTTCAGGGGCGTGCCAGGGCAGCTGAAAAGCACTGACGCAGCTCAAAAATATGCCTTCCGAATGCCTGCCGAGAGGGGCTATAGGGATAGGAAATCAGACGGTCTCGTTTCTCAGGACTTATGCAGCTTATGAAACTTTGCCAGAGCCAGAGTCTCCCGTCTCCCACAATCCCACCTCCTCCAAACGCTTCAATTTAAAGTTACGTCAATTCGGTCCGCTTGCCATTGCTGTGCTGACTGCACAATATTTGTTGTTGTACGTTATAATCCTCTTTTTGTGATCGGATTATGTCCTGTGTAGCACCTAATCCCCGCACAGGAGTGCGACCAACGTACACATGTTGCCAGAAAGCCCCGCCCTCATCCGTCGCCCACATCCATCCGCACTGATCCCGCAGTCGCAGTCAACTTTAATTACGCACTGGACGTCGATGGATGGATTAGGGCGGCCTAACGCCCCCTGAGTGCTCGGAAAAGCAATTAAAATGTGTATACCTCGGATGTACAGTGGGACCAAGCTAATGGCAACATTCTCTGCTGGGAAAGGGATCACAAATTCAAGTATTGCTGATGTTACTTCCAAACAAATATAATAACTTTGTTTCGATTCAAGTGCAATTTTGAAGTGGAGAAGTTGCTTTAAAGTGGTTGTGAAACCTAGCAGGTGGCACTACTATTGGCCAAAAGTTGTTAATATTGAGAAGTAAACAGGTGTGCAACTGCATCTATGAAATTCGATCCAAGCCTAAACAGGTGCCTAAGAAAAGTTTTGGGAAAATATGCTTTATTTATTTATTACGACGCCTGCTTACAAAAGAAGAATTGACAATAGTTTAATATTTTACACAGTGAACTCAAATTTAGTTGAACTTAGCTATGCTCCACCGTAAGAGCGACAATAGAAGATGTTTAAAAAGAAGATGCTATGAAAGCATGCCGGGATGGAAGGTGGACAGGTGCTGGTACCGAGACCTGGATGTTGATGTGTCTGTTTTAGTGGCAGGTAGCCCGTGAAACGTGAAAAGTGAAAAGAGTAGAATTTTCCAAGATCTCTCCGCTCAGATTGCAGGGTAATCAAGTTAATTAGAAACTTTACTTTTTTTCCGTGCACTTAACGACTATTTCGGTGGGTTGATGCTTCCCTGCCCCTGGCCCTGGCCTGGCCTGGCCATCGGCACTTTGCCATCGCCTCGCTTCGCTTTGCTTGCATATTCTCATCAAATTAGAGTTAATTGTACATCATTAAAGGCGAATTCTAAGAATCCATTTCGGGTTTCGTCGGAAAGCGACAGGCAAAACGGTATCCAACAAAATGGCGTCGCCCGATTTCGGGTTTCCATTTATTACGGTGTCAAGCAATTTAATTACAACCTGTCGCATGCATGAGCCAACACACATACTTACGGACATATTTATGCAAGACTTAACTGTGGCCTTGTCGAGGGTTGGAAAAGTGCATTCAGCTGCAACGTTTCAGAGATGACACATGGACCCTCGTTGACTACTCTTCCCTTCCCTTCCATGTCAGCTGTCACTTTTAATGACTTCAGCCCGCCATATTGACAGGAGACGGATTTATAGGTTTTCTCTTTTTGTTTAGCATAAGCACAAACGTACAATAACTAGATGTCCATTTATAAAACTGTCCTCGCCAATTTTAGGTAGTGCAAGACGTTCAAACTGACAATTAACTACGTACCGATAAAGGTCAATACCAATTGATTTGTCTTTAAAGTTGTTGCCTATAAGTGTATATAGGGAAACAACAACAGCTGTATGATTAAAAGGGTATTACCAAAACTTTTATTAGAAAAAATAAAAGAATTGAAAAAGTATCGTGATATTTTACTAAGGTCATGCTACTATGCTTAAACACAAGCTTTCGATTAAATTTATGTATAGTTTTGAGGTATAATTATGTTAATTTTATAGCATTTTTGTATAAATTAATATAAACGGCTTAATAAATATTTCATAAGGAAATAAACAATATATTGTTTAAAAAATCAACATATGACACATATACGATTAGCTGAATAGTTCAAACATTGGTCGGCAAAAAAAAAAAAACACGGACATTGCTAATTCTAAAACGAAAAGTTTTTCATAACGACCAATTTTGAGAAAATAGCGAAGTATAAAAAAAGGGTGGTTTTGGTGCAATATTTTCTCTGGTATACGCAGGGGTTAATTTTCTTATATTAGGCATTGAAAGGCGCCAAAACATACTTTGACTGCGGGCAAAAGTCTAAATACGACCCCCTTTTTTTTAAATTTTTTCCCAATCCTATAGCGCAGATCGTGAAGGATTCGCTTCTGTAGTATGCTCCCCATTATCTTCACCAGCACAAAGTCGGGATTTAAATATTATTGATCCCGTTTGGAACATTTTTGTGTGAAAAGGTCGAAAACACACAATAGATAGTGATTCTATCCTTCAATAGAGGCTACAAGAGAAGTTGGAACAGGATAATTCGGTGGCTTCGTTTTTAAAGCCCGTAGTAGCCCAAAACTATTAACTTTTGTTAATTATATTATAAAAGTGCAAGGAAAGAAATCGTAAGTTCACTTTAGTCAGTTTCTTTTTTTGATTTTTTGTTTAAACTTTTTGAATTTTTGGTTGTAGTAGTAAGTAAGTAAGTAAGTAAGTAGTAATTGCAGTTAAAACAAAACTGCATCACTACCTTTCCTGTGAAAGCTATGTTCGAGATTTTTGTCCGCCACTGTATACCAACCGAATTAGTAACTTTATAAAAGTCGAGCCCCCGTGCATTGGTCAGACATTTCTGTTACTCCTTATCAACTCGACACCTTGTCCGCAGATTTACATTACACTTGGAAGGTTACACAAACATTTTCCCCACATCAGAAATGGGCATTAAGTGATCCGAAGGGGATTCTGCTGCAGAGCTAACGTCGGGACTTCTTGAGAGCCTGGAGTTTGGGGCATGGGGTCTGGGATAAGGGGCTTGAGTCTCGGAGTCTGGGGGCCCTAAGTGCCTCCGCCGACCACAGCAAACACAATCGTTTGCATGATTGACAGGCGGACTGAACGAGTGCATGTCATTCCCAGCCTCGTGTGTGTATGTGAGAGAGTGGACGGGCCACTCCAAAGGCAGCACTCAAGGCAAACATTTATTTGCACGAGCCGCAGCCGAAGAGCTTCAATACAGACAAAAACCTATGGAAACATCCTAACTAATATAGGAAGGTAGTTTCTATTGTAAAGTCGATAAAAACATGATTATTAAATATTCCTTAAAATATATTTGTAATTATAATACCATTAGGTAGGTATCATATAAATCATTGATTAATATTATGTTTCTGGAGTCTCTAGAATTATGAATTCAGATAGCCTCGACCCTAAGAAGTGTCACTCTCAATACGCAAACTTGCAAATATTGTCCGCCAATTGAATTCCAATAACCTTACTAATTAAATTGTGTAGTGTTTATCGTTTATACGGAATATAATTACTTTTAAAGTCAGTAGCGTTTGGTCCGAGCAAAAGAAAATAATAAACTTTCTAGGATGAGTCATATTGGGTAAATATAAAAATGTTTATATCAGTCCTATTTAAATTAATTTTAAAATTACTTTATACATTCCTTCTAATCAACAAAATGTATTCATGTAAGGTACGATTTGACGTAAAAAATAAGGAGTTGACCGATATATTTACAGAAGTTCTACTGTAGCTGAAAGAGCCGCTCAAGCGCGACGGCCAGAGAGAGACCCAACGGGCAGAGCACACTCTCTCTCCCGGGCATAAACACACGAACGGCCATCCGGAGAGCGACAGCTGCAGCTGATCTCCATACAAATGGAAGAGGCGAGATATATCATCATATATCTCCAGTTAGCTCTCCGTGTGTATGGGAGCAAGGGAGCCAGCCTTTGCCGAGAGCCAGCTTGCTGATCTGCTCACACCGCTGGAAACCAAAACCAGAAACCATCGGCACGAGACCGCGACTCGAGCGCAAAACTCACAAACTGAAAACTCGGACTGGGACGCGAAAGTGAAATACATTTACATTGTTGGCCTTCTGTTTATTTGCTTGTGCGCCTGTGTGAGCTCGAGTGTGAGCCTGTGCTGGCTATTTGTTTGCATTGGCATGGGAAAAAGATAACAAATGCTTTTTGCACGAGACCGGGCGACAGCGATTGAGTGATAAGGAGAGCCAAACCAAAACAGTTTACACAAAGCGCACGAAGGGCCGTTTTTTACCGGCTCTTATCGGCGGCACGGCCGCATAACGAGCACGTGCGATTAAAAGCAAATTAACCTCAACCAGGTCGCTCACACAGCTTAGCTTACCCGCTTCTCGGCGCTGTCGCAGGGATTGCCCACGGAGGAGGTGCTGGAGGAGGAGGTGGACGTGGTGGGGGCTCCGCTACTGGCCGCTGTTGCCGTGCTCTGCAGATTCATCTGCGGCAGCACATCGCCGGGCACCGTGTCCAGCTGCTCCTGCTTGATGCCCGTGATCAGAGGCAGGAAGTCGTTCTTCAGCTGCTCCAGGTCCAGATCCATGGTGCGTTATCCGCGTGGAAGGATGCGGTACAATGTGGTATATGTGGGCGTGCTAATTATAGCGCTAGTTACTTGTTCACCAGCTGCCGCCTTCCAGCAGCATGGTTATTACGTTGCGATTACAGTTCGGGGGTTCTTGTTTTGAGGTATTTGTATGTTGTGCTCCTCAATCCGTTCCAATGCACACACACGCGCGCGCACACAAACACACACAGACGCGGGCAAGCGAAAGCAAAAACAACGCCACTGCACGGTACGCGATTTTCACAAAACGTTTTCGCTTGCTGTTTTTTATTATTGTTGCTATCGTTTGGCCTTTTCCACAGCGTCTGCTTGGCTTTTCATTTGGATGCTAATGCATTTTCATTTCACCTTCGACTCGGGCTTGCAAAAAATTTTCTCTCTCCGCTTCGCACCAATCTTCTCGCAGAGCGACAAGCACAACTTTCGTTTTACACACACACGTCCGACCGATTCGCTCGCTCCGAATTTCGCTATTTTCCCATCTTGTCGTCACTTTTTAGAACGCTGCGGCATCTTGCCTGCCAGCTGAACGCGCCTGCAATTGTTTTTCGCGTTGAGAGTGGGTTTCGGGTGGTTTTATTGCCGTAATTCGCTGCGAAAACACACGGTCTCACGGCGTTCTCTCCTTGGACGCTTCTTCAGTACAAAAAATTTCCAAAATGGCTGAAATGAATTAATTCATGTCGGCGTTGCCAGAGTGTCGCGCATTTCATGCGCGGTCACACTACTCAGGCAGTCTGATAGAGATGGGAGGAACAGTAACATCGATGTATCGTAAAAAAACACAGCCGCTAATTTTTAAACAAAATCTCAGTTGCAAACAAGTTTTCTGTTTTCTCCTATATAATCTTTAATTGAGCAATAAAATGCTATAATTTACGTGAACTATTTAGCCACACTCGCTTTTCAGTCATTCAGCCATGTTACCTATTGTAAAATCATAATTTGCATAACAATTTTGTGTTTATTGTATAGCTTGTAAACGTGTATATTACAATAAATTTATAATAATTAAAATTAGCTCAACAATTCAGTTTTATAAATTTCCCTTAATTTTCTATAGTTCCACTTTCCACCGTTCTACTTTGAAGTTATTTAAACGGACATGTCTGGCAAGGTTACGATTACGTTTCGGTGGTGTCTGGCAGGGATCGGCTTACGTATAATCATGATTTAATTATATTTTATCAAGCGTAGAAGTTCTCACTTCAATAAGAATATTTATAATTGGAGATAAGTAATTTTTCACTTTGTTTATATTTTTACTTTCTTTCTTGAATAATTTATTGGTTCCCATTTTCTGATCTGCTCGTTACGTATTTAATTTCTTAAAAGAATTCTGTTAAGTTTTGGCGCCAAACATTCTGTTATTCGACGAAACAGCTGATTTTAACAGAGAAGTAAGAAGAAGCACAAGTGCACGTGCGGAAATATTTGTATTTACCTGCATAATTAATTATTAAATGTTGCTTAGCCGAATCATAAACAGATACACCAAGGCAGGTTAATTATTATCTCCTCCGTCCACAATTATATCCATCGCTAACCGAAGAACTTCCACCAAAGCAGTTCGCCTGAAAACTTGTACTACTCGTCACAAATCCTTCGCTGCCGCCATGTCAGAGGCTCTGGATAAACTGGAGCTGGAGAACGAGGCCAGGAAAGCGGCCAAGGCGTCGGAAGAAGAGGCCGTAAAAGAGACCAACCGCGTCAAGCGGAATCTAAAGCGGAAAAAGTGGGTGGACTGGAAGACGCAGGATGAGGAGGATGCAGCCAGCGGCGTGAAAAGAGCCCCCTTCGATCCCGCCGACCGGATAAAGCGCAAGAAAAGCGCCATTCTGCTGAGCTACTGCGGGGCCAATTACTACGGCATGCAGCGAAACCCCGGAATGCAAACCATCGAGGAGGAACTCTTCAAGGCGATGCTCAAGCACAAGTGGATCACGGAAGACAGCTTTGAGCAGGTGCAGATCGCCTGCTTTCAGCGGGCAGCCCGCACCGACAAAGGCGTCTCCGCCGCCCGCCAAGTGTGCTCCGTCAAGCTGCGTAGGTTGGAGCTGCATCTTAAATCCGTCATATAATGATTATTTGCCCCTCAGCTGAGGAACTAGATCTGGAGGCTTTCAACGCCGATTTGCCTAAGCAGATTCGGCTGTTCGGCGTGGAGCGTGTGACCAAGGGCTTTAACGCAAAGGATCAGTGTAATGCGAGGACTTACACCTACACGTTGCCCACAATGGCCTTCGCCTCGTGCGAGGAGAAGATAGAGGACCTACACGACACCTTTCGCCTTTCTCCCGAACTGCTGGAGAAGGTCAGGGAGACTTTAAAGCTCTACGAGGGCACGAAAAACTTTCACAACTTTACCAGCAAGAAGTACTGCAGTGCGAAATTTTACCATTTCCTTTACTCCCACTTACGACTACTCCTTTTCACTTGCAGGAACTTCTTGGATCCTTCGTCCAAGCGCTTCATAATGTCCTTCACGAGCAGCGAACCATTCCAGAGCCCGCAGGGCATTGAGTTTGTCACACTGAAGGTAAAGGGCCAGAGCTTTATGCTGCATCAGATCCGCAAAATGGTGGGCCTGGCCATTGCCATTGTAAGGGGCAACACCACGACGGAGAGCTTGGAGCGGGCGCTGACCGAAGAGCGCCTGGACCTACCAATGGCCCCTGGCTTAGGCTTAGTGTTGGACACTGTGCATTACGAGCGCTACAACGATCGCTATGGCAAAGATGGCATTCACAACCCGCTGACGTGGCAGGCTCAGGAGGCGCAGGTGCAGGAGTTCATCGAGCGGGAGATCTTCAGCCAGATATACAAGACGGAAGCAGAGCAACGGAACATGCTAGACTGGATAGGGACGTTGCATTACCACTCGTACGACACGCGAAAGGACGATGCCCCGCCTCCACCCGCTGCTACGGATGGCAAGCGCAGCAAGGCTGCCGCAGACGATGACAACGATGAGTGACAAGATGAGAAGATAACATGCAAAACTGGTTTGTATAATTTTAGCGATTCAAAAGTATAAAGGCATTTGCTAAGGTCTTAGAAACGGCCACCCTTCTTCTTCTTGTGCCCACCCTTGCGGTGCTGTTGCCTCGGTCCGGGGGTGGTCTCCTGGTAGACTGGCGTGACAGGGGAGTTCTTGCTCAGATTGACGCGGTTGGACATGTCGCTGCAAAACAGAAATCCCAATTAGAAACCATCAAAAGATTTGGGATACAGTGTACTTACTATTGATCGGCAGCTCCCGAGGCCATGCCCTGGGATCCCTTAATGACATCCTTGCCTCGCGCACCGCCTCGCTTCTTGCGGAAACCGGTACGCTCGTACTTGGGCAACCATCGCTCCGGATCGGGACCCACTTCGGCATTGTAGTTCTTGGGCAGCTTTCCCTTGCGCTTCCGACTGTGATTCTTCCTCTTCTCCAAGGGCGTGCTTGGCGAGGGCTCGATCTTGGCGTTGGCCGACTTCTTGGCCGCCTTGGCGGACATAACCCAGTTGGCCGCCTCCAGGGCATCGATCTCCGAGGCAGTGGTTAACGTTTCCAGCTTGGGCAGTTTCCTGCTAATTTCAAGCGCTCGCTTGGGCTGGAACTGGGCATAGGCAATGACCAGCTGGGCCAGCACCTTTGTGTCGCTGGGATTGAGCTTAAGTAGCTCCTCCAGCGAGCTGGCAGCCGTCTCGGAGGCGCCGCCACGCAGGTGGAACTCAGCTGCCTGGCGCCACATGTCCGAAAGGTCGCCGCTGCTCACGTTGTTCTTCTTGTACCAGTCTACGGCAGACTTGAGCAGTGCCGAGGCCGCAGGCTTGTTGTCCGTGCCCAGATAAAGGGACACCAGGGCGGACACGATGCCGGGCTTGAACTTCGCCTCGCCCAGCGAGAGGAGCGTCTCAATGGCATCCTTACGGTTGCCCTGGAGCAGCTGGAGCTGGATAACAGCGAACTTGCTGACGAACTCGTGCGACTTGTGCGCAGCGGCGAACTTCTGCAGCTGATCGATGGCTTCTTTATGCTTGCGGTCCTTGGCCAGCTGGCTGCAGCGGATGAGCAAAGCCTCGAACTCCACCTGTGGGTAGCTCTGGGCCAGCTTCTGGCTTAGCTGTTGCACCTGATCGCCGGCGTTCGTATAGAGGGCTAGCAGGCAGTTGTTCAGGGCAATGACCTGCTTCTGGCGCGAGGTAAGCTTCGGCTCACAGGCATCGGCCAGAGCGGCGCGGATCTTCTTCTTCGAGTCGAAGACGTTCTGGTCCTTGTTGATCACCACCGAGTTGTTACTGGCCACGGCCACCAGTGCCGCATCCTTGGGCTTGTGGCGCAAGCAATCAGCATAGATGATGCCGGCTTCCTTGCTCTTGCCCTGCAGCTGCAGAACGTAGGCAAGCTGGACACGAATGACGTCCACCTCTTCGACGATTTCCTCCTCAGAGGCACCTTCCTCCTCGAGGAATTCACGGCAGAGCTTCTCGCTGGTGCGCAGCTTCCTCTCCGCCTCGACGAACTTCTGGCGGTTGGCCAGGATGCAGGCGCTGTTAAAGTACTGCTCATAGGTATCCTCCGGCACGTCGGGAACTTCCTTGCTCTTGTCCACGGCCAGGTTAGCTGCCACCGCACTGAGGTTGGTGCGGCGCTCGTCCTCATACTCGTCACTGGTGTTTTTGATGATGTCTCGGTAGGCGTCCAGACACTCATCGTATCGCTCCAGGCGGTACAGCACCTGAGTGCGCAGCTCCTTCAGGTTCGTCGGCAGAGGCTGCAGGCCGGTGTCGTCGATGGTCTTCAGCGCCTGCACCTGCTTGTTCAGGCGGTACTCGCAGTAGGCCTTCTCAAAGGCCAGCGACGAGAGGCGATTCTTCTCGATGAACTTGTAGGCCTCCTCGAACTTGGACAACTGCACCAGGCACACCACCTTGCAGTGCAGAGCCGTGGGGTCATCCGGCGCTACTCCAAGAACTGGAAAACAAAGTGTGCTAGTTTGGGGGATAAACTCGGTGAGACCCCTGAAGCTTACTGCGATTCACTGCCTTGACGGCCTTGTCGAACTCGCGGTTGTTTCCGAACTTGTGCACGTCGGCATAGGCCGCCTTGATCAGCGCCTCCTTGGGGTTGGCGTCCTTGGACATCCTGTATACTCAGGGATTTCGTCTCGCGGGCAGAATATATCGAAACAGCGGACTTTTAACTTTCGCCTTGTGCTTTGGAAATTTTGACAGACGGAGACACATCAGCAAGGCAGTGTGGCCATTTAGTCCGATGCTAGGAAAAAGCTAGAATAGCAGCTCTAATTAAAATGAAGCTAAAATCGGCTTTAAATACTACATTTGCTTTATGGCACTGTTTTTATAAGAGAACAGTGGTAAAATTCGGTAATCTCTTATAAATATATTTGAAGGAAACACTACCAACGCAGCTACAAGGGAAAATAATTAAAATTGGCTAAAAAGGCCCTTCTGACGGGCTCAAGAAGTAGCCAAATCTTCCTATCAAATTCGCTGGTTTTTCCGTCTCCAATTGCTTTGGTCACACTGCTACAGACTCGCTGGCGACGCCTTTGCGGGATACTTTTTTTGATTTGGCTTAGATTATTGGAAAATGTCGGCTGAAGTGGATTTCGTCAACAAGAAGGAGGTTCATCTCCGCAATCTGAAGCAGTCGGGCCATGTGGGCTTCGACAGCCTGCCGGACCAATTGGTCAACAAGAGTGTGCAGAATGGATTTGTCTTCAACGTCATGTGCATAGGTGTGTATATCGGGTGCAGTGTGTGTGTTAGTGTGTGTATGCGGCACAGTGAATCAACCGAAGTTTTACTTGTAAAACAGAGCAGGGCAATTGACTAGCTCCAGACATGATCTTGAGGTTACCGCTTTCTATAATTTCCCCTCCTGACATTAGCATTAAAGTGGGAATAACAATAAAATGTTTAACCATGGCTTGACTCTAACTGGCATTAACTTGTATGACTCTTGCTTCATAATTAATTACTAGATTAATATAATTATTTGTAAACTCTTAATGCGCTTTTAGCAATCTATTTTTTAAGCAAAAAATTAAGAAAGAGAGCAGGGGTGAGTGACTCCTTAGCCCTATTACTTCAACCGCAGTTGTGTGCGTTCTCAAGTGTCTCATTTTTGGAGTGCATTGCTCAGATAAAGTGAATCACCTACATATGTACATGCATACATGCGCACATCATCCATCTGGATATCCATGGGTAAACAATTGAATATGCGCTAGCCAGACGGCCTGTAATGATTAGTATGCAGAGTGCCCACAATCGATTTCCGACACTGCTTTCTATAATTTCACCCTGACACCAATGCCGCCGCACCAATTGAGCCCATTAAGCCAGTAATTCCGCACGAGACTTAACCCCGTTTCCACTTTTTCCCCTCTGCAGGCGAGACCGGACTGGGCAAGTCGACGCTGATGGACACGCTGTTCAACACCAGCTTCGAGTCCACGCCAAGCCCCCACACCCTGCCCAGCGTCAAGTTGAAGGCGCACACATACGAGCTGCAAGAGAGCAACGTGCGGCTAAAGCTGACCATCTGCGACACGGTGGGCTATGGCGATCAGATCAACAAGGACGACTCGTTCAAGGCGGTGGTGGACTACATCGACGCCCAGTTTGAGAACTATCTGCAGGAGGAGCTGAAGATCAAGCGCTCGTTGGTCACGTGCCACGACAGTCGCATCCACATCTGCCTGTACTTCATCTGCCCGACGGGACACGGCCTCAAGTCGCTGGATCTGGTGTGCATGAAGAAGCTGGACAGCAAAGTCAACATCATTCCGGTGATCGCAAAGGCCGACACCATTTCCAAGGTGGAGCTGCAGCGCTTTAAGGCGAAGATCATTCAGGAACTGAACACCAATGGAGTGCACATCTACCAGTTCCCCACCGACGACGAGACGGTGGCCGAGACGAACACCAGCATGAACTCGCACATTCCCTTTGCCGTCGTCGGCAGCACGGAGTTCATCAAGGTGGGCAACAAGCTCATAAGGGCGCGGCAGTATCCCTGGGGCACAGTCCAGGTGGAGAACGAGACGCACTGCGACTTTGTGAAGCTGCGCGAGATGCTCATTCGCACCAACATGGAGGACATGCGCGAGAAGACACACACGCGCCACTACGAGCTCTACCGCCAGAAGCGGCTGGAGCAGATGGGTTTCAGCGATGTGGACAGCGAGAACAAGCCGATCTCGTTTCAGCAAACATTCGAGGCCAAACGCTCCAACCACCTGGCCGAGCTGCAGTCCAAGGAAGAGGAGGTGCGCCAGATGTTTGTCCAGCGGGTCAAGGAGAAGGAGGCGGAGCTGAAGGAGAGCGAGAAGGACCTGCACGCCAAATTCGAGAAGCTGAAGAGGGACCATGCCGAGGAGAAGCGCAAGTTGGAGGAATCGCGCAAGGCTCTCGAGGAGGATTACCTCGACTTCCAGCGGCGCAAGCAGCAGCTGGCCACCGCCCACCACACGCTCACCCTGGGCAAGAGCAAGAAGAAGTAGAATCCGGCTCCGCCGAGCAATGTATTGAGAATTCTGTGCGGTTCGCGTATCCCAAAGTAATTATTGCTTTCTCATCTCGTTGTCTTTCATTTGTACTATTAAGTTTACTTCAAATATTAACATATATACACACTACACACGCATATGTACGCATATATGAATATGTATTTACAACTAACGAATAAATCGAACTTAGTATTTTAACAACTACATAAATAAGCCACTGGGTTCCTTTTTGACTTTCAAAGTGCCTGATTATGGTTAATACTTAAAGTAAGTTTTATAAAATCACCTCTCGATCCTTTTAAAAAAGTTATTAATTCTTCAATACTTTTAAAATTTTAACAATCCGTTATAATTTTGGCGTTTTGGCAGCTCCGTTTCCTGGCTTCACTCCATATTGAGGGTGGCAGCACTGGTTGCAATGGAACACTGAAGGGATTTTTATATTTTAAATTTATTTCGTAATAAGCAACTGTATAATCATTATTATTATTGATTAAGGTTTCAGTTGCCAATTAAAGTTTTAGCGACAATTCAAAGCAGCTTGCACTGATAAGGATCAGAGCTGCCAACTTGCATCAAGTATTTTGTGCCTAACGCTTGGTCCCATTAAAATAATTTAAAATTCTTAATTTGTATTTGTTTATTTGCATATTATTGCCTGCATGTGTGTGTGAGTGTAAGCGCCCTAAACAAATTCTTATTCTTATAGACACTGCGCTGGTCTAATCAGATTTCAGTGACATTATGCAACGTCACTCCAGCGTTTAACTCAAGCAATTGCATTTAACAAGTGATATTTTAGCTAATAATTAAGATCAGACACCCAGACAGACCAACAACAAAGTGCGTGCTTATCTGCGCCATAAATCTACACGCGACGATTAGCGAAAAGGAAGAGATTCCGACACTAAGGTCTCGTACCCTCTTTTGCAGATGCTCCGCAGTTGCCGCCGCCTTGCCACGAGAAGCCTCCGGGATCAGCTCCAGTTTCAAGTTAAGCGCCACCAAAAGACCGCCGCCACCTGTAGCGACATGGATAAGTTTGATCTTCCTAAGCGATTGCAGGGCAGCACGCCCAGCGTCTGGAACGAGTACATTGCCCTGGCCATGCAGTATAAGCCGCTGAATCTGGGCCAGGGGTTTCCCGATGACGCCGCCCCCGAGTATGTGACCCATTCGCTGGCGGACATTGCCAAGGATGAGAACCCGCTCCTGCATCAGTATACCCGCGGCTACGGACACGTTCGTCTGGTTCAGGCGCTCTCCAAGCTGTACAGCGGTCTCGTCTCCAAGGAGCTGAATCCCCTCACCGACATCCTGATCACGTCGGGCGCCTATGAAGCCTTGTACTCCACCATCATGGGGCACGTGGACGTGGGCGATGAGGTGATCATCATTGAGCCCTTCTTCGATTGCTACGAGCCCATGGTTAAGATGGCCGGTGGAGTTCCGCGCTTCATTCCCCTGAAATTGGTAAGGCAAATGGGAGGAAGAAGATCCGATTTACTATATATATGATCCACTTGCAGCGCAAGACGGAGGGTGAGGGACCGATCAGCTCGGCGGATTGGGTGCTGGACGATGCCGAATTCGAGGGACTGTTCAACTCAAAGACCAAGATGATCATCCTCAATACCCCGCACAATCCCATTGGCAAGGTCTTCAACCGAAAGGAGCTGGAGCGGATTGCCGAGCTGTGCCGCAAATGGAACGTGCTGTGCGTCTCGGACGAGGTATACGAGTGGCTGGTCTTTGACGGGGCGGAACATATTCGCATTTGCACGCTGCCCGGCATGTGGGATCGCACCATCACGCTGGGATCGGCCGGCAAGACCTTCTCGGTCACCGGCTGGAAGATCGGCTGGGCCTACGGACCCGCCCAGCTTATTCGCAACCTGCAGATGGTCCACCAGAATTCCGTGTACACCTGTCCCACGCCCCTGCAGGAGGGCGTGGCGCGCAGCTTTGAGGTGGAGTTGGCCCGCCTCGGTAAGCCGGAGAGCTATTTTCTCAGCTTGCCGCGCGAACTGAAGCAGAAGCGAGACTACATGGCCAAATTCCTGTCGGACGCCGGCATGCGTCCCACTATTCCCGAGGGCGGGTACTTCATGCTGGCCGATTGGTCGCCGCTGGCAAACAAGGTGGACCTTAGCTCCGAGCCGGACAAGCATCGCGACTACAAGTTCACCAAGTGGATGACCAAGAATATGGGCCTGCAGGGCATCCCGCCCAGCGCCTTCTACAGCGAGCCCAATAAGCCGCTGGGCGAGGACTTTGTGCGCTATTGCTTCATCAAGAAGCAGGAGAACCTGGACAAGGCGGCCGAGCTGCTTGCCAAGTGGAAATAGTTGGCGGAAATAAACGAATTTGTTGCAATAGCTTCTGGCGCCGATTGTTTATCCCCCTAACCTGGGCATTACGTAACCACCAAGAGGGAAACAACGCATCGTTGGTGTGTGCTCCAATCCACTCCAGTCTCCGTTTATTATATCAATCCAACAACATGTTCATCCGCACCATACATAGGATGGGTGTAGCTACTGTGTCTGCAGTGTGTGTGTGTGTGTTCCTCTGTTTTGAAATTAAATCAAGAGGCTTAGGCATCGTACACAGACTTGAGGGCCAGCTCGGGCTTGTCGTAGCCCAACTCCTCGAGGGTCGGCACGCCCAGCTCCTGCAGCGTGGGAGTGATCTTCTCCAGCAAGTAGGGGTAGAGGGTGGCCTTCTGGTCGCCGCACTTGTCCTTGCAGCCCTCCAGCCACCTGATGGCCAGAGCGATGTCGTTGACGCGACGCGAGGCGCGCAGACCAGCCTCGATGATCTTGGGGCTGGGCACCAAATCCATGCCCAGCAGGTCGTTCATGCCCTTGCGGATCTCCCAGGCGTCGATGCCCTCGCGGCTGAAGTACTTCTCGTAGCGCTTGTCGAACTCTTCCGCCGACTCCTCGGTGCCATGCAGGCTGCGCACGGCCGCCACGCGGGACGAGGTCGGAATCATGGTGCTGCGCATGGCGCTGGCCAGGCTACGTGCGGTGATTCTCAACATGATGGCTATGGCTGGCAGGAGTGAAAAAGTGGTTTAAAATCAAAAATTTGGTTAAGTAACAGCTCCGACTCACTTTCAGGTTTTTTTCACACGGGTACTGCCAACTCTTCGGGTTTTTGCAAGGGTTGTAGTGCTGCCAACTCACACAGGTGTGCAGTGCTGCCAACTCCCACGGGGTCAAATGTGATGGTAGCTAAAAAATCTAGACGAAAATGTAGAAAAAGATTGAATTCTGAATAGAATGTCAAAAAGAAAGTGTCGAATTCTGTTTTTCGTAAGGTATAAAGCTGAAAGGCATTGTTGGTATTTCTATAAACTAAGCTGGTATGTAATGGTATTAGTCTATAGGGAAAATGTTTTTTTTTTATCGATATCGCATTGCGGTCATACTGCAAGTTTCCCGCCTAAACCCAGCTGCAAAAAAAACAAATTCTTACAATAACACGACGAAATCTACAAAAATCAAGCTGTTTCAATGTCCGAATCACCATGTAAGTACTTTACATAGAAAAATGAATGTTGTGTTTATTGATTACTCCTTCTATTAGCTGGTCCGCGCGTCAAGCGTCAGCGCATAGACAAAAATGGTCGGTTTGCCGCCTTGGAGCGACTGCGTCAGCTGAAGGGAACAAAGAACAAATGCCAGGTGGAGGACCAAGTGGACGATGTGTACGAGGTGGTGGATGAGCGGGAGTACGCCAAGAGGGCACAGGAAAAGTACGGCGAGGATTGGATCGAAGAGGGTAAGTAAGGGTCAGGTTGAGTCCACCAAAACATGTGCTGACAATGCCCTTCATTTATAGATGGCACTGGCTACGCCGAAGATGGTCGCGATTTCTTCGAAGATGAAGATGAGTACTCTGATGAAGAGCCAAAAGATTCAAAAAGGAAGAAGGTAGTTGCCCCGGCCAACGGCAAGAAGAGGCCAAGGGAAGCGGAGAAACCCGCCAAGGGCAAGGCTTCAATTAAGAATCTCTTCAGCAACGCCGTACCCAAAAAAGTGGACATCAAAAACAGTGTAAAAGACGACGATATTCTTGCTGATATCCTGGGCGAAATTAAGGAGGAGAAGTCCGAAGAAGGGGAGGCCACCGGAAAGGTGGAAAAGGTTATAGCTCCGGCTAAGATTGCAGTTGCTTCGCGAAAATCGGATGCCGCCGCTGCCAAGGAATACATGAACAGTTTCCTCAACAACATCAAAGTCCAGGAGCAGGAGAGAAAGAAGGCGGAGGCTAGCAGTGATCACGAGATGCTGGAACGCATTCTCAAGCCCAAGGCAACGGTGCCCAATAAAAAGGTCGCCACCTCCTTTTCCACTGCACAAATTAAAAAGGAACATGTAGCGGCTGCCAAGGAGAAGGAGATACCAAGCGAAGATCCCTTCTCCGATAATGATATGGATTTCAGTTGTTTGGACGACGACGAGAACCAGTTCGATGTGGAAAAGGAGAAACCTAAAGATGAGGGTAAACCAGCAGCAGAGGAAAAGAAGCCAACGGAAAAGGTATCATCAGAAAAAGTGATTGCGGTGGAACCACCCACTGATGATTCGCCCGAGGACATGAGCAAGTTACTCAGCAATTGGGAGTCCATCTGCCAAATGGACGATGACTTTGAAAAGTCAGTGCTTGCCGGTGATCAGACAGAGTCCGAGCCTTCAACCTCCGCTTCCAACGAGCAGCAGCTTCGCTTTTGGTACTGGGAGGCCTGGGAAGATCCCGTGAAGCTGCCCGGCGAAGTCTTCCTCTTTGGACGCACCGCCGATGGAAAGTCTGTGTGTGTCCGAGTCCAAAATATCAATCGGGTCCTCTATTTGCTGCCGCGACAGTTTGTAAGTATCATTCAATATATTTATTATTTATTAGTTTCCTTTCAATCTGTTTGTTATATATACAATGGGAATTTCTTTAATTTGAAATGCGAAATTCGTACGCATTATTTAAAAAAAAATATGAATGCTCCTAGTTCCTATTTTCTTGCTGAACACTTGATCGTTTCCTTTCGCGTCGCTCGGTTGGGCATAGCCGGACTGCTGACCATGTAGGAGAACTCACCCATCACTCCATGGCAGGTTACTGCATACTCTCCTAGGCGATTTACGGCCACAATTGCGCCATCAAAGTCCCTTACATGCTTTAAGATTCGGTGCAAGGCCAACCTAGATGCCTCCGACGGTGTGCTACCCGCTCGCATGGCCTCCACGGCGAGCATTGCAGGCAGGAAACGCATCATTACATGTAGTTTTTTTTGTTTTGTTTTATTGAAATACAATTAAATTTATTTAGTGGCCCGTTCACGTAGCACGATGAACGGAGTACGAATAATAATAATAATAAAAATCAACTAAAATATTCAACTAAATTACATTAAAAGTAGACATTCAAGTTGAATTGCCAAAATGTATATATATATATGTGTGTGTGTGTGTGTGTAGGAGAGAGGGGTGGGTGGAGCGAGTGGGGAAAGTGGAAAGGGGGAGGGTTGGAGTCGGGTGTATAACATAAGAAGGTACAAAGTATACATATAATATATTACACATTACAAATTAGGCATAAACAAAAGTGTGCTAAGTGTGTGTATATTTAAGTTACCCTTCAGTTCCATTCGTCAACGATTCCCCTACGATTCGCCATGGAACCGAAATAATTCCATGAGGATTCGCCATGGAACGTTCATACAACTCGGCTAGGAATTTCCATACAAAATGTGCTCCCAGCCTGTAATTCGAAATCGCCCAAGAATCCATCACGAATCGCACGGGAAGGTCCACGGGAATTTCGAAAGATAATCTTGCACGAATCGTCAAGGAATCGCTGGGGCGAATCGTCGACGAATCGCGCGTGAATCACAGGGGGAATCGTGGACGAATCTTGCGGGATTCGCTAGCGGAATCCGCCAGGAATCCCAGATGAAAATCTATAGAAAATTCCTGAAAAATCCCCCCCCTTCCTAGTAAAAATCCGATGAATTTATTCCTTATTTATTTATGGATTGCATTTTTTTATTTATCTTCACTTTTTTGGTAGCATTACATTTTTCTGCAAAATTAAACATGTATATATGCGTGTCACGAGTCTCCTTTGCCGGCTGCTGGGTCCTTTAAGAAACTTGTTTTATCTGTAAATTAAATACATAAGTACATACATATTTTTTAATCAAATTGTAAATTGCAGTACATACCAACTTAAACTGGATAAAAAAACTTTGTAAATCCGTACTGAATCCCATTCACACCGTCTAAGTTGAAGTCGCATCCATTTTAATCGTCAATTCTGCAATTAAAATTAATAATTGAATGCAAATAAGTTCCACTTACCTTATAATATTTCATTTTTACGCAACTAATACGCAAAACACTTCTGAATGCAACAGCAGTCAACTCAAAATGCAAAGAGAATTAGAAGACAAAACCGAACACCGAAAATTCTCGCGCATGTTAGGGTATAGCCGACAGGGCAATGCCTTGCAATTAGATTCACAAAGGGCAAATAATCAAACATGAACATTTCGGCCATGTCTAAAGCACATTTTCTTACGTGCTTATATCCCACACGATTTTATACGTAAAAATTAATTAAATATAATCTTAAATATTTTTAGATAACTCTACTTATTTTAAAAAGGTCATTCTCACGTCGGTGCAATACTCTTTGTTTTTGACACCAGTTTTCTTTCCTCCCTTCCTTCCATCTCCATCTCTCTCTAATTTACGAATTCTCGCAACCGCTACTCCGAACGTAGATCGAAAACAATAACAAATATGAAGAACGAACTTCGTGAAGCCCTCGGCAGTAGCCGAGCGTAGGTAGAATTTGTTTCGGCTATTTTGTTTCGAACTTCGCTGAACGAGGCCCATGTAATTTGTTTTTGTTTTTCGAACATACCGCGAGGAATTGGACGGGCGAGGAATTCTGGAACTGCAGGGTAAACAAAAATTACAATCAGGATCAATCAATCTATAAATTTTTAGTTTTTTTGGGGAATCTTGGAAATGGGATAGATGTTTGGGATGGGGTTTTCATTTTGGGAAATATTTGCTGCGCTGCTTTGGGAAAAATATCAAGAGGTACGGAGGATCGCGGTTGTTGAAAGTGCCTAAACTTTACCAATTTGTACATTGCGTCATCAGATGATCTGAGAGAGCTCGGAGGGAGCCATCAAAAATTGGTTTTTAAGAATTTTGGTTAAAGTTTAAACATTTTACACGCACAGTAACTGAAGATCGTTCGAAATAATACCACAAATCAAATCAGGTTTTGTATATTTACGGTTCGAGGGGGTATAGGGGAAAAGCGAGCAAATATTTCATTTCATTTAACATAAAATATATATGTCTATATATATATAAAGAGTGTGTTTGTGTTTTGAAGAGTTCTCTCGAGTACAAAAAAATTATAAACTAAAACAAAAACTGCTTTAAATTGTTTATAAATTGATTACTTTAAACGTACATATTTTGTTTTATTTCGCCTTGATTTATCAATAGTTTAATATGCATTTAGAAAACATTGTTATTAGTTTGTTATTTGATTTATTTTTGTTATTTTCATTATTTGTTATTGATTTTTGCTAAGGAGGTAATATAAATTACATTTTAATGTGTTTTACTCTCGCTCTCGTTGCTGCTATCAACGTCTCGTCCTTGCCAATTCAGGACGCCTCTATTCTCTCTCTTCATTAAGAGTTAGTTTAGTTGTGATCGGAAGTCTGACTATTATTATTATTATTATTTATTATTTATAATTATTACTGTTTCCAGGGGTCTCTGCTCTATATACTTTCGCTTTTTCTTCTTGGTGGCTGAGGTGGGCATAAGTTTTGTTGTGGTTTATCGACTGCGCATCAATCCTAGCACATTTAACTAAAAACAAAAAACACTGAAAATCAAACTAAAACACGGGGCTGACTTACGTAAGTAGTTGGTGGTGCGGCTTGCATAGAACTTATTACCATCACCATCTCCGGTGGCTATGGCGGCTCCTACCTCGTTATCTGCGTAGGTGCCAGCTCCAGGAATTGGCGAGTCTCCTACCCGACCGGGCATCGTAAAATGTAAACCGTTTGTTGAGGCACCTACATGGATGTTACTTTCCTCGTCGATGGCGATCATAGTGATGGTGTCATGGTTGTTGGGCCCGATCTCGAATTCGCTCCGACTGCTATCGTCCTTCCAGGAGGTCAGGGGCGAATACGGCCCACAGGAGATCTTCGAATCCGGAAGGACATTCTTGCGGAAATTTGGCTGGCAATTGTTTGTCTTCCACTTCATCCATATTTCCGTTGATTCAGTGGTAGCCAGCGATTCGTTTTGGAATCCCATCTCATTGGCAAAGTCCTCGGCTGCATTGCCCACCAGCAAGGTGTGCTTGGTGTGCTCCAGAACATGCCGAGCTACCTTGATGGCGCTTCTAATGCGCCTCAGGTCGGCCACAGCACCTATTTCCATGGTCCTGCCATCCATAACCAGGGCGTCCAATGAAGTGTCTCCCTGCTCGTCTGGACGATCGCCGTAGCCCACAGCTTTTCCGCACTGCTGCGTCTCGCACTCGGATATACCCTCCACCACGGCATTGCGTGTTTGTCCGAGGCCGCCCTTGCTCAAGTTCAGGACGCGCCAGGCCTCTATGTTGGCAACTGGATAGTTCCAAGTGTTGATCACCATGGGCAGCAGGCGGCCATTGGCTCCATTTGATCTGACATTTTCAAGAAACATTTACAAGTCAAAAACTTTGCAGACTCTTCCCACACTCACCTAACAACGGAAACCAGAAGGAAGCCGAAAATCAATTGTGCGTTGTGTATTTTCATGGTTCTCGGTGACACTGAAACTAGCCCCAGCGAGTCGTCAGCTTTATAAAGTAGCGAGATGGTTTAACTCGAAATAAACTCAAATGAAAGAAAACGTGCGGGAATTTTGATGAAGCTTCACCCAAAGAGATGCTTGTAGGCTCTTGAAACAGCTATTGCTGTTCGATTCGATCGTAAAAATCAATTAGTTTCTTTTAGGCCATCACATTGACACATTTAATCAATTTATTGAGAAGCGAAATTTAAACTATTGCTAGGATGCTGGGAATTAAATGTGTCTGGCATACATTCAATTAGAGTATCACCAACCGAAATGTAATATCTTAATCGAAACGCAATGGGGGTTTTTATACCCTTACAGGGTATTATAATTTCAGTCAGAAGTTTGCAACGCAGTGAAGGAGACCTTTCCGACCCTATAAAGTATATATATTCTTGATCAGCATCAACAGCCGAGTCGAACTAGCCATGTCCGTCTGTCCGTCCGTCTGTCCGTTTCTACGCAAACTAGTCCCTCAGTTTTAAAGCTATATATGTCAGAACTGGCCGGATCGAACAACTAAATCATATAGCTGCCATACAAATGTTCGATAAATTTTTAGAAAAAATATTATAACTTGGCTGTTTTTCAACATTTTTGCATAATATAGCCATTTTATATTTTCCCAGAATTTTGGTAAAAATTTTATGAAAATCAGACGACTATATCTTATAGCTGCCATAGGAACGATCGGTAAATGTATAAAATATATAAAGCTGGGAATGTAAAACTGTAACTGTCAAACTGTAAACATAATAAGTATAGATAAAATGTAATGAAACTCTGTTATGTGTGTGTTTTCAGCATTTAAATTTATAATATAAATATCAAAACCAATCTGCAAGGGTATACAAACTTCGGTGTGCCGAAGTTAGCTTCC
Source organism: Drosophila kikkawai (assembly GCF_030179895.1). Classification (NCBI taxonomy): domain Eukaryota; kingdom Metazoa; phylum Arthropoda; class Insecta; order Diptera; family Drosophilidae; genus Drosophila; species Drosophila kikkawai. The sequence goes on along the minus strand of NC_091731.1, from coordinate 16,255,411 downwards.
TTTCTTGTTATTTTTCAATTTTATTACATTTCTAATCAATATGACACCAATTATCGTTACAGCTACTCGATCCCATTTCAAAGGAGCCCACCAATCAAAAGGTGACCGTGGCGGACATCTACAAGGAGTTCGACAGCCAAGTGGCCAGTGGCCTTAAACTGGAATCCTTTCGTTCGCGCAAGGTGAGCAAGAGTTTCGCCCACCATGCCATCGGAATTGAAGTGCCCCAGACGTGTGATTACCTGGAAGTCCACTACGATGGCAAGAAGCCACCGCCACCGACTCTGCCGGCTGGGGAGAAATACGCTTCTATTGCTCATATCTTTGGTGCCACCACCAATGCCATGGAACGTTTCCTGCTCGATCGAAAGATCAAGGGACCGTGCTGGTTGCAGGTAAGTGGCTTTAAGGTCTCGGCCGCTCCCATGAGTTGGTGCAAGACCGAGGTGACCCTTTCGGAGCCCAAGAATGTGGAATTGGTGCTGGAGACCAGGGGAAAGCCGGCACCACCCCCGGCAATAACCCTGCTGGCCCTCAATGTTCGCACCTCGATGAACCCGAAAACGATGAGAAATGAGATATGTATGATCTCGATGCTGGCACACAATCGTTTCCACATCGATCGGCCTGCCCCACAGCCGGCATTCAATCGTCATATGTGTGGCCTGACACGTCCTGCGGTGGTTAGTTGGCCCCTGGACCTGAACCTGGAGTTGGCCAAATACAAGTCCACCAAAATCTACAAGCACGATTCGGAGAGAGCGCTCCTCAGTTGGTTTCTGGCGCAGTACCAGCAAATTGATGCGGATCTCATAGTGACCTTCGATGCCATGGACTGTCAGCTGAATGTGATTACCGATCAAATCGTGGCGCTGAAAATACCCCAGTGGTCGCGAATGGGTCGTCTTCGGATGACGCAATCATTTGGCAAGCGTCTGCTCGATCATTTCGTGGGCCGAATGGTCTGCGATGTAAAGCGTTCGGCGGAGGAGTGCATCAGAGCTAGGTCCTATGACCTCCAGACTCTGTGCCAGCAGGTTCTCAAGTTGAAGGAGTCGGAGAGAATGGAGGTGAATGCCGACGATCTGCTGGAGATGTACGAGAAGGGAGAGAGCATCACAAAACTCATATCCCTCACGATGCAGGATAACTCGTATCTGCTCCGACTGATGTGTGAACTCAACATTATGCCCTTGGCCCTACAAATCACCAATATTTGTGGCAACACGATGACCAGGACCCTACAAGGTGGTCGCTCCGAAAGGAACGAGTTCCTCTTGCTCCATGCCTTCCATGAAAAGAACTATATAGTGCCGGACAAGAAGGCTCCTGCCAGGAGGGGTGGCGCCGGCGGTGGGGATATGGAAGCTACGTTGGCCGGTGCAGATGCCACCTTGCCGGCCAGGAAGAAGGGTGCCGCCTATGCTGGCGGCTTGGTCCTGGAGCCATTAAAAGGACTCTACGAAAAGTTTGTTCTGCTAATGGACTTCAATTCACTGTATCCCAGCATCATTCAGGAGTACAACATATGCTTCACCACGGTCCAACAGCCCGTGGATGCGGATGAGCTGCCCACGCTGCCGGATTCGAAAACCGATCCCGGCATTTTGCCGCTGCAATTGAAGCGTTTGGTGGAGTCGCGAAAGGAGGTGAAGAAGCTAATGGCAGCGCCGGATCTCTCGCCCGAACTCCAGATGCAGTATCACATTCGTCAGATGGCCCTGAAGCTTACGGCCAACTCCATGTACGGTTGCCTGGGCTTCGCCCACTCCAGATTCTTTGCCCAGCACCTGGCGGCCTTGGTCACCCACAAGGGCCGGGAGATTCTCACAAACACCCAGCAGCTGGTGCAAAAGTTGAACTACGATGTGGTTTACGGCGACACCGATTCCCTGATGATCAACACCAATATCACGGACTACGATCAGGTGTACAAGATCGGCCACAGCATCAAGCAGAGCGTGAACAAGATGTACAAGCAGCTTGAGCTGGATATCGACGGGGTCTTCTCCTGCCTGCTTCTGCTGAAGAAGAAGAAGTACGCCGCCGTCAAGTTGAGCAAGGACTCAAAGGGTAACCTGAAGCGGGAGCAGGAGCACAAGGGCTTGGATATAGTCCGACGCGATTGGTCTCAGTTGGCCGTAATGGTCGGCAAGGCCGTGCTCGACGAAGTGCTCGCCGAGAAGCAGCTGGAGGAGAAACTGGATGCGGTTCATGCCCAGCTGGAAAAGATCAAAACTCAAATAGCAGAGGATGCTGTCCCGCTGCCCCTCTTCGTTATCACCAAGCAGCTGACGCGTGCACCCCAGGAATACGCAAACAGTGCCTCATTACCCCATGTCCTGGTGGCACTTCGCATGAACCGGGAGCGGAATCGACGCTACAAAAAGGGCGACATGGTGGACTATGTGATCTGTTTGGATGGCACCACAAATGCCGCCATGCAGCGGGCCTATCACATGGATGAGCTGAAGAGCGGAGGCGAAGAGAAGAAGCTCCAGCTGGACACGGACTACTATCTGGGACATCAGATTCATCCGGTGGTCACGCGCATGGTGGAGGTGCTCGAGGGAACCGATGCCAGTCGCATTGCCGAGTGTCTGGGCATGGATCCCACCAAGTTCCGGCAGAATGCACAAAGGTAGGAGGATCATTTATTATTTAACCCTCATCCCTTACCCGATTCTCTTCACCAGAGTCCAGCGCGAGATCACCGAGCAGTCGGAGGGGGAATCCCTGCTCAAGACAACCCTCCAGCTGTACCGCCAGTGCGAGCCCTTCCGCTTCCAGTGCGTGGCCTGCAAGACGGAGCAGCTGATGGCCACTGCCTATCGGCCGGGAGCGAGTAACTCGCACGTTCCCGTGCTGCAGCAATGCGCGAATGCCGAGTGCCAGACTCCGCCCATTCAGTATTTGGCCAGCGTTCGTAATCAGCTGCAGCTTGCCATCCGGCGACATGTCCAGAGATTCTACAAGAACTGGCTGGTGTGCGATCATCCGGATTGCAACTACAACACCCGCACCCACACCCTGAAAAAGGAGATGCGCCGGCCGCTGTGCCAGAAGTGCCGGAGCGGCAGCCTGTTGCGCCAGTATACGGAGCGGGACCTATACAATCAACTCTGCTACCTGCGCTTCATGTTCGACCTGGGAAAGCAGCAGCTGCAGCAACAGAAAGGTAAGTGAAAACTTGAGGGAATCAAAGGGGAAACTTATTTGTATTTTAATCGATTTTTTAGCCCCTTTGACGCCAGAGCTGGAGCAGGCCTACCAGCTACTGTACGAAACGGTGGATCAACAACTGCAGACCTCCTCGTACGTGGTCATCTCGCTGAGGAAACTCTTTGGTCGTACCCTCGCTCTGATGGCCCTGGAGCCGCCAAAGCCCAGGCCCCACAACGAATTGATAGCCAGCACTTTGGCCGATGTCTAAGGTGTCTTTTAATTAATTAACTAGCCTTTGTAAAGCAACAGTTCGGTTAATAAATCCTACAAAACATAATAGTTAATAGTTAATAGCTAGCTGAGGTGTGTGGGAGAAACTTCTCGAGGGGAAAGTGACGGAAGGACTCGTTGAAGATGTCCGTAAATGCTGAGCTCACCAGCTCGTTTATCATGGGCTTGATAAAGGGCAGCCCTAGCTGCCACATGCTATTGATCACTCCGTCCGCCAGTTGGTTCAGCGGTTGTCCCTTCAACAGGTTTTCAATGTGCAGCTCCATGCCGCCTATGCGATCCACCTCTACGTGCACTTTGATCAGGGAGCCCGGGTCACCGATGCGACGCACGCTGGTGGTTTGACTGTGAAAAGTATTTGGAAATTTTTAAGTAATTAAATAATAATAATAATAAATAATTTTCTCTACATTTATCGATCGCTTCTATGGCAGCTATAGAATATAGTTGTCCGATTTTCATAATATTTTTACCAAAATTCTCAAATAATATCAAAAGCTCATATCTCAAAGTAGATAAAAATACGTTGAAAAACATCGAAGTTCTAATTTTTTTCTATTAATTTCCCTATTGTTCCTATGGCAGTTATAAGATAAAAATAAAATTAAAAACGAAATTCTGAAATTTTATAAAAGTGCTATATGTCAAAAATTTGTATGGCAGCTATATGATTTAGTCGTCCGATCCGGCCAGTTCTGACATATATAGTAGTGAGAATTAGCCAGAAGACTGTCTGCAAAGTTTCATTCAGACTGGTTTGCGTAGAAACTGACAGACGGACATGCCTAGATCGACTCGACTGTTGATGCTGATAGATAATTTAGATACTTTTTAGGGTCGAAGATGATTCCTTCGCTGCGTTGCAAACTTCTTACTAAAATTACCTTACCCTGTAAGGGTATAATGAAATAGAAATATTTCAACTCCGATGCTCACCTGTAGTCATAGAGCGTCAAGTTCCAGTGACCTTTCCGCTTCATCTCAGAGCCCAGCATCTTGGCGGCAAACTCATACTCGCCCTCGAGGCTCTTCTCTGGAAAATACTGCGCATAGACTATACGCCGGTCCTCGGGGTCGGCATGGAACTTGGTCACCTCGGATCGCGACCATCCGAACTCGGAGACATTGCGCAAGGTCAGCCGAAAGCTGCCAATGCCCTGGGAGTCGCCTCGCCTCAGCTCCACATAGGTACAGTGGTGTGGATCAAAGGGCTTGATATTGTAATCGGGCACACCTGAAATAGTATTGCAATAGTATATTTAATATTTGTTTTATTATGCAATTAAATCACTCACTCACCTGTTGTAAAGTAGGCCCGGAGATCGTTAAACACCTGCCGCATGCACTCGTTGTAATCCTCACCGACGCTTTGACAACGTCCCAGCAAGTGCCTAAGATCCTCATCCACGTCGATCTGACTAGAGGCATTTGCCAGGTGCTGGGCGAAGAGGAAGATCACCATCAGGTAAACCAAATACCTGACACAGTTTGAGGGGCATTGCAGCGACATGCTCGCAGTGCTTGCCGGCGGCGTCTGTAAATGGCAAAAGCAAAGAGTTAGTTTATGTGTCTGTCTGTCTTTGCTCGTTTTTGTTTATATTTAATTATTTACTTGTGTATTTATTGTTGGTTTTTCTTGTGGGCTTTAAGCGCCACCGGTTTTTGCTCAAATGTTGTCCTTGATTTTTGATGGCACTTGACGAAAATATTGATAATTTCAAAGGAAAGTCTAAGTAATATAATTACCCATACAATAACAATAAAATTAAAATTAACTTAAGTCGTTTTCTTTTGATAATTGTCTTTGAATTTTTTTTAATTTTTGTCTGCAATATTTCGTTTAATTATTATTTTATTTACAATGCTTTACACCAGCTTCCGCATATTACAGTTTGAGTGCCATTTGGGATTCACTTTTACTTTACTGAAAAACTAGTTTTGTTGTTATCAGTCAAGTGTCTAGTGAATGGGTTAAGATACTGTAACTTTGGAACAATTTTAATTGCACAGACAATTATTTAAATTTATTTTGATTATTTAAAATTTAAAATATTAAGGTTTTTTATTTAACTAATTATTTATAGTTCATTCACAGCATTTTTTTTTTGTGCAATAGGGTTTTCAAATTTAAAACCTACTTTTACTACTACTTTTTAAATGAATCGTTTTATTTTCTTAAATTCTTATTCTTAAATTGTCTGTTAAATTGTTTACATTATTTAATTATATTTTTCCCTATATTTTTAATAAAATATAACATACAACAGGGTGCTTTTTTAGATAAAATTGAATTTTTTAATTTTTCATCACACCAGCAAAAGTATTTTAATATTTTATATATTATATATTATTTATATTTTAGATATTTTTTAATCATCTAATTAGTATTTAGATTTAGTAAGATTTTAATATTTTATCTTTTTCTAAATTGTAAGCACAATTTTTAGTAATTCAATTTTTTAAACATATATTATTAAGTCAAATACGTAATGACTTTTAAATTAAAACTTTGCCACTTTGTTTTCCTTTAGGAAACTTAATTTAAGGATATTTAAATTCCGAATTCTATGAATTTCACGAAAACAGAGTTAAAAAATTGTCTTTTAAGTTTTTGAAAGCCTTTTCCATATTAATTTTTCCACATCCCCATTGTTTTCCACACCAATTGTGGCTTTTTTATTATTTTAAAAAATTAAAAAAAAAAAACCTTAGCTTGAAAACTTCTTTTCGTGTCCCCATAATAATTTTTCCCATGTTTTTAAAGACAATTCCATCTTCATGCCGCATGTTTGGTAATCTTTTTGTCTGCCGCCTGCACTTGACCTCTTTTATGAAGGCGACATCATTATTACTTGTCTAAGCACTGCAGCAAATAGCCACAAAAGATAACTACCAAATATATTATATGTGTATATATGACAACACTTTTAAGGGCCTTTTGGGCAAACGAAAGACTTGAACAAGACACAAACTTGCGGGTGCGAACAACAACTTTTGTTTTCATTTAGACAGCCACTCATGCAACACGGGAGCAGCAACAACAACCACTAGCTGCAACGTATGATAAACATTTGGCAATTGTTGTTCACTTTAGCGGCTGCAATTGCATTGGCCAACGGTCAGTGGCTGGGGAAACAAGTTAGTACATAGTAGCTTAGTTTAGTTGGGCAACCCCCACAGCTGGACAGTCACTTCTGCGTTATTTACATTTTTTTTTTTGTTTTTTTAGGGTCGCAAGTCCAAAAGCGGAATTTCTGGGGAACTCGGGCAACACTCCCACTCCTCCGTACGCACAAATATTCGAGAATAATAATAAATATTTTGTACAGTTAGGTGAGCTAAATACGCGACGTGTGATTCAGTCGAGCTGCCGCAGCCAACTGACCAAAAGTAAAGACTTTCGCACCGAGACGAAAAGTAACAGAAACCCGAAAAGAGCTTCCACCGAAAAAGGCCACAAAAATAGCCGGAAAATATGTTTGAAAGCCGTATAATGGCCGGGAGCAACCAACTCCCAAGCTTTGTCAACTTGCGTTCAAGTTTTTTACATCCTCTGATGGGTCGGGTAGCTGATCGCGTTTCCTCATTATCGACTTCACCCACAAAACGGAGCAAACAGTCGTAAATCAACAGCCCAATTCATTCATAAATATTTTAAGAAGCGTCTAGAAAGGTTTTTAGTTTTAAATGAGGAGGCTTAAAAATACACTATGATTAACCATTTAAGAAATATTAGAAGGAAATGGGATACATTTTTTAAGATTTTTAATTTTATAGAATATCTCAAAAGTTTGTTGAATTAAAAATTAATCAGAAAACGAAATCCAAGAATTTAAAGAATTATGTTAATTATTGAGGAGTCTCTTAGCTAGGCCTAAAAAACCTAATTACATTGCAATTTTGTTATATCAATAAATAATACAAATTCTATTTAACAGCATTTTTCAGAATTTCATCTAAAAAGTGACATATTTTTTACATGAAATTTAGACAACCCTACTTTACCCTTCACTTTCAGCTATTACCAGTCATCGCTGGCCGAAAAGTGATCTGAATTTAATTAGGCACGCCCAATATCCGCCTATGGCTATTTTTTGTTCGTCTGGATGTTTCAAATCGAGTACTCAATGACACCAGCAGCAGCATTCAAGTTCACGGAGCTGAATAAATTGAGGCTTCACTTGATTGACTACTGCGCGTGCTCAACTCGACGCTCAACTCAGAAATATAGCGATTGACAGAAAATCGGACGATGGAGATTATATGGACGACTTTTTGCCAAATGGATCTCACAAGGTTGTGCAGCTTCAGTTGTTATTGGGCTGATTGCAGTTTTTAATGAAAGGACAAGGTCATTTTATTTACAGCAATTCAAAACGGCACTTAAAATGTGTTCCAAAGAGCTTTAGGAAGTTAAAGTGACAAAGCAAATTAGGCTCGTTAAATGCTTTAGATTCGGTTCAAATTTCTTTATTATATTATAATTTAATTGTTAAATTTTTGTATGATTTTTAATATAATTGATCAAAGTATTTTTATTACAATTAATCAAAGTAGTACAAAATGACGAAAGACAATTTTGCCCGGAATTTTCTTTAATTAAAATTAACTGACACAGGATTTATTTCTTAAAAGATATAATCTAATAAGTGAAAGCTTGAAATTAATCAAGTTTGTAATAAGACAATTTACAGTTTTACCTCGCTTATAATATTTACATTTTAAATTAACATATATATTTTTTTTTAGAAAAATTGTATTTTAAATTAACTTAATTCGGAATTCTTAAATCTTAAATTCCATAAGAACAGACTTATTTATTTATATTATAAACTAACTTATTATTGCAGCCAGTTTTTATTACGTGAAAAGCTTACGTTTTTTACCATTTAACGTCATAATTAAGTCTGGTACTTATGCGTTGCCAGACCGCGCGTTCATGAAGGTTTTAGCGTTTAAGTGTGCCCAGAAAGCGGACAGTTTATGGATTTATCAAACTTTTTAGGTTAAAAGTAAAAATTTGCATCTGGCCACACTGGCTTTAACCCAAGTTTTGTTTATTATTATTTAGCGGCTAAGTTTGTGTTTATTTAACTAACAATTATGGAGGTGGAATTTAGCAAGGACAACTTTCTCCTGCCTGAGATGAAGTACGAATGTGAGTACACATTAGTGTTACCTAAAAACCCTGTTGCTAAGTATTTCACCATATTACAGATTTGGATCATACCGCCGATGTGCAGTGAGTAATAACAACAACAACCAAAGGCGCTTTGGCGACCATGTGGATTAGGGTGGTTCAATGTTTTTGAGTAAGAAAATAAATGGGGTAAACATTGTTATGGAGGTGATTTGTCTTTCGTAGAAATGTTAAATAAATTGCTTGTTTTATTTATTCGTATATTATTTTTTTTAGTTAAATTTGTTAACTGTAATGTCTATTAAAAATTATAAAAATAAAGACATAAGTAATTTAGTTAATTTATTATACCCTTGAAAGGTATTATAATTAATAGAAAAAAAATAATAGAGAACAAATTTTCAACATTTTGAGCTTTTTATTATTTCAGAATTTAGTTTTTAATTTAATAAAATCGGATAGCTGCCATAAATATAAGTAAATTAAATATATATGTTTGTATGTACATATATAAATGTAATAAAAGCTGTTATTACTTTTTTTCAGCATATATATTTGTATATATATATTATATTATATTAGATATTTAAAATACAAAATATAGTTATTTTATACGATTCAAAATCAAAATTCAAAAATTTTTATCAAAACTAAATTATTATTAAATTTGTATAAATATACAACTTTTATATATAATCTGTTATTTTTCCATTAATTTGACCAGAATGGCTGGATTCTTAGTGATCCGATTGCAAACTGCAACAAAGTTAGATTCCTTTCTTGTTTTTTTTAATTTAAATTTTTGTATATCTGAAATTTTTTCTTAAAAAGTTGTTAAGACTATTAAACTACAATTTTCTCAAGCGCTTAAAAAGGTAATTGCATGCTCGGTAATTTTTCGTAATTATTATATAATAATTAACATATAATAATTACGAATAATTAACATATAATAATTACGGCACATTTACTAAGAAATAAAATTAAAAATCTTGTCAGCGTTACTTTAAGAATTAGGAAGATACTTTGTGAATGAAACTGAAACCAGTGGCTAATGTTTTTTTTTTAGATTCATTAATTGAAGTACAATTTAAATATTTGCAAAACCTCTACATTAATATTTAATTTTTTTTGCTTCTTTCTTGATAATTTATAAGTTATAAGAAATAATTGTTGGGAGAATGCCGAGATAAACAGAAATAACATTTTTTTTAAATGTTACCTTCAAAATCCGATGAATGTCTCAAACTTATATCTAATAATATCTTATAAAACAAAGTTTCTGTATGTATTTAAACCTAATATTATCTCGGCTTTTTGAAAGCGGTTTTAAGTTTTCTACGATTTCCAATAATATAGATGATTTTACTTACAGACTCCACGGCTGGGGAACGAGTCTAAAGGAAGCCTTTGAACAATGTGGCGTGGCCATGTTCGGATATATGACCGAACTGGAGTACGTATCCGTGGAACAGTGCTTTGAGATAGAAGCGAAGGGTGATGATCTGGAGGGATTGCTGTTCCATTTCCTTGACGAACTGCTGTTCCTCTTCTCCGCCGAGCCATACTTGGTGTGCAAAAAGTTGGAGATCACCAAGTTCGACATGGAAACTTTTGAGATATCGTGCCGCTGCTATGGTGAACCCTTTGAGCTGGGAAAGCATCCGCAGGGCACCGAGGTGAAGGCAATCACATATTCGGCGATGCAAATTGTTCAGGACACGACGGCCAACCACTACGAGGTGTTTGTCATAATTGATATTTGATTCAGCAGCTCCGATCGTATGGAATTAAATGTGACTGTTTTTGTTTCCACCCCTTTGCCTTTGCCTGCGTCCATTAATCATAAGTGAAATGCCAAAAAAAATTACTATATAAAACCGCTGCATAAGCCCCGAAAAATCTGCAATATCTCGTGCTGCGACTGCATCCCTTTTGCTGGAATGAAAGAAGGATGACTTATCAAGAAATCACTCAATTGTGCGGCTGCAAATGCAATTAGGACTGGCTTTCTGCTCACCAATCAAGATTTACCCCTCCCTGCTCCTGTTTTTTATGTACTTTTCACGTACCCTTTATTTTTTGCCATGGACTTTGTGAATTGGCAATGCGTTGGATTCCCAGACAAGCGCCGAAATTGTTGTCCTTTCCCAAGACCGCAGTTCAATGCACTTTTCAGTTGCACAGCCTTCAAGAGAGTTGGTCCAGAGTGCAAAGGATGCTATATACAAAAAATCAAGTGAGATATGAATAAATTATTCATTTTATTACATTTTGGAAGGAGACACATCTCTACGATGTGAGAGGAGAGTTATGCTTATCGGGCAGATAAATAATATTCAGTAATAATAATATTTCTAATATTTCTCAATTTCCAATCAAAACAAAAAATTGTCTTCGGACAGCCGAAGTTTGTATACTCTTGCACCTAGATCGAATTGGAAATCAATCATAACCAAGTTAAAAAACTATCATTTTAATTTGGAGAGCTAGTTTTTGTTAGTGGTTTAAAAACAAAAAATAGATATACATTTTTTTAAATTTAATTTTTTTTTCACACCTGTTAGAGCTAAATAATACTGTTACAAACCTCGATTAAATCAAAAATACTATTAATACTATTCGCTTTTTAAATCGATTATTTACCGAATTGCGCAACACTAGACAGGTGCAGGGACGATATTCAGGCCTATCGATAACATCGGCGCCAACAGCTGTTTTTTGTTTATTCCGCTCTGTTTTTGTAAACAACAAAAAAACGTTTGCCGGGCGAACGTCGATGTGCATATGTGTGTGTGTGCGATCGAGTGTGTGGCGGCGAGTCTTGCTTGAAATACCTGCCGAGGGCGAAAATCGTCAAAATAGGCATAGCGCGGTATATTTAATTTTGATACTGAAAAAGCAACGCTGCGATACGCGGCGACGAAAGCGTGTGTGAAATAACAAACAAAGTGTGTAGAAGAAGCAAAGTATCGCGGCACACACACACACTTCGAACTTGAACAGCAGCTCGTTTCGCGCTTGGCTATTGGAAACAAGTCCAACTTTAAAGTGACCGAGTGTCTCTGGGAAATGCTGACTCTAGTTATACTCGTAATAGTTATTGGCAATAACTGTTGCTCGTTGCAACTACCAACTGCGGAAACTGGAAGGTAGTGGAAGAAGTGGAAAGAGGTGGGTGGCGCTATAAACGTCATCAACGCCGCATTTCGCCCCGCTGGGTTTGTTGTTGTGTTTGCTGTTGCTTTCCCAATTCGCCGTCTCTCTCTGCTGCCTTTCTCGCCGTCTCGCCGCACCGCTCATTCTGCAGCGGTGTTAAGAGAAGAGGAAGAAGCAGAAGCAAAATTCAGCCGCCGTGAGCACATTGCGCTAGTTGTTGGCGCTTTTAAACCCAGAAATCGGCCGGATATCAACCTGAAAGACCTACCAATCGACAGGTAACACCGTTACCTTTAATTTGCGATCAAAAACGCAACGCTAGACCAACGGCAAGCGAGTGAAAAACGTGGCGGAAAAATCCATAAAAAAAATGTGGTAGGTACTAGAAGTAGAGAATGTGACATGTGTATGAGTGTTTGTGTGTGTGGGTCGCCGAGTGTGCGAGTGTACGTGCGTGTGTGCGGGGTGCTGCGCTGGGCATTTTTCTTTATAGAAAAAAGCAACTGTTTTTGGGCGTGCGCCTCCTCGTCCGCCGGCTAAAAAAAGTTCATGCCGATGCCGGTCCAGCTGACGCAGCAGCTGAGAGCGGGGCCAGGAGGTGGAGCGGATTGAGCGGGGGCGTACTAGAAGCGGGCTGAGTGGAGATTCTTACAAGGAGGTGATGCTAAATGCGCACTTTATATAATTTCATTGCAGCAGCTACCTGTGAACGAACCATCGCTATAGGTTTCTCATTGTCTGCCTGTGGGTGTGTGTGTGTGTCTGATAGAGAGTGTGGGTGTGCGGATGTGCGGGGCTAACGGTTTCCTGGCAGAGAATCCTATTCATGAGGTTTCTGCGCTGACGTCACTTCAATTCCATTTGATGCAAATTCCAATTTGATTTATCTCCAGAGTAAACTCAGGCTTCATGATTTTCACATACAGTGGGCAGTCCCAAAGGGAGGCCTTTGTGAGAATATTTTCTTAGCTGTTTAGAATTTGTAATTAAAAATATATATACAAAAAAAAATCACAATAAGCTTGTAAATACCATTTTCCTCAAGTTTTGTCGCAATAGTTATTTGTTATATACTGACCTGTAACAGTTATAATTCTAAAGGTTATATTCTTAATAGGGAGATCAAATTAGTCTAAATATTATACCAGTTAAACTATTGTTTTATTAAATGTGTACCTTAGCCTTAACCTGAGTTTAAGAAAGTGTTTATTGTGATATTATGCCTATTAGCTTCATTATCTCTGATTGGAATATTGCCCTGTTTCGGTTCTGGTATTCAGTGACCACTGTATTTATTTATATTTTAAGTACATATATATATATATATATATATTTTTAATAGCGTGTGCGAGGGCAGCAATTGATGTTGGGCCCTCGGAGATTTGAAATCGTTGATTAGGTTTTAATTGGGACCCCAAAAGCTCAAGCGCACGTTGCCAGATGGCCCGCAAAGGGATGCTGTGACTTTTACACGTGATCTCTTGGCTGTTCCATGGGGTGTGGCTTTGTTTTTCGCCATGGTTGTTGGACAATTATCACTCTAAACCAGGCGCATGATGACTGCACACAGCCTTATCAGCGTATCAATTAACCCAGATATGGGGGAGAGAACACGGAAATTGTGTGTTCCCGGCGATAACAGCAGCAGCAGTGGTTTCTAAAACTTTCTTCGCAAGAAAACAATTTGAAGGCGCTATATCCAGAGATGAGGAAATGCAAACTTGGGTCTGCTTTGGGCGACGTCATAGTTTGATGACCTCCTCCACACACAAACACACTCGCATCCAAAAATGGCCACAAATACTCGAGCAATTATGCACGTCTGTATACACATGCTCCAAAAGAGACAATGGCGGCCATCGAAGACGACGCTGCTGGCCGTCTCATGGAGTTTTTTCCATCTCCATATGTACTGGGCGACGTTATTTCTCGAGTCTGCAGTTTTTATATTTTTTTCTTTTTCACTTTTTTGTTTTATTTTTTTGTATTTGGTTACTTTGATTTCGCCTGGCCTTCGGGCGCAGAGTCTTGGACTCTTGGTCGGTCGGTCGGTTGGTCGGGTCTTTTGTGAACCAGTTGCTCTAAGCGCCTCTGTTACCTGTTCGCCCGTGTTTGGTATACACATCATTTTGTGCTGCCACGGTTTGCACCAAATTCGATATGTGTGTTTCTTTACGGAAGCAGTGATTTGTACACAACGCTTTTGATTTCCCCGAAGTCGCCAAAGAAAAATCCAATCTATTAGTGTCGCGGTGCCATAAATGCAATGACATAGTCATTTTTTTTTATTTTCGATTTTAGTTCACTTTTATCTGTTGCTGTTGCGTTGATAAGGCCATATTTTTTATGGTATTGGGGTCATTTTCATTTAGGCTAAGATTTCAAATGGAACACTGATTTGGTGACCAAATTTCACAAGAATAATGAAGAACTTATTAAGAACTTAAAGCTTATATATAAATGTAATAAGGCTTTGAAGATTGAATAAGTAATTTCTTGATTTGAGTCAGCAGATATTATATTAAGGTCATTAAAAGCTAAAGAAATTTCTCTTAATCAGTTTTAAAATCTTAAAATTCTGAAAAATTATTTTATTTTAAAATTTTCTTGGTAAACTTTGAAGAACTTTAATGATTCTGGGACTTTTGTAATATGATTTTAAAAGTTATAAGAACAATGATGAAGCACTGCCTGGAGATTTCACTTGGCCATTTTGACACAGCTCTGAATTGTATAAAATTATAAAGCTTTTATCTTTTCTTGTGGCTGATTCTCACAATATCAAGACTGATAGGTTCCAAAATCTATTCCCAAAAATCTGGAAAATAAATCACGACCTTATTTGGGTTCGTCTGGCAACTCTCCAGCCTTAAAGCTCAGCAAGTGGCTTGACACAATCATCAACGAAATAAATACACACAAATAAAATTGACGCACTTGCTCCAAGCAATAAACAAAAATACAACCTTTTTTTTGGGACAGGCTAATACTTTTTATAATATATTTAATACTTGAATTTCATTTAGTACTCGCATTGTGGACTGGCCACTTTGGGTCATCGCTGTTCCCGATCGTATCGTGTTTGTTTTTATCATGTGCTGCCTTTTTTTTATTTTTTGAAGCGAGTGTGTGTGTGTCTGTATTAAGTTGTTGTTGCACTTTTATAACAGACCATAAGGGGGGAGGCTATATGAGGAGGCATGTCTCCATGCCAGACACACACACACACACGAACACACATAAAATACTTAAGCGAAACGAGTTAAAAGCGATTTCATTAATATGTTTTTGTTGCCGATTCTCCACGACTCGATGTGTTGTTAGTGTGTTGGCCTCTGCTGTGACCGCTGTTTTTATTTTTTTTTTCTTTGATCGCAGATCGCTGCTCTGCCCTTGCCTTTTGATACCCTTTGTTGTAAGTCGAGTAAAAAATAGTGCTGGGTATTTCGAGGCCTCGGTTTAATAGTTAATTAAGCTAGACTCTGTTAGGTATAAGCAAATTTTACATGGACTATTACGAAATTGTTTAACATTAATTGTTGACCTAAAAAGTGTCTTTTTTACATTTATTTTGTGCTACCTTCGAACCAGCAAAACTTAGATCAGACATAAAGTAATTTCAGTTTTTATTATTTATAGAAATGTTAACAAGCCACTATTTATAATTCAACAAAATATGAAAAATACAGCAACTGATGTTTATTCTCTTATTTATATTACTATTCCTTATCTCGACCATCTTAAAATAGAAATACTTATCATTTAACCCTCTAGTGCCCAAATTTTTTTTTTCAAAAAAAAAATTATTTTTGGATTCAGTATGTATCAAAAGTGAATGTTTGTTTTGGAAAAAATTTTACTTTTGCTCGGATCGAGTTTTATACGACTAAAACCTTGGACCGCATGAAGGCAGTTCTGGGAAGATAGGCCAACAAAAAATTAGGTAAAAAATTTTTTTTGTTTAAATGTTTATTATAAATGTCATTGAGACTGTCAGCAACACAGTTCAATTTTTTGTTCTAATTTTTTTCGAATTTTAAAAAAAAGTATTTACATGTTGTATTTCCTGCAAAATAATTATTTTGTCCGATTTGCACAAATTTTCAACTTCAAATGAATACAGCAGCTTGCGCTAGCTCTAGTATGTATTCCAAACGCAACGAACTTAATTTTTGGACTTTCCTGAATTAGAAAAAATGGAAAACCGTGTGAAAAGGAATGAAAATAATAAAATAACGGTGTTTTTAACATTGCCCGTCTAGAGGCGGTCTTGGGCACTAGAGGGTTAATAGCCATCCGACAAAAAGTGTATTAAGATTCTCTACTGCTGACATTGCCCAATGGCTAAATACTTTTTATATTCTATCTTATATTGTTGTTGTTTTTTTGCCAGTGCTGTTGGCTGGTTTCTGTTGCTTTGCCTGGCTATTTTTAAAATTTTTGTGCGAAAGCAACACAAAAAAGTAAATTTCAAGAGAGAAGCCAAAAGAAAAGACGAGGCAAACCAAAGTCGGCGCAGTGGCATCAGCAATTGTTGCTGCTGCTTTAGATGATTTTTTATAAATTTTTGTTGTTTTGCTGTTGCTGCTGCGTTGGCCGTATATAAAAAAAAAATGTGGAATATGGAATTTCTCTGCGAGACCCACACGTTTACACACAAACCTAGTCTCGCGATTTTTATGACTCTTTGTGCGTGCAAATTGGTGCAAAATGGGGAGAAAAGAGAAAAGAAAGGATGTTGTTTGGTTAACAAAAAAAAATTAATTTAATTTAAACTTTTTTGATATTTTGATACTTTAATTTAACACAACCCACCTTGTTAAAGGGATCTTTTTGAAAACTAATTTAAGGAAAATCTCAACAAAGTTTATAATTTATTTTATAAATTTTAAAAATGTTATAAACATTTTTGCAAACTCATTAAGTTTCGGAATTAAGACTTCTAATAGATGTTGTTTTATCGCATAAATTACTTTTATTTTTAAAACTATTTAAAATGCCTTGAAAAGTATGCAACAAAATATTTTATGGGCCTAGTTTATTGTAAAATTAGGTTTGTCATTTTGTAGCATGCTTTTGGCTATCGTTTTAATTGATTTAAAATCTTCAGCTACTTTTTTATCATTTCTTTACATAAAGATTCTATATATAATAAAAAATAGTAGGAACTGTGAACTGATAATTCGATCAAAATCAATATTTTCGCATTTTTAACTGCGTAGCTCTTCTCTGTTTCTGTTTTTGTCACAGAGTCCCTGCCTGTGACTGCTTTAGAGTCACCGATTTCCTGCTGCATTTTGAACACGGATGCTGCTTCAGACGGATGAGGAGTAGGGTGAGAGTTGTCTGTGTGTCCGCCGCGTATGACAACTCATTTGCTGTTGCTCCTCTCTCCCTGGCTGGCTTGTGGGTGTTGTCGTCGTTGGTGATGACAGCCACGAATAGCGGCAACAGGATTGAGTACTCCATTCCCATTCTCAGCTCCGGAACCAATTAGGTCACATTGGCGTCATGGCAGCTTCTTCTGGCTCCGGCACCCACTCATTCTTCCTGCTCCAATTCGCTTTTTTATTTCCACTCCGTTTTTGCCAATTTTATTCGTTTTTTATTCCCCCTCTTTTTCTTCCACTACGGTTTTTTACGTTGCAAAGCAAGTTTGCACTTCATTGATAAAATGATTAATCGTTATGACTAATGTGCGAGTGTGCGTGTTAAAGGGCAAGAAAACACAGAGGAAACTGAAAAAATTGGTCTAACGGGTATTTTTTATATATTTTTTCTAAAGATCTTTCTCGGATATATTATTTACAATTATAAAAAGGTTTTATTTTTATATTACAATTTATTTGAATTTATTTAAAAGTCTCGTGTATAATTATTTAAAAGGAAAAACTTAAATTTTAATTTTTTTCTGTGTACACAATCCTCATTGTGAGTATTTATTTTTATGTGTGTCTGCTAGACGGTGACGCGCAAAAGCGGATGTTTAAGCGATTTATAAGCAGAAAGCATAATATGTTTAGGGGGTCTAATGTGAATTTGATAACGAATTTTGGGTTCAGCAGGGGTCAGCTTGGTGTCTGAATAATTCCCTGGATCAAGTTTTGTATGTAAAGAGCCAAGAAATATAATATAAATAATAATTTAAAGTTAATTATCAAATTGAAAAAGGATTTTAACCTAACATTCGTAGTTTAGTTAAGCTTATGTTTATAAATGTGAAAGATTAACAAAACCTTTTACAAATTCATTTAAGGAAATTGAAAAAGCCTTTTATTAATTACAAGAGTCCCAGTTCTATTCGGTTTATAGAATCATTTGTAAGGATTTATGAACACAGCGTCACCCAAAGATTTATCCTTGATCACTCAGGAAAAAGGAAATTCCCAAGCCCAGACTTGAAAAAAAAAGGCTCACCCTAATCATAACTCCTGCCCAATATTTATATGACACGAGGAAAAAAAATGCAACCCTAGATAATTACACGAAATTGATTTGATTTGATTATGCCATAAAGGAGAGCGATCGCGCAGCTGCCCCTCGAAATTTCCTGCTCTAATTGCCTAATGCAAATGGAATTATGCGAACGGTAAAAGCATTTCACCCTAAAAGGAATCCGGGAGAAGAAAACGAATAAGAACCTGGGACCGAGAACGAAAGAAAGAAAAACTTTTGGTGAAAATCGATAACGAATGCAATTTATGGGACACGGGGCGATTCACGAGACACAGCTGCATCCATCCAGGACAATGGAAGTGTGAGTGAAGGACCTCAACGGCCATTGAGACAATTGCAAAAGTCGCTGGGAGTGGTAGTGAGTAGTGAGTGGTTCACTTTCTTCTGCCGAACGGGAAAAACGCAGAATGGCAGCTGCCGAAGACAAAAGACAAGGCAATTCTGAGGACATTTTGCATCATATCCTGAATGAATAGGCAAGCGGACATGCTTCTTTCGGCCTCAGTCTCAGTCTCAGCCTCCACCTCTTACTTCTTTTCCGTTTGCCTATGGGATGATCTTTTATAATCCCCGACATCCCGAGATCTTGGTGTACGTGCTCATAATTTATGCTTGGGCATCAGCCTCAATGGGTACTCCTTGGATGCGGCAGACACAGATACACACCTGCCTGTGCATTTTCCTCCTTCAGGACAGCTGCGCTGTTTGAATTTGTTCGATTTGTTGTTTTATAATTAAGCGCCGTCTTCAAACTCCTCGTGCCTCGTCCTTGTCTACGATGATGCCTTCTGTTAATTTTATTTCTTTTGTGTGGCTTAACAGGTGGTTTGCAGTACAGTTCACCTATATTGAGTGTAGTGTCTTGTAAATTTACAATTTAAATCATTGTTTCAATTGAAGTTTTAACAGTACTTTTGCTTTTTTAATATTTCTAAATTATATTCTTTAAAATTGAACTGCAATTTCCTTGCCAATCATTTTACAATCTCTTTCTTCCTTGCTAATTTATATTTCCTTGTTTCTGAATGTTTATGGCCTCGAGCTTAAATCGACACACGTTTTCCATTGCCTCGATTAGATTATATGGGCTGGTATTATCCACACCCAGATTGTACAAGTCTGTATGTGCCACACTCACGCACAGAGGAATGCCAAATCCATGTGCAGTCGCACGCACTGTTCGCGGCATCGACTGGTATATAGTATGTGTATATATGTACGCCTCATCCACATCATCACCCATATCCTTTCCCTCACCTCCGCAGGCAGAAGCCGCAAAGTTCAAAGTCAAATGGCTATTTTTACTGCTGCCTGGCTGTTGTTTTAGTGTTTTTCTTTTTGCCAGTTCCGTTCTGCTCTGGCTCTGAGGATCTCGTTTGATACTCTTTCTTGGTAGGAGTGTAGGAATGCGAGCAAGAGATGAATCTGTTTTTAAGGCTAAGAAATACCCTTTGATAAGGGAACTTGTTTTTTTGTTTTCGGTAAGATAGTACAAAAGATTAGGAGAATATCAATATTTTGAGCCCAGAAGAAGCAGGCCCCAATTAATGGTCTAAGCTCTTAACCAAAGGCCAGATGAGGATTAAGTTCATATTTTTTAAAACTAGTCGAATAAAACAATTAACAATTAAATTAAATAAGATCCTAACTACTTAAATAAGAAACTAAACCGTAAACTTATGATGTCAAGCCAAGCCTGTTTTTGTTCCTTGACCTAATCTTGCGAAAAGTTATTTAGAAAATAAGTCAGAATACCTTTAATTTAATTATATAACATAAAGTGTACTTCATATTTTCAAACAATTTAAATTTGCTTATATTGTGATAAATTTGTAATATTTTTAATACAATACAAATACCTTATTTACTTTCCCCATTGTCTCTCCTAGTATACTCTATCCACCTTAATTTAAATTGTTATATAGAGTATGTCAAAAGTTCGCCGCGATATTGTTGTATTCCCGTTTTAGTTGTTGTTTATGTTTCTTGCACTCTCCACTGTGCTGCTCCGTCCATTTGCTGCGCTTTATGTATTTAATTTGCCAGAGAGCCGTTGGCTCTCTTCTCCTGGTGCTTCCTCATCTACTTACTTACTTGCCAGCTCCACTCGTTGTCGCTGTCGTTTGTCGTTTATCGTTTATCTACTTTGCTCTGTAATTGCGGTCTCGCCGCATTTTTGTATAATGGAATTTCGTGTCTCTCCTCTTCGCGTTCGATACTATTCAGCCACATATGCTTGAAGGGTTTTTATTTATATTGTCTGCCATGTAAAATAATTAAAATATATTTATTTATTGAAGGGAAGATACCCTAGAATCTAAACTTGCGTTTTCTAACCGCTTTTTACCCAAAACTAGTTCAGTCTGACGTTTTTAAAGTCTTCATTTAAAAATTTGTTTACCAGAAATATTTTTGTATTATAATTTGCTATTTTATAAATCTTATATAAAAATCAGGGTGATTTGTATTTGAACTTTGTTTAGGGTTGGTTTCTCAATTTCAAATTAAAATAACAGTTAACAGAAATTTCAAATTAACAACCAGTTAACATACATACATGTTTAAAAAGTCTCTTCCCTTACAGTATTGTGCCAAGCCCACAATTTCCTTGTCTGGTCACATTAACCATTCAAACTAAAATCTTTGTAACTGTCAGTTTGTCCAACCCACAAGAATATTTCTAGAGTTAGATAACAGATATATATTTCAATTTATAGAGGTAGGTACTGTAGGTTTTTCATTGTATCTCTTTTCACTTTCCCTCGCTGTTACTTTCGTTCTAAATCACTTTTGGTGGCCGTGTAATTAGCACGAGGCCCAAAAACAAACTAAAAACTACATAGGATAGGGTAGAGGGTTTTTTTAGAGAGTCGTCGGTCCGTGGCATGCAGTAACAACAATTAAAATCGCATTAGTTTCTATTCTTCCTTCTCGCCCTCATCGTCCATTCTTTATGCTGTTTCCTTTGCTGATTAGAGAGCCAAGAAAAACACTGTTTTGGTGTATTAGAGGTTGAGGAGAAAGGGGAAGAAGAGGAGCCCAGCTTGCCGCAAATATGCAAAAAATTTTCAGCGACCACAAAACTCGTTCCACACATACACACACAACACACACTGATAAAGATATAGTATAGTGTTTGGGGGTAGGGTGTAGGGACCAAAGGGTGCGAGTGAGAAGCACACAAGAGGTTGAACAACATGCCACATCATTGTTGTTGTCTGCCCCACTTGCTTGGGGTCTCTCAATCGCCCGTGCTCTTCTCCCCCTTATATATCCCATATCCCTCTCCCTTGCCTGCCCCACATGATTAGCGCTACAACAACAACGGATCACGAGAGAGGAGAAGGAAGAAAAACGAATCGTTGCAAATGAAAATAAAATTTACAAATTCCATTCATGAAATTTTGCTACGTCGACAGGCGACGTGAGAGCGAGAGAGAATGAAGATGCAGATTGAAAGCTGCGCAACTCCTCTCCACTGAGCTCCACCATCTCGCTGTCCTGCTCGCTGGCTCCCTTTGTGTTTGTGTGAGGGCGCGGGTGCATGTCTGCGTGTGGCGCTCGCTCTGCTCTGGCACTTGTGCTGCGCTTATAGTTGCGAGGGTAGCCGTGGGTATATCAGTTTGAGGAAATTACAATAAATTGCAGTGCAGTGCAAAGATAAATTTACTTGTTAAATTAAATTTGTTGTATTATTTTGTATTACTAGATAAGAGAAAAGAAATCGATCTATGATTACGAAAAGCATACATATACCACAAAAATTGTAGCCTACATCAAGGGGTTCTGAGCTCTAGGCTTGGAGGTATCAAGCATATTTAGTATGGTGTTGAATGGAAAGTATTCTTAATATTATTCATCTATTACCTTCAAATTTATGTATCCCTTGTTTAAATTGCTCTGTCCGGGCTTTGCTAACACATACATAGCAAAGCCCGGACAGAGCAATTTGATACCCCTAGGAAAAAGTGATCTAGATATACTTAAACAATTGTGTCTTTTAAATTGCAACCTACATTCTCAGCTTATTTTCTGGTTAAAACTTTTGACAGCGCTTTTAATATGTAATCAAACAAGAGCAGACTACCTTCCTTTCTTGACTGAATAATATTTTAATTTTATACAGGGTATCCTTTCTTCCAGTTTACATTTCATTAGTACTGCAGTTTCAGTCGCTGTTTTTGCTTTTTTTTTGTCGCTCTCGCCGGATGTTATGTTGTTGCAGCTGATGTTGTTGTTTTTGTTGCTATTATTATGGTTTTTGTTGGCTGGCGGGCTTAGTGTCTGACCGTTTCATCTGCCGGCTTACTTCTTGCTGTGCAACCCACTTCTCCGTCCCCCTCCAGCTCTTACTGTCGCCCACCAAACAGACACACTCCACTCACTCCAGTTCGTCTGGTGGGGTCTGTGGAACACTGCGTCTGATTCTTCTGATTCCGATTCTGGGTCTGCTGGAGCTGCGTGAGTGCAACTTTGTTGTCGCCACCTCCTGCCTGCTTTTGCCTGCCTCTCCCCCCATTTGCCCCACTTGCAACCCTCTCCCCTTTCGCCTTCTTAACGCCTTTTTGTCGTATGTCTGGGCAATTACAAGCGAAATACGTTGCGGTTGCAACTTAACACATACATTTTTATGCGCTCTGGTTTATTATGCGGGTGATGCAGCAGCACTCCCTCAAAATGCTCCTCCCTCCCTCCAAGTGCCTCCCCGTTTTATACTCAGTTTTCCTTATTTTTGCTGAAGCTCGTAATGTTCATCCGTTTCCTTTGGCCCGTTGAAAATGCAACTCATATGCTTTGTTATTTTTACACATTTTTATAACCGGTATCCATTGGGTACAAGGGTATTATAGCTTAGTGCAAATGAGAAAGAATGTAGGAGATACCACCTAAAGTCATTAAGATTTTTCGTGATCTCTATGATCACTAAGATAATTCTTTTTGGAAATTGGAATTTGTTGGTGTCAGGATTTTTGCGCTTATTGGGGTATTGTATTTGTAATCATGGGGATTTTTTTGTTATTGGTACATTTTGTGGTCATTAAGATATTTTTGTAATCTTTGGCATTTTTTATGACCATTTGGACTTTCTAGTCGCCATTTTGTGGCCATTGGAATTTACTGGTCGCCATTTTGTGGTCATTCATGTTATTTTTTTGTCCATTTTGTGGTCTTTGGGATTTTTGGTAGCTATTTTGTGGTCATAGGGATGTTTTATTAGTCATTAGGGTATATTTTTGTTCATTTGGAATTAATATGGATTTTTTGGTTTTTGTTTTTTTTTTTTATATATAATATATCTTTAGGATTATGTCCAAATTTCTTTCAATTTTACCCACAATACTTCGGGTACCGGGTATCTTGCAATCGACTGAAGCCTGACCATTTTACATGTGTATGCACAAGAAAAAGAAAAAAAAATCGTAATTCATGTTTTGATTTTTACATAATCAGGAAAAACCTCTATTTTAAGTTTCAAATTTAAGACAACGGAATTTTCTAGTCCAGCTTTCATTACACAAAGTTTAGCATACACAAAATCTTTAAAGTAATTTTCTTATAAAACAAATAATCGTTATAGAAATATATTTCATTTTTGCCTTAATAGTATAATATATAAAATTTCTCTGTGTGCAAAACGATGCAACGTCATCAGTTGCTTCTTTTCTTATTATTATTGTCGTTGTCGCTGCTTTGCCGGCGTTTATTTATTACGAGAGAGGCGGCAGACGTGTCTACCTCCTTTGACCCCCACTCCACCATGCACTGCGAGCGGAGGAGCTGGTCCTGCATTGGGCTCAATTTTCAAATGATTTCAATGGAATTCTCAATGTGAGTGCAAACGAAGGAGCTAAGGATGGCGTAGAGGCGGAGAGCTGTGGCAGATGAATGTCTGGAGAGGCAGACACGCATCCTCTTCCCAGCCTAGCGTCCCGAACACAGAGAGAAAAATATTAGTTTTAACTACAAAATAATAATACATATACTAAATATATCATGAAACAAGATTCATATTTTAAAGAAAAATCGATAAATCGAAAAGATTCTCGCAAAACAAACATTTTATTATTATTTAATTTAATATTATATATTTATATATTTCTATATAAATTATACTGATTTCCCACATAGGACGACATTTACCTTTATATTATATACATTTCATAGTGATAATACAAATTAATATTTCATTAATAGGTTCTAGAAAATATATTTTTCATCTTTTAACATCAACACAATTAATTTTTGTTCACTGTATGCTGGCACTTTGCTTTACACAACCAGCAGCAACAACAATATCAGCAGCTCCAATAACAACAACTTTATGGGACAACCTCCTGCAAGGCGGCGCATAATTTGTGGAAGCTTTTCTGACAAAGGCTATATAGATTTTGTGAAGCGGTGGCTTACCCCAGAATACATTAATATAAATGAAAGATTAAAATAGTTTGAATGATTTCAGAATATACGTTAGGATATTTGCAAGCATTATAAAAGGTTATTGAAAATATTACTGATAATATTATTCACAAAGCTGCAATGAATAAAAAGGCTTGAAATCATTTAATTGTTTAAAACATCACCCACATTTTGAGGTTTAAATCAATCTTGATATAGATAATTACTACTTTTCTTCAAAATCTTACATAAAAGGAAAATATTTAAAAAAAAAGTATATATAAAATAAGTTTTGTTTATAGAAAACACTAGAAAAGGATGAAATAAAATAATTTTGAGTGCAAATATAGAGTTCTTTCCAAATTTCGAATTCACATCAATGTAATCTTATTTATTTTCTTTTTAAAGGGTATCAAAGTCTCGAATACATTTGCCAAATACCTTAATTTCTTATTCCTCTTGGCTTATATTTCTTTACTGTTTTGTTTTGAATGCAGCCGCCGTTGGCGGTGGTCCCCTTTCCCTTTCCTTTTTATGGCTTAAAATCCTTCTCTTTCTCTCTCTCTTTAAGAATCTGGCGTCTTGTCTTGAATGTTGTTTTTGTAGATTGCTCCTGTTGTTGTTGTTGGTTGATGTTGTTTACGTTTTTGTGCCCTTTTGGATCGAAAAATACAACCTCAACCATAACAACACAATGTGTTGAATGTTATCGGACAAACTGGTTACGCGATTGGTAACTTTTCATTATAAAGCCATTTATCGTTCGTATGTGTAAAATATATTTTTAGCTAAACCGAATTGTTTGGGGCTTAGATAAGGATATTCCTATAGTCCTAACCTAACATTTGGTATGTTTTTTTTTCCTTCCGCTTATTTTCCTTCCCTCTTATCTTTGTATCATCAAACTTGGGTTTCGTTCAAGTTTATTGCGGTTTCTCTTTTTGGTTTTAGTTTCTCTTTTTCCTCGAATGTTTTTTTTTACAGCTATTGTTGAATTTGTCGCATTTCTGTGGTTTTTTGTCTGCGTCTTATGCCCTCATTTAAGGATAGAACAATTAATACGAGCGTGTTTTAAGGTCTAAAAGAGCTTTATACCCTTTAAAAAAGTGTTTGTTATACAAAGATGGCACAGAAATTTTCAAATCTATTTAAATGGCGCTCATAAGTATGCTAAAAAATGTTAACCCTTAAGATAATGTTATATTTACATTTAAAAACTGGAAATATAATATTTTAATGCATACTTTTTAACACTTTTTCAATAGATTTTAAAACATTTATTTACTATATTTTATTTAAAAAGGAAAACTAATGAATACATCAAAAATGGCATATAACGTTATTTGCTGGACAGCACTGCGTATGAGCAATGTGATTTCTTTATTTTCCAAGGGTATTCAAAACTTCTTGTCTTCCCAGTAGTCAGCCTTCCCTTCTTATTTGGCGAATTCCTTTTCTCCTGGCAGGACACGCGTTTCGAGTGCAACTGGCAAAAAGAGAAACCACAGAAAAAAGGAAGAAGAAACGAAAATACTGCAACAAAAAATAATGAATTCCTTCTTTGGGCTTTAACCTCAAATTGGCTTAACTTCATTTATTTCATTGCAACGCTCAGCCCACATGGGGTTGTTGGCAAACGGGTTAAGATAATGCAAACAAGCGAAATATTTCACTTTTGCGGTTTGTGAATGCGGATTGAAGGGGGACAGGGAAGGAGGATCGGGCAGCACCCTTTTGGCCAAGTCGCGAGCCACAGTTAATCGCCTGAGCTTCTTGGCCAGCTAAGCCTGACAAACTGACACTCTCCGCCCTGTGGCAGGGAAGGGGTGAGAGCTTGGCAGTGCTTATGCAGATTCCTTACATTCCTTACATATATAAGGATTCTTGGCAGAATGTCGGGAATCGGCCATAATCCTGGCAAAAACCTAACAAAGGGAAATAACTTTGGAAAGTATTTTTTCCTACTTTGAAAAAGAGCTTGGAATAATATATATTTTTTAATTTTAATTAAATTTTTATGCCATAAGAGGAAACATTAGTCATTAATAATTTTTAGTCAGTTTTCATATTTAACAAGGAAATATTTAATATTTATTTTATTTTCGATTTTTACCCTTATCCATACAAAAGTTTACAAAACAACTTTCCCTTATACAAAAATTGTTTAAGCTGAACACATAATCATTGTTTTTGTGCCAGAATTAAACAACAAAAGCGTTTCGGTTGTTAAAGGCCTGGGACACGGACACGATCCAACCGATTCGAGCAGATGGAAGGCAGGAGAATAACCTTGGAATCGAGACTGATCAATATTCCGCAATATAATTTTCGTGGTCAGTTCGAAAAACCACGATTGTGGCTCTCGGCAACTCGGCAATGGAAGGAAGCTGGAGCTGTATCTTCGGTCGGGCACACACATGAAATTACATCAAATTATGCTGAAATGCGAGCTAAATATGCGGCGGCGAATTTCGTTATGTTCAAGGCTTTATAATTAGTTCAACTCTAAATCGCCAGACCCATTATGCTTGTGTGAGCTTATCGGCATCAGGAGCATCTCTACGCGTTTTTCAGTTGTTTTGCTGCTTTTGTTTTCCTTATATATATATATATTTTTTTTTTGTGCATGTTCAGCAAGCCAGGAGCCATGAAACTGAGGCTCTGTGTACTGTTGGGCATAAAATATTTTCAACGCGCCAACACACACAGTCACAGATAAAAATAAATATATATTTTATTGCATTTTAATGCCACTGAAATGCGATTTAATTGGCATTGTTGTGGACCAACTACCGCTGCACACTGATTCCAATTTGTGTTCACGAGTGAAACCCTGTAATTTTTTACTTCCTTAGTGAACTCGATAGCTTTTTGGGTTTTTGTTGATGTTTAAAATTAACATTAAAATTAACTTGGCAACAACTTCCCTTCTTTTAGACTTTAATTTGATGAGATCCGTTCTGCATAAGCTCTTGAAATCTGTTTAACATTTGCTATCTTGAATATAATTATATATAAAACATTAAGTGGACAAAATCTTGATAAACCTGTCCACGAATTTGTCCCACGGTTGAACCCGGGTCTAGACTTTGGACTAGTTGCAAAACTTAGCTGGATCCGGGAATCGGGTCTGGCGGCTGTCTGGCCGCAGCTGAGTGGCGCTCCATTGGTCCTTGGGGCTGTTGTAGGATGGATTTGCTTTAATTAAATTCATTCTCACAGTGTGTGCAACATGTGGCCGAATCGCTGGATCACTGAATCGCGCTGGATCGCTGAAAGTTGGGAGTCAAAGTTGCCAGCGGAATGCAGGCGCGGCAGTGCGGGAATCTCTCCCAGTTTCCCCAGTTTGGATGGAGTCTGGAGTCTCTGCCTTGCCGTCTATTGCGTATAGTCACTGCCCCGACAGCTCCTTCTCCTTTTGCCTTTTGGACCACGGGTCTGGTTTTATTTCCTACCTACACCACGACTACTACTCGGTTCCCTTTAAACTCTTGCGACTTGGTCTGGGTTCTCTTTGGCTGTTTAGTCCTCGTTGCCGGTCGTCAGCAGCAAATCAGGTTTCGCCCGAGTCCAACTGACAGACGCGCATACACATCGCTAAAGTTCCTTAAATGCCTGGCCGAGGCCGGGCCCAAAGAAAAACTCTCTGGCGAAAAAGTTATAAATGCTTCTCATATTTTTAACACCAAAACCAAAGGCGATCCAAGTCGATCCCTGGGATGCCCTGGGATGGGGTCGGTATCTCAGTCTCATTCCTGCCCCTCCAGTTTTATGTTTGATTTGACAACTTTGTTGGCATTCCCTGTTTGTTGTTTGCTCATTTCTGTTTGTCGTTTGCCTGCGAACCATTCCAAGTTTTCTGCTCTAAATCGGAGCAGCTTTAGGCCGAATTGTTGATTTAGGTTAGGGAACCTTGGTAAAAGGTGGGTCGGCATTTCACAGTCCCAACGAAAAAAAATTGATGGGGAACAAAAAACCGAGCAAAACCCCTCACAAAATATTTAGAAACACATTATTAGAACAAGTCGTTGCTTATTTTGCAATGAATTGAATTCTCTTTTCATTGATTAGAAAGAAGCGATATAAATGGAGGATTTGCTGACCATAGAATACCCGGTAGCTTCAGGATATTCTTAAAATTTCTTTATTTACATATTTTAGATCTGAAAGAATAGTTTTATCAAGTCTATAAGCTCTTAATTATATTTAAGTATGTTATTAATTTTAATGTATTTCTATCTTTTTACAGATTGTTGCTTTTATTAGTTAAACTCTTGGGTAAGTTTCTAAAAATGACTAGTAAAAAATATAAAATATGTACTAAATTTAAGACAAAACTAGTATTATTATTTACAAAAAACTATATAACACAACAACATCCTAAGTTCCTTTAAAAATAATTTAAAATATCAACTTGACTGCTGTGGCTTTAAAATTAATTTAAATTTTATCTAAAAGTACATAACTTTCAAAATGTTTAACCTTACAAAACGCTTAAAAGCATACTTGTATTACTTTTCCCTTTGATTTTAAATCCCCAGCGATTTCTGTGGGACCCCTGATAAGCCCTGTAAGATTACCCTTTTCAGGGATGACCTATCAGTAATAGAGATTATCTCGAATTCGGACAAATCGTATGTGTAAACAAATTATTGAAGGTAAATTATATGCAAATACAATTGCCTCACTTCGATATGCACATGCACTTAACCCGTGGTGAACCCCGTCGTAAAGGGTTCAGGCGACCCAAGGAAAAGCCGAGTCCAGTGAACCGTGGACAAGTCGACAGCCTAACAGCTTTCGAAGGACCACAAACAGCAGAGCAAACAAAACGATGAAACAAGTTAACCCCGAAACGAAATAAGGCGAAATAAACTGTCGGTCGGTCGATCGGTCTTCTCGCGGACAAACATCAAAAGACAGAACTTGGACAAGGATCGGCGGACAGTTTTTATTGTTGTTGTGTATTATCATATACGTATTTCTGTACCCCGTCAAATGTCACACGGTTCGCAGGAGGAGGAACTGGTTATCTTGTTCACTCGAAGCTTACAAATCAATTTGAATTTTCCGTACCTGGATGGATGGGTGGATGGACGATGATTCCACAAAACTGTTTTCACAGATTTGTTTGACATTCACTTGACACGTTGCTGTCCGCCAAATGCATAAATTAAAGCGAAAGTAAGGGTAATGGGAATGGGAATGAAGAATGTTGTTGTCCCGAAACCAAATGCTAATTAATCCCACGGCTTTTCTGGGCCGGGTTTTAATTCCGCTCCGATGATTTTCACACACAGACCGACCGGCTACCTGGCCCGATCCTTAATCCCTACTACCTTACCCTTTAACCCGATGCTCTGATTTCCAAATTTCGAATCCCATGCATGTAATTGCATATTGCTGCATCTCGGTACGGAGACGAAGGGAGGGATCCCTGCCCCTATTTTGTTATTTCTAGGCGGGTAACTCATCCGCCTCATCCCGGTCTCGTGAATAATCTGTATTGATTTCGCACAGTTTCAGGATGCAGTTTACCGAGAGATTTTTCAAGATTTTCCTGACACGCGCGACGAGATGCTTCCTCAATTTGTGCCCCCGGGCAGCCCTAAGCCAACCTCGAAAGAAAACAAGACCAGGAAAAATATTACAGCAAAAAAAAAATGGAATAAAAATAATAGTGACAGCTGCTACAGCGTCTGCGCAACATTCCCCCTGCCCAAGGGGACCAGGAGCAACTGATTAGATGTAAGGGAGCGACCCTCGCCTCGCCTCTTAAAGGAACCCCATTTTAAGCAGGCTTTACTCTAATTTACAATACCTTTTTATTTTCATTGCCGTGTAGCTTCCTGGACAATTTACACGTTCTTCCTTAGACAAATATTCTGGTAATCAGTTTGGTGTTTTGATAACAAACTAATCCTTGATTTTAAAATGAAAATACTTTACTTTTGTTTTTTATAATGCTTACTTTGAGAATATATTCTTCTTTTGTATATCAAAAAATATTTTTTATAAGAGCAATAATCACCAAAAAAGATGCCACCAATATCGGAATACATTTGAGGTTTTTAATCCTTATTCAAACTGAGTGTGTTTGCCATTCGGTTCGCCAGCTGCGTTCCTTCACCTATTTGAATTTCACTCTCTTTTTTTTTTTTTTGCACAGCGAAAAGTGGAATGAAAATTGGTTCACCCTACTGCATGAAGGGCTCACAGAGCCAGTAGTCCAGTCCCCCGCTTAGGGGTTGCTTCCCCTTCTATATATCGAGCTCTGTTGCTTTAGTTTAGTTTAATTATTGGCTCGGTGCCGTGAGCGGAGCAGCCCTCGATTTGGCTCGACTTGGTCGCTGATGGTTGGTTGGTTGGTTGGTGGTGGTCACCCCGTCGTCGACTTTCCGGCACATGTCATTGCCTGCAGTGGACTTTGGGCTCTATAGAGCCACCTTCCCTCGAAAGTTTCTGCCCTTTTGCAGCACAGTGGGTCAAAGGCAGTGGCTTTTCAGGCAGAAATATGTATCAGAAATAGGGATGAAATATTATTAGAATTTTCCAACTGGAAATGGAAGATAAAAATTAATAATGCAATTCAAATTTTTATACATTTTATTTTTTTATTTCAAAATGAAAAGCTTTAATAGAATAATTGAGTAAAATATATTATTAAAAAGATATATTATATTAAAAAAAAGAAATTGGTTTTCCAACTGGGTTTGATCTAAATTTCCCTTATTTATTAATAATTAATTTTGTTTAAAATATAAAATAAATTAAATATATATGATTTTAATAAAATTTAAAGAGAACCCTCACCACTGTGCAACGATGCTGGTTTTCTGTGTTGCATTCCCCATTGTACTTCTACAATGGCAACAGCAACAGCAGCAACCACTTTCCGCTTCCTGTTGGAATTGCAGGAAACCCCTGAAACAAGAACAAACACGAACAGTCGCCCAATTCTAATACTAAGATCCTTAAGGACTTCTGTTGCATTTCGGCAGCAACAATTACAGAGTTCAGAAGAAAAGTAGGGGGTAAATAAAATGTCAACATGCTGGAATTTAGTAAACTATAGGAAAGGAAGTTTACGAATCGAATACTTAATTACCCTGGAGGGCAATTATTAGAAAAAAACAATTTTTTAAGTAATAAATATTTAATTATATTTAATTCATATTTAATTCAGAATTTAAGATGTGAGAAGATACTATTGTGTACCCCAGGTATTCCATAGTCGAGGCACTTAACTCTAGAGCTCTTCATTGTCCTTTGTTTGAGTGTTCTTCAATTTATTGGCGATCGCGTAAGCAATAATCTATCCTTTTAGCAACAACACACCATATGTGGCACCCAAAAGATGTCCTTCTTGCGAACTTAGCATTTGCTGCTTAAAACTTGGCGGTAATTGCCTCACAGGACCCCCTATCAGAGGGCGAAAAGCGCTCCTCCTGTATCGTCTGAAGTGCAAGGGGTGCTGCTTGGAACTACTTACTACTATTATTTTTTGTTTTTCACTTTTTTCCTTTTTAGGGGTGCTTCTTCAGGCCATCTCTCTTTCTCTCTGCTACACCTCCGTTTTGCGCAAGAAAACCGAACCAGGTGTAAAAGTGCGTGTGCGCTGCTACCTTTTCTATTTTTTCCTCTTGCTCCGCTTCTTCGTAGTCCTCTTCATCGTCGTCTGGTTAGTTCTCTTCCTCTCACTCACTATTTTTCTTTTATTGTATTAATTTTTTTTTTCTTTTTTTGTGGGACATCTGCCACCGTTTGATTTTATTTCATTTATTTGTGGCTCACTTCCGCTTTGGGTTTATTTTTGCAGCCAAGAAGGAAGCTCCCACGCCTGGGATCCACTTGGAGCTTTGTCAGCCCCCTGCCTCCTCCTCCTCCTCCCCCTGGGCTAATTGCAATCGCTTTTGCCTCGCTTTCGGCCAGTGTCCTTTGCCCGATCCCGATCCTGTCCTTGTTTTCAGTTGCTTGCTTCATAGGAAACGCAGCAACAAAAGGCGCAAGAGATTTACTGATCGAAAAATTTCCAGGAATTCCGTGAATGGGAAAAACAAAAGCGCAGCGCGGCACACAGAGAGCGGGACAGAGAGAGGACGAGAACGTCTACCTATGTATGCGGCACTTGCACTGAGAGAAATCATGAAAAATAAATTAAATATGTACCATAAATTCCAAATAGAAGCTTCCTATAAAAAGCGGCTTTTATTGTTTTTATACATCCTTTATTTATTAATTTGTTGCATACTGTATTCCAAATTTTTGAATCCAAACAAAAAAACTATATAGAGTTGTTTCTCTCAGTGTAGTCAACCTGAACCTGAATCTCAACTTGGGGCATTTGAGGCCGCCGCTTCTTTCTGCTTATGAATGTACTTGGTACTTGGCCCGAAGGTTTCGGAACAGGCAAAGGCAGCTTTTGTTGCCATCCCTCTCTCCTCCGATCCTGATGCCCTAAGTCCCGTTTCCCCGTCTCTCTTGCACTCCCTGGCCGGCGTCTTCGCTCGTTATTGTTACTTAAAATAGCTGAAATGAACGAAATGAAGAAGAAAACGTGAGGCGACCATATCCCAAATTTGAAAACCGGTGTAGCCTGAGCCAGCCTCAGCCTCAAACAAGCCGGAGCGCCTCAGGTTTATGTCCAGGAACGGGCCCAATCCAAAAATGATTTCAGATCGAGATCGGCCCAGGTAGACCACCTCTCTACTTATCTCTCCTCGTCCTTTCTGGTGGCTCTAATGCTTAATTATCAAGCATAATCGGTGTTTATTAATAAAATAAGCAATGCAAAGTTAAAGTTGAAGGGATAGAATCGGTAAACGGACAATTTAAGCTGGTAATTTCTATGCTGACATTGCCTAGATATACTCTATGTTGTAAATCAAAAAATTTATACTTTACGGTGTAGAAAATGTATTTTTTAAGTCTTTAATTGTTGCCTGAATCAGATTTTCATACTAAGTCTAAAAAACCCCAACTGAAATCAAATATAAACATTTAATTACAACATTTACGTTTAAATATCAAAGTTATACTAGTTTATCTTAGTTAATTCCCCTCCTAAATCAAACTCAATTCACTATTTGTAATAGACAAGAAATAGTGCATTTTATAGTTTATAAAAAGAAATCCTTAAGGCATATCCTGCATTGTCTAAGAACCCGTTCAACAGATGTTTGAAGAGCTGAATCATAGATAATTTTATTTTCTGCTTTTGTAACTGCGGATAGGCAAACCCTTGATGTAATTATTATTGTCATTTATTTATTTATTTTATTCTTTTTTAAGAATAATTTTTTTGCTTCTATATTCAATGTATCATTTTAATTACTTTACACATTTCTACAAGTGGCACCAGTTGCTACTTAGTTTATTCCTTCACTTTCCTTCGTTTTTCCAACTCGGAACCTTTTTCAAGCCTCGAGTACAGTTCTTATACGATCTTCGCTTGGGAACCCCGTCCTGTAAGGACGTCACTCTGACCCCTGTTCGCCTTGTGCCATCTGTAGGAATGTCTGTAAGATCCTTTGCTGCGTTTATTTTTTTTTCCTACAATGCCAACTCCCCTTTTCTTGTTTGTGGCATGCGCTAAGAAGGTTTGTTTGCATTCACATATATATATATTTATATATATATATGTGTGTGTGTGTAGTTAAAGCCATAAGCGACAGCTGCAAACTATTTTCCTCTTCCTTCCTCGATATGTACGACACGGCAATACGTCAGTCGGGGTCCCTCTGTCAAACCTCATCGAACCCCGCCGAATGCAACACGGAGCTCTTTGCTCTCAGTTGAGTTCTCATTACTCAGCTCTCAGTTGCCCTGCAGCTCCATATCCATCCTTCAGGACACGAAAGTTGTGAAATGTACAGTACACAGGCTTTGCGACATTGTAACTTTTACATTTTCACTGGGGTTTACAAAAAAACACTAACAGGAGGAAAAAGGATGAGGGGGTTTTTGGGTTGGAAGTGACGAAAGGACGACGACGAGTCAATCTCCTGTCTCATATCCGTCGGCGTCGGCGGTTACTTTCTCAGACTCCTTTTTGCTAACCAAATCAGCCATAAAGTGATTATATATTTTAAATTGCTTCCTGGCTCCTTTGCCAGTGCTTAAAGTATCCTTGTAAAGGATATATTTTGGAGTTGGTTAAATTTTTAGACTCTATCTAATTTTACACAGAAATCTGTAAATAAATATAATAAAAAACCGTTTTATTGTACTAAATTTTCTTAAAAAAATTCTTTTAAAGGGTAATAAATCCATAAAAACCGAAATTGTAATCGAAAATTCCCGAAAGTCTGTGTATATTACGTAAATGTTCTTAAACTCAATCAAAGAAGTGGACGTGTCCTGTTCTCTCCCTGTTATTAAGTACCGATCGTGCGATTGTTTTTCTGCGTTGTTGATTTCCGGTTGATTTAAGACTTCCTTTGTTGTATGATTTTGCATGACCATAAAAGCATTATTCCTTGTAAAAAAAAATACTTGTGGTTTTCATGCTAACTTCTCCGCGTCTGGAGTTCAATGGACCTAGGCCTAGGTAAGCAATTAACACCTGCCAGCATGATTATCATCGCGGTAGTAGTGATCCATCCGTCAGAAGAGACCTCTTCAGGTCAGACAACTTTTGCTGGTTACCATGTACAATAATTTACTCGAACTAAAATTGTTTGTCACAAGGAGAATTTACTTATTTAGGGTATAAAAAGTTCAAGTTATTAATGTTTTTGAAAGAGGGATAATAGAGAAGAAAGAGATATCCTGAGAAAACATTCTGATTAGATCGTTTATTTTTTTCTGTAATAAAAATGTAAGCCTTATTTCATAGATCTAATACGTTTTTTACTAATAAACTAATTTTAATGCAATTTTGATTAGAAGCCTGAAAAGTATCAAAAGAACATCACCAGACTAGTTGTTCTATCAATCTATTATGATAGATCTAACCTTAATATTAAACTCTATTATAGCTTGTTTTCTTGCTTTCAACTTCTTTTTACATTGTAAAGTTTACAAATGTTATTCCATCAAGTTTCAGATGAAACAACACCAGACTAGTCGATCTAGCCATAATATAATTGTGATAGAGCAAGGCTTTGCAAACATATTCTATTTAAAGTAGCTTTCTTCTATATTTTAAGGTTGAAAATATTATTTCTCCAAGTGTCTCCCCCTATTTCCTGCTTTGGTGGCTGGTTCCGGTAGTCGGGTCATTTAGTCAATCAAGGATTCTGGAACAATAGGCGCAAGGATTTCGGACCTCCCTGCCCAGACGCCTATTGTTCGAGTGTCTCGAGTCTCGGTGTGCTGCCCACCTTGGAGAAAAGCTCTCCGGGATTTCGGCTCTCCCAGGCTCTCCCCTCTCTCTTTTCCCTGATTATTATCCCTTTGCTGGTGGATGGATGCATTATCCTCCCCTATGGCTATCGCTACTGCCCTACTGCATTCCCTTTCGTGCTGGAGTTGGTCTTTCTCGCTCTCTCTCTCTCTCTCTGACGAGATCCCGAACCCTGCAATTGAACAACTGCATTCCTGTTCTGCACTCGTGTCGCCATTCTCTCTTTCTCTCTTCTCTCTATTTCTCTCAAGCGCTTCTTCTTCCTTTTCTCCCCGGCTATTTTCAAGGCATTTGTTGTGGCGAGAAAAGAAGTACGCAACATTTACGAATCGAACGCAGCAGAAAGTGGAAGTGATCAGCGGATCTCTCGGATCTTTCAGATCGCAAATCGTTAATCGTTAAAAATCGCGCGTTTTCTTGTTATTAAATTATACCGCAAATTGCAAATAAAAAAAAAGATTGCAACTCACGCAAGTGAAGCACAATGCAAAATTACAAGAATACCTAAAGTTTTATTGAACGTATCTGCAAGATACTGAAGATAATCGTGTTATGTTTTAACAATGTTATAACCCACAAAAACACACACACCGCCAGCACTCACTACCAATGCAACCACCAGCCACGTTTTGGGCTCCAACAAGGATATAACCCGAAATTTATAAATCATGAAAAAATAGTATAAGACCCAAAACTATCTGCTAAATCTTGTTTTCAAAATTTCCATCAAGTTTTCTATTTGTTATTTATTCTTAAACATTTTTTACGTGTTAAACAAGTTGTCTTTTCAAAATCTCATTACTTCCTAAGTGTTTCTATTCTAAAAGTTACTTTCAAATCGTTCTAAAAGTTATTACCATAAGTTTTCTACATTTTATTGCAAAAGCCAAATTCGTTTAAAGCAAAATAACGCTTACTTATTTATTACAAACAAAAAATATTATTAAATTGGAATTAAGTTTTTTGCTAATTACTATATTTATAAACAAAAACATAAGTTATTATAAAACCTATTCACAAATTGCTGCCGCCAAAAAGACACTTAGGATTACGTTTCAAAATTGCTCAATCAAGGCGTCAACTGTGTAAGTATTTAAGAAATATAGGAACTTGATTTACTTTTCCTGTAATATTTTGAAACTTGCTTAATTTAATGAAAGTGTTGAAAGAGTGTGACTAACTCTTATGGTATTTTAGACTGTTTTGTTTACCATCACTCGTATTTCTGTTGGTGCTTCCACTTACATCTAACTGAATAATTAGACATTTATAGGTATTCCCAACTTGTGGCCCAAAGAGATATATAAGTTCATTGAACGTGCTGCGGTCGAGACCGAAACCGAAGCCAAACTCAAAACCAAAAACCGAAAACTAAAAACCAAAAACCAAGAATGTCTAGCCATATATGTACACACAAGTCTAATTGCCAGAGTGTGAGTTTGTTAGAGTATCTCTGTGGGTTTGTTGAGCAATCTCGCACTCACAGTTAGGGCGGACAGGTAGTCCACTTAAGGTATTTCTCTCTTTCCCATCACACACACACGCACACACACACGCTAGTGGAAGCTTAAATGGGGTTCGACGGTGGTG
Source organism: Drosophila kikkawai (assembly GCF_030179895.1). Classification (NCBI taxonomy): domain Eukaryota; kingdom Metazoa; phylum Arthropoda; class Insecta; order Diptera; family Drosophilidae; genus Drosophila; species Drosophila kikkawai. Next base: position 16,217,867 of record NC_091731.1, on the reverse strand, counting down.
GGGTCGCACGTCTCAATGTCGATCGTTGAGCAATGTGATTCGTAATTCGTAGTTATTGCCTTTACCTCTTGGTAGTTTTCCCAACTGCCCAACAATAAAGTCAACTGATACAGGTATTTAATGGAAAATGAGAACATTTATTTACATTTATTTACTTGGAAATCGAAGGTTATTTTTATATTATTTTATTGTTTCCATAATCGGGTTTTCAAGATTGATTTGCAATAAAAATAGTAATCAGGTTCCTAAAGTAATGTCTGGTTTTTCTCAGTGAATTTCCACCGTCTCATTACCCCGCATTAACCGAGCACTTTCCACTCTAATGGTGTTCAGACCCCAATGCAATGTCTGTAAAAATAATTAACGTTCAAATCAAATTAATTTGCAATTTGTGTGAAGTTGCCAGGGCCTTAAATCTCAACCAGTTTTAAAAAAAAGGTACAAGAAAATAGAAGACGGGGCAGAGACTTATGAAAATTCAAGGAGTGCAAAATCCCCTCTTTCACGTCACAATCAATTTCAGGAAAAGCTCAGGACATGCCAGAAGATGTTCAATAAGTGTTTCCTGCAGTCATGCTGAAAAAAAAAAAAAGAATTTGAGGATATTAAAAGGAACAGGGAGGAGGTGGTTTGATAGTCAGACAGCAGCAAAGGAGCATTATGGGATAGTAATGCACCGGGAAAAAAGTATGATATTTATTTGGAATTTTAATTAAATTATTTACTATTGTTGATTATATTATATTATTAAAATATTTATTTAACTTAATTTTTTTAAGAATTTTTTTTTTATATTTATTATTATTGAATATTAAATGCCAAATATTATGAGATAAGGTAAATAATATATTACTTCAGATTAATAGCTTAATATTGAACTGAAAAAGTTTATTAATGTAATTTTTAATGAACAAAAAGTCGTTACATTTTCAATAACTTTCTTATATAAGTTTATATCTTTCCACTGTGTGAAAAACTTCACCCTGTGACTCTAAAAACTCTGACTGACATTCTGTCAAACAGGCGGCGACGTCGACGTCAACGTCAACAGTCGTCTCTGCCAGCGTCGCTCCTCTCTCCGATTCTTCACCCCCCTCCCCCTTTTTGTTTCACTTTTATTTTCAAATTTGAATATCGCGCCAGGGCTTGGGATTCTCAAGTAGTTTTCTTGCTGATTGCATTCCATGCCGGCGTCGTGGTTTCCTTTCCTGCTCCGCTTCTCCTCGAGGAGCTCTTTTTCATTTCCCATATGTCTGGCACTCACGGGAGGCTGTGCTATATACGATATATATATATACACGATTTTTGCACCCCACTGAAAGCCAAAGGGGTTGCTGCTGCTCTGACGTTGACGAGAAGGACTTGCAGGGAGACGAAGGAGGAGAAGGAGGATGCAGGCGCAGAGGGAGGAGGCGGATGGGTATGAGGACCAGGATGACGATGAAGCACGATGACGAGGTTGACGAGAAGCTGCTAGATGAATGCTTGACGCAATTCCTTTGGGCTCTCAGACTTGAAAAGCTGCCGGCTAAATGCGTCTGGCTTGGAAATTAACCAGAAGTTAGGGTCGGAGGGGGCAAGTCTAAGACTGATTATTATGTAATGAACTAAATCTAATTTTATTTAAAAGTTTTGTTAGATTTATCAAGTTGTTAATTAGTACTTAACTGCTGGTTAAAAAGTAAACCAAATTTTTCTAAAGTTTTAAACCGAGTGTTAAGTTTTAACTGGAGGTTAGACTTATTTGGGCTTAGGTAAAGATTATTTATGAAAATAAGGAAGATGCATAAGAAGCTTAAATTATAGTTTAGGCTTCAGGTAATATAAAGGACTTTAGGAATGCATTGCATGAATGGCTTTTACGGCCAGTTAACTTTAACTGACTGTTAAGCAAATGTTAAAATTAATCAAGGTTTGTTAAGGCGCATAATAATATCTATTATTATTAGTAAAGGAAATATTATGGTGGTTATATTATATAAAAAACCGCTTGAGTAAAAATTAATTATATTAAATTTGACTGGTTAATGTAGCTGTCAACGTTTTTCCTAAAGAAATAATGGAACTAAAACTACACTTGTGTTACCTCCTTCATATTTCATTTGCAAAAAAATGTCGCAAGTGTCTAAGCCAAATTTTGGGCAATGAGTTCATTGATCTTAGACCAAAGACCATAGAAGTAACATCTGCTCAAATACGAGGTTGTATGTGCTCAGCGCTTGTGTTAATCGTATCTATGCCACCGCTTTGTGTGTCCTCCCCTCACACTCTCGCTCGCTGGTTTCCCTTTGCCTGCCTGTAAAAGTTTATGATATGACAAACGGAAAAAAAATCAAGCAAATTATGGTAAATACGCCTCTGAAAACTCACGCCCCGCTTCTGGGTTACGGAATGGGCAGAAAACGGATACACACAGGCACGGTCACAGATACTCGGCACACATGCATAAATGGAGAGCAAAATAACACAGGCACTCGCACACGCACGCATTTCCAGTTAATTAAAAGTATTTATGACACTGCGCACATAAAATGTGTCTTCCAAAGTACAAAAGTCCACCCAAGGATCGTGGGAAGTTCCCTCTTTCTTCGCCCTCCCGACATAAAAATCTTGCAAAAAAAAAAAAAAATAGCGGTAGGAAAAAATCAAGCATAGAGATACTCTAATTGCATATGCACAAAAAAAAAATGTATGTACAGTGGAGGGGGCACAGGCCAAAGTTCTTCTCTCTGCGCCTGTGAGGGGTGATTCTCCCTCCCTCCCTCCAGCTAGGCTTCTTCTGGTTGTCTCGACTGGTTTGTGGGAAAGGAGAAAAAAATCACACTCACCGATCTGTGAGTGTCTGCTGATCATTCTTCTTCTGACAAAAAAAAAAAACCAAAGGATAACACAGCCCTGCACTCCTCAAGGCACAATGAAAAAAAAAAAGCGAAATAAAAAAAAAATAATATAAAACGAAAACTGGAATAGAGATTACATTTTGGGTTGTTGTGAGAGTCTCATGTAGGGTAGGGTTTTTTTTGGCAGCGAAGATCGCCTGACAAGTTGTCGGAAGATTTTTTTTAAATATATAAATCGGGAATATCAGTTAAATCGAGTCTGGTATGTTAACATATTTTTATACTTTATCTATTTATATATTTCCAAAAAGAGCACTAAAAGTTAAATGTATCTTTAAGATATAAAATCAATTTCCTTACAACTACTTTCTTTATTAAAAAAAAAAGGTTTTCTTGAAGAATTTAAAGAACATATCTAAAGTATGCCTAGATCGATTCGTCTAGCGATTCTTATAAGAAATCAAGTGTTGATATCTTTCGCTTTCTCTACGCTTCCAAACCCCTGATAGAAACTATAACAACCTGGCATACAAAAACATGCCCAAATATTTATTCAGGTTGCTCTTAATCCAATCGGGTCAAATGCAAAATAAATAATTATTGTCTAAAAAATGTGAATCAAGTCTTTAACAATAAATATGCAAATAAACACATTTTATACGCAGATCCAAGAATTCACAAGATTTTAAAGTTATGTCTTTAATAAATTTAAGAGTTTGAAAAAAATATTTATTAAAAGTACAACCATAACCATATAAAAATATAATAGCTCTATCAAACATTTTTGGTCTATATTTTGTGTGCCAAATTTTTAAGAAAAATAGCAAAAACTGTCTAAAAAAATTCAAATTTAATTTAATGACAATTTTTACAACCTTCTCTATATAAAAAAAAACCTTTCTGCCTGAAAATTGGCAACGTGCGATGTGGCAACAATGTCGTCACTGCAATGCAATGCAACACTTGGCACACAACTGATAAAGATGCAGATGCAGGATGTTCCCGCCTCAGTCACCGCCTCTGCCTCTGCCGGCGTCGCTGCCGTTGTGGGTGCGGTAACAGCGACGTCGCCGCGTTGTCCATGTGAGCGGCTTTTAGCCGGCAGCTGAGAGACATTTTTACGTTCCACACTCGCTCCCACGGTCCCTCTCTCTCAGCCAATTCGCCGTCTCGCGAGATTGTGAGGTCTTTTTAGCTTCGTCTCGATTGCGGCGAATCAGTTTTTCGCTCACCGCCGGTCGTTCTCGTTGTTGTTGCTGCCGCCGCTCGGGGGAATTCGTGGAAAACTAAAGAAAAACCGTGCAACTAATTTGCAAAATCAAAAAAATAAACCTATAGCACTGAGCCAAAGACTGAGATACAACGATTTATTTCAATTACCCTTTACGGAAGCAGGGAAACAAAAACAAATTGTTACGTTAGGCGTGTTACGTTTTTCATACCCTTGCGTTTTCTCTCTCTCTCCCGTGTCTCGCTCTCTCTCTCTCTCTCTAGGAGATTCTCTCGCGCTTCTCCGTGTGGATTTCGTTGTCCAACTCCAGAAAAAAGACATTGTGGGTCCGAATTGAAACGCGCGTTCAAATTCATTCAGTTGAAGGCGGTTGTGCCGCGAAAAAGTCGTAACTTCGAGAGTTTCCGAGGAGAAAATCATCTGCCGCGGTCTAAATGTAATGTAAAAGTAAACTAGAAAATGGCTGTCCTATCGGCATAGATTATGTAGGCTTACAATCAAACGGACCGAAATGCTGTCTCAATCAAAACGTCAAGTTCTCTCTTTCGTCGCCAGTCCGCAAAAATGTGAGAACCAGTGTGTGGGGGGAAATTGGAAAACTAAGTAACTAGAGAACTGAAAAGCGAGAGGAAAACCCAAAAGACTGCAACTGCAAAACTCCAAAATATAATAACAACAAAACACAGCAACAAAGTGCGCGCGTGTAACAATTATGTGATATCTACAACAACAAATGCTCGAACGAACTGCTGACGTCACGCACAGTAGAATATAGAATGTAAAAAAGAAAAAAAAAACCGCGTAGTAAAGCTAAAAGTTCCCACACACACACACACACACACTCGCGGAGACTGAATAAAAGAATAGAGGAAGAAGCAGCGGCAGCGGTATATAATACGTGGAATCGAAAAAGTAAAAGAAAAGAAACACCCGCAAAAGAAAAATTTGCAAAAATGAAACGTGTGTGATATTCAAAGAGCAAGAGGAAGCAGGCTGCGGCCGTGGAGGAGGAGCGGAAGAAGAAGAACAAGCAGAGCGTGTGATATATAAGCAGTAAAAAGGCGACAAAAAGAAACGACAAAAGTCAGAAATTCCAATTTTTAGGTGCGTTCCCATATACTTTACCTATTTATTCCGTCGAAATAATATTTCAAGTATCTTAAACCAAAAATTCCTGTCTATACAGTGATCAATTTATTACATTTTGAGTTTCTTTTAATAAAATTACAAATTGTCTTCAATTTCAAATATTTATTTAACCGAATTGTCCTCCTTCGCCTTCAGTCAATTAATCATTCATTTTTTGGGTTTTCTTAAATCCCACTAATAACCTCCAAAACTGATATGGTTTCATCATTCATTCTTTCAATCCCTCAATGCTCCAATTTTGGTTATTCTTAAAAGGGGGAGAGAAGAGATAATAATTTCAAGTTTCCATCATGTTTAAGTTCTTAAGTGTTTTGTTTGCCGACAGTCGGCGGCATTTTTTTTTATTGCTGCCCAGGTAAAGGTTTTATTTTATACTTTTATCAAAAATATAAGACTAGGTTTTAGTTGTTAATATTTGGCAGGTGTGTTTTACCTGCTAGCGGGTTGATTTTTTCAAAGAAATGTGTATATTCCAAAAGGTTCAAGATCATTTTACTGCTGGAAAATTTAAATATAATAAGTTTGTGTGACTTTTTATAATAGATGCTAATGAAATATAGCTTATTTCCTAAATCTGTGTTATTATACTTAAAATATAACTTATTATCTATAATATATGTATAAAAATGTGTATTATTTAATTGGACTTTTCCCGTATATACAAATGTACATATTGGTCAATTTCACTGGACTTCTATCAACAGTTTTCCGCGTTTAATCTGTGCCCACAACTTAATCGCGTGTACATATGTGTACATACATATACTCTCACTATAATGTACTTATGTGTACATCATACATATGTATGTATGTACATATATTGGACCCCGTGTTATCAGACTTTTTCAGTACACAATATTCGATTGAATCTAATGCGTCATCGTTCGAGTGTCCAAGCAAATGAATTTCGTTCCCTTGCACATTATGTACACAGTGCGGAATGTAAATGGCCGATAAATGCACGGTGGGGACTTCCCCGAAAGTGCTCCAAACAGCCGGCATTGAATTTCCTTCCACACCCACGCAAAAAGATTTCCCGTTTTCGCTGCTCCGCGCCGCACCGGGTTTTCTTTTTTTGGCTTGTGAAATATTTTGCGACGCATTTTGTGCGCGTCGTCTCTCCCTGGATAAAGCTTCCCTTCTCTTTCTCACAAGTTAACTTTTCTCCGCCTCTCACTCGTTTTCTCCAGCCAGTTGGCAATTATTTTTGGGCTTTCTCAAACTGAAAAAACAGCTGAAAACACTTGCGAGGCTTATAACAAGTCCCTGTAATAAGCCAAAATCAACGATTGTATGCTAATTTCAAAGTTCTATTATTTAAAAATCCCTTGAGCACTGGGTTTAGTAACTAAGAATATTTAAGTATATCTTTGGTTTAATTACTTAATTAATAATTCAATTTAAAACTAAAAAAATGTATGAAAAGCGTAAGTTCAGCACACTTTCCAAACTGTTTTCCGCTACTTTCGATTAGGGCCGATTAGCCTCGATAGCTGATATCGATACGAACGTCGATATTTTGTGCCAATATCTACTTTTAACAGGGCAATGTTAAGTGGCCATTTTTTCTAGGAACATTTTTTTGTTGTTCCCCTTTTATGCATTGCAAGTCGCCTTTCTTTTTTGGCTTTTGCAAATTCGATATCGCCTTTCGATTGACATTTCTGGGTTAAGCTTTGAAAGAGCATTGGGCTAAATGTAATTGGCTTAATTTAAAGATAATAGATAATGCTGAAAATAAAACTGAAAACCGGCTAGAAAAAAAATTGACCATGTGGACTTTTTTCCCCCAGCCGGCAACAAAAACAAGAGAGCGAGAAGTGAGAACTTCCATGTGGATTGTGATTGTATCGGTGTGTAACAGCTGTTATTTCGATTTTCAGGCCGGCTTTTGCTCTCTGGCTCTGCTGTCTTTTGCCCTCTCTCTCTCTCTTTCTCTGGCTTCCCTTTTGGTTGCTCTGCAGCATCCACACACACATCCGTCTTATCTCTCGCTCTGGCTCTGCTCTCTCTCTGTTTCTCAACTGCTGCTTAATACACAAAATTCGTGTATTTTTTTCTCAATTGCAATTGTTGTTGCCTAACACCTTGTAGTACAACACACACACACACACTCGTCATACTTTATTTATTGGTATTTATTTCACTTGTCCCTGCTTTTCTACTGCGCATGCAAAATAATGTGCAAAAAGAAAGCGAAACTTTTTAGCATTTCAACTTTGTGTGGGTGTTGCTTCTCATGTGTGTGTGTTTGTGTTCCTGCGTGTGCGAGTGTGGCTGCACAAATAGTAAATGCATAAATAATAAGCATGTAAATGCATATGGGCATCATAATTAATTAATAACGGTAAATTGGCATGCAGTTATTATGCTGCAAATTTAATGCAAGCAATTATGAGTATTCGATTGGGGGAACCAGAGAAGAATAGGGAATTCATTCAAGCTTCCGGTTACATTTTGCTATTGAGGGATTATTGTTTATTTAAAAGTGTACGCATTATTCATATTCTTATTCCTAATATTAAGCTTAAGAGTTGGGTAGTTAATTTTTGTTTTTAATTTTAATTGCCTTTAGCTTTTGCTTAGATTAAACATGTTCTTTAACCTAAAAAACATCCTAAAAAATATATGAACTACAAAAATTTGCTACTTGGCTTGTCTCTTTTTTTTCTATTTATTTATTTACCTTTACTAATTTGAAATTAACACGGCCAAGCTGTGTGCAAGAGAGGGCGCCGCCGCTATCAATAGTAGTAGTGGCCTAGCCGCATTGCGTGCCTTGAGTCGCTTGGCTGACTTCTCTCCCACTCGCACACCACCCCCAAACACGCTCCCCATTTATTTACTTGGCCTCTACATAATGTGTACGCTGTATTTCTAGCCTTTTTCTTTATCAGTCACTCTCTGAGAAGTAAAAAAAAAAGGAAAAAACCGAGGCAAAGAATAGCACAGAAAAGCTATTCTACTTATTGTTGCTGCGCTCTGTTGCGTCAGTGTTGATTGCAAAGAGAGGGAGAGATTGAGAGAGATACAAGGAAAAATGGAATATAACAAACAACAAAAAACAACAAGTTGTTATTTATTTATTTGCCGTGTAGGCCACATCACATTTTCAACGATTTTTCATTCGTCACATTGGTATTTTTCATGTTCATTTCCCTGTTTGCATAATGTTGTAGCTGATGTTTGCTTTGCCTTGTGGGCTGCTTCGCTTTTCGTTGTTAAACTTTTTTTTTTTTTTGTGTGTGCGCAGAGATGATAACTGACTGCACTTAGAAGTTATTTTTAAAGTAAAGATACAGATACATTTGCCCTCCAGATACCAATTGAGCTATTTGTAGTAGTTGGAAAATATATAATGCAGGGACGGCACTCGCCTAAATTCATATTTCTAATTACTTAAACTTTTACTTATTTACTTTTCTATTTATTTTATTTATTCTGCGATGGTATTTGTTTAGAAGTAGCTGCAATTCTTTTAAACAAAGCTGTAGGTCTGGTTCTTTCTTAATTTTGTTATTTATAAAATCTCTGGGGTTGCATGCGTGAATTATTTTTCCTGCTAAACTGTGTTCTTTCGGTAATTTTATACGTCTCACTGTAATTTTAGATGCAAAATCTCCGATAATATTTCCAGCTACTTGTTCGCATTTTGCGTGCCGATCAAAAGAAATTTAAATTGGAAATTTCAATCGGCAAAGAGACCTACCTGGTTTTAGTTTTGTTTTTTTCTCCTTTACCCTTTCTCGTCGCTGTTTTTAATTTTTTTTCGGTTTGCCTTTTGTCTGGCCCACATCATTTTGCACTGCCGCCAACGAATTTTTTAGCATTTCTTTTGGCGGTGCCCCAAGAGAGAGAGAAAGAGAGAGAGGTGGGGAAAATAAAAGGGGTAAAACTGAGAGAAAGAGAGAGGAATGTACGACTTCCATGTATAGGACTTGAATTACCTGAGCTCATTCGTCTGTAAGCAGATACCGTTTCTTTCAGCTCAAGCACACACAAACAAATTAACACACGCTTGAAAAATCACTGCCAAGCTTTTTGGCTAATGTAGAAAAGGCTTGGGGGAATCAAGTTGCCGCCAACGCTGCCAAGTGAGTTAGAACGTCTGGACGGGGAACAGTGGCTTAATATTTAATAATTATACCAGCCAATAATGTGATTTTTCGGGGAAGAGCCAGAAAAAACGCAACACCAAAGCCCCGGTGTCACGAGCTAGAGAGAATGTATCAGCAAGTGTCTTCATGTGCCTTCGAAAAACCATCTCAAGATTGCGTCAAAGAATTTTCACAGATCGCTAAGCGCCAGCGATGCCCTCGAGGTTGACCAAAAACTTTAAGATTTCCTTTAATATTTTTGAATCCAAAGCAAATGATATCAGTTTCCATAGTTGGTTGACCTTGAGGCAGGTGAATTTAAGCAGGGAAATATTTACAAGTTGGGGCCAGTGTGCAACGACATTACCTGACGCGTTTGGCATTCCAATTTCTTGCGAATTTCAGCAAATTCCAAACGACATTTAAGTGGGCTTCGCTGCTTCATTTTACCTTTGCACAATCTTTCTTAAGCTTTGTGTTCTTATTTTTTACCATTTTTTGCCCCAACATGTAGAACAATTATCAGCTAGTCAGCTAGTGGAGTTGAAGAGGAAACCGCATAGTTTTGCGGATGTCATTCCTCTAGTTTTTTGTATTATTTGGTTTCTTTGCATAACTCATAACAGACTGCTGTTTGGTTAACAGTTTCTGTTATGCAAATTAACATTGCATGCAGGGCCGAGCGCTAATTGCCATTTTTACCTGCCCTGTTGTTGTTGTTGTTGTCGTTGGTGTTATTATTCGTTATTCTTATTTTTTCGCTCATTTGAGCATTTTAATTTGTTGTTGTCTTCTTTCCATTCATGCTCACTTTAACCGCGAATGGGGCCAACATTCCTCTAATGAACTTAAAGCCGAGCTTGTGGAACAAGAGGTGACAGGTATACACGGGCAGAAAAACCTGTTCTTTTTATACACATTTAATTCGTGAAAAGGATATTTACAAATTGTATTCAATGAAAATAATACTTAAGTGTGAAGTATGTGTAAAAACAATTAGGTCAAAAATTTAACAATATTTATTTTATTTTTAACATTCATTTTTATTTTATGACTTTGATCTTTACAATTTCACTCAGTGCACGTTTTCTAAGCTATGTCCGCCGCTCGCATTTTGCCAAAAGCGGTTGTAGCCGGCCGTTGAGTAGTAGTAACGTTATTTTCTTCTTTTTACCTGATGGTTTTTCCTGTTTCTACCTTTTGCCGCTGCCTGCTTGCCTTCTGTTTGCTGTTTGCTTGCTTGCCTTCTCTTTTGCGTTTGTCGCTTTTGCCTTCTGATTCTTCCTCTTTCACGCTGAGACGGACATATTGATTGTTTAATATTTTATGCCGAGTTTATTGACATTTCGTTGGCGAACTTTTAAGCGCGCGTCTCTTCTTGGGTTCAGAAATAGTTTCGGCATGCTTCAGAGCGGCTTTTTCCTCCTCTGGACCCCCTTGTCGTTACCCGAAATACCTATCCGGTTCGGTTGTTAGCCACCTCGGGGCATTATAGCAGTTTTTTCAAGTAATTTTTGAATATATTTGACATTCTATGATAGCCTTGAGATTGGGTACTTTGAGTATAAAATTATTAAAAATGTATTCAAACATTTGTAAACTAGAGTAATTCAAGTTTTTTTTTTTTAGCCTCAAACTGGAAATTTGTTTTAAATTTTAAAAAATGTAAATTATTTAAGTGATTACTGGTTAAAAATGAGTAGATTTTCTTAATTTTTAATACTTATGGAATTTAAATCAATTGAAAAAGGTGCTACGTTATTACAAACTTCCATACAAAATAACATTTGCAATTAATTTCATAAATTTTTCCAGCTTTGTCAATTGTTTTTATATTTTAATTGATTTTTTATAAAATATTTGGTAGTTCAGATCACACAATTATTGGTTAAATCTTTTTGCAAAGCTTTAAGTTTATCAGTCAAACGATTTCCAAAATTGTCAGTCCTGTTATCAGAGTTGCGCTGATCTTAGCCACAAAAAAGTCGAGTAAATACTCGTTTATTCACCAGTTTAAACCGTATCACCCGACTCTTTATTTTTTTGTAGTGCTCATTTTTTTATGTTATAGTCGTGAAATTGTTTTCTTCCCCCATTGCCTTTCATTTCGCATTTATTTGCATTTCCACATACACCACATTCGTACGCGATCGCTCGCCGCTCGGTGCGCATTTTAAACTGGAAACAAACAACAGAAAACAGATCAAAAGTTTAATGTGCCAAATGCATAAAATATTGGACAAATCGGGTCAAACTAGCTATAAATAATCGCCAATAAAAAACGCACACACATATTTAACCTCTATGTATTTTGTTTGTTCTTGTTTTTTGCAGATGTGAAGAATCCTTAGGTGCTAATTTAGTTGATAAGCGCAAAGTGAACGAGAGAGACCGAGAGAGAGCGGGAGAACGGGAGAGAGCGATACACAGGCAGTACAATAATCAATGAGCTGAAATTTCCAACTGGGTGGCAACCTTTCGAAGGCAGTGCTCAAAAGTATGCTACAGTAAAATGAGGCAAACTTAACAGCAGCAACTACAGCACACACACACACACACATAGAGAGAGAGCTAAGAGTGATACGGAGGAGAGAGGGAGAGCGTAAGCAAGAGAGAGCGAGAACTGCAGCGAAATGTCCAAATTCTTTGTGACCGTTGCATCCAACAACAACAACAACAATAGCAGCAGCAATACAGGCAGCAATAACAGCAACACACACCAGCGACACCACCACCAGCAACATTATGCCGGCAGCGGAACCGGAAGCGGTGCCACTGGCCACCATCCGCTGGTTGCACGCAAACTCAACTACGATCTGCTCGGCGGCCAGACCAACATTAACAACAACAACAACATTGTGATCAAGAACGAATCCCTCGATCTGGACTACGATCACGGTCTGATCAGCAGCGACAGCAGCCACAGCCACAGTAACAGCAACAGCACTAGCAACAGTAACAGCAACAGCAATAGCAACAGCAACAGCGGCGTGGCAGCACATCTGCGGGATCATGTCTACACGGGGGCGGTGGCAACGGGAGCGGCAGCAGCAGCGGCGGCGGCGGGACAGACGACGCAGCAGCAATGGAAGGCGACCGGCAAGTCCAATGATATCACAAATTATTACAAGGTGAGTTTAAGCCAGAAATTACTGTAAATTTATAGTTAATATAATTTCAAAAAAATATTTTCCTTGAAACCAGGTCAAGCGCCGGCCACACGCCGTCACCGACGAGATCCACCCCAAGAAGCAGGCCAAGCAGAGCGCGCACCACCAAACCGTGGTGTACCAAAAGCATGTGGCCAGCAGCACGCCCCAGCAGTTGCGGCATAGCAGCCACCATGACGTGGACTCGGCCGAGCTGGACGAGGATGTGGTGGTGGAGCGCAGTGCCAAGGCGGCATCTTCATCGCTTCACTCCTTCTCCCTGTCGACGCCCCAGCAGCAGTTGGCCGCATCGGTGGCAAGTTCCTCGAGCGGCGATCGCAATCGGGCGGACACCTCGCTGGGGATTTTGACCAAAAAGTTTGTAGACCTGCTCCAGGAATCGCCCGACGGTGTGGTGGATCTAAACGAGGCCTCCAATCGTTTGCACGTGCAAAAGCGTCGCATCTACGACATCACCAATGTCCTCGAGGGCATCAATATACTGGAGAAGAAATCGAAGAACAACATCCAGTGGCGAGGAGGTCAATCGATGGTCAGCCAAGAGCGATCGCGTCGCATCGAGGCAGAGTCGGAGCGACTGGAGCAGCTGGAGAACGAGCTGAATATGGCCATTGATCAGATGCGAGGTAATCTTGCCGAGATCTCGCAGGAGGTGGAGAATGCCGGTGGCATGGCCTATGTCACGCAGAATGACCTGCTCAACGTGGATCTGTTCAAAGATCAGATTGTCATAGTGATCAAGGCGCCACCAGAGGCCAAGCTTGTGGTGAGTACTTTTATTTGGAAGACGATATATGTATCTTTGATTGATTTCCCTCACGATATATCATCACCTACTTGTATTTCTGTACCACCAGCTCATATCTTTGTGGCTATATGCCCACATACACTATGTCGACGTCAGAGCTTTTCCTGCTTTTCTTTTGCCTTTTTCTATTCAACGTCGCTGCTTCTTCTTAGCGTCTGCATGCCATTAAACGTGGCGATTATTTATAGACGCGGCAGACACGACGACAGGCGAAATTGGAATCCCTCCCATCTGTGCGCGCCCCTCCTTCTGGTGTCCACCTTCCTTCCTTTTTGATATCAAGTAAATCTCTGGCCTCGTCGTCGTCGTCCAACAAAGTTTTCTCCAACGCCGCCGCTGTTGCTGTTCAATCTTCCTAGTGGATGGCGCACTATTTATAAAAAAAATATATGTACACAGAAGCGAGCGCTTAATGTTTCCGCTTGCCTTGAACTGTTTAATGAACCCTCTTACTCTCTCTACAAAAAAAATATCAGGAGAGAGAATTGGTCACTGGAGAGATTTGGCCAGAAATCAAGATTGGCCAAGTTACAGTTATGTTAAGTGGTTGAAAAACCCTCTGGCAACGCCGTTGGCCAAAATAACAACAACACTCAAGCAAAAAAGAGAGGCCACAAGTAAAATAAAATAAAGTAAAAGAAAAGAAACGAACAAGATGACAAGGGGGCGGGGGGGCCAAGCAAAATATCATTTCTAAAAATAAGCGAACGGCAAAAAAAAAAGCACTGCTCATTCTCAGTCCCCGCCGCTTCATTTGTGTTTCTCTTTTGCTGCGAAGCGGTTCGGCGACCGCTTAAAAATTTCTACAGCTCCCCAAAAGTTAGTTTGTTGGCTTTTTATTATCGCTGTTTTTGTGTTATTTCTTATTTGGAATTGTTTTTTTTTTGTGGATTTTTGGTTAATAATCATCATTGGTTTGCCTTTGCAGTTGCCCAACACAAAGTTGCCGCGCGAGATCTACGTTAAAGCGGAGAATAGCGGGGAGATCAACGTCTTCCTCTGCCATGACCAATCGCCAGAGAATTCGCCAATTGCGTCAGGCGATGGCTACGTCAGATCGTCAGCCGGAGCCAGTGCCGGAGGCAGTGGCGTACGGACGGCTACCTCCACACGACTGCATCCGCTGACAAATCCACGGCTAAAGGATCCGCTCTTTAACAATATCGATGCCATGAGCACGAAGGGATTAGGTGGGTAGTCATTTTCTCGCTTTAAATATGTATTTAATAATATTTTATTTTGCATTAAATTATTCTAGGTACTGCACCATACCGCTCGGCCCGCAACCTCAGCAAATCGATCGAGGATGCCGGCAAGCAACAATCCCAGCCTGAATATAATAACATTTGTGATATTGCGATGACGGCCCAGCAGCAGCAGCATCATCATCATCATCAGCTCAACCAGCAGCAACAGCAGGAGCCAACGGAGGAGGATGATGTCGATGCGGAGCTGAGCCAGTTGGTGCCGACGCTAACAAATCCGGTGGTGGTGCGACACAACAACAATCAGTTCCTCCAACAGCAACAGCGGCATCAGCAACAGCAGAACACCATCCAGGAGCTTTTTAGCAGCTTAACAGAATCCTCGCCTCCAACGCCCACCAAGCGACGTCGGACAGCAGCGGCCATAGCACCAGCAATGGCAGCGGGCAGCGCAACAACAACAACAACAACAGCAACCACTACGCTTAATAGTCATAACAACAACAACACCAATAACAACCATAGCAGCAACTCCCAGAACCCAACAATAAGCTACAGCGGCAACAGTCAGCGACGCAGCGATGTGCCCATGTATAATTGTGCAATGGAAGATGCAACCACAAACTC
This sequence comes from Drosophila kikkawai, assembly GCF_030179895.1. Taxonomy (NCBI): domain Eukaryota; kingdom Metazoa; phylum Arthropoda; class Insecta; order Diptera; family Drosophilidae; genus Drosophila; species Drosophila kikkawai. The sequence goes on along the minus strand of NC_091731.1, from coordinate 16,202,740 downwards.
TGTGGCATCAGCAACAGGAGCAACATCATCGAGAGGAGAGGGAGCAACATCCTCGGCGATAGGCTCGCTGCAAATGCAATTCGCTGCCGTGGCGGATAGCAGCAGTAACGGCGGCGATGGCGGTTATGGCAGCATCGCTGGCGCTGGCGCCAAAACTGATGATACCCATCAGCCCTATCTGCCGCCCGACTGCGATGCGAACAGTAACAGCAGCAATGTCACGCTCCAGGGCCTCGATGCGCTCTTCAATGACATTGGCTCGGACTGTAAGTATTTTAAAGTAGCCATTAAGTGCCTTTCTCTTTCCTATCAAGCGGTCAAAATAATAGTTTGTTGTTTAAAGTTATATTTATAAAAAAACAATAATCATGTTTTGCTTGAAACTTTTTAACAATATTTGTTTAAAAATAATATGTAAAGACTAATTGTATAATTCTTATATGGTTATATTTTTTGTAATGTCCAGTAAATATGGATTTTCTGATGCAAAAAAGCTCACTTATTTAAATTTCGGTTCTTATCAGAATATAAAACACTATTATTTTGACTGCAATTGTAAATATTACTCCCCTGATCGATCGATCGCGCTTTTGCAATCGCCGCCCCACTCATCCATGATCATTTCTGCATCCGCCTGAGTTTTTTTTTTTGTATCGTCGCCATGTAAATAATATCCTACAAAACATCGTAATCTGCGTATAAATAACAGCTACATATACATGGATTTATTCGAGTCCAAAAATCTAAGAGGCGCACTTGTCAAGAACTTATTCTGTGACCTGCGTGTATTTCAAAGCCGCATCACAGTCTGAGTTCTTGCTGAGCGTGAAATCAAATCCTCACAGCAGCATAAATGAAACCGAATATGAATAAATTGAACACCAAAAAGTGAAATATATATTGTATTTTCATTTGCAAACATTTCGGCCAACGAGAATCAGTTCAAAATTGACAATTTGATTTAAATTAAACTTTTGTTTTATGTAATTATAACAGTTTTTGTTTTATATGTTTTCTGTTATACTAACCACATAAAGTAATTTTATTTTATTATAACAAATTAACTATAAAATCCCCAATAATAATGCAAAACCTAAATAATTATAACAGTTTTTGTTTTATGTGTTTTCTGTTATACTAACCACATAAAGTAGTTTTATTTTATTATAACAAATTTAACTATAAAATCCCCAATAAAAATGCAAAAACTAAACCATCCAAACCCATTAACCCATCAAGTTTGACATTGTTTTGTAAGTGTTTTTCAAATAATTTCAACATGTGTTTTACATTATTATTAACCAATACCCATACACACACACATACTGCTGCTCACATCAACATACTTCTGCTTCTAACCATTTTACTAATAACAAAAAATTACAACAACAGTAATAATAATAACAACTAAGCATAAATGTGTATATATATATATATTATGTATCGACATAACCCGACGCCTCGTCAGCAAATTCGTTCGTCCTCTCGTGTCAAATTCATTTTGGAACTGAATTCTCGTGGGTCTGCAACTGCAACAACACTGACCGCTTCCGGGGGCCAATTGTTCATATTTGAGATTGAAATTTTGTAGCACCATGAGATTCAGCTCTGGCGTGAATTTCAAAACATGCATCCACCAAAACAACATCTCTCGCTCTATTCAGCTCTCCTCTATTCTCTACTCTGCATAAAACATGTATAAATGTAACCTCGGCAAAAGAAAAATCAACATGCTGAATATCCTCAAACTCAGCCGCCATTAAATGCCATTCATCTGCCCAAAAAATTGGAAGCAAATATTACATTTTTCACATTTTACATTTACAGATTTCAGCAACGATATTGCCTTCGTGTCCATCAATCCGCCGGACGATAATGATTATCCGTATGCGCTAAATGCGCACGAGGGCATCGATCGGCTGTTTGACTTTGGTTCGGATGCCTATGGACCCTAAAAAGAGACGTCCATCACACAACACCATGCATACACACAAAGCACACAGCAAATGTATCTAAAAAAGAAATTGGGATTCTTCTGGGGGGTGTTTATAATTTTAAATTATATACGAAATGGCAAAAAAAAAAGAAAACAAAAAACAAGCAAATTACAAATTTATTATTAAATTATATAAATTGCAAAAACAAACTAAAAATCCAAAAAGAAAACAAACAAAAAAACAAAAATCAGCTACAAAACTTAATGAAACTAAGTTGTGTGTACAAGTTTTAAGCGTAAAAATATTATACATACATTTAAATTTATAACCCAAAACTAATTTAAGCAAAACACAAAATCTACTTTACGAAAACAAAAAAAAAAACTCAGCCTCACAAGGAAAATCGAAGAAGGAAGCAGGAGAGCAACATTTTATAAGCAAATTACATTTTAGCCTTAAAACAAAAAACAAAAGATAAATATATCAACAAAAAGGGATAGGAATCAGGAAAAGTAACACATCCCTTTCCATATTCATCAATCCAATCTCTTTTTTTGTGGGCTTAAAAACTGTCTGTAAATTAGTAAAAGCAACACACACAATTTTTAAATAGAAAACAAAATAGTTATAAAGCCAATCAATAATATACAGATTTGTAAACAAAGAAATAAAAAACAAAATCAATTTCAAATTGTAAAAAAAAAAATGGAAGACGTATGTTTGCTTCAGCAAGAGGAACGAGAAGAAGACACAACTGGGCCCCCGTAATTACCCCAAAAATCCACAAATATATCCCAAAAAGTAAACCCTATCTTCCCATCGTCCTTCCTTCCTTCTATTCTTTCTCTACTGTTTTTAGTTACGCATGCAAAAACATAATTTGTCATCGTCGTCTTTCTTCTGGAATTTATTTCATTCGCTTGGATTGATTGATTTTTAATTATTAATATTATTAAAGCTATATAACTATGTATAATAATTTGTTATTGTTATAAAATTTACAACTATAAACACACACACACACACACACATGGGCCCAATAGCAGTTTATATTCATAGAAGCCAAATCATCCCACAAAAACAAACAACAACCAACCACTTAACAGAGTCAACTACAAAGTACATAAATAATTATTTAAAACTCTCGCCTAGAAGTTATATATATTTAAATAATGCAAACCACAACAACAAACAAATCATACAATGTAAAAAAGATTAAAAAAACGAAAACAAACAAAGAAATAAATGAAAAAGAGAAACCACACTAAAAACTGAAACCCCTATATAACTGTACGTTTAATTTTTAAAAGAGAAAACACACATTTTGTTAGGTACTCTTTTCTTTCTTTCCAAAAATAAAAACAAAAAAAAACACCAGAAAAAAAGAAAATAAATATTAGAAGAAACAAAAAAAAAACTTTAAAATAAAAGAAAAAGTTTTAAAACCATAAATATATCTATTGTTTTAATTTTTTATGCATTTAAAAGAACAGCAAAATAACAAATAAATTAAAGACTTTAATTTATTTTAACGCAGTTTCAAACTTACAGCTTTCATTGATTAATTGGATTGCTAATATTATACTGTTATACTCTTGAAGGGTATTTCGAATTTTAGTCGGAATTCAATTCATTATTTATTTTTTTATTCATAATTTTATTATTATTATTTTTGTTTACTATAATTTTGAATGGCAAAAAAACAAAACTAAAAATTTAAATTAAAATAAATAATTAAAAGGAATTATTATTAATTATTTTTTAGCAAAGTTAACACAGAGCAGCGCCACCTATCAATCGATTCCTGTGCAGCGCCATCTAGCCGATGGTCCGTTCAAATTTCGTTTAGCTATATAGCTAAGCAGGTTTAGGTATATAGCTCAAAGCGGGAATGCCACCTCCGCTGACTGGGCACACTAAAAAGAACTGTAAAAGGCGTAGTGTATCTGAGCAAAAATGCGGGATTACCCAAAATAAACAGATAAAAAAACTAAATTCCAATTGAAAAAATCTAAGAAAAAATCTGATTTTAAAAATATTATTTTATGTGTTTTTTTTCTTTTAATTTTAAGTATAAAATATTAAATCGATCGGGACAGATGCAGTTAATTCCACTTTAAATCAACGCAGCACAGAACGTCCTACTCAAACTGAACTTAATACTAATATTAATCGAAAACCTTCGATAAACGTTTCCCAATTTAGTGCCAAATTATTTTAAGCTTTTGTTACACAATTTCAAAAAAGATTTGTAAGTTTATTGCTCTTTTGGCATATAGATACTTTTGTTGCCATTCAAATGGAAAAATACTACAAAGTATTTATGTGTGGTATCGTAAAATATAAAAGTAGCCCAGCCAGATCTAGTGGGAAAAACCCTAAAACGGCAACACTGCCATTCATGTTTAACGCCCGCTCAATTTGGGAATTCCATAAGCAAAACCCTGTTAACGAGTCAAATTCTGTATCGAGAGCATTTCTATGTTAACTAACATTTTGCTTTGAAATTCAGAGTGACCAAGGGGGAGATAACAACAAAATTCACATTTCTCTCTCGGTTCGGTTGCAACGGAGCCGAAGGTGCTGTTGTTAACAGTTTCGCTCTCGAACATTTTACATTCTACATGAGAATTCGACCCAAGCCTGTAAAACCTTCTTTTGACATTTTACTTTGAAGTTCAGAGTGACCATGGAGAAAATACCAAATATCGCAATTTCGGTATTTTGATACACTTACATTTTTACACTCTACATGAGAATTCGACCCAAGCCTGTAAAACCTTCTTTTGACATTTTACTTTGAAGTTCAGAGTGACCATGGAGAAAATACCAAATATCGCAATTTCGGTATTTTTATATACTTACATTTTTACACTCTACATGAGAATTCGACCCCAAAAACGAGAATTCGACCCCAAAAACGAGAATTCGACCCCAAGCCTGTAAAACCTCATTTTGACATTTTACTTGAAATTCAGAGAGACCAAGGCAAAAATATCGAAAAATATCAAACAAAAATATCGCGATTTCGATATCGGGCCAATAATATCGAATGGCAACACCGAAAAGGCGCGCGCGTTTTTTCAGTTTCCAAAAATTTTCAGCAAGACAACGTCGCGCACGCTCTCCGCCGGAAAACGGAAAATCAAAGGCCAGATTCGTCGCCTGCCGCTGTTTTTAAATTTTCCTCCAGGTGTGACTGGAACACTGTTTTGCTTTTCGAAGGAACGTCGGGGACCGCGGAAAATAGGCGCTCGTATGAAACGAAACAAAAATATGCGCCGAAGGTGATAGTGGATTGCCGATTATCTGATACTGGCAGTGTGTGAAGGCAACGGATGCGGTGTTTAGTGCACTTTAATGAATGGGAAGAGCGAATCAAAATACCAGGAGGTGTATTTGTGAAAACCCGGGGGAATATACGAAATTCCAAGGAATACAAGTGCGGGCGTTTTCCCGAGCTAGTGCCCAGTGTATCAGTGTGTGTGTGTGTGCGCGAGATCTACGGCAAATAAATAAATAAAATAGTGTACACAGGCTCACAAATATATATATATATACACACACACATGCGGAGCATGTTGTGAAGTTGCGGCGCAAAAAGAAAGCACGCGAATAAAACACAAGAAAATTTTAATTACGCCTGCGTCTGGGAAAGTGCGTCGTTGTGTTTTGAAATCGATACCAAAATAAAGTGAAAAAAGTGACGAGGACGGGGAACAACAAAAACAACAATGGTTAACAACAATCACGATGCAAAGAGGTAAGTTAGCATGAATTAAAGAAAATTAATAGAAACATCAAAATCGACAAATGGTAGTGAAAACGTAACTAGAAAAATACTCGACTGAAATTACTACGCAGCAGCAATTTATGCCAAGTTGTTTTTGCTCCCGTCTCCTTCCCTCCTCCCCCTTTTACGCGCCCTGTCTCTCTTGTTCTTGTTCCGCTTGTTGTTGTTCCATATCTATCATATCTTGGGCCTGTTGTTGTTTCCTCCTCTTCTTCTTTGCGCCGCTTTACGTTTTGTGAATGAGCAGCGCAGCCAGCATTATTCGCTGGCTCTCGCTCGCACTCACCCTCTTGGTCGCACCCGGTTGCTCTCACTCCCTCTCGCACTCAGCTCTCTCTCTCTCTCTCTCTCTCTCTCTTCCTCTGTCGCGGGCGGAGAGCAATGCCTGCGCCTGCGTGAGAAGAGAGAGCAACCAAAATATATAAGAATGTCGATTGCTGCCGGTTTCTTTCGTATTGCTTTGTTGTTGTTGTTTTTATTGTTGCACGCATTTTGTGGTTCAGATAAATTACCAATTAAAGAAATCCCGCATTAGGCTAATGTTATTGGGTCTTAAAATATGTGTTCAAGTACAAGATTGCATTTTCATTGAACAATTAATTAAATTGTACATATATTAATATGCTTTAAATAGAATTTTTAAAATTGTTACAGAGACTGGTATTTTTCTAATCACCAAGAATAATAAATATTTTTATTATTACCTTCTTATAAATCTGTATTATTGCCTTGCCACCTCAATTTAACCCGTCTGTAACAACATTTGTAATAATTTGTCTCATCAATGTTTTTTGTGCCTAGTCACCTGTTGATTTTTCAAGGTTTTTGTTGATCAGTTTTTTATAATTATTGTTTTAAAATTTCTTGTTGGATGAAAATGTTGTTTACGCTGATTTTAATGTGCTTAATTAACTACAAAGGCGCGCAGCACATAATTTCATTGGCTGTCAAAATGGCATGACGGTGCAATTTTCGTTCTGTTTTTGGTTTGTTTTCTCAATTATTATGACCAAATTCTTGAGTTTCAGAATTCCAAATAAAAGGATGTGTTCTTATATGCGATTGTGTTTTTTTTTCGATCAAGCTTTTGTATCTGTGAAATATTTGTGAAATTTTTTGGTGAAAATAAGTCCTTATGACTATGTTAGGTTAGTCTTTTCAGTGAAATGATGGAATGGAAATTAAAGAGTTTCTGTTCTTAAAAATATCTTGAAATGTATTTATATGTATGTATATAATACTATAATATATACATACCTATGTGCATACATATGTACCACCTTAGTTCAAATTTTTTCAACAACATACATACATAGATACAAATGTATATATGTACATACATAAGTATGTAGGTACATCCATATGTAAATTCTTGCCTCAGCATTGCCGATAGAATTCCCAACGGAGGTTTTGGCAAAAAGTCCAGTTTTGATCTAAAGCCCTCAAAAAGCTTTTATTTAAAACTTAAATTGATTATTTTTATATTTTTACAATATGAAAGATTGCTGAACAAGGAAACTGTATTGAAATGAAACCGTACTTAGTGGGAAATAGAAAAGGCATTTACACACTAATAACTGGCATTGGGGAAAATATGTATGTACATACATATGTACATATACATACCATATACAGTCGGTTAGGAGGTAGTTAGTTTTTGGGGAAGGTGGAAAGTGGAATTGGGAGGTGCTCATGGGGGATGGGTCTGTCTGCTAATTAAAAAGCATAAGCACTAATTGGCATGCCGCTGCGCTTGTTGTTGGAGCTACTTCTGGTGTGCCTGCCCACTTGCTGTGCTCTTATTATATTCGCGTTATTATTGTATAATAAGAGAAAAATGCCATAAAAAACATTGGAAGGTGGGGTTAGTAGCAGTATAACAACAACAAAAATAGCACCGCGAAAACAAAACAAAAATAAAGGGATCCAAAAATTGCGCATTTTTTGTATTAATCATGCTATATTTTTGACGAGGCCCGCGGAATTTTGGCCAATGTATGTATTTGTATTTGTGCGTAATTTATTTATTTTTAAATCGAGTTTGCTTGCGTATACGCTAGTGTGTAACCATAAGTGCCAGTGTGTGTGTGTGTGTGTCCGTGTGTATTTGTGACAAAAATAAGTCGCGGCAAAAACAAATTGTCGAAATAAAACCAAAATAAAGCAGAACGGGCAGCAGATCTATAGAGAGGATGAGGCAATGACGGAACCCGGGCCAAGTTTGTTGTTTTTCTCATGTATTTTTATGATTTCTGTTGTTGTTGTTGTTACTATTGTTGTTTTCTGTTCTTTTTTTTGTGTGTTATTTTTGATATATTTTTTATGGTGTGAGGCAAAAACCGGAAATTGTTTGTCCGGCTATTGTTGATGACGTATGACCATCCTCTACTCATTGGGAATTTTTGGCGCATAATTTGGGCACACTAATTAGCAGCGTCGAAAAGAAACGAAAAACAAAAACACACTGATACAGAGGATAAAAAAAAAAACATTGAAATATACAATGTATTGAAAGATGATTATCCTGTAAAAATAACATCAGAGATTTTTACTCAACTTATCTTTAATACCCCTATTAAAACAATATAAAAACCTTTAAATTACATTAAATAATTAAATAACATTAAAAATAAATAACAATAAAATCACCTTAAATTATTTAATGGTAATGTTACGACAAATACTAAACAATGAAGCGAGCCGTTTAAAACGAGTAAATAAATAAAGAACTAATCCAAATATGAGTACAATTACATTCACTTGAAGTTCGTGTAAACTGAGATGACGAAACCCCGTCAAAAAGGTATAAAAATACAAAAAATTAAACCGAAAATTCGACAAAAAGCTTTGACCACATGCGCGCATGCTAGAATGAGAGGCCACGACTGCTGAAAGAGAGTGGCCGGTGATAAGCTCCTACGTGTGTGTGTGTGTGTGTGTGAGTGAGTGAGTCGAGCCGAGCGAGACAAACAGACAGGTGTCATTGACCTTTTTCGCTGTGATGGCACAAAAAAACAACAACCCACACACATTACTACATATACAACCAAACCATTTTGTGTGCACTTTTTTCAGCTGCGTTTGCTTCTCGCCTTCTCTTTCCCACAGCCGGCTTCATACGTTTCTTGTTATTGTTTTTTTTTTTTTTTTGCTCTTGCTGTTTATGCTGTGAACTGCTTGGCCTTGAACTTAGACGCGCGTCTTCTAATCGCTCCCCACTCCATCTCTCCGCTCTTATTCCTCTGCCGCTGTATTCCCCCCCCCACATGCAAGCACGCATAGCAAGTTTATTGCTCCGTTGATTATAATTGTTGTTTTTGTTTCCCTTGCTCCTTTTATGTGAAGATTTATCACAATTTTTGGTCAAGAAATTTAAAGCAAACGTTTTTCGCAATATAATAACATAATATAATAAATAAAGATAAGTGCATTAATAAATATATCAAATAAAAATTATTAATGCATTATCTATTTCAAAGTGTGGAAATAATAATAATGTTATGCTAAAAACTAAATAAATAGTAATTAAGTTATAGGGGACTCCAGGTCAACCCGGTTTAATAAATAAAATTTTTAAAAACTCGACAAAATAAAAGATCTTGTCAACATAATTACGATCTTCTAAGTGACGACAATAACTTGTTGGGAATTTTAGGGCTCTCAGCCTTCTTGCTATTTTTTTTTATTGCTATTATGGCCAGTAGCCAGTGAGACACCCCACATTTGGGATCACAAGCCTAAATTGGTAGCAATTACGCAATCATTGTTGCTTATGCCATTCATTTTTTTTTCATTTCGCAATGCAAGGTATTTATTTGCGGTATGACTCAACTTGTTTTCGTCGAGCCGCTTTTAATTGTATTTTTTTTATTTGCATTCGCCTCGTGGAAAATCGAATGAATCGGAATTCAATGTTCCAAGAACTGTTGGCGAATGCAAAAAAAAAAAAACAGCTATGTATGATTCACATGCGCATCCGCGTACAACACATTGCCGCAGCGGCATCAGCGTCCAGTCAACCGCAGCGCCACCATCATCGCATCATCCGTCGCCCCAACCCATCCTCATATGTAAGTTGCTGTTGCTCCCGAATCTTATCGGGAGCGGGGAGTCTAAGGTCCACGTAAATAATACCCAGTACCCAGCACTAGCGGCAGCAATAACAATATTAGCAAGAACACGCACACTTACGCACAGCACACAACACATGACATAGTCGACGTTCTTCAGTTGGTCGTATGACGAGGGTGCCACCTCTCCCCCAGACCTCCCACACCGCCCACTCGGCTACGCCACCACCAAAGTCTGCAGTCGCCTACGCATAAACACACCACATAAACGACAGCTGTGGCCAAATGAATAGATCTATTCATCTGTTATAAAACTTAAGAAGGGATGGAAAAATATTCAGATTTATTGCAATTAAATATAACATTTATTTAAATTTATTCACTTAAATAATTTAAAAAAAAAATTCTTAATATTTCCTAATATGGTGTATAAATAGTTTTTATCTATTATCACCCCTTTTTTTTTACATGGTGCTACATTTTTGGGCGCAACCGTGCCCAGCCATTTCTCTGCACAGAATTATGGATTTCACTATGTGATTTGAAGAACAGCAATAACAGAAATATTATTAGGAAAAGTAAAGTATAATGGCAACAACAATAAAACGCTGGTAAAAATGGCAAACTAAAGCTGGAAGGTATTTAAGGGGGTGACAAATGGGAGGGTGGTAGACAGGCGATGACGTGGTGTTTATATTATGGGATGGATACGGGGGATCTTGTGATCACTTCTCGTGGAAGTTGAGGTGTTTGTTCGGTATCTTACTTGGCGACACACTGAACCGTATTATTTATGTACAGACATATGTGTGCACATACATACATACATATATGTACACACCCACATGAATCAACAATTGGCCAATGGCAAGTTGTTTGTTTTGATGTTTTGATTCCAGATTATGGGCAATCTCTCCGGATGGTGACTAAGGATTAGGCGCTTATCACGACCCTTGAGCAGCAAAAGTTATACATTTTTAACCCAGCCATTATAAATAGTATTAATTGTTTTAAGGTTTAAATTCATATTATTCTTAAATCCAGAAATTTAAAGTTTTCAGTATCAAAAACACCATGAAGATATACATATCTAAATAATAATGAAATAATAATAATATTAATAATTATACCTGTGATTTATTTTTCTTAATTTGCAACAATGTTAATTTAAATGTTTTTGCCTCTGTTTTTCTTTGGGTATTATCTTTTACGATCGCGTTTTATTTTTGTGTGTGAGATAATATTAAAATCCCACAAATACTCATTTAAACTAGAAATAAACCGGAAGAAACTCAATTTCTGGGCAATTGGTACTAAAAAAATAATAATAAAATTATAAATAACGTTAATGAGCGATCAATTATAAGAGCTTAATAGACTGACATTAATATGCATGCATCTTGTATTAAAAGTATTATTTTATTGTTCAGATTCGTGGAAAATTATATTGTTTATTTAGTTTTTCTTTTAAATATTTAATATCCTGTTTACGCAATTCCGTTACAAAATCTTGAACTCTATAATAAATGAAGAAGCAACAAATGCCTGTGCCTTACTTGTTATTATTGCCTTGCCCATTCTCTTTGACAATTTTAATATTCGCTCGTTTTCTTCTATCTTGCTCGCTCTGCTTATTGTTTTTGGTTTTTCAGCATTTTGCTTTGCGCAGTTATTTGTTTTTCTTGTTTTTAAAGATTCCGTTTTCGTATTGACATTCGTTTATTATTTTCCGTTGGCAGTTTGTGTGAGTATTGGTGCAATAAACAACACACGTGGTTGCATTTCTACGAATGCTATCTCTCTCCGACACCCACGCTCTGCGGGCATGAGAGAGAAAGCGAACCTGAGAGAGAGAGTAATAGAGAGAGCTCTTCTATTTTGTTTTTGATAAAGTGCGTGCTGCTGTTTGTCTTTTTATGGTGTTGTGATGCCGCCCATGTGTTAGTGTGTCTGGCTGTGTATTTGTGTGTGGCGCTTGAAACATGGTGCCGACGTCGCTGCTGGGTGGGCGGTCGGCTGCGCTTTTTTTTACTGCCTCTTTATAGTATTTATAGTCATTTTCATAAACATTACGAGATAAGCCGAACGAACGCCCGCCCGCTCACTTTTCCTAGACTTGCTTTTACCGGCCCGAAGCTGTATCGCTTTGTGCTTAATGCTTTTCGCATATCTAACGCAGAGCTGACCACACAAGCACCCGGAACCCTTGGGGCTTTCTCACACAGTTGGCGCACGAAGATCGCTAAAAGCTAAGCCAGTGATTCGGCGTGAGAGTACATTCTCTCCCCTTAGAGCAAGTGGTTCTGTCACGACTTTAAGTGCATTCACACCACATTACCAATTTTCCTAATTTTCTTTTTGGCCAACAACTACATTTGATTTGATAAAGTTTCCATTATCTATTATTTACATATAAATTTATTGTATTTATTTTTGTTTATTTAGGCTTTTTGATGTGCATATCTTTTGATTGGCTTTCTGTTTTTCCTACCGCACTCGAATTGTTAATGCTAATGTCATTATATTTGTTTCTTTTTGGAATCATATTTTGTTTAGCTTCTTTTTCTAATCGGCGGGGGCGTCAACACTCAACAATGTTGCGAGTTATTCGCTGCCTCATTCTACGGTGCGTTCTTTCGCCCGTGAATGACCTTCGGCTGTCCCGTTATTTTGTTTGTTGTCATGATCGTTGATCTGAAGATTGCAGCACGAGCTCAATAATAGACAAAAATATGTATCCTATCCATTTGGTTTTAATGGTAAATTGAACTCTTAACATAATATAAACTGTGTCAACTCTAGAGAAAATACTTATCTAAATTATATAAATCTATTAGAAAAATCAAAACGCGAGTCTGGTCTTAAAGCAACACTATTCAACAAAACTACAGAAAATGACTATATAATGTATAATGTAATGTAGTCCAGTGAATTTCGATAAATTCAAATAAAAATACTGCATAAACAAATCGAGATTGTTATAAATTCTTTTTTGTATAGAAGCTATAAGAAATCTTACCGAAATTAAGGCACTTTACCGAAACTAGAATTATAACTCCATAAATTATACAAAAAAAAACCCATGAGTCCTTTTCTATATTGGCTTTAGAACAGTGCGGACGGGGATTATCAGGATTTCTATTTAAATCTTTATTCATGAAATACTTGTGCTGCTCAGGAGCTACTATTGCCCGTCACTGCGGTTTAACCTCACACGTTGTCACCTTTATTTATGGTTGTTGTCGTTGTTGTTTTTCTCATTTCCATTGAAGTGGAAAAGTGAGTGAGGGAACACGAACGAGAAACCTGAAATAAAACCTTTTTCGCCAATGATGATCTTCTTCTTGGCGTTCGTTCGTTGAGTTTTTGCTCATTAAATTTTACACTATAAACTCGGGATTCAAGATATTTCTTCTTGGGTTCGTTTGGTCTGTGTTGTTGTTGCTGGTGCTGTCCTGTCTGTTTTTCAAAATGACGTGTGTGCGCTCGGGAAGTTGTTCCCAAGTGTTTTCGTGGAAATTCCAGGCCACAATGTTGTCTTGAACTACTTCATCATCATGTAAATTGTAAACTGAACTCGAAACCCAACTCTCTACCTCTTTCTCTCTCTTTCTCTGTGCCTCTTTTGTTGTTTGCCTGCCTCAACAACAGAAACTCAAGCCGTAAAACAACAACAATAACAAGTTAAGCGACGAAGAAGACATTTTTATGATTTTATTTTAACTGTACTCGTAAATTTAGCGATTAGTGGACGCGCACCGCTCTTCACTGACCATTCCTCTTCTTGGCGCTTTCGCGCGCTTCTTTCTTGGCCACTGGTTCCACCTCCCTCTTCATCTCCACCTTCTGGTATACCTTTTGTTTATCCGCTCATCCGTGTCCTCCTTCTCAACATCTATCCATACGTGCATATGTTCATACATAGCCCCTCCAGTCTCTTTTCGCGTGCTTAACGCGCCACTCCATATACCATACATCGTGTTACCCGGTACCCTCTACGGAGAGTTCCATAAAAAGGCAAAGGGTATTTGCAACATTAGGAGTTTCTTACAAGAGGATAGAAGTGCAACCAAAAATAGAGTTTATATTCAAAAATATTATTTAAGGATTTGTAAGCTTAGTAAAACTCGCTTTTTATGCCCTCACAGTGCAATGATAAAAGGATAGTATTTTTATACTCTAAAATCCATCACCCATTACCAAAGGGCATTAAAGCTTCGGTATTGAAACAAACCAACCATCTCAGTGGCTGCTGCTGCGGCGCTGCTCCTTTTAACCATTGTCGCTGCTGCAAGGCCTTTGTTACCCCCTCGACCGCGCTCCACAAACAATGAGACGGCGGCACTCGGCAGACAAACAGATCGAGAGCGAAATGGCCAACAGGAGGAGATGGAGGGGGAGCTAGGGCCGCGCGGACGGACGGCCAGAAGAAAGGCCGCCGTCTGGCCAAGAGAGCTCCACTCGTGTCTGGAGCTTCTCCTGCGCCTGCCCCTGCTGCATCCACTTTGTGTCACTGTCTGTCTGCTGATGTTTGCTTTTGCAACTTTGTTGCACAAGTTTATTTTTAGACACAATTCCACGATGTTCCGCTTTTTCCGTCCGCCTACCATGCTGACGCTGCACATTGGCCATTCAGTGTTGGACACTGAACATTGGGATTGGCCCAAAAATCCTCTGGTTCGCAGTCTTCACAATCCTTGTGTTTAATTTTCGTATTTGAGTCTATCTTTCTTAGCGTCTCTAATTGAGACTGCTTCTAATGGGCTCTAAAAATGTCTATAATTAGTTTACGAACCAGTTTTGGTACAGCTTTATAGCGATAAAAGATTGACAACATTTTTTATTTGGCTATAAAAGTAAGTAATTTGTTGTATTTGTTATTAAAAAATTTAAAATCATTTGTGAAATATAATATTTAAAGAAAAAAAAACCCTAACAATGGGTTTTATGACAATTTTCTTTAACGGAATAAGAAATTTATTTTAATCTGATCTTCAATTTGAATATTAACTTACGTTAATTTTATAACTTATCAATTATTTATATATTTTGTTTATGTTTTTATATAAATTTCAATTACAACAGATAACTACACTTTTCTGTAAACTCCATTTAACAAAAATTCAACACAATGTGCTTTAACTGCATTTTATACCCTTTTTTCTGGCTTTTTATCTTTGCTACTGCCGCTGCTTTCTTATTTGTTTCGTGAGGTAATTAATTTAAGCGTTTTTTGTTTTTGTAGACTGATGCCGTTGCTGCAAAATTTATGTATTTATTAGCCCCCATGCATAGGCGGTGGCTTTAAATTTTAATGGTTTTTTAATTAGGCGGCGCCATTTGATGTTCGTTTTGGTTTTCAACCCTAAATAACCCCTTTCTTTCTCATTAGCGGCCCATTGGCACTAACTTAATGTGCTACCAACCAACGTTATATTCACAAAAATCTATAATCATTAGGGTATATTTACACTATTACTTAAAAATGTATCTAATATTTTATTATACTGTTAATTTATATCTAATTATTGGGAATTTATTGACAGGTTTATGGGAAAATGAAACTTAAATATTAAAAATGTTCAAGATCGATCATTATGGACGGTTTTTATATTTAATTGTATTTTAAAATAAATTTTTTTAAGCTTTACATTTGAAATTTTACAATAAATGCTTACTATATTTAAAAAAAAAAGGATTTATAACTTTTTAACATTTTAAATGTCGAACCCTTTAATTAAATTTTTTATTTATTATTATTTTTAATTTTTTCATTTTCTTACTAGTTATAATACAGACGAAATATAAAAACAAAAATATAGTTAAAGGCTTATGCATAGAAGAAATTACATATGTAGGTTTATTTACAGACCTAGTATTGGGGTTGTAAAATACTATATTACAACCACTACGTACTCAAAGTCGAAAACTACAACTGAAACTACTGACGTACAACCGCAGTTTTACAACTTTACTACCGCATATGTAATTTTTTATTGCAGCCCATTTAGGCGGCGTCGCTGCTTCCGTTGCTTCCCCTTCTTCCTCCTCTTC
Organism: Drosophila kikkawai; assembly: GCF_030179895.1. Lineage (NCBI taxonomy): Eukaryota > Metazoa > Arthropoda > Insecta > Diptera > Drosophilidae > Drosophila > Drosophila kikkawai. The sequence goes on along the minus strand of NC_091731.1, from coordinate 16,186,886 downwards.
CCCTTTGAGCCCCGTTTTTACGAGCTGTGTGCTGCTAGTATTTTTTGGTAGTCACTGTACCACATTGCGCCGCAACAACAATAAGGAAGAGAAGCAAGAAAACACCAGACAAGAAGGGCCAACGACACCGCCGACAACGTTTTCTGCACTCCTCGCTCTCCTCGCACACACATGCAAAACTCTCTCCCTCACACAGACATCCAGACGCATGCTTGTGGAGAAGAGCGAGACAGTGGTGCGCCTTCTTTTCCATTCATAAGCGACTGCATTTTGTTGTTGTTCCTCTGCTGGCGCTTCGTAAAACTGCAAAAAAAACATACATGTATATACATTTATATACAAATATATATATGTACATGGAGGCCTTCGTCTGTGAGAACAAATTTCTGTTATTTATGCACGCGCGGGGTAAAGTTGCTCTTTTCCGTTGTCTTGTTTTGTTTTTGTTTGAGATTGCAGTAGAATCCAAAAGCAGATTCATTTGTTTAATTTGGCTAACAGAAATGCATTCTTTCTTAACGTTTTGCACATGTACGAATATCATTTTTATCACTTTATACATAAGGCAAATGCTTCAACTCATTCCATCTTTTTGGGATCCTCTGCTCCTTCCTTCCTAGGCTTCTTCCTCCTGTTCGTTATCTTAGGCATGCGCTCTGTTTACGCTCACACGCTCTCTCGGTTCTCTGGCCCGTTTCCACGCGCTTTTTACTCACTGTCTGCCATTTTCCATCTCTTTCTGTCTGGCCTCCGCCTAACTGCTCTTCTACTATGTTGTTGTTATTCGCCTTTTCGTCCTGTGTGTTTTTATACCCACTGCGCTTTAGCACGTCTATCCGCAAAACAACAAAACGAGAGAGAAGTGGGAGGGAGAGAGCTCCGCATGCAGACGCCGACACTGTTCGCCTCTCGCTCGCACTCCCGGCGGGCCGTTATTAGATTTCAGTTTGTTTTCGTTCCCATTCGCATTCGTTTTCACAAATTGCGCTTCGCGTCATTTTTCGGGGTCAACGTCATCTCGAGGGTTGCCGGCTCGCTGCTGCTTCTGCCGGCGTCGCTGTCGACGCCTCTGTTGCGCTTCTTGCACGCTTGGCATTTTTTGTTCGCTTCGATTTTGTGTTTTATCTCTCTCACCGGTGTGCAAGCGTTCTCTCTGGTCTTCTCTCTCTGTCGTTTGCTGCTGCAGCAAATTTTTATTAAGGCCAGCGACGCGCCTCTTATTTGGCCGTGTATGCGCTCGTATTGTATGTGTGTGTGTGTGTGATTTGTTGTCTTGACCAAAATAAATTTTTGGCTAAAAGCTAACATTTAAATTGGAAAGCTAATAATTAGACTTTTGGAAATTAAAATATGTACATATATAGCTTGTGTATGTGAACTTATTTCTTAGCTAACTAAAAAAAGTATGAATTTTTATTAAACTTTCTTGAACTTGTTTTTCCATTTTACGAACATTTGAAACCACTGCTTACAATTAAAACGCAGAATCCAAAATATACATACAGGCAACTAATTTATTTATTTATTTTCGCTTTAGTTCAGCGCTTTTTTCCCCCTCTCATTAGTTTTTCCTTGCATTTCGCGTGCCGCACACAACACCCCACGTGACTTACGGGAGGGAAAGAGAGAGAGGGAGAGAGGGAGAGTGATCGGCAGAGCGAGAGAGACGCTGTCTGTCTGGCCTCGTTTTTTGGAATGAATGTTTGTGGTGGAAGGGGGCTGGAAAGGAGATGGGAAAGGAAGTGGGGCGGTGGGCGGTTAGTGCACTCAAGAGGGGCGTGACGGCAGCTTTTTGATGCTTGAACTGCGCTTGTTTTTCCTGCCGGCGTTGTTTTTGGAGATGTTGTTGTCCGGCGCAGACAGTTTTTTACCCATTAAATTCAGTTTGAAGAAGATGTCTTCGATTTGTGGAAGAGCGGAAATCCTTTTTCCTTGTATATTATTATAAAATAGTTTAATGTTGAGAAATTATTTAAACAATAAAATATTACTCATTTAAACTTATATTTAATCCTAATAAATTCTTAGGTAGACAATGAATGGATGATAGAGTAATATTTTAGTTAAAATTACAATAAAAAATGACACATAAATTAAATCATATTTTTACAAGAAATAGAGTAATCAGAAACTTATTTTGTATACCTAGCAAAACGGGAGTTTCTTATTTACATTTAGTTCTCCATACTTATTATTTTCTAAGGAAGGTAATCCAGGCGTCAATAGGCCAAGCTTTACAACTGTTTGTTTTTCCCCTCCTTTTTGGATAACGTTAAGCTTTATTCTTTATTTTTCAGCTACACTTTTTATATTTTGTATACATACAGATATACTATAGTTGCTGTTAGAGGAAAAGGCGTGGTCCTACTGAGTGCCAAAACAACATTTTACATTTTATGTAATATTTTATTTCTTTATTTAATATTTTATTTTTATAATTTGTGCTTTGCTGAGCAGTTTTTCTGTTGAAATCATTTCTATTAATTCGCGTGAAAGTTCAATGTTTTATTGTTGTCTGTTTTTTTTTTTAATGGGTGGGGCCTAATGGATAACCATACTGCAAGAATTGTAAGAGTCGAGCATAAAATTATGGCTTTTCAGGTGGATTAAAAGTTGCACGAATGCCATTTTTGCTCTGGCATTTAAGTAATTTTGTGGAATTTGTTAATTGGATAATGGTTTCGCTGGAGTTAGCTTTTAATGGGTTTGCAAAAAAAAGAGGGGCTTACATATGATAAATGGATATTTCACAGTTTTCTACACATTTTTATATATTTAAACTGAAATATACTAATTAATTAAATACAACTTTTACACTTTAAACTTTTTAAACTATACAAACTATATAAAATTATATGAACTTTGTTTTGGCTAAGAAAAAGATCGTTTTTAGCATTGTTATATATATTATCAAGAATTCTGACTTGAGAATTCCAGGTTCAATGCCTAACAATAGCTCGAAGGTGGTTATTAAATTATCTTTCCGCTGGTTTAAACTGTAGATTATCAAATAAAACCAAATTAAAAACTTGAACTGGTGCAATAAGTTTACAACTGTATGTTCCTTATATATAATTAAATACATTTTTAGTTGCAATAAGTTCATTCATATCAATAAACAATTCAATTTAGATCTATTCATTCCCAAATACATGGAATTCCTTTCTCATCGCCGTTTGCCTTTCTCTATTGCTCCCATTTCAGATCGCCGACGACAAAATGCATCATTGAGATCACGTGAAATGATCATCGAGTGCTGCCGCGCCAAGGTGTGAAAGTAAAAATCATGTGAAAAATGTGAGAAAAAGTGAGGAATGCTATGTGACAACAGGCACAGCCACAACCACAACCACAACCACAAATACTTGCCAACAAAAGATCAAGAGAGCAACAGCAGCGACAGCTACAACGAGGAAATCAAGAAAAATGATAACCTAAATAAATCAAATTGCTAGTCAAAAAGAAAAACCGAACCAAACCAGAGAAAAAGAGAGAGAGAGAGGTAATAAAGTTGTGTATAAGTGATACAAGTGCATTTCGTGAGCTTCTCTCTCCCCCAAATATTTTTCCAACTCTCTTCAATTCGTTTTGCCCCGAAAATTGAGTACTTCAAATTGGAAAATCTAAAAAGAAAGTGCAATTGTAGCAGGGGAGAAAAATAATAATACCGAAACGTGTAAATAACTATAAAGAAAAGCGAGATATTGAGCTATAAGGTAAAGTTATATTGCATTCTTTTTCTAACAAATAAATTTTTCTTTTTTATAAGAATTCTATAGAGGAACAGTTTTCTCTTTATGGCGAAAGGAAAGATAGCCTTGTTCTCATATTTATTTATGTATATATTTTTTTCGTTTTGTAATTGAAAAATGTTCCACTGTCTCTCCATAGTTTGTATACGACTTTGTCTCCATTTATCTCTGGTGCTTAATTTGTGTCACATTCCACCGAGGCTAAAGAAGTCGGGGACATTTTAAAAATTTTCCTATGAAAATTTATGCTGATTTGGGTGTCAATGGCGACTGTGTCTGACCCCAAAAGAAAGCTATAGAAAATGTGTGGGGGAGCCATGAGGATGTAGTTTTCCAATTCCGGATATATCATCATCCAAAGCTCCAATAGAATTTTACTTTGGTATTTGTTTCCGCATGGCCCAGTTCCAAATAACTCGCCAACAATAAATATTGGGAGAAATTCCGGATGGAGCCCAAGAGCCGGGAAAAATGGGGAGGTTGGTGGAGGCGGTAGCGTTAAATGGCAGCTGATCCTAAATAATGTGTAACAAATGGCGCGTCTGTCGCAACAACAACTGCAATAATAATAACTTAACAGCAGGCGGCAGTTCCAGCAGCGAAAGGAGAGAAAGAACGTGGAAAAAGTTGAGAAAAAATACCTTGATTGTGTAAATACCCTAGACTTTTTATAAGTTATTAGACAAACCTGAAAGAATCAACTTTTATTTTTAAATAATGTTATAATACGACATATTTTAATCCTTTTAATACAATGTAACTCTTCATATGGTTTCTGCTTTTGTAAAAGCATTTTGAATACTAATACTTGTTACAGACTCAAACTGCTAAAAGGGCTGTCGGCTGACTTAATATACACATAAATCAGGACTCTACTATTAGCACAAACAGTTTTTAGTTTAAAGACAAGTAAAAAGGCCAAAAAGCAGAAATTGAAATCTTTAGTACTAAAGTACTACTTTTTACCAAATTCGTACTTGTGAATTTTAGATGAATTTTATTTTTGTTAATTATAAAATAAGATGGAATCCAGACCAGACCAGTCAAAAGGTGGCGGCAATGGAAGTGCCTGGTTGCAGTCGCTCAATTGCACACTCACCGTCTGGGCATTTTCACAGTTTTAGAGACCGTAGAGCAGCACACCACAACTGCTCTTGAGACAACCGGCGAGACGGTTGACGACGACTTGAAGAGATGAAGGGGTTGCGGAATGTCTTAGTGTGTGCCACCATGTGGCATGCGGTATGTTATTGCAATTGCACTAACATATGTGTTGTTGTTGTTGTATTGCTCTAATGTATTTCTTGGCAAGTTGCTGTCATTGTATTTGCGCTGCTCTTATAGTTGTTGTTGCCGTCGAATTGAGTCTGGCCGGAAATAGTTTCAATTGGAAAGGCAGCCTAGCCGAAAGATCTGCTGCCCCAGTCACTGATAAAGCCCGTAAGTGGCTTCCATTCATGGGAATTAGGCTGAAAAAAAAACCTCTAATGAACTCATTTTGTGCCACATGGAATGAAAATACTTGTGTACTTACAAATTGTTTTAGGAAATCAAAAATATTAGTTGTAATGAGAATTTTTGAAATTATTAGGATATGTTTTATTATTTGGAAGTTGATGTACATACCTAATAACTTTAAATGGTGGTTAATGCTTTCATACTTTTAATAATCCTAGAAAATGAGGCCTTTCTTGTATCTATAAAGAAGAAAAAGCATAAATCAAACATTGAATATGATAAGATACATCCTAACTTGTAGATATTTCTATATTTTATTTTGAATTTAAATTAAAACGAAAGATTCCGCGTTTTAGTAGCCAGTTTATTAGCCGTTTACTACTTAAGGGTCGACTCTTTCCACACTTAAGCTGGAATTATGGGTGGCAACTGATGTTTTCCCAGGCTATTCTCTCAAAAAAAAAGAGTCTTTAAATGCTTCAAGGAGGACACCAGCATCTCCTACTCGTATTAAAAAAAAATTTAATGCCTTGTTGCAGTTTTTTATTTCTGTTTTCAGCTTGGGTTCATTTTGTTTTGCTTTGCTTTTTTTTTTGTTTTTTTGGTGCTTTAATGGCCAACTGGTTGCGTTGAGAGCACGTGTTGCCTGTCAGTCATCCAGCTCGTGTATTCAGCGAGTCAGTCAGTCACTCAGACGTTGATTGAGATAGCAGACGGTGACTTTGTTCCAGAAGTTGGGGAAAGAGATGATGAGGGGGCGTCTCGGTGTCTCGGCAGCATCTTGGTTTTGGGGCGTGCCCCTCGCTTCACATACTGATTTCCACACACAGGCGCGCATATTCTGTCAGTTGCTCAATGAGACGCACTTCCGCTGCATTTCCCCTCGCTGTCCCTCTCTTGCTCTTTCTATCTCTTTCCCTCTGTCGCCTTTCCGCCTTATTTCTATATTTATTTCCGTTTTGTGCGTGTGATTGATAGCTGACGACTGCTGCTGTGAGGCAATGATGTAAGCAGAAGTAAAACTGAACAGGAGATGAAGAGCAAGGGAGGGGAAAGATGTCGACACTAACAGGAGGCAGTAAAAAATTCATAAAAATAAATAATATATGATCTATGTATGCTATGAATTTCTAAGAGCTTACGTCACCCTGAAGTAAAAGAAACTGATTCTTGAATTCATGTTATGTTATAAATACAACTATGTATTTTAATCGAAGACATTTTTATACTAAAGCAATCTCATCTGTAACTTTAAGAAACCAGAAGAAAATTGTATATAAATTTCTTCATTTAGTAGAACCTTTCTCCATTTAATAGGACTCTTCTTTATTAAGTAGTACCTTTCTTTATATAGTGGGACCTTCCTTTATTTAGTAAGACCTTTCTTCATTTAGTATGGCCTTTCTTTTTTTATGAGGACCTTTATTTATTTATCAGGACTTTTATAAATGTATAGGACCTTTCTTTCAAAATTATTCACAAACAAACGCAAATTGGCGAAAAATAGTTACGAGTTAACTTTAATGTCATTTTAAGCGGATTTTCAACTTAGCTTTCTAATCATATTTATTGGATTTAATCTATAAATCTATAATCTATATATATAATCATCTGTATACTTTTTTGTAAATAAATCGTCTCTTAAGTATCCTAAGACTGTAGTCTTTTTGAATGAAAATTGATTAGTTTTCTTGTGAATACCATTGGAATCCCAACTGTATTCCGGTGACAGTTGACATGCCGTACCATTTTCACTTCCCTCCCCTGGTGGTACTTTCCCTGCCCCCAGCCTTCTTCTTTCTCTCTCTTTCTTTCTTGCACTTCTTCTCAGTCATCTCAGTTGTTGTATCCAATAAACTAGTAGCAACAGCTGCAGTCGCGGACGACAATCGAAATGCGAAGGGTGTAAAGTGGCGCTGCCACATTCCAATGTCTGTAGCTGCTTCCCTCCTCCTCCTCCTCCTCCTCCTCCTCACTCCTCTTTTGTAGTCAAGAATGCCGGAGATGAAGAAGACAACGAAGATGGAAGAGAAAAGAGGAAGAGGAGGAGGAGGAAGCAGCAGCAGCAGCCGCAGCAGCAGCAAAAGAAGCATTAATCGTGGCATCATCTCATCCGAGGAGAGTCTCGCCATGTAAAAATCACGTTTCGAGTTATGTGAACGGCGCGTGAATGAGTCGAAGTCCAGAGTTCGAATCGCTAAGGAGACAGACAGAAAGAGATAGAGCGATCTGAGCCAGAAAGAGATAGCTAAACAGCTGAGTATGCAGACTTGATCGCCGAGTGAGAGAGAAAGGAAATGGTCGCGGAATGTGTGAGCTTTGCTTCTAGAATTAACTCAATTCGCATGGAATTTTTTCTTAAATTTATTAAAGAAGTCATTTTAATGTCATTTTTTAATCAATTTGTTTACTGGTTAATAGAATAGAGATCTTAGAAACGCTATCAGTATGCGTATTAAGTCAAGCTTGGAGTCCATTAAAAGTAACAACTATCCCAAAGCAACACTAAAACGAAGAGCCTTTGTGGGACTCGTTGGGCGCCACTTATCAAATTATAACGAAAGGAGCACTGCCAAGTTTGACTCTAAAAGCTATTCAAGTGATTATTTTCTCTATTTTATACCAGTTTATCTATCAATATTACTATTATTTTTCAAAATACAAAAGGACCTAAAGAAAAATCAATAAAGAACCCCACATAAAAATAGTACCTTTAATAAAATAAAAAGTGATAAATTACAAATAATGTCGTAAATAAGTATACACCTTCTGTAATTTAATTTATTTCCCTTTTTTTATATGAATAATCACCAGGAACCGAGGCAACCCCTTCCAAATTGTTGCCGCCTTTTTGCAGTCCCACAACTCTCTTTCATTATAAAACCAAGTTTAATGGCCATCAATTAATTCTCAAGGAGCCCAGACAAAGGCTGGAAAGACCCGGCACCAAAGTCCGACTTTATGTGTGTCATTAGGGTGCATTTTGAGTTATGCACAAAAAAAAAAAAAAAAAAAATGAAGAAAACCCACAGAAAATACAAAAACCAGAGATATATGGGGTATAAAACAGTTCCGCATTCCACAATTGGGGAGGGGAGTCAGGAGCAAAAGAGAGACGAGGGCGCATGCGCAGCGACTGGGACAGAGAAACAGATGGAGACATACAATACGCAGATAGAGACAGGTAGAGAGAGTTAGAGAGAGAGAGGAAGGAAGCCAAAAGACCTCGACCCACACTCGTGTGGCGCCCATAAAAACGTCATCGTTGCACATAAAACTCGACAGCAAACAATGCAGCTTGCCATTTGGCGTCGTCGTAATAGTTTTTTAATTGCTCATAAAAGTCCACAAAAGTTCCTGGGTTTTTGCCCCTGAACTCACCCCGTTATGTACATGGAAAAAATGAGCAACAAATTATTCAAATTAGGGAATTTTTTGCCATGGTTTCAAGAATAACTTTTGAGCTTTACATAGTTTTAGTTTGCTTTACAGAATTTGCAAAACTCAAATTATTATTTTATATATTTGAATTTACGTTTATATTTTTTGTCTCAGTGTATATAACGTAAAAGTAACCCGTATATGGCAAGGTCTGTTGTCCGCTTGGGCCCATTAATCACTTGGAGTACTACAGGAGGCTGCTGCGATGGCGGAGACGCCACGAGAAATAACGCCACCAGGTAAAGCCAGAAAACCGTTAAGCGTATGCAACAAGATCGCCGCCTGTCTACCTCTTTGAGGTCTTAACATATGCGCATATTCCCAAAGTCGTTCTCGGCATACAACACGAGTAATGTGTGTGTTTATGTGGAGGAAACGGAAAGAAACGATCTTGCTATTGACATTGACAATGTCATTCTTTGGAAGCTGAGTTGGGTCCCAGAGGGTGTGGGAGGAAGTTCAGAAGAGAGCAGGCAGCTTATAACACAATCGAAGCTTTTGAAATCCCCTTGACTAGGTCCTTTTAATCGCAACACTACAATATCATTGGAATTACAGAGTCAAAAGTTACCCATAACCTTTTACTTATTGACTTAGGAGGATCAAAATCTTAAGTTCATTATCCTTACCTTTTAAGCTTCTTAATTATTATTTCATCCTCTGAAAGATCACATTAAATAATAAAACAATTTTTATATCTTGGGTAATATGTGTTTGGATGCCATCTAAGTGGGTTATAGACATTCATGAACTTGAGTTCATATTATTTATTTACTATAGTTTAAAATTATATTATTTTTTATTATTATTACTAAATTATTTGTTGGCATTATTTTCCTAAAACATTCTCTTTCTACAAGTATTTCCGTTGTTTTTCAACCTACTCACAAAGTTGTATTTAAAAGTGCACTGGATAGCGCTTTGTAGCGCTTACTATAATGGGAAACACATGCGCATAATGAGCTGGCACTTTTTACTACTAGTAGTTGCTGTTTAAGTATACCCCTTACTTGTAGATAATCAGGGTATATTCGATTTGTTGTCATGTTAATAGACATGTAACAGGTTGTACAGTTGTTATACATACCTTTAACCACTATCAACAGCCTATATATTCTAGCCTTGTCCTTGTGTATAGGTAGATTTCGGTATCTCCAATTTTTAAACCAAAGTCTTAGATTTTCTAGGGTAAAGGTTATTAAGGTTATTTCCAAATCATTTTTAAGATTGGAAAGACATCAAATTTGATGTTTGTTGTTTGTGTAATATATTTTTATGCATTCATAAGTCAATAATTTTGTGCTATTTTTGAGTAATCGGTATCACATAGTCGAGCTACTTGGCTATGACATTCTTTCTTGTTTTTTTTTTTCCTCCTCTCTTTGAGCCAAAAGGGGTTAAGTGTGGCGGAGGGGTTAGTGTGCTTGGGAGTTCAGTTCAGATTGGAATGTTGTTTATTGCATTTTCAGCTAAATGTCGCTGAGCCGTCGTCGTCTCTCATTGAAAAATAAATATCAGGCACACACATACTATGCATAATGACTGTGATTTTATGGCATACAAGTGTGTTTGTGTCTGTGTGTGGGTATTGGCATTTGGAAAGTTTTAGTTGCTCTTAGTTGGCCGCTTTTTATAGCCCCCAATCTGCAGCAGCAAGCTTTGAGTCATTGTGCCCGTTTTCTCGATTTGACATTGCAGCATTTTGCATTTTCACGCATCCGGGATACGACAACGATGATGATAATAGTAGTAGTAGTAGTAGGCTTAATGGTGATGATGATGTGACGAGGATTATCTTGCCTATTCCAGACTTTAAAATACGGTAATGATGATGATGGTGTTGCCAAGTTGGAATGGTATCTAATGGAACGGTATGTTTGGAATGTCTGTCTAAATATCTTCAATATGACCTGACATAATATTCTCTTTAGTTAAAATACCATTCGGCTTTATAGCCTTTCAAGCTAAAAGAATACCCGACACACATGACCCGATGACAAAAAAAATAAAACAACAAATTTATAAAAATACACACTCTTACACCAAGTCATTGAGTCTGCACTCACACTGACGTTCAAGCCTCTCACACAGATGTGTGTATATAAAATGCAATTACAATTACAAATTGAAATGCACAACAGATGACGACGACTACGCCGCCGCCGTTGTGGAGACGAGGACGTCTCGCTGCTATATTTAAACCAATAGAATATTTTTGCTTGGGCTTTTTCATCTGACGAAATTCGGTAGTTGCTCGGGTGGCATGAGCAGGTGAGCGGTGGAGCGGTGGAGGAGGAGGGGACAACACATCCCAATCGTGACGACGATCCACGAGACACGGGCACAGCTCGGGCTCTGCCTCTGCCTCATTGTCTCGTTGCTGACGTCGCTGTTGTTGTTCTCACTATTATTATTGCTTTTAGTGATTTTCTACCAGCAAGGGTATGTTTTTTTTTTTTGCGAAAATCTTTGTGACCGGATGATGTGACGTTTGATTTTCTTTTAACTCTTGATATCAAACTCAGATGCACCGATCTAATGAATAAAGTCTTATATACTAAACATTAATTACGAAATATCAACTTCTTTTTTATCTTTTCAGGTAAATGATGTCAATTATTAATCCCTAATCAAGTCTTATATGATCTTAACTTCTTTATTGGTATGTGGAAATAAGAAAGTATAATTCTAAGACCTTAAAAATTATTGAACACAAGAAATTAGCTTATTTTTTTGATTATTACACTCATAAAATTTTGTTTCTAGATTTTAGACAAAACGCCTTAAAACCAGAAAAAGTATTACCAAACGAATAAAGATTAATAACTTATAAAAGCGCATTAAGAAACTGTAACTATTTCGTTCCATTTGTTTTACTTATTATAAATAATAACATTAATTAGATTTTATAATTAAATATAAATATTTCCAGCGACGGAACACAGTAAAAGTTTTGCCCAAGTAATTTAATTTAATTTAAAAAAGTGCATTGTGAAATTGTAACTATATTTGCACCATCTGGTGCTTCTTGTTTCTCATTTCGCATTCAACCGAGCGTTAATTTCGTTGCTATCCAACGGCGCGTGAGTGGGCGTCAAAACCGCCCACTTTCTTCCCCTCCGTCGTCTAGACGGTCCTTCTCTCTTCTCGCCCCCCCTAGCCCCCCTCTGAAGCATAGGAAAATGTTTTTAATTACAATCATTAGAATGAAATTGATCGTGAACTGCAACACGAAAATTAAATTAAGAAAATGCAGACGTGCAGGGACCAAAAAGTGCACCTTTGCAGCAGAGCACAACCCACCACCACCCCTCCGTATGTAGTATCCCGGGTCTGTGTCTCGGTTGTCTCGTGTTATTTATTTTATAGAAATGCTTTTTGCTATTTTTAATTTCCACTCCCATTTACACGCTGCCACCAACCACTCCCTTCCCTCGGCCAAAGACCGAATGCATTTTAAAAATAAACGAAAAGTTGAAATTATCTTTAGCTTGCTGGGGGGGAGACCAAAGTCCTTGGGGGAGCCCGGTCATAAAAGAGGGAGATTTTCGAAATGCGAGTTCATTTGGTGGGGTGGTTGAAAAACCGGGCCAAAGGTGAAGAGACTTGCAAGATATTTTCAAGGAAAGTTTATTTGAAATATAACATTTGAAGTTTTTAAAATGATTTTTAAGTTTTTACCTTTGTAGAATCTTAAACTTATAACAGTTCCAAGTTGTTCAGATTGATTCTGTAAATATTAATATGTTATTTTGATATATCAAGGTCTATATTATCTTAAACATTTTATTATGGCCATGACATTTAATATTTATTTTGAACAATGGTTGTTTTGTTTAACAAATGAAAGTAATTTGATATGTTTTCAACTACTTTTCATTAACAAAAAGAAGTGTTGTCTGACAACAATAAGATTTAACCCCGATTTATTTGCTGCGCATAGGTTTCCTCGATCCTTTCTTCTTACAACGCTGTAATCAAATCTAGACTCTGTAAAAATGTAAATGTATTTTTTTTTTTTGCATAAACGAGTTGGTGCCATGCTAGAATCCATTTTACATATATTTATTTATGTGAGAGAGCAGACCCAGACAACGACAAGCAGGCACAACCCTTGGATCCCAAAAGACAACCCCTTGGCAACAACCCGATCCTACAGTCCCAAATCCCAAATCCCACCCGTCTGCGGAGATCTTGTGATCTGTCATTACAGGCGAGCGAAACAAAACAAAACGACGCGAAAGCGAGACAAGATGAAACTTTGTGTGTTGTTTACGTTTTATGTAGATTTATTTTTGCCTTGCAACTTAAACGCACAGACATTTAAATTTAGACGCGGCGATCATCTAATGGCCTCGTCCGCGCACACACAGCCAACAGTATTGGTTTCGGCGGCGTGATTCGATGCTCCGATGTGATGCTGGGCTGTGGGCTAGGCTGATCTGGTCTAGTCTGGCGTGATGTGCTGGCGTTGTGATGGTGATTGTGATGGTGATGTTGATGGCTTGCTTGGTGTCTGATCGTCTGCCCTGCTATTTGCACAGTCGCACAAATACAGTGGACACTGGGATTCAGGCAACTTGTATGCTAAATACTTTTGTTAACCTATAGTATCAGTATCATAAAACAAAATATTATTATTATTACTAGATTTTTGAATGACTCTTAATTAAGCTTCTCTCATATATTTTAGTGTTTTGATTCTTGGAACAGAGTTTTTTCAAAATAACTTAATTATTTATGAAAATTTAACCTTGTTCTTGTTTATCCTTAAGCTTGTGAAATGTATTAACCTATTACCGTTTGGTTTTTATCTTTTAAACAATCGTTATAAGCTACTCAAGGCAAAAAAAAAAAAATTCTATGGTTAGGTTTATTTTCTTACTGTTAAACTTTATCTAACAGATAAATGCACTGTTAAAAAATTCACTTTCTACAATGAGTTTTAAGTTTACCAGGAATCAAAGTTTTTTTCGGCTACTTAAAATAACACTGAACAAAACAGAAAGCCAACTAAAGATAAGGAATAGCAGCACAAATTGGTGCTAAGGCTTTTAGTTTAACTTTTTCGTTTAGATAAATCATAGACGTGTTGAAAGTCAATTGATTTTTTACAGAAGGTGTAATAATAAATTGAAATAATCATAAAGTAATTTTATTAAATAATAAAAAAAGAGGAATAATGAAATGGTACCAATATAAATTGTAAAGGTTGTTACTAAAGCTGATTTCTTTGCAAGATCAGAAAGATACATTTGTGGCTGCCATTATCAAATTATAGAAATGTTGGGCCAAAATCATGGGAGTTCAAGAAAGTTTTCCTAAAGATTCTAGATCAGGATCGAAATTATTCCAAATTATATTTCTTAGATATTTTCTAGTTCCTGTCAAGATTCAGTATCTAGAATCTCTATCTTCGTCTTTGTGGGGTCTTTCTTGTGTGCCATAAAAGCGTCTGCGCCAAAATGCCATCGCTGCAATCATTCTGGCGTTCTTCCTCTTGTTACTTACTGTCGTTGTTTTCGACTCTTCATGTGACATAAAAAGCGTGATCGATGTAAATGTTGTGGCTCAGCTGACGCCGCCAGTGCTGCTGCTGTTGCTACTTTTCCTCTTTTGCTGATCTTTTGGTTCTATTTTCATGCCACGTTCAACGGGAAAAGCAGCGAGCTGAGAAGGGAGAAAGACGAGGGGTGTTCCCCTACACCTAAGTTCACACCAAGCACCCTCTCATTTTAATCTGATTTGTGGGATCGAACAACTGTAAACCCTGGCTTTGGACAACACTCTCTTCCCTACCCTTTCATTGCTGATTCTTCGCATTCTTGCGGCTGGCTTATGTTTCCGTTCGCATCTTTGTTTTTCTTTGGGTTTTGTGCGTGCCAAGTCACGCATTGAGCTACTTTACGGATTTGTCATCGATAGGCTCACCGGACAACCCCAAAGATACTTTTTTGCTTTTCGAAAAAAATAGAGTTTGAACTCTAGCTGGACTTGACTTTGTACTAAGAAAATATATAAGTGGAAATAGTTTAAAAATTAATTTATTAAATTTATATTAAGGTAATGTTGGGAGCTACAATTGACTACAAAAGTCAAGCATGAGTCACGAAATACTTTTTTTTTTACATTTACAGTATATAAACTTTTAGGAAATGAAAAAGTCTGGTTGAATATTGTTTTATTATTGTATTTATTTAGATATTTTTTTTTGATATTTAAAATACATGTTCTAAATGTTGTTTTGTTTTTTTCTTAATTTATTTTTTCATTGTATTTTATTTGGCTGCTTCTTTTTGTCTCGTGCTCGTTTTATAATTCTATTTTTACGATTGTTGTTGATCGCGCGCTTTTCTTGTTGTTCCTATTTGTTTATTCAATTCCGTCGCTGTTACAGCGTTTTTTGTAGTTGCTTTTTCTATTACGTATTGTAAAACTTTAAGCGTATTTGGTGTATATATTTTTTTGTATTTTTTTTTTGTTTCGTTGACCGCTGCCTATTTGTTGTCTAATTTATTTCTATTTCTACGTCGTTGTCCTCAGATTGAAAAACAAATTACCATAAATGTCACATTGTAATTGTATTGCATTAATTGTAATACAAATATTGTTGTAACGCCGAAAGCAAAAACAACCATAAAATGGAAAGATTACACCGCAATAGCCCTGATCCTCCTCTATATATTGTCTGTGTGCGAGAGAGAGACGCTCAAGATAATCAAACAAACGAATAAAAACCCGATTTTCTTTGGATTCAAATAGAGCTATGATTAAGCTCTGCAATATAGGATCGAATATACGAGAGCATAACTCATCTCACTCATTCTTCACTGTGTTTTAGAAAGTAAGAGTGAGAGACCTGGCTTTGTGATATATTCCCTTAACCTTTAGATTTTAAAAGAATATTTTAAGCAGTGAATAAGTTCCTTAACTTGTATTAACCGTAAATAAATTTTTGTATTTGTTCGATGTATCGCAATGTATCGATGTTTTCTCTTAAAAATATCGGAAATTTCGATGTTTGAAATCTTTGATGTTTTCAAACCTCTAGTAGGTAGTGTTATTAATAATTTTATATTTTATTTGAAATTAAGAAGTGTCTTTTAAAAATATATAATCTTGGTTACATAAAGGGTTCAGATATAGATATCTATTTATGTTTTAAATATAAAGTATATAAAAATATAACATTTACCATTTTTCACTTCTAGTTGTATAGTTTCAGAAGTACCACAAAAAGCTTTGACTTTTAACAGACATTTGAACAGTATAGTTTCCTTTTTTACAGCTGACAAGACAAAGTAAATAGTAATTTGCATATTTGTTTAATTAAAAAACATCTTTAAATAGAAAGTACTTGTGAATAAGTTATAAAAAGACCTTTAAAGATAACTAGTTGAAAAAGTAAAAAAAAGAAAAAGGGATATAATTAGTTATGGTTATTTCTACTCAACTTTATCTCTAAGATACAATGTTGTGTTGTCCACTTACTGTTGTGCTCTTCAAGTTAAGTTATTTTCGGATTTCTTTTGCACTTTCCTTGTAATTGTTGTCATAGTTGTTATTCCGTGTGCACACACACTCGTATATTCATTCAACTTGCTATGTTTGTCTACTGCTCCGTCTGCGTCTGTCGTCTCGACTGGCTTACCTTTGGGTCTTGCTGTTGTTGTTGTTGCCGTCACCGGTGTTTTGCTTTTGTCTTTTGGTTTTTTTTTTTTTTTTTTTTTTTTTTCCTTTTTTTTTTTTTTTTTTTGTATTAAGCATGGAACTGGAGCTTCTAGATTCAAGCTTCGAGAGTTCCGAAGAGACTTGGAAACTGGAACTGTTTGGGTAGCTATTTGAAAACCGCTCTCGTTTCATTGTTGTTGGTATTATTATTCATTGTTATTGTTGTTGTTGGTGTGCTGTTGTTGTTGTTGTTGTTGCCTGGGCATGAGCAAGACACGAAGTAAATAAGAAGAAAAAGGAAGGAGAAGAAGACGAGGGGGAAAATGAAAACAATATTGTGTCTTGTTTATTGCTTTATTTGCGGCGTTTTGCTCTTGATTAGGTTCTTTTGTGCCTCGCACTTTGCTTTTCTTGTTCTTCTTATGCCAGTTGTTGTTTCTGTTGTTGTTGTTGTTGTTGTAGAGTTTTTCGCTTCTGGCGCTTTTGGGCTCTATGTATTTGTATCTGTATCTGCATGTATTTCCATCTGTATCCGTAGCTGCGACCCGACTACGACTGTATTTGTAGCTATAGAGCGCAGGCATAAGGTAAATGCGAAAACAATTTAAGCGGAACTTAATAGCCTAACAACTATTTAAACTTAGCTGATGATGATGATGATGTTGTTGCTGTCTACTTGGGGTATTGTTTATGTTTTCCAGAGACTTGTAAAAATGTATTGCGTTTTATTTTATGATTGGATTCTTCCTCCTCCCTTTCTACACCCTTGTCCGTTGTTCAAGAACAATCTGGAAATCCTATTCTCAAGCGATATATTTTTAGCTTATAATTTTATTTAAAATAAGGTGTTATCGATCTGTTTAGCCTTTATTTTAATATAATTCCCAATGACTTTTGGCTTTTTTTCTTTTTTAAAATGTCTTAGAGTGGTTTGTATATCGCCCAAATATAGTCCTTAGCCTGGACAACGGGAAACCCAGTACTTAAATCCGTGCTAGAACTACCTGCACTACTATAAAATTAGTTGAATATATTCAAAAGGGGTAATCAAAGTATAAATAGAAGCAATTATCAGTTAAAGGCAAAGAAAATTATGTGGAGATGCTTGTCACATTGAAAATATCATCTAATCTCAAGTTGACTAAGCTAAAAACTATATTAAACTATTTATTCATTCAGTAGATAGTCATCTATGGGGTTTTCCCTTGTGATTTTCCTCAATCTTATTTTGAAATGCATCTCTGACAATTGCGTCGTGCATAGCGCCTTTTTGGCGCCCAACACACACGCACACAAACACAGACACATTTCCGTTACGCTGTCGAAATCAAATCAAATTAATTCATTAAGCCAAGTAAATGTTTAATAAATCATAACAAGAAAACAAAGCAAAACACAACAAACCAGAGGAGAAAAACTCGAGCAAAAATCATCTTGCCCAATCAGTCTGGCGCCTATTTTATGAACGGTTCAATAGCAAATGTCAAATTTGACAGGCGGAGAGCGGAGAAAAAAATAAAAGGAAAAAATATGAGGGGGAGCACAAGCGAGAATCTCAACTGATAACACATAGGGGAAACATATACTACATATAGAGGGTAGAGGGAGGGGTGTTGGAAGTTTTGTTTTACTTATTTTATTTTCCTCTCTGACCACAGCTTGTTATTAATTAGCTTGACTTGTGACTGGCCCCGTCAAAGTTCTGATTTAGCCCGAAAGATATCGACGGATGGGAATAAATAAATGAATGAACTGGAAACGGGGAACCACAAATGATATTGGAATGGATTGCATTTGGATTGGATTGTTGTATTGTTGTTGTTGTGTGGTTTCCCATGCTTCAAGGGAAATATTCATTCACAAAAATACAAAAAATAGAAGAGGGGAACATTCGTTTGAGGTAACTGGGAAGATAAGGAAACTGATAAGCCAAACATATCTAACCCGGATTCCATCCTCAAAAGTTAAATACAGTGACACTTTCCTCAATCCAACCTAGGTGAATCTTGTTATAAGTTATTTTATAATATACAATTTATAAAGCTCCTGAGCTTAAATTCCTAAATTGCCACTCTATATTTTAAATCAAATAAAAATGTAAATACAATGTAGTTTTGGATACTAATCTGATACTTTATGGAACCAAAATTATAAAAATTATAAAATTAAACTAATTATTTGAATATTTTAAATGCATTTTTTGTTTTATCCGAGTTAAAACTTTAATAATATTTTAAGAATTCAAATAACAAAGGAAATAGATCGTCTTTATATTAACATTTTCTTTAACTTTAAAGAAATCTGAAAGATATTCATTATACGAACTGTACTTTAGAAAATCATGTAATTAAGAATAGTATTTGACGACTACTAAATTTATTTATTTAATCTTGTTAGACTACAAATTGTTTATAAGCTTAAACTTAAATTCAAGTGCAAAAATTCACAAAAAACTGTTAAATATTTGTATATATTTAATATTGATCATGTGAAATTACCCCAAAAGCAACTTCAACTGTAGGTTTTTACTGTAAATATGGAGGGAAATCGTTAGCCCCACAGAAATCGAAATTGGGGTCTCTTGGCTATGAATGAAATCCAATAATACGAGTATAAATTTACTCTACTCACGCTTCCGTCCCAGTGTGTGTCTGTGTGTGTAGAATTCATTGATAACTTTAAAACGCCAAATCAAACTCACACACACCCTATGCCTTGTGCAATGCATTCCATTCCATCAAAAGAAATTGGGCAACGACGCAGGGGAAACGTATCATAAATAATAAAAGTAAGCAAAGAAACGTGTGTTGACCAACCAAAAAAAAAAAAAAAAAAAATCCAAACAGTACTCTAGTACTAACAAGAGGAGAGAGGGGAAAGTCCCTGTCTAGATTAGAGACGAAAGCTTATCAAATCGGAATTTATATGAAATGTTATTTCTGTTATTGCGGCTGACAATTATTGTTGTTTACTCACTTGCATTCCACACACACACACTGGCACTTGGAATAACGAACACTTGAAAATGTCATTACACGCAGAAAAAATAAATGAGCGAGCTACAAATTTCATTCACGTTGCTTGCTTTGGTTGTCATTGTTGTTCTTGCCGCTTACGTAGCTGCATATTCCCCATTCACACGAGCGAGAGAAAGAGAGCGGCGAGCAAGCAGTGCAAGTGTGTTGTAGTAGGGCACTGCTTCATTAGTGGTTGTTGTTGGGTTTCATTCATTCCATTCAACAATTCAACAACACGTAAATATGTACACTGTTCACTCTTTTACTTAATTAATTAATATATATAATGAATAAATATATATATGTAAAGCTTTTGGAAATTCCATATAATTATGATGTACGCAAATTTGATTAATTTATTAATTGTATTTATACAATAATAATAATTAAGTATTTGAAGTAAAGTTTAGTAACACTTTTGTGTATAAAAAATGGAAAATCGAAAAAATAACTACAGTTTTATAAAACTTATATCAATTCGTTTTCTGACACTTAAATATTTGCGTTTAAATAACAAATGTAAATAGTAAATATATATATATATCGATAGTTGTATAGTATATAAATATTCCCTATCAATTCGAGTCTATTTTTATTTGCCTTCCATGTATCTCTTTGTTTATTTAACACGCCGATAAATAACAAAACCACAAAAATGTGGTATAAACCAAAGCGGATTTAAAGCTGTGTTGTTGTTGTTGTGTGCATGTCAACCGCAAGCCAATACTGGGAGAGAAAAACAGAAAACCAGACTAGAGAAAGGATCTGGGGAAAAAGAGGGCTGGCTGATCTGACCGGAACTGTCCAACTCAAGGCCTTTGTTTTGTATATATATTATGTATGTATATATCTACACAGTTACCGGACAATTGCTTCAGCCATACTAATTAATCATTGAATCATTATTGGAGTTGGAATAGCGCCGGGATTGCCCAAGCCTTAATTAGTAAACATTATGAAACACGAGATATGTATATTTTCGCACGATTTCAATTGAAAGGCAAAAACTTGTTTTCATGTTTAAACATTTCAAGCGTTAACGGATTTTAATTAAAGTTAATTAATGTCGACGTGACGTGTAGATATTAGTTTTTACTCTACTTGGATCGCTTAGAAATATTAAAACATAACATTTGAGGAAAACGTAAAGAAACAACACAGTCAAAATTACAAACTTTACTTTGCCTTAGCCATTTTGGGAATGACTTTTCTTTATCCTTAAAATATAATAATAAGATTTTGATGGTTTATAAATTATAAATCTTAACTTATTTATTTAATTCTTGAATTTCTAAATAAGAAATGTAATATAAGATACTTTAAATTGAATTCTTTTTATAAAAGGAGTGTAAATAATGACTCTATCGGGTTACTCACTTTATTATAACAATGAAAAGCATTGTAGTCGTTTTTCTAAATACCTGCCAATGTTTATGTCACCTGCAGCCTAAAATTTCAACCAGATAGCTTAAAAACTTATAGACTAGTCTGGTTATATATATTAAAACACGATCGGAAATGCCTCCTTCTGATCATAATTGCATAAGGTAAACAGGAAGCAAAGTATAAATTCCCTAATTCCACATAGAACCATGTCAATATTTGCTATGGACAAGCAATACTATCTTTGCAAACAAGGAAGTGAGGAATAAAAGGGTTCGCCTATGAATGCCTTACATTTAACTCTAGTTTTTATACCCAGTAAATTGTACGGCAAAGGGGTATACTAGTTTTACATCATTTACAGAATTTAATAGTAATAAGAAGGCGTATTCGATTCCATAAAACTTTTAATGGGTTTTTGTCATAAGACTTGGTTTATTAAAAATAGAGACTTATTGTTAAGAACCGGGTATCTACTAGTCGAGGCTCCTTACTACACCGATTTCCCTTGTTATTATTGACACACAATGTGCAATAATGTTGAAAATATCACTTGCAGGCCATATAGCTCACCTGACAGTTGGATCGGTGGTGAATTATGAGTGTAAATATCTGTCAAGGCGAACAATTGAAGTAATTGTATTAGGGGACTTATATTTCCTAGTTTCCGGCTACACATATTTGCTACAATTTTTTTTTATAAACATTTATAAAACTCTTAAAATACTAATTTCTAACAATTGATTTTCCTTCTTTTATTTTCAGAAATCTTTGGTGAAAAACAATCTCATAAAAAAGGTTTACAACTAAAAAAAAAGGTACATCCAAATACTTAAATTAAATTATAAATATAAAATAATAGTTTAAGGCATTGAGATAGTAGTAGTGACAGGTGGAGCTTTCTCGGTGATCAATCGAAAGTTTCCGGAAATTTCACAATCTAATTTTAAACGCTGAATTGTTTGTATGAACTTTGGTTCGTATCATTAATTTTAGTAGAACAATCGGGCTCTGTAGTAATGTTCTTCTAGCCCTTATCTTGTTATTGTTATTGTGAAATTCAATGCCTGCCAATCGCCTGAATAATAATTCATTGAACAAATACACACAGAGCAAGGTGCAAGTGTATGCAGTAGTAGTTAACACTCGGCAATCGGGCTGTGAATGCAACTGGAAAAATAATAATAATGACAACATCACGTCAAGGATCGCCCTGTAATCATCATCATTTGATACGACGATGACGTGTGTGAAGTTTCCGATAAAAAAAAAAAAAAACAAAAGAGTATGAGGCAGGCAGCCCGGAAAATGTGCAATAAACAATGTATTTTGATTCGAACGTGACGGCTTATTGGGATTGTCACAAGGCCCCAGCTACTTTACCGGTCTACACCCATGTGATTGATGGCCAAAGTCTGGGCTCTATCTGCTAGTGAAAGTCACGAGATTTTGTCACCGGCATATTAAAGTATTATTTTCTGGGGCCTCTAGATTGCAATGTGAAATATATTTGTTTATAGGAAAAAATATAAAAATATACAAAATCAATAGATCGATTGGTTAATTACAAGATAGGAAATATAATTATTTCTCGATTGGTAATTAAGTTTTTCATTAATTTTAGCAATAGATTTATATTTGTGCCTAAAAACATGCATAAAATCACAGTCCTGGCTGCTATCGTTATCGTTATCGCTGGCCATCTTCGATTGGTTGCCGCTGACTTGGCTCACGCACTAAGATCGGTATTTTTGCCTTTAATCAGTTGACGTGTTTCTTGTTGTTTGTGCCATGGCTTGTGACTTATTAGATTCCTATATGTTGTTGGTTATCGGCCTGAGCTTTGAGTGCGATATGCGTATTTGTTATTGACATGCTTATAACGATCCAAAAAGATGTATATATGTTTATGGTAATATTAATTTCTCCATCGATTTCCTAATTCCCTTTATTAAATGAACCAACACAACATAAAGTTTGCCTTAATGTATCCCCATCTATGATTTATCATATTAACATCATTTTCGTAGGCACATTGAAAGTCATTACTCGGTGGCAATGACTCGCTTTTAAAAGTTAAACAAATTATTTATGTTGGCGCGTTTTCGGGGCGATAAAAGTTTGTCATCGCCAAGAGACGACGGACGAGTATGTCATGATCGTGGAATTTCCGTCTCCGCCTCCGTTGCTCCGTTGCTGAGTGTGCGTGAGTATGGAATGTGGAATTTGTGTGTGCTTGTGGTGTGTGCTCCAAAGGTATAAAAGCCGTTTTTTACTTTGAATGCTCACGTATCGGAGTTAATTTCTTGTAGGGCGGCTCGACGCACTGGCATTTCATTATTATTTAAACATTTTCGCAGGTGTCTGTTGTAATGGTCTCTTTTTTTTCTGTTTCGGATCGACTTGGTTTCGATTGGGCCTCAGGGCTAGGCCTCGAAATTGTTTTTTCTTTTCTACTTTTTTTTTTTATGATTGTGGTATGCTTCGTTACGTTTTATGTTCAGCGTTTTCGTTGCGTTTTCTATTTCGTGGTATTTTCGGCTTCTTTTCACTGTCTTACATTTTTTTTTTGTAAGTGTGTGTGTTTGTGTTAATGAAAATTTTATTGGAATTTTTCGGTTAGGCGGTTTTGTTTGTTTTCGAGTTTTTACGAGTTTATGAATGAACGTGCAAACAAACAAACAAACAAACCGCGCTACACTTTTACCAAGGGGGTAAAGGGGGATTTGATGGGTGATTTTTGACTGCTTAAGTTTTTTGGTTAGCTTTGGGAGCCACTTTAAGGTGGCCACAAAAGGGATTTTCTATATATTTTAAAATTTAAATATAAATATTAATAAAAAATAATAATTTTTAAGACGATTTCAAAGATATTTTCAAAATAACAAGTTTAAATTTTAAGCTTAAATTTAAGAGATTTACAACCTTGAGTTTTATTGCCTTTTTTTCATTAGAAACTAATTATTATCTTAATTAATTATCTTAATTTTTCACTCTTTATGTACATATCTGGCTTTAATTTAGTTAATTTCATTTCCATAATGCCTAAGTCTTATTTTCAACTACTTTGCAACCCTACCCGCAGGTTTTCCACCCTCTGCTTTCCTTTACAAGTAAAGCCGCTTCTGAAAACTTCTCCGATAAAAGCCTTCGGGGGAAAAAACAGACACCGCCTGGCACAGCTCCAAGTAGAGAGTTAAGTGGAGTGCTCACTGCGGCATAGAACCACTGAAGAATCCACCCATACCACAGGCCACTTTTACGACTCGAGTTCATTTGAAATTAACGGCCATTATTTCGGGGCAATCGTTTGTCGTAAAAAGTCAGTAGAATGTGCATATGAATACTAAGACCCGATTCCACATAATGAACTTGTGGTTGGCAGCTTGTTTATAACAATTACAAAGCCACAGAATGTGAATAAAATTTTAAAAATTCTTGTTTTTTGAATTCGAATGAAAAAAAGAGCACAGTTTATCAAATAATTAGTTAGGAAATGAATTATAATGAGAATTATAACCAAAAATATATCGAAATTAAGCATGAGCTATGCTTGACATTTACTGTTTTAATATTTCTTTCGATCCTATTAAGCTCAAAGCTGTTTTATAGAAAAATAACTCAAAGTTTAGTTTGTTTTATCATATATTTTTAAATGCACTTTATTCAGCTCTTAATACATGGGTATTTCATCAGAAATTTAGAACAAAAAAACCATACTACAAACACGTACTAACTCTTTATTCTCCACGTCATTCTGGGGGGCTGGGCTGGTGGCGCGACCAGCCTTATCAGCTGTATCATCTATCAGGATAACTGTGTGTGCCCCCCTTTTTAGTTAGTCGCATTTAAATGTCATATTTTTTATTGGGAAAAAAGTGCCGTCATCCCCTTAGCACCTGTCCCCCGGTGGCCACCACCGTCATGGGGACGAAGCTAGCTCCCCAGTATTTATCTCGCGTGAGGCGGCGTCACGTTGCTTATCTGGAACTCACACCTCGCACACTATAAGCCAACGACGACCATATCAAGCAAAACAACAGAGCCCACAACACATGCCTGGTGAAATATTTATTCGAAGACAACAACTAAAAAATATAACTATTTAAGTGCTCGAGAGTTACTACTATAGTCACCTTTAGTCGGAACGGAGGGACAGTCGATCGCTTTGCGCGGATAGCAAATTGGTGGATCCACATTCCGGGCATGAGTTGGCAGATCTTGAGATTAGAGAGGGTGCCAGGGCCACATGTGACCGGCATTTAGTTGTAAGTCATGGTGATGCAGGAGCCACAAAACTGAAACTTTCAGATACAGATACGACACTGAAATATCTAAATGAAATGATGAAATTAAACTATTTTGAAGACCTACTTATACCAGTTATAATTATCAGAAAAGGTATCAAAATCGATCTGGCAATAACAGGATTCTATTATAATACAGGATTATAAACCATTTTTTAGAAATTGGAAAGACTTCTCCAGAAAGTTACTCAAGTGTTAAAAGTACCATTTAAGGATGGAACTTCCTAAACAGTTATTATTATTAACTATGTATGATTATATATATCCAAAGTTATTTATGATTTCACTAAGGAAAGCTTTAAAATAAATTAAATGCCCATAAAATGGGTCACTTGATAGGTTCGGTACATCCCCCAGTTCCCCAGCGAGGTCTCATCATCTCCTAACTTATTTATTTAACAATTTAAATGCTCGCGCTTAAGCAAAGCTCTTTGAAAAAAATTATACAACAAAATTATACAAATAATGCGTGCGAAAAAGAAGAGGAGGTGGATTCGGGGAAAGAAGTTGTGACAAATCGACAAGAGATTGAGATATTATGAATGGGGAAGCTGCCGAGGCACCTGATGATCTGATCACCATCATTAGCCCATCGATATCGAGTTGGAATTTCGATCGGCTGACTCGCTGGCCGACTGGCTCTCAATCAGGTTTTTGATTGGTCATATCTCCAGTGAGTCTGGCCTGATCTCTATCCGAGCTTATCATAATGCGACAATTTTATTGTTTTCCTCCTGTTCTCATTCGGTTCGATTCGGTTCGGTTCGGTTGCTTTGAAAGTCGGAAAACAAAAGACTTTGGATTTGGAGCATAGGAAATATTTCAATAAGCGAGCGAACTCTGGTCTGGCCTGCTCCTCCTCCTCCTTCTCCGACGTCTTCTGTTGTGGCCTGTTGTTGTATTTGTGTTTGTTGTTCTTCTTAACTGGTCTGTCAACTTTGTTTTCGATTGGAATGCTGGCTGGCTGGCTTCGGCCTCTCAGAGTCTCTGATTCTCCAATCTGCAATCCAACGATCTCTCTTCGGAGTCTTCTGTGGGCCTTTTTCTGCCCGTTATTGCGTCAATGTCGTCGTTATGGTTGTTGGTATTGTTATTATTATTATTATCGTTGTTATTGGTACTTCTGTCTGGCGGTTTTTCCCCCCTTTTCCGTCAATGAGTCAGCTTCTGCATTTGTATGTGTGGTGAAAAAAAACAGCAATACAAGAGTGCAGCGCGTGCGTAGCATTGAATTTTATAAATTTTGTAATTAGAATTAATTGTTCTATAACTTAACAAAGCTCTAATTTAAAATTCAATAAATGTTGTCATATATTTAGTGTATTTTAATAAATTTTTTTAGCATTTGTCAATTTAAGATTATCCCAGGCTTTAAATTACTCGAAAATATACATTTCGGACTGATTTCTCGTTTCATTGCTAAAATTTCTTTGGCAAATAAAGTCCGTGCTAAATAAAAAGGTTTTCTTCTAACATTAACGGGCACCGGACTTCCTGTCAAGCATTTATCGACTCTACAAATCCACATACGATTTCAGAAAATCAACTAAAAAATAACTTAAGCAGCACAGATGTTTAGCGAAGACTTCCTAACCAGCACATGTGAATAATTGCAACGTACTTAACAGGTACTTTACAGCACTCTGTGTTATCCTTTTTCGTTCAAATAAATTACAGGTGCCAAGACAACAGATTTGTCTAAAATGATGGAATTCTTAGGACCTTGTCTTTTTCAGTCAAATAGCTTATTGGAAGTTTAACAATGAAACGAAAAATCGGACCTTAAAATGTTCAATTTAAACTATTTAAATTTATCAAATAGAGTGATAATTGTTGACAATTCCAAGCAATAATAGTCGATAATATGCATTTAGAGCGGTACTTCCCAACTAGAAACTAAAAAAAGCCCCTCTTAAGTTGTTTTGCCATTTTGTTGTTATAGTTGTTATTCGCCATTGCACTTAAAAAAGGGAAAACAAAAATACAATGAGTTGTAAAAAAAAAAAGCACAAATGTCAGTTAGGCGTGCCAATTGCACCTTTACACTTTTACACTTTTTTTTTACGAGGCGCGTGCACGGTGGCGCCCAAGGCGCGTTAAACGAAATTAAACAATAAAACGCTCGCCAGCGTCCGGACACCGGAGCGAAGCGTCTGTTGTTAATTTCCATGTGTGTAAATGAGTGCCGCTGATAAGCCAAGCCAGTTTCGCCTGGCCCCTTTCCTTTGCCCTTATCGTCGCCGCCATCGTCGTCGTCGTGTTTTGCCACTGCAGCAACTTTATTTCCAAGATCTAACAAATTGGAAAGCGGGAAACTTTTATTTAAAAGTAAAATAAAATATATAAAATATTTGAAAAATCAACAAACTAAGCAAGTTCTTTAAAATCCTATCGTTTGAAAAGTTTACTAATCGTATACAAATTTTTTGAGCAATTATTTTCGAAGCAAACATTGTTTTTGTAGCTCACAATTGTCATTATTCGTAGTATATAAATAATTCAATTTCCAACATTTTTCAGAAATAATTTAAATATTGCTTTTGGTTTCTTATTAATGCTAGATAAATATTTGTGAAGTCATTTGATTATTAAATTCTTTAAAAGTTAGAACAAAATTCTGTAAAATTTGGCATTTGATAAGCTATATTTCGTTTATAGGAACTACAAATTAAACAACAACTTGCTTTAATATGTTTAATTTTTTTTATAAAATATTATGAAATCTAAAATATATATAAAAAAATCAATTTTAAAATTCGTTTCTAAGCGATTTCTTACTTAATTAATGATATTTTATGTTCTGCTTGATTTGATATGATTAATATAATAAAGTTAAACTTCAATTTTAAACTATATTGTATAATTTTGAATAATATTTCTTCTTTATATGTATATTTTATTCATTTTATCGATAAATAATTAAATACAAAATTAGCTGAGTGTATCGTTTGATGTTTACTACCTTTTACTGCATTCCTAAAATGTATTATTATTTACACATAAGTATTTAATTTTAATTAAATGTATGTACCTATATGTTTTTTTCTAGTGCACCACCATTTTTGTTTTCTCAAAACTTTGCTAACACTTTGGGCATTGTTATTAACATTAAAAATGATCATTATCATATTGCCATATCTCGGCCATCTGCAGGCGTCAGGTCTTTCGACAATGTTGTGTTGTGTTGTGCTTGTGTGTTGTCCGGAAATGTTGCTCACCGGAATTGTCGTCTTCTTATTTTTAGTTAGTTGAATGATAAAAAAAAAAATCTGCAAAAAAAAAAACAAAAAAAGTTAAAGTAATCTGGGTCACCACACGCACACACACAAATGAAACAGTTTGAGTGTCACCGTTTGAGAGCCATATAGCGGGAGAGAAATAATTCCGAAGAGAGCAAAGAGAGCGGCAGAGAGCATATTTTTATTTACTTGTATTATTTTGTATTTGCCGGTTTTTTTTTTTTTATTTTATATGACTTATAACCATTTAATTTTAGTTGAACATTTGTATTATTGTTGTTATTTTGTCGTTTTTTTTTTTAATGTATGTATTTATAGCGCGACATTTTTACTGCGCAATAAAAGCAACAACAACAATAACAAATCAAGCATAATAAACAAGCAGCATTTTGGTGAGAGAGAGAGAGAGACAGACAGCCGAGAGAGGAGCCGCTTTTTTTTTTGTCGGCAAGCTAGAAAAAAATGTGCAAAACATGAAGAAATTGCGTGTGTTTGATTGTATTGTACATCTACTACGTTTCCAAAAACTACGCAGCAGCAAATTTTTGCAACAACAACAACAGCAAGACAGAGTGGGTGGTGTTTATTACTCCCTCCGTTTTGCGCTCTCTGTTTGGTTTGGTTTTGTTTTTGTTTTGTTTGCCACGCAGTCGCATTTTCATTTTCCCATGTTACGCCCCGAAAACTACAAACAGCACGGGGCACCCTGTTAAAAAAAAAAACGGGAGCAACTTTTGATGAATTACAAGCGTAGTAAAATCAAAAATCGCATACGTACACCTACTACTTACGACTTACTCCGCTTTATGACGCGACTGCGCTGTCGACGTCAATCGAACATAGCGCGTCATGAAAATATGGACACAGTGCCCGCTCAATATGGTGAACCAATAGCTAATTGTGATAAAATCACACGCAAACGAGGAATCTCTTTAAAATAGTGCCCAACAAAATCTAAAGTATTAATAGTTTTCAAACACAGCTTTTGCACTGTGGGAAAAAAACGAAGAAAACACATCAATGCCAAAAGCAACAACATTACTTACAAATACAATCACTCTCCGTATGCTAGCTGTTTTTTCTAGGTATTCTATTATTCTTCTGTCTGTCGCATAAAATTATTTATTTTCTTGTTTGCTTTGTTTTTTATTGCTTAACTTAGCAAAGCTGCGCTCTCCCCTTGGTCTTCAACGGGCGAGAGCGAGATGCCACTGTAGCAAGCCGGCTCTCAGCTGTTCTTTGCTGTTTGTGCTTTTGTTTTTTGTTTTTTGTATTTGCCCAATTTAAAAATGATTGAGAATTGATAATATAGTGATATAGTGAGAGGTTAATTAAATAATTTGGTAATCATCAAATTTATTTTTAAAATTGCACAAAAACGCACAAAGTAAATAGAGCTCTAAATAAAGTAATAAAAAAAACAAAAATCAAATTTTTAATTTTTTTTTTTAAGGTTTAAGCTAGTCTAAAAAAACTTAATAAACTTATAAGTATTTTTTGACGCAGTTTAAATAGATTTCAATTCCATTGTCGTGGATTCTGTGTTGCGAATAGCAATCTCTATGCTTAAAAAAACAACAAATATTTATAAAAATAAATAATTTAAGCATATCTTGCAAATATAAATTAATAAAAATAGTTTTATTGTTAGTTAACTATCAAAATATTAATATTAAATCTTATTCCAATTCCCAATGTATTCACTAATAGGTATCTAATGTTTAGCAGATAGCTTTTCTCTTAACTTTTTATCTTTGCCTCACCACGTAAGCCATTTAAGGTGCAATAATTAGGGAAAACAAAGCGAGCGTCAAAAGTGTATTAAACTGAGTGATCTTTCGTCCGGTGACGATAGCAAGCCGTTCGACACGTGTGCCTGGAACTTGGCGCCCTTTCTGGCATAAAATTACGTGCGCTGCTGTAATTATTGTAGTTTATCATACCCTAGCAGAGGGTATAATAGTTCTAGTCATCTGCCATAACATTAGCATCATCGATCTAGCCATGTTTTTGCACAGAAACTCGTCTCTTAGGGTTTCAGCTAAAGGGATTAATCAACGATATTGTAATAGTACAACATTATATTTTATTAACATAATACATTTACATAATATGAATAAATATTTGATACAAAACCAGTAAAGCTTAAGGAGTACATAGGGTATACAAACTTCGGCTGTCCTTAGTTAGCTTCCTATTTGTTTTTCTTTTTTGTTACCTGAGAACTAACATTCTGCTATTATTCTCTCTTTTTTCATTACAGTGGCAAAAGTGGCACTGAGAACAGGCGGAAAAAGCTTGAATAAATCATTCCAAACGACTATAAAAAAAAATAAATTAAAGTTTTCCCGCAAACAGCTTGCAAAAAAAGCGGGTCCGACGATGATTACTTGAGGTGTTGTTTTTTTTTAATGCAAAAAAATGACCTAATTAAAGTAAAAGGAGAAACACACCGGAATATGTTCAATATGAAACGGCAAACGATGATGAAAACTAAGTTGAAGCGTGAAAATGCAACAATGATGAAGGCAGAGACAACAACAATGGCTGGTGATGTATTCCCAACAGCAACAACAACAATGGCTGGCAGCAACATTTGCGTGTTGTGCCGGCAAGATATGTTGCTAGATACATGTTGCTGCCGGCAAGCAGTTGATATTAACAGGTAAGCAACATTTGCACTGCTTGTACACTGCTTTGGCATAAAACAAAGACGCGAACCGGAAACTGGTTTGGATGATCCGTGTTTTCCACCCTTTTTATAACGTTAATAAAATTTAAAAAATTTAACTTAAATAAACTCTTTTCAGTGAACGTTGGACCATTTTTCCGCACACAACAACCTCCAAATTGGAATCAACAACCGGCAAAACGAGTCAAATACGAAGTAACGGCCATCGCTTGAGCGATGACGCCGATGAAGACGCTGCGAAAAACAATCGTCGACATCGCGACTATTTTAAAATCTACAACAATTGTCACAATATATTGCGGACGCTGCAATCGCTGTTGTTGTTGATGTTAGATTGTGGCATTTTCAACAAGCGACGTCGACGACAAGAGCACTCAGTGCCGCCGACAAATCTACAAGATAAATATCTATATTATACAAAATTCCTATTGCTGTTTCACACCGCACTGGCAGCAGCAGCAGAAACAACAACAAGACTGAGTTTAAGCCGTAACAATTACAACAAACAACAACAACATAATCAGCAGAAACCACATCAAACGGAAAAGCAACACAACAATTACCATCCCCGGAATCGAAGTCTGATTTGGATATTATTAAGTCTCAGTTTACTGGCCAATCATGCGACAGCAACAGTAATTGCGGGGCAATCAATGCAGCAGCAGCAGCAGCAGCAACGAAGGTTGCTACCCCAACAACATCACCAGCAGCACCACAACAGCGACGATTTATCCGATAAGTTGGAAATGTTTGTGGAATCCACGCGAATGCGAAGAGACGTTAGCCAAACAAACGATATAGTTCGATTGTCACGCAATGAAACAAGTAAGTATTAACAAAAATATTATTCATTAGGAAAGACTTTATCTGTCCGAGAAAATATACTTTTAAGATAACTCTCTAAATTCAGGATATTAAAATGATTTTTTGATTCTCTTTTTTCAAGCTTGCAAATCGATGGATATACGAAACTTTGCAGCGAACTTCTATCTACTGGAAAACTGCACCACCATCGAGGGCTTCCTGCTCATCACTTTGATGTCGAACGTGACCATTAACCTAAATCATTCGTTTCCCCTGCTGAAAGAGGTCACCGACTTCATTGTCGTCTTTCGCGTGAACGGTCTGCATTCGCTGTCGCAAATATTTCCCAACTTGAATGTCATTCGGGGCAACAATCTGTTCGACGGTTACTCCTTCATTGTGTACTCGAATCCCGATTTGGTGAACTTGGGACTCCCCAATCTGCGATCTATTTCGCACGGCGGTGTGCGAATCGAGAAGAATCGGGTTCTGTGCTACGTGGAGACGATAGACTGGCTGCATCTCATGGCCGAGAATGCCACCCAGTCGGAGGTGGTGCTGCAGATGAACGCCAAGGAAAAGGATTGCCCCAAGTGTGCGGAGGAGATCAAAGTCAGCGGTGAAGGCCAGGATACCACGGCGCTTAGCGTGCCAGTACATAGCCTGGGCTGTCCGGAGCAGGAGAATCACAAACGCTACTGCTGGGACTCCAAGCATTGCCAAACAAGTGAGTAAATGACTTAATCCTTTCGTTTCATAAATGTTAGATCAAATTTTAACTTGTTTGATTCCCTTTCCCTGGCACAGTGTGTCCCAAGGAGTGTCGGAACAACTGCATCGACAAGGATACATGCTGCAACAAGGCCTGCTTGGGCTGCACCCTCGACAGCAATGGAACCGAAAGATGCATAAGCTGTCGCTTTTTGTCGATCAACAACACCAACTGCGTGGACACCTGTCCGCCGGGCTTGTTTCAGGTGAGATTGATTACAAATTTAACAATTTACTTCAAGAAAATGAAATAACATTGATGATAAGTCAAGGCACTTTTGGGGCCTAGAGGGTTAACCATTACAGTCCCTGAAATAAATAACAAAATCACATACTTTGCAGTACGACAAGCGCTGCATTACGGCGGAGGAGTGCATCCAGATTGGCACTCGGTTCGACAGCGGGGACAAGCCTCTGGCCCCCTTTGCCGGCCAGTGCACCACGCGCTGCCCGAAGGGCTACTCGATAGAGAATCACAGGTGCATCAAGTGCAAGGACGGCAAGTGTGAAAGGGTGTGCCAAGCGGGCATTATCGAGAGTTTGGACAGGGCCAAGGTATACGAGGGTTGCACCGTGATCGGAGGAAACTCCACGGAGCCCTTGGTTATAAGCATAAAGCGTGAGGGCGATGGTAAGTAAACAATTACAACATCTTCTTTTCCCTGTGAAACTAACATTTTCTTCATTTCTCTTTGCACAGCTCACGTGATGGACACTCTGGAGCTTTATCTGGGTCAGATTCGTACCATAAAAACCTCTCTGAAGGTGCACCTAACCTTCGGACTGACCTCTCTGCGGTTTTTTAAATCTTTAACGGAAATTGTGGGCGACCCACCAATGGACAAAAATCAATATGCTCTGTATGTGCTGGAGAATAACGATCTGGAGGAGATATGGGGACCCAACCAGACGGTGTACATCAGGAATGGCGGCGTCTTCTTTCACTTCAATCAAAAGCTGTGCGTGTCTACGATCAACAAGCTGCTGCCCATGCTGGCCTCCAAGCCGCAGTCCTTTAACAATAGCGAGGTGGCCACCGACTCCAACGGAAGCCGTGGATCATGTGAGTGATTTTTGAGTCGAAGTTTGGAATGTTTTCGTAAATTCTTCCTTCTTCTTTTCCCAGGTGGCACCTTGCCTCTAAACGTTTCGGTATCACATGTGAGCGCCATAATGGCCATCTTAAAGGTGGACACCTCGATGGTGTCGGAGGGCGAACCGACTGGGCCAAGCAATGCCACGATTATTTTCAAGGATCCTCGCGCCTTTATCGGCTACGAGTTCTTTTACATGATTGATCCTCATGGTAATGCCACCAAGAGCAACGAACAGCTCTGCGACAATCCCTGGACATTTGTGCCGGCGGACACGAAGGGAGTTACCACATTTATGAACCTGCAACCGTACACAAAGTATGCTTACTATGTGCGCACCAAGGCCATTTTCTCGGAACTGACAAATGCCCAGAGTGAGGTGCAGCATTTTGTGACAAAGCCCGCACAGCCATCTCAGGTGTCCAAAGTTAAGCTCACCTCCATCTCGGACTCGAAAATTGTAAGTATCTGGAAATCATACGTTTCAAATATTACAAATTATTAAAAATTAATCTATTTTCTACGATTTACAGTATGTGACGTGGGAATATCCCATTAGGCCACACGGAAAGCTAACGCACTTTGTACTCATTGCGGAGCGGGAAGAGCAGCATACCAATAATCCCAAGGATATGCCGTCGGAACGACAATACTGCGAGAATCGTAAGTTATTTATTTATTTATTTTTTTTGCTTTAACAATCCTACGGATGAGGGATTACAAGGGGCAACAATCTTTAATATTTCTTCATTTTGAAAAATAAATTAACATAAAAATGTTATTCTTGCAGCTATTACAAAGCCAAGTGACATTGACACTGAGATCGAAGCACCGAAGCCAGATTTGAAGCCGGATCCATTGCCCGGTGACTGCAAATGTGATGCCACAGGTGCCCCGAAAAACAGCCAGGAGATGTACAGCGATCGTAGGATTCAGTCCCACATAGAGTTTGAGAATACCCTGCAGAATTTTATCTATGTTCCGAAAAAGGACTTTCACGGCGTCGACAAAAACAAGTCGGGATCAGCGGCCAAGGGAGCTCCTCGAGTTATTAGGCCAGCAAGCGGTGCTGCCTTTGATTCCAATGCCATCGGGAATCAGCCCACTCGCCATCGCCGGCAAGCCGACGACTTGGAGCCCGACTTGGATGAACGATTCGGCAGTGTATTGCTGCGTCATGTGCGCTCCACCGCCCCAGACGCCAAGGACAAGGCCTTGAACCTAGCCAAAACGGCGAATGTCACCAACGGCCCGGAAACGATAGTAAACCTAACGGATAACTTTGTGGTAGTGCCGATCAATCAGACGAACTTCACTTTTGAGAATTTACACCACTTTACGCGGTACACCATCTTCATAAGTGTGTGCAGAGAGGTTATTGAAAATGACATGGAGCAGGCCTGCAGCAATAACTCTACAAACTATAAAGTAACCAAGAAAAGGGGTAAGTTCTATACTGGCATAATTGATTACAGCTCCTTTGGAGGTGCTGTAGCTTCAATATATTTTTTTCTTCAACAATCGTTACGGCATCTTAAAGAACTGTTCTTGCCCTCAAAAATTAGTTTTAAAAATGTTTAAAAATTATTATTGGACTCTGAGATATCGTCTCTTGAATTTATATCGATATTTTTCCATATATTTCTGAGTATGTCGAATTTGACAATATATTTGATAATAACAATATAATTTCTAAAGACAATATCTCGAAGATACATAAGGATTTTTATTTAATTTTGAAAACTTATATTGTAGTTAAGAACAGTACTGTATGATAGCGTTACAAACGTTTTGAAAAAATAAAACGTAATGAATACAGCGCCTCAAAAGTACCCAAAACCCAATTACAGCACCTCAAAAGTACCCAAAAACCGTATTACAGCACCTCAAAAGTACCCAAAAACCGAATTACAGCACCTCAAAAGTACCCAAAAACCGTATTACAGCATCTCAAAAGTACCCAAAAACCGAATTATAGCACCTCAGAAGTACCCAAAAACCGTATTACAGCACCTCAAAAGTACCCAAAAAACGTATTACAGCACCTCAAAACTACCCAAAAACCGTATTTTTTGCACTTTTAAGATGAAATATCACAAAAACCTGATGAAAGGGAAATTTTCTGAGGCAGGATTCAAGTTCAGCGCATCAAAAACCTCCAAAAAGGAATATATTTTTGGAATTTTGTCATTGTATCATGATTCCATCTAGCATTTTATGAAATTTCTGATCAAATTTGAGTCTTTATCAAATCCCCTTTTCTGATCTAAATGAGCATAAATGCGCCCGTTTTGTGATCATAAAAGAGTCTCTTATAACCCTTTCATTGAACTATAACCGACTCTTCTTCGAATAATATTTCAATCAAATTTTACGCAAAATAAAAACTGTGGCGTGCCGAAGTTAGCTCCTTCTGGTTATGAGTTATTTTCGAGTCAGTTTCATTTCAACGACTCAGAAAAGATTTATCTAGGGGATTATTGTAAGAGTGATCCTCCAAATGGTTGCTGGGATGGTTTTTGGTCAGATTTTAATCATAAAGTATTCACCCTTTCAGAGGACGTTGACAAGGCCCGAAATTTGACCTTAACCTTGGAAATTGGAAATAATACGAGAGCCGCTGTGCGAGCCTTCTGGCTGCCACCGCTCGATCCCAACGGTGAAATTCTCACCTACACGCTGGAATATCAATTGGATAAATCGGACACGGTGGAGACCAAGTGCATCCCAGTGGCCAATTATAGTGCCACCGAGGGCTACCTCCTCAAGGGTGTCAGCGATGGCCTATACCGTATGCGCGTGCGGGCCAATTCCATGGCAGGATTTGGCGTCTACACGGAACCTGAAACCATTATCGTGACGGTGAGTTTGGGATATAACTGAAAGTACTCCCATAAGGGATACTAAATCCTTGCATTCGTATTCCAGCCTATGAAGAGCTACTACATTACCATGGCCGTTATATTGTGCATTGTCATTGTCCTGGCGTTTGCCTTCCTGCTTGGCTACATCCGGTACCTGCAAAAGAAACGGCGACCCAATGATCTGCACATGAACACGGAGGTGAATCCGTTCTATGCCAGCATGCAGTACATACCCGACGACTGGGAGGTGCTCAGGGAGAACATCATCCAGCTGGCGCCCCTCGGACAGGGATCCTTCGGCATGGTGTACGAGGGCATCATCAAGTCCTTCAGCAACGGCATTGAGGATCGCGCCTGCGCCATTAAGACGGTCAACGAGAATGCCACGGATCGGGAGCGGACCAACTTCCTGAGCGAGGCCAGCGTGATGAAGGAGTTCGACACGCACCATGTGGTCCGGCTGCTGGGCGTTTGCTCGCGCGGCCAGCCCGCCCTGGTGGTCATGGAGCTGATGAAGAAGGGCGACCTCAAGTCCTACCTGCGGGCCCATCGTCCCGAGGAGCGGGATGAGGCCATGATGGCCTATCTCACCCGGATAGGAGTCACGGGCAATGTGCAGCCGCCGACCTACAGCCGGATCTACCAGATGGCCATTGAGATTGCGGATGGTATGGCCTATCTGGCGGCCAAAAAGTTCGTTCATCGCGATCTTGCCGCCCGCAACTGCATGGTGGCCGAAGACCTGACCGTGAAGATCGGTGACTTTGGCATGACGCGGGATGTCTACGAGACGGATTACTACCGCAAGGGGACCAAGGGTCTGTTACCCGTTCGCTGGATGTCGCCGGAGAGCCTGCGAGACGGTGTCTACTCCAGTGCCAGTGATGTGTTCAGCTTCGGTGTGGTGCTCTGGGAGATGGCCACACTGGCGGCTCAGCCATATCAAGGGTTCTCCAACGAGCAGGTCCTTCGCTTCGTCATCGAGGGCGGCGTGATGGAGAGGCCGGAGAACTGCCCGGACCTGCTCCACCGGCTGATGCAACGCTGCTGGCATCACCGGCCCAATGCCAGGCCCAGTTTCCTGGATATAATTGCCTATCTGGAGACGCAGTGCCCCGACTCGGAGTTCAAGAGGTTCTCCTTCTACTACTCGGAGAGCGGGCAGACGCATCGCGAGAAGGAGCGCAAGGAGCGCAGTCAGCTGGACGCCTTTGCGGCGGTGCCACTGGACCAGGACCAGCAGGAGGCGGAGCAGAATGAGGATGCCACCACGCCCCTGCGGATGGGCGACTATCAGACCTACAAGCAGAACTCCGCCTTGGATCAGCCGGCGGAGAGTCCCATTGCCCTGGT
Organism: Drosophila kikkawai; assembly: GCF_030179895.1. Lineage (NCBI taxonomy): Eukaryota > Metazoa > Arthropoda > Insecta > Diptera > Drosophilidae > Drosophila > Drosophila kikkawai. Next base: position 16,149,040 of record NC_091731.1, on the reverse strand, counting down.
CGTGGATGATCACCAGGGGACGCACTCGCCGTTTAGCATGCAGTCAGGTTTCATAGCCAGCAGCACGCCGGATAACCAAACGGTGATGGTGTCTGCATTCCAGAATCTTCCCGCCTCGCAGAGCGACGATGCCACGGCGCCTTATGTCCTGCCGGATACGGACAACAACGAACGTGGCTACGAGATTTACGATCCGAGTCCAAATTTCGCCGATTTGCCCACGAGCCGGAGTGGCAGCACGGGCGGCGGCGGGAGACTGAGTGGAGAGCAGCATTTACTGCCTAGGAAAACTGGAAAGCAGCCGGTCATCATGAGCAGCTCCATGCCAGATGATGTGATTGGAAGTGGCGGACACGGAGGCGGTGGATCGTCGTCCCTGCAGCCCTCAACCGCCTCGGCGGCCAGCTCCAATGCCAGCTCCCACACCGGACGCTATCCCAGCCTCAAGCGAGTGGTGGCGGATACGCTGCGGAATCGAGCCAACATGTTCAATCGCCACCTGTTCAATCATCACAAGCGCACGGGCAGCAATGCCAGCCACAAGAGCAACGCCTCCAATGCGCCCAGCACCAGCACGAGCAACTCCAATCTCACCAGCCATCCGGTGGCCATGGGCAACCTGGGGACGATCGAGAGCGGCGGCAGCGGCTCGGCGGGTAGTTACACGGGGACGCCACGCTTCTACACTCCGACCGCGGTCACACCAATCGCGATCAGCGATAATCCCAACTACCGTCTGCTGGACGAATCGATGGGCAGCGACGGGCAGGCCACCATTCTGACCACGAGCAGTCCCAATCCCAACTACGAGATGATGCATCCACCGCCGGGTCGTGGTGGCGTCACCACCGACAATCCCAATTATGTGGCCATGAATGAGCCCACGCCGCCGGTCCAGATGGCCGGAGTGACGATCAGTCACAATCCGAATTATCAGCCGATGATGGCGCCCATAAATGCCACACAGAGCAGCTCCTCCGACGAGAACGAGGAGGAGGAGGAGGCCGATGAGGAGGAGGACGAGGATGACGATGTCGATGACGTGCATGTGGAGCACATCAAGATGGAGCGAATGCCGCTGAGTCGGCCCAGGCAGAAGTCGGCGCCGCCCAGTCGCAGTCGCAGTGTCAGCCAAACGAGAAAGAAGTCGCCCACAAATCCAAACTCGGGTGTGGGAGGCACAGCGACCACGGCGGGCAACATGTCCAATCTTCTAAAGGAGAGCTGGCTGCGGCCGGCGAGTGGGACGTCGAGACCGCCGCCACCGAATGGCTTCATTGGCAGGGAGGCATAATAATAATAATACCTACAATCCTGCTCTTTACTTTGGTAGAGAAAACTGTGTACATAGAGGATAAGGAGAAGGAGGAGGAGGATTGAGTCGTTAGGATCTTGACTTGGACTTTAAGCCAAGTCTGCAAACTACGGGTGGGTCTAAGGTTAACCTATGGATAATTTTAGAGGCAAATGCGAGACGACTTTGGAATTTTTCAATTTCAAAAATGTCAAAATAATTTATTAAATTGCAAACTCCACTAAAATTATTCAAAGATTATCTACTTAGCCCGCCTCCTAGGAAGATTCGTCAGAAGAAACCACTGTACATGTTTAATACCCCATATTTTTTTAAGCCTATTTATGTTTACGTATTTCGTTTAGTATTTACGCTACAGTTTTTTTTTTGTTGTGTTTGTTTATAAATTAATAAACTGCCGCAATAGAAAAATCAGAGACAGAGACAGAGAGAAAGAGAGAAGCAGAAAACGATAGTTAAAGCAGAAGAAAACAAAACAGAAGATGAAGTCCTACATGCAAATAACAAAAAGTACAAAAGCCAACAACCAACCAACCTAAGTACCGTTTAAAATAGACATACAAATTTCTACCAATTATTAAACATAACTCATAACTACTACGTACATATGTTAATTACGATAATTTTTTATTAGTACCTACCAAACAACCACACAAACACACACACACACAGCAAGCAATACAAAATTACAAAACAACAACTGTCTTCACTGAGTTTTTAGCAATTGTAACCATAATTATTCATAATTATCCATAATTATCAATAATTATCCATAATTATCCGTAATTATCCATAATTATCCATAATTATTTATAATTATCCATAATTATTTATAATTATCCTTTTATAAACGTACTCAGATTCATTTGATAACTGCATGGGTCAACTTTTAGCACCAAGTGTTGCTTGATTAGCACACAGTTTCTCTTATAATTTTCTTCTCCCTTTTTGTTTATGCTTAATTGTAATATTTATTTGTACATAAGGCAAATCATGTAGGATAAAAATGGAATAGGTTTTGCAGAACACAAAAACCCATGTTCAATGTTTTATCCTTTTTATTTTCTAAATTAATTTTCGTTGAAGCCAAGCTTCGAGAGGAGATGAACTATATATATGAAAACAAAAATTAAAACCATAATGTAATTCGAACTGAGAGCTTAAGTAACTGATGCATCATAATAACACTGTATACAATCTGCTATCGTTTTTATATATACCAGATATATGAATGGGAAGCAAAAGCATTTTATGTACCATAACTATATACATGAAAGCAAAACTAAAAACGAATCGAAACAAAAACTCCATAGCAAACAACACTATTCTGCCATACGCCATTATAACTCAAATACGAACAAGAAACTGGACGGATTTTCGTTTTTCTTACCACATATACACTTGCAGATATATATATATATATATATATTTAATGAATTAGCAATAGCAAAAAAACAATAGACAAAGGATGCATATACCATATACCATGTACCACATATATATTTACACATTTACACATACGTAATTAGGAACTGAACGTGATATGTTTGCTGAGTGTACTATCCTGAACAGTTCATCCCGACGAAGTCCCATTCAAAGTCACCCAACACACATTCTCTTCGAAAATCGGAACCCAAATTTAGCAACAATACACAGCCACACTTAGTAACAAACAAATAAACAAACAAACAGACAGAAAACAACTACAGCAAATGGAATTTTTAAAACGAAAAACAACAACAACAACAAAAGTATTCGATATTTGCCTTCGCTCTTTATATTATTAAATATATTTAACTATAATAGATCATATATGATACGTATGACAAAAGCATAGAGAAAAGTAACGAAAAGAAAAGCAGAAACGAAGAACCAGAAGCATGTGCAACAACGTTCATTTGTTTTTAATTTATACACATAAATGCAAAGCAGAAACAAGGAAACTAAATATTTAAATGAATTATACAAAATACTTAGATTGTAAACACGCATGTAAGAAGGAGAGGAGGAAGGGATGAGAGAGTGAGGCAGAGAATAACTTGAATAAATTAACAAAAAAAAAAAAAAAAACAAGTAAGCAGAGAGAAGGAAGAACTAGGGCTAATTATATAAACAAAACTGGGAAGCAAGCGATATTTACACTGAAAACTGAAGTAAAAAAATAATATAAAAATAAAAAAAAATAATAAAACTATTAAATTAATTAAACTATGTAATACGCTATTTGCATAACAAAACAATAGATATTCTACACACACACACGCATACATACATATATTACCCATACACACACACACATACACACACTAAAAAGACTGAAATATATAGTTCCTTTTGTTTTTATGTACATAAAAAAAAAATGAGAAAAAAAAAAACACAGAAATTCTAACGAAAATTGTAAACTTAAAGAACGATAAGAAGAGGAGAAAAGAACGTAAAAACAATTAATGGAATTATACATTAAACGAGTTAAATTTAAATCAAATAAAACAAAGAAGCAGCAGCAGCGCAGCATTACGCCTACACTTGTGTAACATTTATATATTTAGTAGTCGAATTAACTAAATTTTGTAACATAAAAGTGGAAATGTGACAACGCCAAATATCAACTTCTTATATAGCGATATATATTCAGGATTATTTGGCTGTGGGTCGAGTCCGCTCCTCGCTGCCGAAATGTATATATAGTACATGCGAACCTATAATAATTGAATATAAACAGTACCATTTAAACTAATTATTGTAAACTAAATGCATACATATAAACACTGTAAACAGAACAGAAAATGAAAAAAAGAAAAGAAAAGAAAACAAAAAAAAAAAACGAAAAGCTTCAATATTTTTTATTATTTCTAATTAAAGCTAATTGTAAAAATAATGATAAGTTAATTGTTTCCTGTTTATTTAAGCGAAAACCAACAACAAAAATATATATATAATAAAAAGGAAATTCAAATAAAAGACTAAGAAAAAATCTAGAACTTTATTTTATAAATCGTATAGAAAATGATCCAAAATTGGGAGTTAATCCATTATTTCAGCTGGAACTAGAAAGAAAGCTGCAGTTAAGTTTGATGGACTATAGATTATGGATGCTTTTCATGGCGAAAAACGAAGTTGTGGGCGTGGCCACATTAAAAAAAATGTAAAAAAATAATAATAAAATTAATTTAAAATAAACTTGATTTCCATATTCTAGATACCCATCTTGTTACCAATTTTAATAGCTCTAGCTCTTATATTCTCTGAGATATGTTGCTTCACACTAACGGACAGGCGGACAGGCGGACATGGCTAAATTGCATCGGTTGGTGTTGCTGATATGCACTTGGAAAAGTGAACTTTTATGATAATTTAATATATTTCTTATCTTATTTTCTCTAAAGTATTTTTAAGTATTCCAAATATAAAGCTATTATCGATTAAGGTTTCATTGTCTAGATCGACTAGCCTGTTGATGCTGATTTTGAAATACTGTAGAAGATGGAATTATAATAATAATAAATAATAATAATAGCTTTACTGTAATTCAACCAAAAGAAATTGTTTATTTAACCCACAAGAATTATTTCTGTGTACGAAAATGTAAGTATATATATTTGTATATGTATTTTAATATGCTAAAAAATTCTCATAAATGCAATCAATACAGAATTCACTTCATAAATTTAATAAGGTAAAGATTCCCTAATTTCTGAGCAAGTTCTCTCTGAATCCTCCCCCGAACCCCTTCATCAACTATCATCACGCTGAACTGACTAATAATCTAATTAGACTTCCAGAGCGATGACTTTTCGCTGTCAAAAGATGAATGCGAGTAATTCCAGCGCCTCAAGGAAACTATTTGAGATGCGGGAGGGATGGCGACACCGCGTCAAGATGTCAAAGGGATAGGTAATAAATTGCTGTCAGTCAGCTCCAGCTCCGGGTCCCGGCTCCAAGTAACCGACTCCTCGGCAGCTGGTGGAAATAGGCCCGCGGCACTTTCAATTTCCGCAGCGGCATTTTTCAATGTGAACGGGAATTCCTTGGAGAGGCCCAGGCTGGAGCGGCTGACGACATGCGCACTCTCGGTTTTGTCTCGAAATGTAATTAGTTGGATACTTCATTAACCACAGTCGACAATCAACAAATGAGTAATTAACTTGCGCCGTGGGTACTCACTTACTCACTCACTCACTCGGCTACTCGCCGCCATCGTGTGCAGTTAATATTTCATAATTGAGCAATTTATTTTCGCCTCTTTGACAGGATCAAAGCCGAGGCCGACACTCAAGCGCCACATGCAAATTTAATGCTCGGTTAGTTGCCGGTGCGATGGCTTTGTGTGTGGCTCGGTCAAAGCAGGGAACTATCTTTGATCTGTTTCTGGAGGGGAATTACCATTACTTTTATCGGGTATGAAGCCTAGTGTAATAACGCCCATGTCCGTTTTAACCCTTTTAAAAATATCAAACCTCTCGCTGTTCTATAAGTCACTTTTTGTTGAATCTTATAGCACTATTAAGCTGGAATTTAGAAATAAGTAGTCTAGGTTCATACAAATTAGTACCATATTTACCAAACCTTTCAAATAAATAAATAAATAATTAAAAAAATAAAAACAAAAAAGAAAGCTAACTTTGGCCAGCCAAAGTTTGTATACCCTTGCAGGTAACAATTAAAATATAGCATAACTATGCCAAAAATGCATTAATTTCGATTCGAAAAGCGGTTTTGTGTTAGTTTTTATAAGCCCAAAAAAAAATGCATACCAAATTTAAAATTTTAAGAAATCACAATTTTTGGCCATTTTTCTTAATTTTAATGATGTAACCCCTTATCAAATTTCGCAAAAATGGCCAAAAAATCGATTTCTTCCGGACATGTCCAGAAAAATTCGCATGTTAATGCTGATCAAGAATATATATGGTTTATGGGGCCGGAAATGATTCCTTGACTTAGAAAAATATTATTTTGTATTATAAAATCGGATTTTTTATATTAAAAAACTTCTTGATTTTTTTTTAAATTAAAAATATTATAACTCGGCCAAAAGAGCATTAATTTTAAATCGGAAAACTGTTCTGTGCAAGATTTTCTACAGTTAATAAATCTGCATGCTTCATTTAAAAATTTTGAAAATTAAATTTTTTTTCAAAATCAAAAATTTTAATGATGATTTTATAAAATTTTGCAAAAATGGCCAAAAAATCGATTTCTTCCTGAAATATCTAGAAATATTTCCCTGTTGATGCTGATCAAGAATATATATGGTTTATAGGGTCGGAAACGTCTCCTTCACTGCGTTGCAAACTTCTGACTGAAATTATAATACCCTGCAAGGGTATAAAAATGTTATAATAGGCATTACTGATCGTATGACAAGCAGAAGGTAATAACACGTTTGTTTTTTTATAGAAAGAAGAAATTATGACAAAAAGCTTAAAATGGGTAAATGATTATAAAACTTGCACAGAGGGAGATCATGAAGTAATGACAAAATTAGTCCAAAATCTAAAAATTAACAAATGATTATACAATTTGCAGAGCGGATGTTGGGATACCTTTAAAACTGTCATAATAGGTCTTATAACACTCAACGTATGACAAGCAGCCTTTTAATCAGTAAGTAGTTACTTTTTTGTCACTAGAAAAACCCACTCGTTCCGGAAGTTAAACACTACACCGAAAATTGGATACTGGGACATAAAGAAAACTTATTTTTAGTCGCGTCATTGCTGCGAAATGTATGGTCCTGGCGTAAAAGTTGGCTACTGGCAGGAGACTGCCCTACAAGAGGAGGTGAGCATTTTATGCAGATGAAAGGTGGAATAAAATATAAAATGAAATATATAGATGCGCGTGAAAGACATGCAACAGGGTGGAAACACCCTACTGGACACGACGCGCGCCGCCTATAAACACTTCTATCAGGACACCATGCTGGGGCCGCCGCAGGAGGTGGTCGCTTTCGGGGTTACACTTCAGGTGCGGCCCGTCAAGATCAGCATTTGCCGCCAGCAGGTGGTGGATCAGAACCTGGCCCTTTCGGTGATCATCACCCATGAGGGCATGATCCGCAAGTGCACCACCATCAACGAGATGTGCGACTTGACGGTGGCACCTTCGCCACGTTCCACGCTGCGTAGCAGCTTCCGTATTGTCAGTCCCGACGATGAGGATCGATCCGGCCAGTGTCTGGGCTATGGCGAGAAGTTTCGCCTCCAGACCCTGGATCCTGTCGATGAGCCCATGTACTTGTACAGCGGACCCAAGCGGATGAATCTGTCGCTGCCGGTGGACACGGGTCGGTATACAACCAAAAATGGCGAGCTAACGCTGCCACTGGGCGTGGTTTCTAGCAAGGTCGGTTTTTGATTTAAGTTTAGTTTTAGAAATGGGTATCTTATATCTTGTATATTATCCTTTAGAACTGCGGTCCATATGCCCGGGTGCCCGTTTCCCACACCCACTTCTATTGCGCCCACAAGGATCCTGATCTGCGTTACGAGAGCGAGGGCAAAACCATTCCTGTAAGTTGTTTATATTTTAAAATTAGATTTTGATTAGGGATCTGGATCAATTTTCAAATTTCCTTTTGTTGGTGTAGAAATCGAAAATCGGAAGCTTAAGCTAAGGTTTAGTTAAGTAGTATGCTTTGAATGCCAGGGTATGCAATTGTAGAGAACTGCTTGATATTGCTTGATATTCTTGAGCAGCATCAACAGCCGAATCAATCTAGCCGTAAACGTCTGCTCCTCTTTGATAGTCTCTCAGTTAAGGAGCTATCTAAACAAAACTTTATAGAAAGACTTCTTTTTAGTCTAATAAGTATAAAAGGCGGAAGTTCGGAAGACTATATAATATAGCTGCGAAATAGTGAACATTTTTAAAATTTAAGAAATTATAAATTAAAGAATTAAATGAAAAAGCCTCAGAAAATCATCAAAAGTTGAATATTGTTACAAATAAATGTAGGGCTATGTATTTCGCTGGATTCTCAAAAATCAAATGGCAAACTGCAAGGGTATATCAACTTCAGTATGCCAAAAATAGCTTCCTTTTTTTTATTTATTGAATTTTAACAATACCTACTTACAACGTATTAACCTTGTAGGTAAACGAGCCCGTGATTATTGTTCACGCAGTGACAAACCAAAATCTGGCAGTGGAACACGTCCAGGCGGACACTCCCTTTGGTCCCGAGCTTCAGGTGTCCGTGCAGACTTACAAGAACGTCTACAAGCGGGAGACCTGGAAGAATCTGTGGAAGTTCTGTTTTTAATGTCGATTCCCTTCCATATTTCATACATTTTATGTTGAATATATGCAGTATCTGGTACCTGTTGCGGCATCCGAAATGACGATGTCAAATGAGCTGTTGCAAGTTCGTCTGTTTGTAAAGCATGTCAAAATAAAAGACCCGTTCCCAAGTTGTCGTAAATTCCATTTTGATTGCCCAGCAATGCCAAGAATCTGTGGTGGAAATTTATGCCTAGGCGGGCAGCGATGGCAGTGGCTCCCCCATAGGACTTCCAGGCGGTCACCGAGGCGTGTGAGTGATTTGTTGCGGGAGCAACGGCTAGGGGGAAATGTCACAAGTTGCGCCACTTTATGCTTGTGATAAATTAATTAAAATTAGACAATAACTACGACGGGAAGCCGGCTAATGAGCTGGAGACGATCGACAAGGGCAGCGTCTGCACGCTGTCGCCCAACAGCAAGCAGATCTTGTAGAACATGTCAGCGCAACAAATTTCAATTAGTTCACGCTTCACTTATTCGACGGCAGCAGAGCAGTCATAAAAAGAAAGTGCCGCCCCCAGACGGAGCTGCCAATGGGGACGAGTGCACAGGACATGCACAGAAAGAAAATTTGTCTACTTAACTAAATATGATTGGAAAACTTTTTGTAATTTTTGTCAAACAAAAATTGCATTTTTTTGGGTAATATTTCTTGAATTAAGAATAAATTCAGTTGCTTTTAGAGTAACTATCTAATAACACATATGTAATAGCACAATGTAATAGCAAAAACATGTGCTCGCCACTGTATATACTTTGATGTTAGAACCAGTTGGGAATTATAAAAGTAATACCAAAGTGCTAGTACTTCCAACATTTTTGTAGGATGAAAACTAAAGAATTATTATTATTTTTAATCTATTTTTTTGTTTCCTGAATTCTGTGTTATTTTTTGCCACATTTATCCTTTCCTTTTATTCAGAATTTTGTAACTTGGTAATTTTAAAGATTTTTGGATACACAAAATTTGGATATTTTGATATTTTTCATCTATGGAAAAACGGTCTAAGTAGAATTTTTTCCAAGTGCACCATAATTAATTCGAACAAATAAATTCGGCTGTAAAACGCAGTTTGTGACTTTAATTGGGCGCACGATCGCCGCCCAAGGAACTTTAGTGCCCGACCTTTGGGAATATTGCAAAGTAAAGAGCTGCAAATGAAGACAAAGGTCCCGATACCGATCCCGATTCCGAGACCGATCCCGTTCACGGTCGCTGTCCCCAGCTCCAAGTTATTTTCGGCTCGCTCAGTTGCTCCGATTACATGTTTTCTGTCATAGATTAGCCGCGGACCGCCCTCAGTCGTGGCAGCGCACACAATTTCACACTCCCCCGCCACGACCGCGTCTTGTTCAGCATCTGTTGCAGTGTCTCGAGTGACAAAGTGGTTCGAGGGGAGTATCGATTCTGGATGTTGCCTCTCTTCTCTGGGCTAAACTGCACATTACTTATGCAGGATGATTTACTGAGACGCGTGACAGATTTACAAGTTGCATTTACCGCATTAATTCATCATTAATATATGGCGGGAGCTGGGGCAAATAAATAGATATTCTAACCGAATGTGGACGATTTTTCACACCTTCGAGTGACTTGTCACATTGAGGAAACAATTACCGAATTGCACATGCCGGCATTTCCTGCCTAATTGCACTTGATGTGTATTTATATATAACTTTATACATTTGCAACACATTTTCGCCGTTTTTCCCGTAATTATTATGAGGCGTTGACACATATATCGCATGCAGGCCCGACTTGTGTGCAGTCGAATGTCGGCGGCATAAATAATTTACACAACTCATTAAGACACTGTTGAATATAATGCTTTTACGACTCTTTAATGCATCTTCTAAAAACTACAATTATTTCCAAGTCATGTACATTTAGGGGTATTATTTAAAAAATAAAAGAAACTAAGGTATTATTGAAATTTACTAGTTTTCTCGTTAATTAGTTACTTAAATGAGATATGGTTTTAACAATAATTGAAGATATGATACTTTAGAAAGGTTGACAGAAACAAGTATATTTTTTTAAGAAATAAAAAAAAGTTGTTTTAGAAGAAAACCATCACTTCCTCTTTAGTATTGGAAAGTTATCAGGAGATTCTTCTTATTATCTATTTATGTCCTTAAATAATAAGTCATTAAAAGTTGTAAAACTAATAATATTAAATCAGCTTTATTAATATTTATTTCTTAAATCAAACTAAAACAAACAAAAACAATTATATATATATTTTTAAGACACACCCACTATTATTATGATTAACTCAGCTGCACTTGGTATTCAAATGAAACTCTTGTAAAAACGCTGATTGCCAACTGAGCACACTCAAAAAACAATAAAAAAGGGAAATGTATTTTGAATATATTGCGTTATAAAACGTAGCATCATTTCGGGGACAGGAAAACGAGAAAACAACACACAAAGCCCAGAGAAAAACATTGTCTGTGTTCCGTTGTGCTGCATTTTTATGTGCCATGAAATTAATTTACGATTACGACAATTTAAATTTTTAAAATCACACTAAAAATATGCTAACAACTCGGCCTGACTTGGCGGCAAACGACGAAAGTGTTAAGAGGCCAGAGGAAGCAGCCCACAAATGTGGCCCGGGATTGGGGACTGAGATGGGGTCTTGCGGGGTCTTGAGAAAAAAAGGGGGAAAACTGGGACTGGGGCCCATTGTGTCGCTCTCTGTTCAATATATGGCAAGTGTTGAGTTGTGTTCATATTTTGTCAGAAGTTATTTAATTTCTATAAACAGACTGCGACAGTCATTCGTAGTCGAGGGGGACGAGGATGCTGATGATGATGTGGCACTGACGTTTATGTGGCATTGGCGGAGGCGGAACTCGTTCACGGCTTATTTGGCAGCTCCTTTCGAGTTCGTTTATTGATGTTGCTGCCCTGCTGGCAACAACAAGTTTTAAGTGGCTGTTACTTTACGAGCTTATTAAAAAAGGAAGTTGTTCTCTGGGTTTTATTGGCCAAAACAAAACACAACAAAAAAAAAAATGAGCCATAAATTTGGGAAGAATAGGAGCCCAGGTGCGTCAAGTGACAAGAGTTTCCACTTACCGTTAAGCATATGTTTTATTTTGATTTAATATTAATACGAAATAGGTTCTCCCCCCCTTGCCTTATAACATATCAAAACTATCCACACAATTGAGGGCCTAATCAGGCATGCAGGCAGGCATCAGGCTCCACACATCCCATCCTATCCTATCCTATCCGTTTGCGAGGATTCGGCCAGTGTCTGATTTGAAAATTATTTATTTATGGCAATCAGCAGCAGTGAAGCTCGAATGGCAATTGTGTTTCATTTCTCTTAATACAGCTCGTCAAATAAACAAATCATGGTGTTAAGGCAAATGATGGATTGACATCAGCCAGGCGCACACACTGCCACCCATCATGGCTCTGTGTGTGTTTGTGCACTCAGCCAGTAGCCAGCAAGCCAAACATGGCCAAAACTGGAAATCCAAAGTACTGGCCAACAAAGCGGCAACAATGGCAGCAAAGCACAGTGGTATGAGGAGTCTTTTTTTGTGGGAAATTGTGTATAAATGAAATGGAAGATAGCCGGAAGGTTACAAGATATGAAACATATTAGAAATGAGAAATCCGAATTAATTAACAAAATATCGCTCTTAATATTATAGCAAAGATTTTCTAATTTCTAAATATAGTGAATATAACATAATAACAAAATAAAAAAACTATTAAAAAAATAAAATATAAAATGTAAAGTTTAAATATAAATAATTTTTCTGATCACATAACTTATCACATAAAGTTTTCAACAACAACAACCAAGTCGATCTAGCCATTTCTGTTAAAAAAAAAACTTTTACAACTTTTTTTCTTTTAATTTATACAAATTTTCAAAAATTTAAAATTAAATAAATATTTATATATTTTTATATATTTACAGCTGTGTTCACGGAAATAGCAGTGCGACAGAGGGAACAACTTCAAAACCTTTTTTTGTACATATTCCTTTTTGCAAGCTGATCTATTGCACATTGTTTTTGTAAAATGGAACATAAAGATAAGAATCGAGAAAAAATTCCGTTAGATTTGCTCTATTTTTATGTTTTATTGATATTTTTTCACATATGCAGCTCGTTTTGGCCGATCACTGAAATAGCAGTATTTAATTTTCTTTCGCAAAAAGTGCCCAAATTTCTATTAATTTTGTAAAAAATGAGTTTAATTACGGTCGTTATTATAGTTTATTCTATAATACACCTTTACAACGCAAAAAAAATTATTTTAGTGGGCGCAGGACCTCACTGCTCCATGAGAGAAAGGTATCAGATTACTTAGCCTAGAAAGAAGGGCAAAACATGTAAAGAGTCTCCAAATCTTTCAAATTGTTCTTTTAAAATAGTTTATAAGTCATGAAATATGAACCGAACCCAAAAAAACCGAGGTACGATTCGCAAAACCACAATTGTACAGGCTCGACGCGTACTTCGCTTCAGCAAAGCTCGTCCTTTTGCATCCTCTAGGGATATATGAGCGGGAATTGGGATGGGAATCAGTCATGGGACCATTCGCCGGGGACTTATTGAATAAATTTTAGATTCGCGAAGTCCATGGAAAATGTCACTGCTTGGTTACAGGCATATCAAGGCCAGATTGGAGTTCGCCAATAGCCACTTGAACTGCCACTATTCAAATGGCGTAATATCCTTTGGACAAATGACTCCAAACTGGTTTTATTTGGTGGAATAGGACAAGACAAGACCTCCAAATAGATAGTGCCCCCCAAACCATACGCTGAAGACAGTAAAACACGGTGGCCTAAAAATCATGGTTTGGGTATACTTTTCATACAACGTTTTAGGTCCCGTATATATGATCTGTCGGATCAAAGACCATTATTTTTATGTCCAAATATTAAAAACTGTCTTGCAGCCGTATCCTGAGGAAAATATTCCATTAATTTGCGCATTTCAGCAGTACAGTGACCCTAATCATACCGGTAAGGTGGCCAAGGAGTGGGTTCTTAATGGAAAAGTGGATGCAATGCCATGGCCTGCACAGTCCCCGGATATAAATTCGATCGAAAACTTATGGGGGACATCAAGGGCTACGTATTAGAGAAGTTTCCGACTTCTAAGCCGCACCTTTGGCGATTTGTGCAGGAGGAATGAGACCATAATCCCCTCAAGCGTTGCTAAGACTTGGTGGACTCCTTGCCACCCAGGTATGAGGCTATGATAGCTTCTAAAGGCTATTTAACAAAATATTAGATCATAGTCAATTAGAATTTAAGAAGAAATAGGTTTCTTGTACGATATTTTTAAATTTATGAAGAATTTTAGTTTTTCACTGCTATTTCAATGATCGGCATAATATAGACCTTTTTTGTTGATATTAGCTATATCTTCTAAAAGGTTTATGTTACCTAAATTAAATGATTGTGGTATTGTTAATAATTAAATACACTAAGCCTTTATGAAAAAAAAATTTATGAAAATAGCGTTTGTAACAGTATTTTCCAATCTTAAACGTGCAGGTCGTGGGGCACTGCTATTTCCGTGAACACAGCTGTATGTATATAATATATTTTTCTTTTTTTTTTCAATTTTTAATTTGATATGCAGATTTGTAAGCCTAATTGAAACTAGAACAGGAAAGCTTACTGAATTGAAATGAATTTATGATTGAATTTGACCCCCAAATCCAATTGGTTGCAATGGGTAAGTTGGATACCTTTTCCGGATTCCGTTCTTCATTTCGATGATATTCGATTAATATATTAAATAACATAGTATAACAGTTTACCGCACATATGTACAAGTAATTCGTAAAGTATTAAATTATATTATATATCAACTTACAGTATTGATCCTATATTATTTTCTTAAATAAATTCAAAGATACAATAACCTTTAGTTTGTAATCCTCTCCTTTTGGAACGAAAAACCTCAATCTATAAAATCTCAATCTTTAAAATATAATCAATATATACTTAGTTAAAGTTTCTAGTAAAAACATGCATGATCCGTTTGTTCGTTTATTTTCTTGTTGAAATGAATCTTAAATTTGAACTTCAAGTCTCTGGGTTTTCAGCTTAACTCAAAAATTCAGCATTCTTTTTCATTGTTGAACACTGTGGGCGATGCGTCGATTTTTGCAGTTGCAGAGGAAGCGGAAGTGGCAGTGGAAGAAGTGGCTATATTTTGTGGCATGTGCTGGCTGTTTGTTCGCCTTTGTTGCCGCAGTGGCTTTAAAATTTGCTGCCCCTACTCTTCTTCTCCTCGGCAGCGTACTTTATTTTTATTTTCCACACTTTTTCGAGCGACCTGACTTGGCACAGAAAGAAACAAAGCGTTGATGGGGGGAGGGCGGGGGAAGCGAGGACCAACACGAAAACATTCATAAAATATGCATTATGCAATCTAAGCTCGTGTGAGCGTTGCTAAATATTTTATGCACATGTATTGTGCCAAACACAATCGCACAAACATCTGCGATGGTGTATTGTGTAGTTTATGATGTTGTTTTCCTTTTTTTTTTTTCTACATTTTCCGAGGCCGCTGAATGTATTCATAATCATTAATATATCTCCAAAGCAAAGGCAAATAGCGAAATTAACAAATTCCTTTATGTCACAAATATTCCATGCCTCGCCGAAGATAAATGGCAAGATGAAAATATATACATATATTCGTTGGGGAACAAAATCTGAAATAATAAAAACATTAAATACAGTTTTAAATCACATGTGCCGTTTAACACATTGAGCCGAGCATTTGCTTTCCATTTTTAATGCGTCTTCCCGTCGCACTGCGCATAAATTTCAACTTAAATTGCGCGCGCAGGCCAAAAACCGAGAAACCGAAAAACCGAAATACCAGGGTCTTCCACTCTGGCCTCTGGGGCTGGCAAACGCCGCCCACTTAACGCCCTGGGTGGCTGCTATCTCTCTCTGTCCTCGCCCCATCCCACTTGCTCTTCCAATAAGATCGCTGCCAATTAGCTTCCGAGTGTCTCTGTTTATTTTCGGCGGGATTTGGTGGTCGTTACGAGTGGTTTATTTTGATTTGCCTAAGCAGGCAGCTTCGGTTCTTCATTTCTGTATTTCGAAACTATTAAATTATGGGCAAAATGTCGTTGCTCTTTGATCTGGCTGCCAAATGTCTTGGCCCGGGTCTACTTATACTTATATTCAGGTATAAAGCCACATATATATATATGTATCTTTATTACTGTCCTTCTTCTCTTTGTTCTGTTCACTTTGCGGCAACGTTTCGTTTACGGCGTTTTAATGAGAATTATGTGACTTTAATTTATGTCTCAATTTTGCGCATATTAAAATCTTTATTTTGTGATGCGACTTTCTGCGCTTTTGGGATGTGGTCAAAGTTTTGAAAAATCATTTTTAATGATTATTGCTTTGAATAAAAAATGGAAGGTTATATTCGTGTGCCTCGACATTAAGATACCCGGTATTCCAAAGTAATCGTAATGTTTTTGGTGTGAATTTTAAGCCTTAAACAAAAAATTTTAAACAAAAACTGGTAACCGATTTAGGCGTAAGGTAAATTGATTTCAATTAAGTTAAATTTTTAGATTTTATTGTTCATTTCTGATATAATTCAGTTTAACGGTGACATGTCTAGATCATCTCGGCTTTAGATACTGTTTGAAAATCAACCCTTAAAATAACTGTATGATCCCAACGCTTTAAAATATAGATTATTTTGACTTTCTTTAAAATAAATTTGAAGCTTTTCTTCATTTATAGTTATTTATTCTCTTAAATTGTATGTTAAATGTTATTTTTCTTACATTTCCCACATAATAAATACCTGCAAATGGCATTTCCAACTCTCATATTATCATTGTCTCCCACATCTTCTCTTATATTTCTTTGTAATTGTTCGAGAAAATGACAAAATTCGGCAGCTAGCAAAAGGCAATTGTTGCTCCTAATGATTGCAGCTTTGAAACTATTTAAATGGCCTTGCCAAGTGTCGTCTCCTGTGGACACATTGTCCTGGCCACAAAATAAATATCTTGCTATTCTGCTGGCCAACAAGAATTTCTCGAAAACATGACCCTGCCCCAAATGGAATGCTTTTCTCCCCTACCCAGCTCACGTGAAGTGAGCTCCCAATTACACAGAGAGAAACGGGTCTGAACAAAAAGATTTAAGATTTTAAAAAAGTATATAAAGATTTGAAGAAAAACGGATAGGCAAACCAGGCTATATCTTTATGTATGTTATATTTTAGAAATTCTCTTATTCTGACTTTTGTTACTAAATCCGGAGTATACCAGACAGCAAAGAATATAAGATTCTTGGCTGAAAACATATTACATTATTTTACTTGTTGGATAATTTAAATTTTTATCATAGTGACATGATAAAAAGTTTAAAAAATTAAGAATTTGATTAAAAAACCTAAAATTTGTATTTGCTAAGACTTTATATTTTTCCCTGTGTACAACCTCATCCCTTCAACGTCCTTTCAGAGCCATTCACAGGCACACTCACACACACACACACACACACACACATTTAGAGTCACAGGAAAATCCACAGCGAGTACAGCAGACTTAATATCTAAAGCAATTTACAGTTATGAAAATAAGAGACATATCCGCAAAACGACAAGCACAGTGCGCCACCGCAGCAGCAACAACAACAACAACAACAACAGCAACAAGGACAACAATAAGGAGCTGCTGGGAAAAGGACGAAGGACGCAGAGCAGAGGAAGCGAGAAACTTCTGCTAACGAAGTAAGTACCCTGGAGGACACTTAAGCGTGCGACCCCCAGCCCAACCGACGACGAGCGTCATAATGTCGCCAACATTTTCCGAAATTACACACAAATGACAAAATAAAAGGTGCAAAAAGTCGCCAAAAGGACAAAAAAGAAAACGAGCTTCGCAGGGGAAGTGGTTCTTGTTCTCTATCCCTCCTTGCGCTCTCTTTCGCTCTCTGAGTGTATTTCCGCTGGCGGCCATGTTGAAACCGTTTGAGTGGCTCTCTCCGGATTGGCTGCTTTCTGAGGGCGTGGCCTGGCGAGAGAGAGGCTAATTTGAAACTGAGTGTGCGCAAAGAGCGGGGAATATCAAAGGGGAGCCAGGAGCAACGGGTGGCGCTTTGGGTGTTCCCGTTGTGGGAGAGAGGGAGTGGGTGGCAAAGCGCTAAGTTGCGGCTGGCAAAATGAGGGTTAAATCGCGTGCATAATTTAGCAGTTCATTTCATTCATTTGAGTGCCAGTGCTCAGAGATGTGCGCTGCCTAAATGCTTCCTCCGGCAGCTACTTCCACTTCCGTTTCCGCTGCCACCGCCGCTCATTCTCTTCTCTACGTCTCTCTTGAGTGCGCTGGCGCAGTATCTACACAGCCGTTTACCGCTACAATGACAAGCATTTATGGCAATTAACACTTTAGCTGTTTATATGCTGATGCCGCTGTTGCGGACACTTAATCGTGTCGGCCATTAGAGGCGGCAGCAGGCACACCAGTCACCAGTCACCGCCAGTCACCATTCCGAAATCCAAAAATCTACTTGCACTTTATGCAAATCACGTTTCCTTTCGCTTAACAAACTTTTTCGGCTCTCCGGACAGCCACTGCTCGCCCACTTCCGTTTCCGCTTTTGCGTTTAGTGCAAATTCAATATCGTGCATAATTAATTTGCAATTAGCACGTTTCTGTTTTTGTTTTCGCGCCACTCCATCCACCCCACTTACCATCCATGGGCTGGAAATTTTCTAATTACCTGCACAAGCTGAATGCAAACTAGTTTACCCTGCCCCCCGTTACCCCATTCCATCCGCTTTTCATCCGGCCGATTGGCCGCCGGCATTTTGGAGCTGCTGCTGCTGCTTCTGCTGCCCACGTGCGATGGAGATGGCCATCGCCAGCGTTCGTTCACTGCCAATGCCACGTGATTTCCACGTCCATGCCCCCGATGATGGCCTGCGAAATGGGTTGGCATATGAAATGAGCTGCAAATTGATGGAGGAATTAGCGCAGCATATTTAATTTGTATTCGCAGAAGCAACAACATCGACGGTCTACGGTCTACGGGCGACGGGCTATGGCTGTGGCTATGGCTCCTTGTTTGCCCAGCGGGTGCGGTGGCCAGTGAAAGATGGGCTAATGGGCTTTTAGGTGCACATTTTTAATGCAGATTAGGCACACATTCGATTAGCTGATGGCAAAAAGGAAATTGACATTTTGTTTAACGGTTTTCGTTCAATAACTTCAAGTAACTTGATTAAATTAATGTATTTTTAAATTATTTGACTTAAATGGTAGACGAAATAGCAAATTACTTAGATAAAAATGAAATAAAGAAATGATAGTAAGGAGAACTAAAAGAAATAAATGCTTATCTAAATATAAACTAAGTAGTTGGAGCTAATTTATAATTTATTTATATACTTTTTAGATATAGAAAGTTAAAGCTTTACAGCTTAAATATAATTTACATACACTTTGCCTCTATTCTGTTGAGGTAAAATAATCTATTTAACAATTTAACTTACCACAAACTATAATATGGTTGTCAGAACAAAAATTTAAAGTTTATAAAGACGAATAGCAAAATAAATTTGTTATTAATTAAGAATTAGGAGTAAACCGCAGCAGGATTGAAATGAAAAAATATGATTCGAGCTTATAAAGGATGATTATTTAGCTATTATCTTTTTGCCAACACTGATTTAAACAGTTGATGCACGTTTCAAGTTTTAATTCATTGTCACCCCTTGTAAACGTAAAGCCCAAGAATTTTCTATATTCCAATTATATTTTCTTTTAGTTTTTAAGTTCAAATTTTAACGAAAAAGATTAAGATGTATGAAAGAAGCACAAAAAAAGTATAATATTTAAATTTAAATTAAAGTTTAATTAGCTTTTAATGATTTTTATCGAATTCTGTTTGTTGAACATAAAGTTACCTACAAATGTCTTAAATTGTAAGTAATTCCATATTGCTTAGATAAGTTTTCAAAGACCTGAGTTTGGTTTTGAATGTAACTTTAAATTTATTGAATCCAAGACTTTAAATTATAAATATCGTTGTGTGCTGTTAAGAAAAAGTTCCTTTTGTTTTTAAAATCTCTTTTATAGATACTTTAATAGATGATGCTATCTGATTTGTAAATTCTAAAAATTAAATTAAGACAAATGATTTAGCAATTTTTAATGTGAAAGGAAATTATTTTAAATCTTAAATGTTAATCATAACTAAGCTCTGTTTAAAGCTGCAACACTTGTAAATCTCGTGTCAATTAAAAATCACATAAATTCCACTCTCATTTCAGTGGCTTAACATTTATTAGCAAACAAGTGAAATCCAATCCGATGATTTATTAAATGAAACAATTATTTAACGGCCAAATTAGACAAGCTTAGGCGATCCAACAATTGTTGCCCCTTTCGCCCAGGTCGGGAGCTTACCCCGCCTAGCTTCCTGCCTGCCTGCCTGGCTGACTAATTTATGTATTAACTTTGAACGCTCATTAGTTTAATTAGTCAAACAAATTAACGTGGGGCTTACGGCAAGTGGAGTGCAAACAACAAAATGGCCGAATAAACAGAGCGAGCGGGGGCGGCGAGGATGGCAAGGACGGCGAGGACGACGCGGGATATGGAAATGGAAATGGAGGCCATCTCCCTCGCAATTCATTAAATATACAAATACAAGGGATACGGTTTAGGGGGCAAATTAACGGGAATGTTATAAATAAATTGGCAATAATTTAATTATCGCATAATTATACAGATGACCGCGCACTTGTGATTTTAATTGCATTTGTCGCGAGGTCAGCGGCTCCGCTTTTCCGATCCGATTATCGATTTCCCCCCACCACCACCCACACCCACTGCCAAAGCCGTGCCAATTTTATTTGCCTTTTAATTAGTTGTAAATCTTGCGCAGCCTGTTGAAAGCCAAGGGGAAAGGCGGGCGGGAAACTGCTGCCGCCATTGCATGCACTATTTATTTTAACAAGAGCTGCTCATTTAATACTTATTTTCACTAATTAAATGGAAGAGTAAGTACATCAGCCAGAGGGAGACAACTATACGGGAGAGAGGAACAGAGAAAGAGAGAGCACAGCACAGCACAGTACACACACATGTGCAGGGCAGCCAGAGCAATTTTCCGCTTTTCCGCAGCGCAAAAAGTTTGATGTCTATGTAAACAGCGGCTTTTGTGTGCCTTCGAGTGTCTGTGTGTGTGTGTCTGGCGAGCTGCCAATTAGCCTGGCCCACTCACACACACACACACACACACACTTTGGCGGAAAGCCGTATGTACATACTAACGTATTCCGTATACGTCGGCTGTTTGAGCGCACTTAAATAATGAATAATGACGAGACAAGCAATTAAAATAATTTGCGGTTTTACCGTGCGTATGCGCATCATTTAATTTTGCATGTAAAAGAGTTAAGTACTTACTACACAGCGAGAAATGGTTGGCATTCTCAAGGATAACGTACCAGGAGGTAAAGATATAGGGGCAAGAAACTGGGTGGGATGAATTTTAGTTACAGTCGGAGCTGCCTTTACCTTGAACAGAAATTTAGAAATTGACTCTTTACAAGTAAAATTGTTTTTAAATAACAAAAATTTGGCATTATTTAATCTAAATTTTAAATTTAACAAATTTAATTTTAATATTTTTATATTGATAAATATAAAATATAGAATACAGTGCTTTAAGATATTGAAAAATGTAAGACAATAATTCTTTAAAATTATAATTTTCTCTTTAAATAACAATTATTTATTTAGCAATATATAAAAAATTATTTACTGTATTTTTGTACGTTTTAAGTTAGCTAAAATGATTTAATGTTATTAATTTATATGTTAAATTATAAAAAATATTTTAAAGGAATCGTAAAAGACACTAACTGACTTGTTGTTTTGATTGCATATATATTTTTATGTGTTGCTCGAAGACGTCTCCTACTAAATCTATACATTTTTAAATAAATAAATGGTGTTTAACTTACACTTGTTCTCATTTTATTTTAAACATTATTTTTTATCTAGAAACTATTATTATTAAAGCACAATAAGATTAGGGACACACTCAGGACTGGAATTAATCATGTTGAATCTTTACTCAATATACTTTTCAAACCAGAAAACTTAAACATACTTCGATCGTTAGAATATAAAATATATATATTAAAAAAAGGTAAATAAAACTAAAAACTTTCATTTAAATTCTTAAGTTTAGTATGTTAATATTTTCTTGTTTGAAATTTAAACTTCTACCCATGACTCAAGTTTGATTAATCGAAGTTTGACTGTAAGCAGCAAGTACATTAAGACGGGCAAATCCCCTCCATCAATGGGCCAATTACAATGAGTGGCCGACGCACTGGTGTTGGTGGCGAGCATCTTAAAACTAATTAAAACGAAAAACGGCATAACAAGCTGCTCATTAAGCAGCCAAGTTCTTTTCCTTTCCCTTGCCTGCCTTTCCTGCGGTTAATTATAGAATGGAGAGCGCGTCTGTGTGCTCCTCAGTGCAAACGAGTAGCTATTGGGGCGTAGGGCGGAGCAACAAGGCCGGGAGATATATGTATACATAGATGGAGAAGCAGGAGATTCCCTACGGATTCAGCTAACACCCATCTCTGCCTCGTTGGAGTTCATTAAGCAGCATCCGGCGTCCACTTAACGATGTCACTTATACGCCCCATTGTCCCTCGGACCCACAGGCTGAAGGGAGAGTGTTTGCCTCCCCATTTTGCCACTCGAAGCCCAACCCAAACCAAACCCAAACCCCACCCACCACCCTACTCCCATTGAAGGCCACTGCTGCGATGCGTATAAACCGCAAATTGGATGCGATATTAAATCGTCTGTGCCAAAGCGCATATAAATTTTTGTTCAATTTAAAAGAATCTCCCCCAGAGAGAGAGAGAGAGAGAGAGTAAGCGCAAGAGAAAGAGAACGAGAACGAGAGAAAGTCACCTATAGAGGGACTGAGCGAGAGAGCGAAAGGTTAGAAGAGTGCGGAAATCGTTTGAGTTTTACATAGGAAGTGTTAACAAAGATGGTTTTCCACACAAAAAATAAAATAAAAAACCAAACAAATATATGTACAAACTAATTAGCAACATTATTTTTAGCCAAAAAAATATTATAAAATCTAATTAAGCCGCAGAAAGCACAAGGCATTCATGCATACATGACTAAGACCAAACCAGGCAGAGAGCAGGCAACACACAACCGAGGCAGATATAATAAACAAAAAGAAAATAATGCACAGAAAAAATAAATAAAAGAAAGAAAGGAATGTGGCAAAAGTTGAGATCCATTTCGCAGGCAACCGACCGCATAAACAAACAAATTTTGCGCTAAATAATTTGACAATTACTCACATCCTCGACGGGGAGAAGCTGCCTCGTTTCGCAGCCTTTGTTGCCCGTCGTTGTCGGGTGGCTATTACAGTTGAGCGAAGAACTATGTAAAACAGGACTCAGGACCTGCCTCTCCTGCTCTCTCTCTCTCTCTCTCCTGTCCCTGGTCTCTGGTCTCCTGCTGTGGCTTAGACTTGCAACAGACCATTACATTTGCTAACGAGTGGAAGGCAAATTAAATCATTAGATGCTAGTAGAGATTAGAGCCCTGGCGGGGAGGAGCCAACCCACTCAAAGAACCACTCAACAAGGGGCGTGGAGCGTGGACCAAAGAGAGAGCATGCGAGCATGCGAGTGTCACTCAAAGCGGAAACCACCACCACTGCCGCCACCACACAGCACAGCACAGCACAGCATCGGCAGCAGATTTGTCTGCCTCCCATTTAGCAGTTGACTTGCCACAGGCACACATCTGTTGGATTAACAACTCAGAACTCAGACCAACCCTCATTACGCTTCTGGCTCTTGAGCGTGTGAGTCGTCGGGCGCGGATTACGCTCAGGATAATCGAAGGCAGCAGCGTCAGCAGCAGCAGCATCAGCTTTGGCTTCATCGGATATTGGCAGACTCAGGCCGGCAGCAGTGGACAGTCGATTGGCTGCCATCCAGGTGACAGGACACGAACACGCATCGCGCAGTGATCTCCCAGTGAAACCCAATTTCTGTCTGTGAAAGCAATAACTATATCGATCAAAGGCCCCAACATGGTCATGCTGCAATCGCCGGCGCAAAAGGCCAGCGACAGTGCATCGGCCCAGCCCCCCGCCGCCGTCGGCGTGTTGATGAGTCCCAACTCGAATCCTGACTCGCCCAAGTCCAACACCTCACCGGAGGTGGCCAGTGTCGAGGGCTCGGTGACACCGCCGGCCGCCAAGATACCCAAGTTCATCATCAGTGCCAGTGGAGCTGCGGTGGCGGGAAAGCAGGAGCAGGAGCTGAGGTATTCCCTGGAGCGCCTCAAGCAGATGAGCAGCGAGTCGGGCAGCCTGCTCAGCCGCCTAAGTCCCTCGCAGGAGGATTCCCCCGACA
Organism: Drosophila kikkawai; assembly: GCF_030179895.1. NCBI lineage: Eukaryota > Metazoa > Arthropoda > Insecta > Diptera > Drosophilidae > Drosophila > Drosophila kikkawai. Next base: position 16,124,967 of record NC_091731.1, on the reverse strand, counting down.
AGGATAGGCCCAATCACAACAACAATATCAGTTTAACCAACCACAACACGAATCCGAATCCGAGTAATCCCCGACGTTCGCAGTCTCCTCCTGCATCCGGAGGCAGCTCTGGCAACTTCACCTCACCTGCCCAGCAGCGCAAGCTCCTGGAACTCAGTGCCGTGCGGCACTTGGCACGGCCGGAACCACTGCAGCATCCACATGCAGCCCTGCTGCAGCAGCATCCGCACCTGCTCCAGAATCCACAGTTCCTGGCCGCCGCGCAGCAGCACATGCACCACCATCATCACCAGCATCAGCAGCAGCATCAGCATCATCAGTTGCCGCCCCATCATCCGCACCACCAGCAGGCGCATCCTCATCCTCACCCACATCCCGCTGCGGCGGTATTCCACCTTAGGGCGCCCAGTAGCAGCACCACCAGCAGCACCACCGCCCCGCCCTCGCCAGCCACCTCGCCTCTGTCGCCGCCCACCTCACCGGCCATGCATTCCGACCAGCAGATGAGCTCCCCCATCGCACCGCCTCCCCAGAATCCGGCACATACCTCCCAGGCAGCGCCATCTGATATGGATTTGGAGCGGCTCAAGCTGGTGGCTGCGGTGGCGGCTCGCACCAATCAAGGGCAAGGCCAAGGCCAGGCTCAAGCTCCCAGCACTTCCGCCGCCGCCTCTGCCTCAGCCACTGCCTCCGTTTCCGCCTCCGCCTCCGCTTCCGTGTCCAATGCCAGCACCTCCATCTCCAACTCGAGCTCCGGCTCACCCAGTGGCCGGGATCTCAGTGACTATGGCTTCCGAATACAGCTTGGCGGTCTGGCGGCCGCGGCGGCTGCAGCAGCGGCCACTTCGCGGCAAATCGCGGCTGCTAATTATGCGCGGAGTGACACCAGCGAGGAGCTGAATGTCGATGGAAATGATGAGGAAAGCAACGATGGATCCCACAGTGCGCCGTCGGTAAGTCTAAGGGGTTTCTTATGAAGTGTTATGGGAGGAAGGGGAAGAGTAGCAGGGTTTTTAGATAAATATTGGAAAGTTTTATATATTTCATTAAGGGAGTGATTATAATTTTTGTATATCATTTAATTTTCTTTTTGTAATATAATAGACTTTTTTATCAATTAGTTATTACCTTTACCTTGGAAATTTTTAAAAAATATATGCAGAAATAAGCTACTAAGCATTGCTATTATTTTTCTAAAATCTATTATTCACTCAGAAAAGACATTTTAGCAAATAATTGAATAGTAAAAGGTAATATTCGACCTGTTTTTTAAATAGTATTTTTTCTTATAGCCATGCATAGAACATTATTGATAATATTATAAAGATTTTATATTTTTAAATAATTTTGTTTACATTAAATACAAATGTTATGGGGTTTCAAATAATAAAATTATTAAGAAAATGATGAATCAATAGGATGTTTTTGATAAAGGAACCATATTACAAAATTTACTTAATTTTTAAAACCATTTTAATGTTGTTAGTAACTTTATTTGAAAGCATATTATATATGGGACTTTACAAAACGTCATTTAAGCTATCATAACCATTAAGTTTTCTACTTTATAATGCGTTAATAGTGAGATTTCCTCGTACTATGTTAGATTACAAATTTAAAAAGCTATTTTCTTATTAACAAAACGACACTTTATAAAATGTTTTTAATTACCTAAGGCATATTTCTTATAATTTTAAACTCCCTATCTAACTAATACAACATGATCTTAAATACCTTATATATAAAAAAACATAAACCCCCTTACTTTCCAGGTCTGCCCAGTTGATCTGACGCGATCGGTGAATAGTGGCGCCACCGTAAACCCCAACTCCGCCTCGACAAGTGCATCCAGTGATCGAGATGCTGCCACCAAGCGATTGGCTTTCTCGGTGGAGAACATCCTGGATCCAAACAAGTTCACGGGCAACAAGCTGCCAGCTGGTCCCTTTGGTCATCCCCGGCAGTGGAGCTATGATAGGGATGAGGAAATGCAGGAGCGATTGGATGACGATCAGAGCGAGGATATGTCTGGTGAGTAGCTGGAAATGAAACATTTTTTGAGCCCCCTGGGACTGACTGACTTCACACTCGATGAATCGCAAATCACAATGATGGTTAGCTGTCTGATTTTGATTTGATTGAAATCGATGGAAATTCCTGGCACGCCCACTAAACACGTTCCCCTAAGTGTCTCAGCACACACACACACACACACTAAAGGGGGGAGGAAAAGGGAGAACACCTGCAAACAGTGTGTGTTCCTCCCCATCATCATCATCGTGGTCCTTCTGCTCCGGCTGTGTTTTTTCCCTTCGCCAGAGTGCCTGTGGGTGGTTGACGGCGCATGTTATATTTATACTGCTGCTTGTATCGTTTTTAGGTATGTTTTGATTTTGAATTTGCTTTTCCGAAAACTCCTCCCCCCCCACTCAGGCAGAAATTTCTGCCATTTTTAAGGCACTGCGATTTCTGTGTTGCCTGCTTTCAGGCGCAAGTCACGTACGGCCGGCTGTGTGTGGGTGTGTGTGTGTGTGTGTGGAGTGGTGTGTTTATGTTGGCCATAAAAGCATTTATATTTTGCGAATGTTCAACGGCAAACAAATGCGCAAATACCAAAGCAAACCCCAAAAAAAAAGAGGATCTCCGACCGAGGCACTCCTCGTTTTCCGTACGCAAACTTGTTTAGACCAAAAATGTGCTGGACTCATATCCAATAAGGATTTTCAATAGAATTGCTTTTAATTGATTGATTGATGTTTTAATTGGGGAAAAGCCTTTGCCAGCTGGAAAGCTACGTTTTCCTTTTTTTTTTAACTCTCTTTATTTTTTGCTCTCCCAAACTGTTTGTCTTGCTGCGGATCAGGTTTCGGTTTTCCAATGATTTCAGTCTTTTTTTTTTGGGTGCCTTTGCAGCCTTTTTCCTTTTCGTTGGCTGGCTAAAATTTTGCTGGAAATTAATTGATTTTCATGCTTGGCTGGTTGCAAAGAAATTGCTCAAATAAAAATTTGCAAATTTGATTGAAGTTGTTGTGGGCGGGGTTCGTGGCGATACCATCGCTAAGCCGCTGCCAAAGCGCCAAAAAACAGAGAAATAAGAACGTTCTCATTGGGGGCTTGGAGCAGGAGCTGGGAATGGGAATGGGACTGGGTCTGATTGAGCTTAAGTCCAAGTCCAGAGCAGTTTGTTTGAACGTTGCCCCTGTGATCTGATTATGAAGCGAGTTGACTTAATTGGTAAATGGGTTTAGGTTATGGAATGGTGGCCAAATTCAGTAAAGGGAGTTACTCAGGTACTAGAATAGTAAATTTATATCTATTGCAGTTTAGTCTATTGGATTTTTGTTATTAAATCAATGGTTCAAATACTAATAATTATAATCCATATTAAAAACATATTTATTCTCTGGAAATTCATTTAATTTGGTATAAAAAAGGGGCAGACTTGGCCATAAGCTGTCTTACAACATATGTTTCCACTCTTTGTGCTCTTACAAAAGTTTTCAAAATTACCTCAAATATTTCAAGTAGCTAAATATAATCCTTCTGCTAGTTTCCTTTTGACTAACATCGTTATTTTGATTATCCAACAAGAAGGATAAAGATTTCTTGCCCATTAATTAAACCCTTCACACGACTTTTATTGAGCAATTCGTTAAGCGCTTAAGTACAAAATTATAAACACGGAAAATGGCGTTTTCCTATAGGTCTCTACTGGTAACTACAACCACATACATCCTCATCATTATCAACGACACATTATCGGCCATTGCTGCGTGTTGTCGGTTGTCGGCTTTGCTGTTTGTGCATTTGTGTTTGTGTTAATAAAACACAATTAACTTCATCAATGGCGGGGCGGTGGCTCCGGACATAACTGCTAATAAAACCGACTCAATGGCCGCGCCAACGACCCCATGAAGGGGGCTGAAAGCTGCCAGAGAGTGGAGTAGAGTGGTTGCAAACACACATACAAACACACACACAGAGCACAGACAGGCAGACGCGGAAACTTGGCCAGGGTAATGATGTTGGAAATAATTATGTTGCCGGCAGTTTACAGCAACCCCTAGGCTGATATGCCAGCCAGACAGTCAGACAAACGTAGCCGAGTGAGTGTGTGTGTGCATCACGCATACGCACTGTTTGCGGGCGGGCATTCAACGACTGTTGGTTGGTGTTGCTGTAGTCATTAATTAGCAAGGTACTTAATTACCGCACATTCATTAGGCGCTTCAATGGCGCTGTCACACACAGACAGACTGCCAGACAAACGTAGCCGAGTGAGTGTGTGTGTGCATCACGCATACGCACTGTTTGCGGGCGGGCATTCAACGACTGTTGGTTGGTGTTGCTGTAGTCATTAATTAGCAAGGTACTTAATTACCGCACATTCATTAGGCGCTTCAATGGCGCTGTCACACACAGACAGACTGCCTCTGCAGGAGAGACAGAGATCCCCTGCTTTTATGAGCCATTGGGTGGAGGTGTTAATGCCACTGCTGCCTCTCCGGTCGCTTCGGCTTAGATTAGCGTAATTATGCGGCCCTTTGTCATTGCGACTAATTAGATTTTATGGCTGCAAAACCGCCTTGCCTTGGCTTAACTCTCTGCCCTCTGAAGCTGGTTAATAATTCATAAATATTACGCATACGCCATGTTGGCTGCCTGCAACTCTCCAAGGCGCCATTCGTTGCGTTTTAGGCGCAGCAATTTGCATTTCATTTAAATTGCAAAGCATAAAACTAACATCCACGACACACACACACACACACATTTGCAACAATAAAGCCACATATTGTGTGCATAATCCAGATAGCCAGGAAAGCAACTGAAATGCGCCCCAAAAGTCATATGAAAAAACATGCGATAACCGAGTGCTGGGAGGTGGGAAATCCGAGAGGGGTGCCTGGGCCAGCATTTAAATGTGGGAGGATGGGGCAGGAGCAGTGGAACAGAGAAGCAACCCCCGAAACGAACGAACGAAAATGTAAAATGGCTGCGAAAAACTTTTATTCTTTTTCAGCACTCAATTTGGCGCGCTTGTCGTCTCTCTCTTTTGCTCAAGTGCGTGTGTATGGGTGGTACAAGGACTCGGGGGAGTCCTGTGCCCGAGTCTCTCTCTGGGTGTGTGTGTGTGTGAGGAGGAGAAAAGCCTTCTCCATTTCGCCTCCTTGCTGCCGCTGTAAAGTCAAGTTAAGCGACAGTTTCGAGAGCTCGACGCTCGGCTCGTTTTTACGAGTATATCCGTCCATCAGCAACTCATTTATTATTTTATGAAAATGGCAAAATGAGACGACAAACGCTCCCCGGGGTCGCATTGGCCAGGCGGATGCGATTACAATGATTGCCCCGGGCACAAAGAACTTCAAATTTATAAGCTATTTCGGGCCACTGTCTGTGTGGGTATATGTATGGTATGGTAATTTCTGCGCCAGTTTGTGGTAATTAACGCTCGGATTTCATAATTAAGTTTAAATTGTATGTTGTAATTCCAGCCACCATCGGCTTGCCTTTCCCCAAAACTGCACTCGTGCATGTAAGCTCACTCTTTTCGAGACTCCTTGCTCCTGGCTGCTGTCGCCGTATCATCAAAATTGCTTATGAAGTGCTTTCGCCATAATTATAATTAACAGGCCCCATTTTGTTAATGGGAAACGCCAGACAGATACGAATGGGGCAATTATTTTTTGGCTTTTAATGGTGGTGATCAGGTTGAAACGATGTTGGAGATCTTAAAGAGGTATTCAATAGTGAGTATGTTGAACAAGGAGTACAGGAAATAACATTATAATAGAGATATTAAGCCAGTAATTGGGAAGTCATGCTGAAATAGTTAACAAAATGAGAATCTTTTAGTCTTCTAAAAACTAAATAAGAAGCATTGAGAAATTACTGAGCCATGGGTAACTTGTGGGTTTTAAATTATAAAAAGCCAGCTTATATTTAATCCATTTATTTACCTTTGTGAATATATTTAACGTTGTTTATATATTTATTGGCCTTCTTAGAAGTAACAAATTTTGGTTGTATAACATTTGTGGTTTCCAAAGGTGCTGAAAGATATTTAAATTTAAGGGAAACAATTAGAGATTCTTTTCCATTTTGAGGTATACAAATGTTAGCAAGGATATACATATTCCTCCCTTCCCAATGCATGCTCTAAGTAAGTAAGTAAATAAGCGGGATCCGTTCAGTATAATTAAACGATTCACTCAGTCGGCGAACAGATATTGAACTGGGGCCAACGGAAGGCCGCTTTTCATGTTGCCCTGCTGCATGTTGCATGCTGCCATGTTGCAGTTCATTTGAATGACCACCGTAATTAGGCACCAATCCCTCGTTCCCTCCCATCCACTGGCAAATGCGGTTGCAACGCTTATTAACCCGGCCAGAACTCGATCCTTTTGATTTTTCCTGCTGCATTTGTTTGACATCGCATTAAGCGGCTGTCTGCCTTTGAAGTATGTGTTTCTGGGGAAAAGGGCTGTTAATTCAATTGACTCAAACCAATTGTGGTCAGGGCCAGTCGTCGACTCGAATCGGTTGGATATATTGATGCGGCGGTCTCTAATGTGCCATTAATGCATATCAAAGTGGCTGCAAACACTCCACAGCCCATTACCACTTTGCGGCCATCGCGAAATTCGTTAAATATTAAATGAAGCGTTCACGTTAATTTTCGGTTTAATTGCCGTCCAGTCTGCGGTGCACTTTTAGGCGCATCAACCTGCCCACTCCCCATCCTGTTCGCCCCAAAGTTTCCCTTCTAATTTCATGCAAACACGGCCAATCATGTTGGCCAATTACGGGGACCAGCGCAACAGCATCCTTGACGGAGGGTTGACACTTAACCGACCCTTTTTCGCCTGGCTGAATTGATTCCGTCGCATTGAAAGGGGTCCACCGCAAAATCGCTTTTCGCTGGCACGAAAATTGGTTAACAAGCCAAGTTTTTATATATAGATGGAGTATTTAAAGGGGATTTCTATAACTTCTTGGCTGTGTTGTGATTTTATTTTAAAGAATCTAAAGTGAAAATGGTGAAAAGCTGTAGTTTGTTAACACTTTTTCCACTAAGAAGTGTTGTTATTTGGTTCAATGTTGTAGAGGTCTTTCAAGAACATCTTGAATTATTTTATATGATTTTGGTTTTCCTGATTTATATCCTCAATCCTTGAAAACAAATGCTAAAATCTATATAATGGGGCTCACCCTAATTGATGATAACTGGTAACTGATACCCAGCTGAAGGACACACCCTCGCTTGGCCAGTTGGCGGCCAGCCTTAATTGAATTTTGATTGTCGAATCATGGCAATCGAATCGTGGCCAGACACAGCACCCATCCCTGGGTCAGTATTCGCATGTGCGTCAACATGTGCCGAAAAATTCCAATTAATCCAACAATGATGCGGTAGTCGAGGTGATTGATTTCCCTTTGCCAATTCCGCTGGACACGGTCCTTGGTCTGTGATGGATGACCCGACCCCGACCCCGACCCCTGATCCTGTTGACTTATGCAAAAGGAAATAGATACATTGAATTGACCCCTGCACCTCCTCTTCTTTTTTATGCCCTGCAGCCCAGGATCTGAACGACATGGATCAGGATGATATGTGCGATGACGGCAGCGATATTGACGATCCCAGCAGTGAGACGGACTCGAAAAAGGGTGGCAGCCGAAATGGAGATGGAAAATCCGGCGGTAGCGGGAGCGGTGGTGGAGGTGGCTCCAAGCCAAGGAGAGCCCGGACTGCCTTCACCTACGAACAGTTGGTTTCGCTGGAGAACAAATTCAAGACCACCCGGTATTTGAGCGTCTGTGAGAGGCTGAACTTGGCCCTAAGCTTGAGCCTAACGGAAACGCAGGTGAGAAAAAGTTTTTTTTTAGAAAATATAAAAAGTAAAAATCAAGGAAAATATAAGAATATGTTTTGAAAAATATCTCTCTATATATTTATATATATTTCATATTTTCTCTTTAGGTGAAAATTTGGTTTCAAAATCGGCGAACCAAGTGGAAGAAGCAGAACCCCGGCATGGACGTTAACAGCCCCACCATTCCACCGCCCGCTGGTGGCTCCTTCGGACCGGGCGCCTACGCCAGCAGCCTGCTCTATCCCCACGCTGTGCCATATCCGCCATACGGACCCTACTTCCATCCCCTGGGCGCCCATCATCTCAGCCATTCGCACTCATAAAATTGCAAGATGCAACAGCGATTGTTGCAACTGTTCGAGAAGAGAGGGAAGCCTGAGGGCGGCAACCTGCTGGCTCCCAAGGATAAACTGTAAATGCCAAACTGCTTTAAGTGTGTGTGTGCGTGTTAACTCTTACGTTATTTCCCTCGATTACGTGCTGTATATAGTTCTTGTAAAATACATATATATGCTATGCTAGTGCTTAGAACCTCGAATGCCATATCTAGAATTAAATTATACAATTACTTGTAGCGTTTAAGTGGCAAGCAAAATCAAAAGGAGCAAACAAAAATTGCATAAATGTCAAGTGAAAAATAAACATTTTAAAAACCACCCGAGAAGGATACTTATTTTACCATGAGGGGTGGGGCGTGGGGAGGCGAGGACACCACCACCGTGTGAAATGACAGGACAACAATGCTAAGTCAAGTGTAAAATTTTAAATTTGCTTCTCATTTGCCATCAGGGGCTCAGGCACTCAGTCAGACACACACACACGCAGTGATTCAATTATGTGGCAAACGGATGCGAATACGAAATTTCTTAATCCGATTTGGGTGATACAATGCCGGCTGCCGACTGCCGAATGCCAGCTATATCTTCCTGTTCCTGTGAAGTCGGGCGCCGTGAGGGGTTGTCAAAACAGTGACAAGCAAATGAATAAATTCACGCGCGCACACCTCCCGTCCATTGATATTATAATCGCCTCACAGAGTGAGTGTGTGTGGGCCAAGATGCGTATAATTGAAACAGAAATCCATGCATGGCCGGTCATTTTGGCCGGATCCGGATGCGGATGCGGATTGACTGCGACTGTCGCTGACAGCGGTGCACAAAAGTAAACAAGGGCACGGACTTCAGTCTGGGAACGTGTCCTGCCAGAGTCCTTTGTATCTATTTGGAGGCCTCTCCCTCTCTCCTTTGCATGCGGAAGTACTTAACTCTTTTTGGGCTGCCTTCCTTTTTAAATTGCTTAAATAATTGATTAACAATTTTTGCTCTTGCATTTGTTTAAAGCTTTGGTTAAGTACTTTGCAATTAGTCGCACAAATCCTATTTGCACGTCACACCCACACACACGTCTGTGTCAGTGCACAAGGACTCGCTGGTCTGTCGGTGTGCGTTAATTTCTGTAAATGTAAGTCCCTAAATTATTCAGCTGCAGACATGTGAGCAAATTCAAACAGCCGAGAACCGAGTGGGAGAGTGGCAGGGCAAGAAACAGGGAGCTTGTTTAATTTGCATAAAATTAAATGCTAATTTTAGTTGCACAAAATTTCGCCACGAAAACTTTTGACGATGAAGACAGAGAGAGGGGGTTGATGGCAGCAACACTCAAGTATGTAATACAGTTCCCTTTTGCAAAATAACAATGAAATCGATTTTAGAATAATTTATTCTAATATGTAAGGTGTTGAGCTCAAAACAAATAGTCCTTAAATATCTTAAAAGGTTTGATTTTATTATATTCTATATATAAATTATTTTTTTATTGGAAATTAACCTAACCTATATGGATAAACATTTTTTCAAAATATTTCCTTATCCAAAGTCAACCCAAATTTAACGCCGTCTTTCGGCTAATCCTGGTTAGCGTTAATAAGAATTACTTTAAACTGTCCCCATCACAACAACGATCTGAAATGTATATATTTGGGGGTGTAAATTAGGCCTGACACTGAGCCCCCTTGCAAGTCAGTGACGCGATAAATTAACGCCGCCTCGGCCAGCGCTAAGCTACCCTTAACGAGGCCCAAGGCCTTGACGCAAATCCAAGACAATTGCTTTTCAATCCAGTTTGTCACAGCCACCTTACTGCGGAACTTCCTCCAGTGTCACTCTCAGTGGGTTTTCCGCAGAATCAAAACGCGACACTCACACAATTAAGTTGTTTTCCCCGCCCCCGCCATTTTCCATTAATCTGGACTGGGTTTTTCCCCGGAATTTGAATTCGATTTCGAGCCCTGTGTTTTGTGGGTCGCATTGGGTAGGGCTCGGTGCTTTTTTAGTCACGCTTTTCACGAGGGCCTTCTTATGCGCCTGAATTGCTCCAGATTACGCATACATCACATCAGAGTCCTGGCACTCGTGCTCGTCCTCGTCCTAGTTGTAGTCCTCTTCCTAGGAAGTGTATAAGTGTGTGAGCAACATTTAATCTGCACCATTGACTTTCTCCTCTCTCTCTCTGGAGAATCCTCCCCGTGGCTGGTTGGGCGCTAGTAAATTTGATGCGAATATTTAGTTTGTCTGCGTTATCGGCGCGGCTTTATCGAAACTTATTGTGTTTGTTTAATTGAATTTGGATTGCTGTGACAATTTCGCGTCTGAGTGCGCTCCAAATACGCTGCCGGGGCAGAGATAAATACGGATCAGGATCTGGGTAGCTACTGGCTGCTCCTACAACTTGCGGCGCGCGGAGGATGTCTAATGAGTGAGTGGTAGATAAAGTTGCGACTTAGTTTAGTTCATTTAGTTTGCCATTTGCCAACGCATCCATCTGTTTGTCTGTCTGCAATTAAAACTTAATAAGTGGGCCACGCCCCCAGGAACCCCACTGGATATATATACATATATTCGCATGTGTACATATGCGAGCTCGGCTCATATAAATTATGGCCTGAAGTTGACATAAACAAGCTCCCAAGAGTCCTTTTGCCCAAGTTATATGACAGATTTGCGCAGAGCATTTTGATGAAGCATCCAGGGGGTGGCCGAAGGACACGCTAAAGTGTCACCAGGGAGATGATGGGCGGCGGGCACATGTGTCTCGGCCCAGGGGGTGGGTTGCAGTCGTCCTTTGTTGTTTTCCAGGCGAATCACATTTTGATGATTGTCAATGTGACTTTAATGCCATTTTTCAACTTCAACTCCCTGCCCCCACGAGGCACGTGCAAAAGGGCTGTTCCAGAGACACTGATCGTAATGCTGACATCTGTGGATTAAATTGCAATTTGTGCTCATGTAATATTGAAGCCGGGAAGTGTAACGCGTTTCCCGGCATTGTTTGCGCGACCTTAACTGGTTCGGTCGGTGTCTTTCGCTCTCCCGGGCTATTAATATTTGAAATTGCGCATGGGCAATAAAATTGTAAAACGCCTTTGTGCTGCAAATAATATTTGATGTTCTTATGGTCGATTAACGGGGGCAGGAAGATAACCAGGCCACATAATTTAATACAAATGTGTCACATTTGCGAAAGCTATAAATATTCAAGGGTAGTCCCCTCAAATAGTGACTTGATTCGAACCGAATTTCGAGTCTGTGAAGTTTATTTAATTTTAATCGATTTGAAAGCCTACAGGTGTCACAGACTCTTAATGTGTCCTGTTTATAGATTTTGATTTATCTATTTGCAAAGTGTGTAATGGTCATATTGCGGGTGATGTAGTAATCCTCAATGTTCATTTCAAATGCATCTCTCCGAATTGTCAATAGGATCGTGGAGAATGTGGTCGACGCCACATCAAAATAAAACACCATTGTGGTATCATCCTCACTCCTAAGGGAAAAGGAAAATAAATTTAATAAATTCATGAGAAAATAGGACCTCACCTGAGCACGGCGGTCGGGAACTTGATCTCCATGAAGGCGCTAAACTTCCTATGGGGCGACAGGGGGAAGTGGTTAATCCGGTTCCAGGTGGACCGCGACATGCTGAGATTGGGATTGACCTTGCGCTTAAACCGCACCTCCAGGCGGTAGCCGGTCTTGTAGGTTTTGTTTTCATTCTCGATGGAACGGATCGTCCACAGTTCGCCATCGAACAGGACCGTCGGACGCACACACAGTCGCTCCGCGTCCAGGACAGGCAGGCTGGTGTAGAGGAAGGCGCAGCCCATCGACTGCATGATAGTGGTCACCGTGAGGATGACACGCTTCCCAATGGGGTCCAGACCCGCGGGAACACCGTCCACGCAGACGAGCTGCGGGCTAGTGAGAATGGCGAAGGCATAGTACAGGCGACGCTCCTCGCCGGCGGTGCAAAGGCGCGTCGATCGGTTGCTGCACTGGTATAATCCCAGCATCCGGATCAGTGCTTCTGTGACCTCATCGGCGGCAGCCTTTGCATGGCCGTGGAAAAGGGCCTGGATGTAAAGCAGCTGCCGCGGCGTTAACTCGGGGGGCAGATTTTCGCACTGTGGACAGTATCCCACCATGCGGTAGGTCTTGCTCCGTTCGCGGCGTATCGAGTGGCCTTGGATCCATATCTGGCCGCTCTTCAGCTTCGCCTCGCGCACCATGAGTTTTAGCAGCGTTGTCCTGCCCGAACCGTTTAATCCGGCAATGTTGAGGCATTCGCCTCTGAAATGAGAGAGAGAGAGTGTAATATTTATTAATTTGACAGGTCTTCACTTGAACTCACTTGGCCAACGTAAGGTTAAAACCCTTGAGCACCTTCACCTTGCCATACTGGCTGACCAGGCCCACGGCCACAAGAGCTTGCTGGCTGCGTTCCTCTGGTGACAAATTAGAGCCCTTCTGGCGTTCGATGAGAGCGGATGGATCATCAGATATTTTAGCATGAGCCTGACTGCTGCCAGAAGTAGGTCCCCGATCGTAAGTGGGCTGAATTTTGTCCTTAGATGACAGGTACTTGGAAAAGCCCTCTGTCTTGTGAAACTCCGAGATGAATAGCAGAAAGCCGATTAGAACGATCCACGCCGTCAAAATAAGGAAGATACCGACTACGCCGTGTGCATCGTTAGTATACTCTTTCGTAGATGAAGGATGATTATTAGGGATTGCTTATGTTTTACTCGAGAAAACGCACCCGGGAAGAAATACTTTCGGATGGCAATACCTCTTCCAGAGTGCTGTTTATGGGTTCAAAACTCAAAACTCAACTGTTGCAATCGGGATCTGAATTGCCGTTATAGATCTTTATGGAGGTGAACCTCACCACTGGATCAGAGCAATATAACTTGCTTTCGTAGTCTCTAAAGATCTTCAGAATGAGTGCCACGCTCACGTACTGGTGGAACATCCACAGATATTTGGGTAGGTCTTCGTTGCAATTTCTAATGCTCCCTACGAACATGAGAAATCCCACGCAGCTGAGAAGGGACACAAATATAAATCCATAGATGGGACTTCGACAACGGCTCGCTATCAAGTGCGTGAGCATAATCTTCAATAATGCAGCCATCATAATACCCAGCAGCAGCAACACTACGGGAGCAGGAATTGAATGGCAATAGCACGAACAGCTAAAAGGGACTCACTGTAAAAGACCATGTCGTGTTCTGGATGAGCGTAACAGGCCACCATGAACATCAGAACTAAAATGTACATAAGGTGCATAAATATATCGTAGCCGATCGTAAATGCCCAAAAGCTGAACCGCCGGGCTCCGGCTAGGAACTGTTGTTTCTGGTAAGCGGATTGCTCTCGTATGCCGGTTAGGGCATACGCTGGAGTTATGAAGCAGAACGCAAAACATATTGTGGAGGCCATTATAATGCCAAAGGCTTGGGTTCCAGGCGGAAATACGTTGATATTCGACTGGAATGGAAGCGTCTCCAGGGTCACATCAATTCTAGCCTCTGAGTCCAGGTAGTGTCTGGGGGTGTGAGCAAATGAAATCGATAATTGTGGCAACTATGCTGGACCTTGGGGTCGGTCATGAAACGGATACTAATGGCAGACATTGCCAGAGCCTAGCAAAGACCTGAATAATATGAATCCGCCTGTCCGCAATCGGTATTCACAGAGCTTTACCTATGATCTCTCCATATAGTATCTCAATTCAGGGGGATGAGAAACTCACCTGGCTAGCGCATTGTGGACAAGGTTGAGGCTAATGGGAGCCATGTGCAAGGGAATGATGTTGAACCAGGCGGTTATCAGGGAGTCGTCGAACGTTGCCCCGAAGTCGAAGGCCATGTTGACGGTGCGGGAGAATTCGGAACTGTGCGTCAGGGCGTATGCACCATCATGACTTCTGCCCAGATTTGTCACCCGGGAGTCATACCAGTACAGGGAGTCCTTGTAGTTTGCGAGGACTTCCCTCATGATATTATTATCGTTGACGACCTCAGTGAAGGCTTTGATGTCATACAGCTGGGTGAGATTGTAGGTCAACGGAACCAGATCAAAGTGCTTGCCATAGATGAAAGCGCCAGAGAAGGCACAAAGCGCAGCCATTAAAAAGGTAAGAATCTCCACGAGTATGATAATCCAATGTTTAAAGTCAATAATTAGTCGTTTGTAAAATACGGCTCTAAATGGATTTAAAAAAAAAAGAAAAACCAAATTTATGAATATCGATAAGCTCTTATGGAACTCAATTTATCGATAAGAAAGAATTACAATCGAAAAATAATCCAATTATTGTTTTTATTGATATTACTTTTTTACTGATATTATGTAAAGCTCATTAAAAACTAATGGATTGACCTTTGGCATATACTGATATATCTGACCTTTGGCATATTCCGATATATCAAACAGTTGATAAGTCGTTAGCCTATTTTAACGTTAAATTAACGATTAATATATCGGACATCGCATCAAATCGCTTTAATATCGTTTTTTGTTTATCTGTTCGCCACATTCGAAGCCTCAATATAGCTTTATATTTTGCATGAGCCCCGATATCGATTACATACCTGAGGTGCAGACACCATAGCCCGCATCTACTTTCCCGCTTATTAGGATTGGCTTCGGCCGAGGTCGCAAAATATTTATCAATGAGCACATTCGGATTATCCTGCCAGCCTAGGGTTCCGCCCATCTGGTCCTCTTCATCGCATCCGAAGCGTAAAAAGATCTCCTCCGTGGAGGTGTCCCGGATACGAAAACTGACCAAATCCAGGCGCTCCATGTTCTGCTCCAGGTCGTCGATCAGTCCCGGAAATTGATCCTCATCCTTGTTCTCCAAAATGAAGTTGACCTTAAAGCCAAAGTTCGACTCGATGGTCAAGTTAGGCAAATGCCTGTTCATCAGGGCAATCAGCTCCTCAATGTTACAGTTCTTGCCCTTCATACAAATCTATAGATACATGGGTTAAGGCAAAGATAATAACACCAAGAAACCGGTCTCACCAATCGAAAGCCATGTCCGTACATATTTTTCAGAAAAGGTTTAGTGCCGGTACACTTCAGTTCTCCGTTCGACATAATTGCCATTCGATCGGCAATATTCTCGGCGAGCGTCGTCGTATTGACCACAACGATAATAGTGCGGTAGGACTTCTCTTCGTTGATCAGGGCCCAGATCAGCTCCTTCGTGGGGTTGTCCAGATCCGAATATATGTCGTCTATTAGGATAATGCTGCTGTTGCCCACAAAGGCACAGCAAATGCTGACCAGAACCAAGTGCCTGGGCATAAGATTCTTTAGTCGCTGGTTCTTCAGATGATCGATTTGCAGGGCATTCATGAAGTAGCTCACATGTCCGTCTATATCCGGCTTACTGTTCATGCCCTTCACCCGGCAAATGAAACGCAAGTGATCGAGGACGGTCAGTCCAGTGATCAGCATTTTGGTATCGAGAGCGAGGCCCAGCTCCATGCAAGCCGCCTTCCTCTCTGTCAGCATATCGTAGTTGGCGACCGTGACACTGCCGCGGCTGGGCTCTATCAGACCGGCCAGTATTTTAAGAAGGGTGCTTTTCCCACAGCCATTGTGGCCCATCAGAACGGTGACCTCGTTCTCATAAACATTCCATGTGAAGAAATTCAAGGCCGGTCGATACTTGGGCCCGAAGCGTTTGCACAGCTTCTTGATCTTCAGCTTGAAGAGCCGATTCGACGGCTCAACCTCGTAGATTTTTGTGGAATTAACGTCAATGCCCCGCACCTGATTGTTGGCATTTTCTGTATAATCCTGATACTGGTCTTCAGGGACATTATTTGCCCTGGCCTCCTCCTTGTTTATTCTCTTCGCCGAGCGCTCGCCCATGCGCCATATGTCCATGTAAAGGCCGATGCCGCAGTAAATCAAAGAGGTAACCGTAAATATCCAAATGCCAGTGTACACTGGTAGGTCACATTTGCGATGATTGTAATTGTACGTATTAGACTCAAAGCTAGCATGAATGATCGGCTCGCGATCGATTATGCACTGGAAAACCGCGAATAACACTACATTGGGGATCAAGTAGGTTACGTATCGGAATGCCCAAGCCGTCTCCGTCATGCTGTTCCATAGCACAAAATTAGGCATATTGAAGGCAATCCATACGATTGTGGCCACTCGAACGGCAGTGTGAGGGTCGGTGAAGAACGATGCCAACATGACCACGTAGGAAACCGCTACGGTGCTATATGAGACTAGCGCCAATAAGATGATGTACCAGGGCGTTTGCTTCAGCACTGGGTCCTGTAGGTTCCAGGGCACCTACACAGTAAAAATATTATATATGTATATAGACAGATATTGAAGCCTTTAAGTGTTAATGTGCCTTACCTTCAAAAGGACTATAATGAATAAGCTGCTTATTATGAAGCATACCAGGACCGTGGTGTACCAAGATAAAAATTGAACCAAATTGCCAATGCTCATATTGACCAAGAAGAAGCGCATGTTCGTCTGCTTCTCTTTCACTATTTCCTAATAAAAATATCAGAAACGGGTATACAAGAGATTCGTTTTAGAAATATCAAAAAGACCACTTACTACTCATATTGCAAAACGAATGTATGGATGTTACTCATCTTAATAGTTCTAATGCCTTTGCTCTTACTCACCCAAACGAAGATCAGGGAGGGAAACAGAAAGCCGACCAGGATGAGTAGTGACAGACAGTCTTCCATCTCGTCCATTAGTGGATCCTCTCTCGAACCCAAGATCGGAAACCGGCGTAGCACTATATCTGGGATAATCGGATGGACGATGGTTTTCAGGAAAGACTCGGAGATGTGCTTCTGCATAAGGATAAATCCCTCGCGAACATAACCCACAAATCCGCCCTCGTACGACTGCTTGAGGCGGTCAAGGGTAATGGCCTGCGGATCTCTTGGGTACAGGGTGTACCAGTTGGCCCGATGAAAGTCGCCATCAATCTGCCTCAGCTCGCTGGGCATGATGATAGAGTAATCAAATTGTGGAGGTATGAACATATTGTTCCCCGGGTTCTCGTCTCTTAAATCGTAATACTTCTCAAAATTATTACCATCCATGCAGATGCCCGCGAACATGGAGTCCTTTAACATCCTCTGGCGCAACTGAGCACAATTCTGGAAACTGACCAATTTCATTGGCTCGAAGTTCACCTGTGCCTTTTCCATTACCATCTGGAAGACATTGTAATCATTCGGGGCCCAGCCAATGACCAGATCAGGCGTGAACGGATTCCGCGTAATCTTGTGGCTATCGGCCACCTTACGCGCCCTCTCCAACTTTTCCAACATCTCGAGCCAACATCTATGCAGATCAATGGGATCGTAGATCGTGTCCGTGCGAATTCTTGTCGGGATAAGAAACCTTAGCAGTACCGCGATACAAACGATCGCAGGTGGGCACAGAAGGATGAACATCAGCTGGAGCGGATTGCCCACCTGCAGCTTGTAGTTCTTCCAGCTCATCAGATAAAACTTCCGGAAGTAGTCGCGTACGGCCATCGTTGATGTAGTTGATTATTATTGATTTCATAAAAGATGAACTGGCCTTTGACATGCGCAGCTCACAACTGGCCCTAGACCTACTGGTATTACAAAATTCAATAAATTAAAATTTAAAATCAAACCTACAAAGTATATTTTATTCTCTTAGATCCACATAAATTGTAATATTGTTGATGAAGGTCCTACGTAATGGGGTATAGGAGTTATAGGGAATCTCCCGAGTGACTACGTCCTAATTGACCACAGAATCCTCCGATTTGAAAAATTATATAATGCATTTGTTAAAGGTTAAGTGTCCAGAGTCAAGTGGCGTTTTTATTTTGAATTTTATTTCCCCGATTTCTTATCAAAATTGGAAGTCAAGATCCCGAATTTTGAAAAAGAAATTTACTTTACTTTGCTGAATAAAAAATATAATAAAATTAAACATTTAAAAAACCCGAAGTGAGTACCTTTTAAATTAGTTGAACATGTGCCAAATTTCAAAACGATTTGTACTCATACACAACTCAATTTTGTCACAGACTCTTAATGTGTCCTGTTTATAGGTTTTGATTTATCTATTTGCAAAGTGTGTTATGGTCATATTGCGGGTGATGTAGTAATCCTCAATGTTCATTTCAAATGCATCTCTCCGAATTGTCAATAGGATCGTGGAGAATGTGGTCGACGCCACATCAAAATAAAACACCATTGTGGTATCATCCTCACTCCTAAGGGAAAAGGAAAATAAATTTAATAAATTCATGAGAAAATAGGACCTCACCTGAGCACGGCGGTCGGGAACTTGATCTCCATGAAGGCGCTAAACTTCCTATGGGGCGACAGGGGGAAGTGGTTAATCCGGTTCCAGGTGGACCGCGACATGCTGAGATTGGGATTGACCTTGCGCTTAAACCGCACCTCCAGGCGGTAGCCGGTCTTGTAGGTTTTGTTTTCATTCTCGATGGAACGGATCGTCCACAGTTCGCCATCGAACAGGACCGTCGGACGCACACACAGTCGCTCCGCGTCCAGGACAGGCAGGCTGGTGTAGAGGAAGGCGCAGCCCATCGACTGCATGATAGTGGTCACCGTGAGGATGACACGCTTCCCAATGGGGTCCAGACCCGCGGGAACACCGTCCACGCAGACGAGCTGCGGGCTAGTGAGAATGGCGAAGGCATAGTACAGGCGACGCTCCTCGCCGGCGGTGCAAAGGCGCGTCGATCGGTTGCTGCACTGGTATAATCCCAGCATCCGGATCAGTGCTTCTGTGACCTCATCGGCGGCAGCCTTTGCATGGCCGTGGAAAAGGGCCTGGATGTAAAGCAGCTGCCGCGGCGTTAACTCGGGGGGCAGATTTTCGCACTGTGGACAGTATCCCACCATGCGGTAGGTCTTGCTCCGTTCGCGGCGTATCGAGTGGCCTTGGATCCATATCTGGCCGCTCTTCAGCTTCGCCTCGCGCACCATGAGCTTCAGCAGCGTTGTCCTGCCCGAACCGTTTAATCCGGCAATGTTGAGGCATTCGCCTCTGAAATGAGAGAGAGAGAGTGTAATATTTATTAATTTGACAGGTCTTCACTTGAACTCACTTGGCCAACGTAAGGTTAAAACCCTTGAGCACCTTCACCTTGCCATACTGGCTGACCAGGCCCACGGCCACAAGAGCTTGCTGGCTGCGTTCCTCTGGTGACAAATTAGAGCCCTTCTGGCGTTCGATGAGAGCGGATGGATCATCAGATATTTTAGCATGAGCCTGACTGCTGCCAGAAGTAGGTCCCCGATCGTAAGTGGGCTGAATTTTGTCCTTAGATGACAGGTACTTGGAAAAGCCCTCTGTCTTGTGAAACTCCGAGATGAATAGCAGAAAGCCGATTAGAACGATCCACGCCGTCAAAATAAGGAAGATACCGACTACGCCGTGTGCATCGTTAGTATACTCTTTCGTAGATGAAGGATGATTATTAGGGATTGCTTATGTTTTACTCGAGAAAACGCACCCGGGAAGAAATACTTTCCGATGGCAATACCTCTTCCAGAGTGCTGTTTATGGGTTCAAAACTCAACTGTTGCAATCGGGAACTGTATTGCCGTTATAGATCTTTGTAGAGGTGAACCTCACCACTGGATCAGAGCAATATAACTTGCTTTCGTAGTCTCTAAAGATCTTCAGAATGAGTACCACGCTCACGTACTGGTGGAGTATCCACAGAGAATTCGGTAGCTCGTGGTTGCAATTTCTAATGTTCCCTACGAACATGAGAAATCCCACGCAGCTGAGAAGGGACACAAATATAAATCCATAGATGGGACTTCGACAATGGCTCGCTATCAAGTGCGTAAGCAGAATCTTCAATAATGCAGCCATCATAATACCCAGCAGCAGCAACACTACGGGAGCAGGAATTGAATGGCAATAGCACGAACAGCTAAAAGGGACTCACTGTAAAAGACCATGTCGTGTTCTGGATGAGCGTAACAGGCCACCATGAACATCAGAACTAAAATGTACATAAGGTGCATAAATATATCGTAGCCGATTGTAAATGCCCAAAACCTGAACCGCCGGGCTCCGGCTAGGAACTGTTGTTTCTGGTAAGCGGATTGCTCTCGGATGCCGGTTAGGGCATACGCTGGAGTTATGAAGCAGAACGCAAAACATATTGTGGAGGCCATTATGATGGCAAAGGATTGGGTTCCAGGCGGAAATACGTTGATATTCGACTGGAATGGAAGCGTCTCCAGGGTCACATCAATTCTAGCCTCTGAGTCCAGGTAGTGTCTGGGGGTGTGAGCAAATTAAATCGATAATTGTGGCAACTATGCTGGACTTTGGGGTCGGTCATGAAACGGATACTAATGGCAGACATTGCCAGAGCCTAGCAAAGACCTGAATAATATGAATCCGCCTGTCCGCAATCGGTATTCACAGAGCTTTACCTATGATCTCTCCATATAGTATCTCAATTCAGGGGGATGAGAAACTCACCTGGCTAGCGCATTGTGGACAAGGTTGAGGCTAATGGGAGCCATGTGCAAGGGAATGACATTGAACCAGGCGGTTATCAGGGAGTCGTCGAACGTTGCCCCGAAGTCGAAGGCCATGTTGACGGTGCGGGAGAATTCGGAACTGTGCGTCAGGGCGTATGCACCATCATGACTTCTGCCCAGATTTGTCACCCGGGAGTCATACCAGTCCAGGGAGTCCTTGTAGTTTGCGAGGACTTCCTTCATGATATTATCATCGTTGACGATTTCAGTGAAGGCTTTGATGTGATACAGCTGGGTGAGATTGTAGGTCAACGGAACCAGATCAAAGTGCTTGCCATAGATGAGAGCGCCAGAGAAGGCACAAAGCGCAGCCATTAAAAAGGTAAGAATCTCCACGAGTATGATAATCCAATGTTTTAAGTCAATAATTAGTCGTTTGTAAAATACGGCTCTAAATGGATTTAAAAAAAAAGAAAAACCAAATTTATGAATATCGATAAGCTCTTATTGAACTCAATATCAAATCTACCGGTTAATTTATCGATAAGAAAGAACTACAATCGAAAAATAATCCAATTATTGTTATTTAATTAACTTTTTTACTAATATTATGTAAAGCTCATTAAAAACTAATGGATTGACCTTTGGCATATACTGATATATCTGACCTTTGGCATATTCCGATATATCAAACAGTTGATAAGTCGTTAGCCTATTTTAACGTTAAATTAACGATTAATATATCGGACATCGCATCAAATCGCTTTAATATCGTTTTTTGTTTATCTGTTCGCCACATTCGAAACCTCAATACAGCTTTATATTTTGCATGAGCCCCGATATCGATTACATACCTGAGGTGCAGACACCATAGCCCGCATCTACTTTCCCGCTTATTAGGATTGGCTTCGGCCGAGGTCGCAAAATATTTATCAATGAGCACATTCGGATTATCCTGCCAGCCTAGGGTTCCGCCCATCTGGTCCTCTTCATCGCATCCGAAGCGTAAAAAGATCTCCTCCGTGGAGGTGTCCCGGATACGAAAACTGACCAAATCCAGGCGCTCCATGTTCTGCTCCAGGTCGTCGATCAGTCCCGGAAATTGATCCTCATCCTTGTTCTCCAAAATGAAGTTGACCTTAAAGCCAAAGTTCGACTCGATGGTCAAGTTAGGCAAATGCCTGTTCATCAGGGCAATCAGCTCCTCAATGTTACAGTTCTTGCCCTTCATACAAATCTATAGATACATGGGTTAAGGCAAAGATAATAACACCAAGAAACCGGTCTCACCAATCGAAAGCCATGTCCGTACATATTTTTCAGAAAAGGTTTAGTGCCGGTACACTTCAGTTCTCCGTTCGACATAATTGCCATTCGATCGGCAATATTCTCGGCGAGCGTCGTCGTATTGACCACAACGATAATAGTGCGGTAGGACTTCTCTTCGTTGATCAGGGCCCAGATCAGCTCCTTCGTGGGGTTGTCCAGATCCGAATATATGTCGTCTATTAGGATAATGCTGCTGTTGCCCACAAAGGCACAGCAAATGCTGACCAGAACCAAGTGCCTGGGCATAAGATTCTTTAGTCGCTGGTTCTTCAGATGATCGATTTGCAGGGCATTCATGAAGTAGCTCACATGTCCGTCTATATCCGGCTTACTGTTCATGCCCTTCACCCGGCAAATGAAACGCAAGTGATCGAGGACGGTCAGTCCAGTGATCAGCATTTTGGTATCGAGAGCGAGGCCCAGCTCCATGCAAGCCGCCTTCCTCTCTGTCAGCATATCGTAGTTGGCGACCGTGACACTGCCGCGGCTGGGCTCTATCAGACCGGCCAGTATTTTAAGAAGGGTGCTTTTCCCACAGCCATTGTGGCCCATCAGAACGGTGACCTCGTTCTCATAAACATTCCATGTGAAGAAATTCAAGGCCGGTCGATACTTGGGCCCGAAGCGTTTGCACAGCTTCTTGATCTTCAGCTTGAAGAGCCGATTCGACGGCTCAACCTCGTAGATTTTTGTGGAATTAACGTCAATGCCCCGCACCTGATTGTTGGCATTTTCTGTATAATCCTGATACTGGTCTTCGGGGATATTATTTGCCCTGGCCTCCTCCTTGTTTATTCTCTTCGCCGAGCGCTCGCCCATGCGCCATATGTCCATGTAAAGGCCGATGCCGCAGTAAATCAAAGAGGTAACCGTAAATATCCAAATGCCAGTGTACACTGGTAGGTCACATTTGCGATGATTGTAATTGTGCGTATTAGACTCAAAGCTAGCATGAATGATCGGCTCGCGATCGATTATGCACTGGAAAACCGCGAATAACACTACATTGGGGATCAAGTAGGTTACGTATCGGAATGCCCAAGCCGTCTCCGTCATGCTGTTCCATAGCACAAAATTAGGCATATTGAAGGCAATCCATACGATTGTGGCCACTCGAACGGCAGTGTGAGGGTCGGTGAAGAACGATGCCAACATGACCACGTAGGAAACCGCTACGGTGCTATATGAGACTAGCGCCAATAAGATGATGTACCAGGGCGTTTGCTTCAGCACTGGGTCCTGTAGGTTCCAGGGCACCTACACAGTAAAAATATTATATATGTATATAGACAGATATTGAAGCCTTTAAGTGTTAATGTGCCTTACCTTCAAAAGGACTATAATGAATAAGCTGCTTATTATGAAGCATACCAGGACCGTGGTGTACCAAGATAAAAATTGAACCAAATTGCCAATGCTCATATTGACCAAGAAGAAGCGCATGTTCGTCTGCTTCTCTTTCACTATTTCCTAATAAAAATATCAGAAACGGGTATACAAGAGATTCGTTTTAGAAATATCAAAAAGACCACTTACTACTCATATTGCAAAACGAATGTATGGATGTTACTCATCTTAATAGTTCTAATGCCTTTGCTCTTACTCACCCAAACGAAGATCAGGGAGGGAAACAGAAAGCCGACCAGGATGAGTAGTGACAGACAGTCTTCCATCTCGTCCATTAGTGGATCCTCTCTCGAACCCAAGATCGGAAACCGGCGTAGCACTATATCTGGGATAATCGGATGGACGATGGTTTTCAGGAAAGACTCGGAGATGTGCTTCTGCATAAGGATAAATCCCTCGCGAACATAACCCACAAATCCGCCCTCGTACGACTGCTGGAGGCGGTCAAGGGTAATGGCCTGCGGATCTCTTGGGTACAGGGTGTACCAGTTGGCCCGACGAAAGTCGCCATCAATCTGCCTCAGCTCGCTGGGCATGATGATAGAGTAATCAAATTGTGGAGGTATGAACATATTGTTCCCCGGGTTCTCGTCTCTTAAATCGTAATACTTCTCAAAATTATTACCATCCATGCAGATGCCCGCGAACATGGAGTCCTTTAACATCCTCTGGCGCAACTGAGCACAATTCTGGAAACTGACCAATTTCATTGGCTCGAAGTTCACCTGTGCCTTTTCCATTACCATCTGGAAGACATTGTAATCATTCGGGGCCCAGCCAATGACCAGATCAGGCGTGAACGGATTCCGCGTAATCTTGTGGCTATCGGCCACCTTACGCGCCCTCTCCAACTTTTCCAACATCTCGAGCCAACATCTATGCAGATCAATGGGATCGTAGATCGTGTCCGTGCGAATTATTGTCGGGATAAGAAACCTTAGCAGTACCGCGATACAAACGATCGCAGGTGGGCACAGAAGGATGAACATCAGCTGGAGCGGATTGCCCACCTGCAGCTTGTAGTTCTTCCAGCTCATCAGATAAAAATTCCGGAAGTAGTCGCGTACGGCCATCGTTGATGTAGTTGATTATTATTGATTTCATGAAAGATGAACTTTGACATGCGCAGCTCACAACTGGCCCTAGACCTACTGGTATTACAAAATTCAATAAATTAAAATTTAAAATCAAACCTACAAAGTATATTTTATTCTCTTAGATCCACATAAATTGTAATATTGTTGATGAAGGTCCTACGTAATGGGGTATAGGAGTTATAGGGAATCTCCCGAGTGACTACGTCCTAATTGACCACAGAATCCTCCGATTTGAAAAATTATATAATGCATTTGTTAAAGGTTAAGTGTCCAGAGTCAAGTGGCGTTTTTATTTTGAATTTTATTTCCCCGATTTCTTATCAAAATTGGAAGTCAAGATCCCGAATTTTGAAAAAGAAATTTACTTTACTTTGCTGAATAAAAAATATAATAAAATTAAAAAATTAATAAAAAAAAAAATTTCAAAACGATTTGTACTCATACACAACTCAATTTTGCTGTGGTCGATGTGAAACTTTGACCAAATATTCTTAAGATATTGGACATTTATAATTCCAAACTCCCCCTTAAAATAAGAAACACACCATTACCATTCATTCATGGTTCATCGTTGGAACTAAATATAAAATTTAGTTTTGTAGGAAAGAAACTTTAATTTTTCGATATTCTTTTACAAAATTTACTTATATATCGTTATATATTTAATTTTCATCCCTTAAATGCAGAAAATCAAATTTTTTTTTATCAAAAACATCGTATAAAGCGATTCCCACAATTCCGCCCGCTTTTTGAGTGGCCAATTGGCTGGCATTTAGACATCGCACGCGGCGCCAATTCATCATCGTCCCGATCAGGCTCACCTGTCAGGCGGCTGCGGTGAGGCTGCACACAGTGAAGGGCATGGAAAATCCAACGAAATTGAACGTGTGTCCGTCTCGTCTGGCCAAATAATTCGCAGTTAATTTCCCGGCAAGCGTGGCGAAACGAGGCGCAAAGCCGGCCTCTCTCTCGGCCCTTTTCGTCGTTTTTATTTGGTGAGAAAACATTTACGCACTAATTTCTGGGCATTGACTGGGCCGGGCACCCCTGCTCCCTGCTCCTGGCTCAAGGCTCCTTGCCTTTCCCATTACGTCGGCGACCAAAACCAGTTGCATGCCAATTGGTTTGCAATTTGCCGCGCTTAGCAGGGGGTGTGCGTGGAGGCGGAGTGAAGGGGTGGTGTCATGAATGGGGGTGGTGTGGGGTAGTTGGGCGTAAGTGGGAGCAGCGTGGGTTGGCCGCAAATAGCGCACGCATAGCTGTCCGGCGCGTGGCTCAATTACGCGGTTAAATGCATTCAAATTGAGTTGTTTATACTGCGAGCGTGTGCCTGGTCAACTGGGGATCGTTTCGCTCATGGAGTCAGTACTGTCATCCTGGCGATTTTCCGAACGGGAGTGGCTGCTTTTTAAGGAAAGAAAATCCTTAGCTCAAGCAGGTGCCTGCCCATGCAACACTTTTATCACAAGAAGGGGAACTTAATTCAGAAAGCGAAAGTGAATTAAAAATGATATAATATATATATATATTTATGTTCAGAGGAATACAGAATAATATAGGGAAACGATCATGAATAAATGCATTTATCCACACACTCTTCTTTGTGGCACGCCTTCGAGTGTAACTGAACCGAGGATCCACATTCACTTGGCGACAGAAGACTCCGTTGTCCTTGGGTCGTGGCATTCGTCTTGGCCATTCGAGGCATTACAGGTATATTGGTGTTGGTAGTGGGCTCAAAGCCAATGATCGGTGACCTACAAAACTGCGCTCCAATCATGTCCTGCAGGAAGCAATCCAGCATGCGGAGCGACAGAGCATTGTGTAGTGTCTTCAGCGGTTGAATGGGTGGCACTATGTTCAGTAAATAATTAAGTACAAATAATTAAGTATTTTAATATTTAATTTAAGCAAAAATAATACATGCAAACGTACCTGGCAGCCTGGCACAGGCGTCGTGCAGGGCTCGCTTCTCGAGGCTTCGGGATCGCGGCTCACAGACAATTCTAACAGACTGAAAGTTCGGACTGGCCGGTCGAAACTGCTGATGGGGCTGCGGCGGCGATGCCAGCTCCTTGTTAAGCCACTTGGCCAAATTCATGGCTTTAGGACCGCTGACCTTCAGATGGGTCCTCGTGGGGGCGGGCTTTGGTACAAGTGGCTTGAGCCACAGCGATATACGATTGAAGCCGAAGGCTCCCCGTTTAGTCTTTGAGATAATCATTATCCATGAGATTCAAGATCACAAGATTTCCATAATCACACCTGCTCACCGTAGGTTCTTTGGGCTTCGGCGCCTCCTCCTCCTCAATTGGGGTGGGATTCGATTTCTCCAATGACCCGAGACTCACACAACAGCTACAGTCGCCGTGTGAATGGGGCTGGAGGCCGGGATCTGATGGCAGATTCGTCTGGACGCAGCAATTAACGCCGGGACTGAAGTGGAGCTCTATGTGGAAGCGCTCCTCGGATGTGGGATCCTTTGTGGGGTCCTCGTACAGCATAATGACGATCTGGGACATGTAGTTCAGCTCGGCCACCGTCGAAATGTACTCCATGGCGCGGCGCCATTGCTGGTCGGTGACAACATTGAGCAACTCGCCGTAGCGGAGGATCGTGAGCAGCGAGTGGATATGCGACTCGCTGGTGAAGTACAGACGCGTCCGCACATGCCGCTGGGGGCTGGCGACACCGTGGCTATAGTGCGGATTCAAGCGATTCATAAACTCGTCCTCCACCTCGTCAATGTTGCGCTGCAGATCGGTCTTGATCTTGCGTAGCAGCGGCGAGCAGATCCCATGCCCGATGGCCAGCTTCTCCTGCTTCGTCAGTCCGTATTCCTGCGGCACTACTATGTCCGCCAGGTTCTTGGTGTAGATGTACAGCTCCTCCGCCCTGTCGTACTGCAGAGTAGGCTGGTTGTGCTGCACATCGTACTTGATGCAGTCATAGATATCGGGTATCTTGGAGATGTCGAACCGATTCGATTTGCCACCAAAGTCCCTCTCGATCTTCTCCCAGCGACAGCGCATCAGGTCCCACGTTTCATCATGGTACAGAATAGCATTCTTGGTCTTTGGGTCATCTTTCTTGGTACTGATTACGTGGAGCAGCTCGCGGATGAGCAGAAGGACGTGGTGGCAGCAATCCACCGGATTCTTGACAAAGTCTAGAGCCTGCGAGATCGATTTGTTGTTGCAGGGATTAATCTGCTCTCGATCCAGCTGGGTCGTTCTGCATTAGCTCGTACAGGCGATCCTTGGCCCTGGGATACGGGATAATCTGAGAGCTAATATAAGTTTATAAGCTTTGAAAGACCACTCACAGATCCTGGTAGTGGTTGGAATCACCGTCGTTGTCCAGCAGTCCATCTGTGTTGGCACTCTTCACCATCTGCACTAAAATGGGCGTTAGTTCACCCTCCAAGGCCAGCAGGCCCTTGGCAAAGGCGGCAGCGGTCATTTGGACACGACCCTCGTCCGAGGCGTAGATCTTTAGGTCGTGCCGGAAGGTGGAGTGCAATCGCAAGAGACCCAATCCCTGGGTGCCCGTGTGGTCGGTTCTACCCTGTCCGCGGGGATACATGCACCTGAAGATCTGGCCCAGCTCCTCCGCCTGGACGCGACCCGCTGGCGTTAGTTCGCCGCCCCACTTCAGGATGAGGACAAGCGATGGGTCTGCCGGCTGATCGGTTTCCAGATTGGCTTGGCATTGACTAGAACCTTTTGACTGGTACTTCATCTGCACCTTGCGATTGATGCCCGAGAAGTGGCCGTGCATCTCCAGCACAGTCTTCATCTGCTCCAGTTCACTCTCCTTCTCCCAGATCTCAGCGCGGGAGTTCGAGTGAATCTCGCTGAGCAGGAAGCGGGCAATGTCCAGGATCTCTTGCAGCTGCTTCGGCTTCTTGAGCTTGACATGGTCCAACTTGCAGTCATTGTATTTCTCAAAGACCTCAAAGAATCTTCAAACAATATTAAATTAGATTCTTAGAAAAAACAAAAATACAACTCACTTGGAATGCCGCACCTCCACCTTCATTTTCTGCTTGGGCGTGCGATCGCCATGCCGAATGACGCCCACCACGCAGCGCAGCTCCATCATCTTGCCGTAGATGGTGGGCATAATGGGGGGATCGTCCAGGCGAAAGGGCACGGACCAGGGGATCTGAAGTCTGGCTGTTAGCTTGCGCAGGATAATATGACCAAGGATCTTGGCACAGTCGTCGTAGTATTTGTTCGAATTCTTCACGAAGCTAAATCCATTGACATCGCAGACGTAACTCTTGCCGTTGGCTCGTAGGAGGTCGAAGCCGCAGACCGTCTGCTTGAAGGCCAGACAAACCTTGCGCGCGATGAGCTTCTCGGCGTGATTCAGGATGACCGGATAGCGGATCTCCTTGCCCTCGCTATCCCGCTCCACCTTGCCATCGAGCGCAGGACTCTTGCGCCCTTCCGCGTGGGCATAGTCCGGACCCACGGTGTACACCTTGACGTCCGTACCTAAATGGTATAGTGTCAGCAAGGAATCACCTGATGAGAGCAAGTGAAAAGCACATACCATCGGTGGCCATAAAGTCCTCATAAATAAAGGAGCCCGTTTTGCGGACCTTTGACTCCGGCGAATACACGCTGCTCCGGCTGCCAATCTTGCGGAACAGCCGCTGACTACCGCCGCCCGCCGATGACGGGTAGTAAATAAAGATGTTGTGATCCTCCGCCGAGACGGGCTTCTCCACAAAGGGCTTGTTGAAGGTGATCCCATTGACCTCCACATGGTCATCGGACTCGATCAGGCCATGGTCTTTGTGAGAATATAAA
This sequence comes from Drosophila kikkawai, assembly GCF_030179895.1. Classification (NCBI taxonomy): domain Eukaryota; kingdom Metazoa; phylum Arthropoda; class Insecta; order Diptera; family Drosophilidae; genus Drosophila; species Drosophila kikkawai. The sequence goes on along the minus strand of NC_091731.1, from coordinate 16,095,575 downwards.
GTAATATATTCCCAATTTTCTTAGACATTTACTCACGTTTCGGATCCGTGGAGTCGCGATCGAGTACGGCATAGCGTGGAATCTCGATGCCCTCCTTCTCCAGAATGGCATAGACCCGCCGGCGATCCTGGATATCGTACTGCATATCCAGCTTGTTGAGCAGGAAGGGATTCCGCAGCTCGGCATACTTGATGGCCTTCTCCAGGGGAAAGCCCTTCGAGTGAAACGAGATCAGGCAGTCGCAGGCGGGCCAATTCTGGACGGGCTCTTGCAGGATCACATTCTCTTCGAATGTCACCACCTTGATGAACGCGAACTCGCCGAGGCGTGTTAGTATCTCCTGCATGGGCTTTGACTGGGCCTTCTTGGCCATTGCACAGATCCCGACAACCACATGCTTACGGTTGTTGGGCCTCTCCGAGTCCTTGCCATCATTGGGGTCCCCGAAGTCGCCGTTGCCCTTCAAAAAGTAGGGAAAAAAGTGTGGGTGAAGGTTACTTGTCTTCATTTCTGGTCTGGAAAGGAATAAAAAGGCTTAAAAGCAGGTAAGCTGCGGCTGGCAATGACTTTTTTTTAAATTTTATTTTTGGAATTTATTTTGTTACATATTTTTAAAAGTGTACTTTGTTTGAATGAAATGTTTACTAGGTAAGGAGAACTGTGTTTAAAACGTTTTTCTATAAAGCTTTGACAATATCATACCTTAATCTTGGCAAAAATATACATAGAATCATTTATAAAAACGTTAAATTAAATTTTTTAAAGAAGTTTTTTAGATATCCTAATTTAGCCTTTTTTTGTGGTAATAGCTGGCAACACTGCTGGCTCTGGTTTGCTGCTACTGTATACTTATGGGAAGGCCGCTGGCAAATCAGTTACAGTTATTGTTGTTCCCATTGTTCGAGCCGCAAAATGCCACGCGGCCAAGAGCATTGTTCTCGAGGTTTGGGCATGGCCACCCTTTAACCCATCTTTGTCAGCTGCAAACATAAAACTATCAGCGGACGAGTGGCCAGAAGTTGTTGCCGAGCTGGTTGATTTTTTTGTCATTGCTACCCTTTAGCCGTGCTTCCTTGCTAAATCCGCTTAAGTATGACATTACAGGCAAATGCAAACAAAGCCGGCACATAACTAAAGAAGCAGCCAGAATGGAGAGACAGCTTCTCCATGAAACCGACCGAGAAAAGCAGTTAGACACTGGGGAAAAGTGGAGATAACCTTTCAAATGCTAGACTATTTGTCAATGAAGAAGTCTCCTTGGCATCCCCTAGATTTTCTCTCTCTCTGCAGTCTAACCCCAAGGACAGGGAGAAAGTCCTGGGAGACAACAAACTATAGCAATTATAATACGCGAATTGCGGCGGAACTAAGCAGCCACAAAGGAGCCAGGAGCAAGGAGCAGCCCAGTATCTTTTGATGTTGAATTCACAAAGATTAATTTATTTGCATTTCCGCAGAACAAATGTCTCCGGAGTTTCCAGCTGGGTTCCATCCAGGACCCCATCGGGGTGAGCCATCTTCCGTCAATTTATTTAATTTATTCGTTATAGCCGACGGACCGAGGCAGTGGAACTCAATTGCGAGTCAAGTCACAGATTGCTTCTCTAGCACCTTTCTCTATTTCGGCAAGTCGGTTTCATTTGTTGCGCTAGATTTTTCTCAATCACATACGGGAACGGAGCGGTTCCCCCTGGGGACTGCCGGGGAGAAAAGGGAAACTAGTCCCAGACACATCTGCGGTGGCTCCGGCTCCCAAAAATGCCCTCAAAGAGACTCGGCTAACAAAGCAGGACATTTGCAAATTGCTTTGGTTTTCTGCCTTGCCGGGCGTAATGAGCAGATTTGTTTTAATAAGAACGGACTGCAACTAAGCGCCGGGTCTGGCCTCACTTGGCAGTTTTGAAATGAGCAGCCCGACCGGCAACTAATTGTGAGCTGGATACCCACCCCGACCCCCTGCATCCCATCCCCGCGGGCGGTGAGCTTAACAAATCGGTAGTCCGCAACACGAATGAAATGAATCCTCCGCTCGCAGGGGACGCGACGCTGCTAATGTGCTCGTTAAAGTTTTCCGCTGGCAGGAAGTGAGCAAAAAGATGCGACACCTGCAGGATTACTGGTTGGAACGAAACTCGGGAATACTCGAATGCTCTGGTCGTTATGACAATGCAGCGCATCAATTGGATGTGGCAAAATTGCCAAATAATTATCGCAGGCACGGCTGGTCAATGGGGTTGCGGCCTCAGCTAGTTTCTAGCCATCTTTACACTTCCGGTTGCTAGTATCCTTATACATGTAGCTAGTTGCAATGAATTTGTTTATTACAACAGGTTTAAATAAGGTCCAAATAAAGAGTCTGCTAATTTCTTAGCCCGGCCTCTGCTCGTGTGCGCTCTTTCTGACTCTAAAAAGTTTGTTAATTAATCTTTAATTTAAAATTAATATTAATATTTATTCTTGGCTATTTAATATTAAATTATATAACCACTTCTTGTGGCACTCTCTGCTGAGCAACACTGCCAGCAGATCCTGATCCTGATTGCTGGTTGCCAGGAGCGTTGCTAATTAGCGAATACTCATTCGCCCGGCCCTAGGTCGTTATATCTATTGGTTTTTCCTTCACATATCTGCCCAGCCATTGTTCGGCGTTCGATTTTCGGGCAGCAGCGTGAAATGGGATTGCAATGCGACAAACACAAAAATATACAAAAAAAAAAAAGGAAATAAAAGGAAAGGGAACCGAGGCAAACTAACCCTTTCGGACAAGTCGAACTTCTTTCAGACGAGCGCACGCAATTCAATTTTAAACTAACAACTTAATCCTTTATTCAATTTGAAACCCATTAAAAGGACATTGCTTATCCTTTTAAGTGAATGCAAACAGCTTTTAATGTAAATAAGAAAACGAGATCGATGCCGGAGAGCCGGAGAGTTTGCCAATCTCTCCAGCTGAGTCTGCTGCCGGTCGGAGAAGTGGCTGTGGATGTGGAAAATTAAAATGCAATCGGTTACCGGCTCGATTTTGGCCGAACGCCCAATTGACATTTGCAACCGCACTTAAGAGCCCAGGCGATGCCGTCCTTTGGTCCCAGAGCCCGGACTCTAGGTATCCGGATCCTGAAATCTGGAAACGCACTCGAGAACAAATCGAACTGAGTGATGGGAGCTGGGCGAGGCGACTGAATTCCATTTGAATATTTCATGCTGTTGTGGTGGCAAAATTTTAAATCGACTCAAGTCAAGGGTGCGGATACCGAAATCAATCTCGATTTGTGTGGCAACCAAATTAACATAGCCGGCTCCGAAAGCAATGTAAGTGTAAGCCACTTGCCGCAGAGTCAGTTGCATTTGCTACTTAGTGTCGCCTTTGGAAGCCTCCTCCCTCCAATTCCACCCACTTATCCTTGTCTTTTCGAAGCTGATTCTTGTACACAGGGAAAATATCTGAGATAAGGCATTTTTTATATTTTTAAAAATATTTTGCAGTACGTTTAAGATTTATTTAAATTTATATTTATTAGAAGATAATGTAGGGAGTGTATTAATATTTTACAAGAAGACAACAATTGGAAAGCTTAAACGAAGCGATGTTTAAATATATATTCATTGGTTGACACTTACTCATGTTTAAATCTTTATTTCTCTATACAGAATATACTGCATATAATACTCTTCCCTTTAAAAAAAATAGTTATAAACTTAAAAACAGATATTTTGTATCTTGAATTTGTTTTTTGTGTAGCTATTCCTGTTTCGGTGCCGTTTGAGCTGTGCATTTGCTGCTTAATACCTACAAGTTTACTTTTTTAAATGTATTTTACATTTGATTCCGGTAACGCACCATCATCACCACCTCCCTGCCCATCCCCGGCACTTTGGCTGATGAGAGAAGCGTCCCAAAACCGGGGCACTAAGTAGAGTTTGGGAAATTCACCATGTGCACTCACATAGTATAATTTACCCTCCTCGGCACAATAAAAAGTGGAAACTTAGCTGCAAGTATTTCGTTTTCTCCCGCTTCTTGTTGGTTTTTTTTTAAGCAGTGCTCCTTTTTTGATTGCCTTTTGTTTTGCCAGTTTCCCCAGTGTTGTTGTCCGTAATGGGCGGGAAAGCCTTCGGGGATGGGTATCTCTCAAAAAGCCCAAAGGAATCTTAGACTGGCAAGTGCTTGGGCACATTGTAGCATCTTGTGTGGGCAACATTTTCTAAAAAAAAGTATCGAAAAATATATATATATGTACTAGGAAATCTGATCCTGAGCATTGGTCCAAGTCAGTGGTTATAAAAGGATATTCTTAAAGATTGTCTTATTAAGAAATTAAAATCGTTTCTACTAAAAGATTTTGTTTTTCAATGTCAACAAATGTTATTTATATAAATAAAAAAATCATCGCTGATTTATTGATAGTTTCTGGTACCTTTTTAATATTACTTTCGGTATTACAATGTTGATTTACCTACCCTCGGAGTTCCAAAGCATTTGTTTGCTTTGCCCAACTCTACTGGCGACTTCATCATCCGATTGTTCCGGGCATATCTTGTAATATTTCAGTCGTACTTGAATTGGATTGGTTGTTCCCCTTGTGAAAAATGACTTCTGCCTGCAATCTGTCCCCGAGAAGGCTGAACAAATAACAATATTTGGACACGCGACCCGTGAGCCACTTGAGCCGAGTTCCGACCGGAATGTTGACAGATTTCGGCAGGACACTACAAACAGAGATCACAGGGGCACCGAATGTCAGCGAGTCAATGCTGAGCAAACAAATAAATGTAAATAATGTGGAATTACGAAAATATTAAATGAAAATTAGTTGTTACTCCTTCCCATCCCCCACTGAGCACTCGGAAATCACTCCAGAAATCTCGGTGAAATGTGGCCAAGCTGAGGGAATTCTCGGCGGGCTTACGGCCACTTATCCCTGTCGCAGCTGGCATCGGGACACAGTTGGCAGGACACTAATAAGCAGCCAGTCAATCGGGCCAACTGGCCAAGGCTTTGCCATTCTACGGACCACCTTCTTATCTATAAATGGCCATAAGCCACGGCCCGAAACGCTTGTCCTTTTTGTGTCCTTTTTTTTTGGACACTTGCTTTTTTTCTGGTTAGCTTGCCACTTGGTCCATCATTAAGACCCGAATTTCAACACATTTGTGCGCTTAATCCCTTAAGGCTCTTTAAACTTTACACACTTTTCAGGCGTCCACCTTCCTGACGTCCCCAAAAAAAGGACACAAATTGTGCACTGCTTGTAAAAAAAATCAAAGTAAATCCTTTTTTTCGCAGACGGCTGAAATAAAAAATTCTAGTGGAAAAGGTTGAAACATCAAGACTAAAAGGCGCCAGCATTATGATGGGTCTTGAGTTTTAATTGAGTGTGTGGCCAGAAAAAGGAGCGGATGGCAGTCCTGGAAAAGGATGCCCCAAACTGTGCTAAAACAATTTGCAACGTGTCCGTGTGTGTGTGTGTGGGTGTGTGTTTTGTGCCCAATTAGATTGCAGCAGCGGTCACTTGAAGGACAGGCCAAAGTTTCATCCGACTCTCCGAAACTTTTCCATTCACGCCTCAAGTATGAGTAATTGAATCCCACTCCTTGGTCCGTGGCCCCACTTCCATCATCAGGATATGCTAATTATCGGCTTAGGCGCATTTTTCAATTAGGCCGGACAAAGTTTCGCCACCGTCAACAAATGAATTTAATTAATACGAAAAACAATTGCAGATTGAAGGTTTCAGACTGCACGGAAAAGAAATAATGTGACTTTTGATAAAGTTTATGGAAAATATGTTTGTTATCTATATACAGAGGTAGTAAAGAGTATTTACACAAATTCTTAATAATAGTTCCAGCCAATGAAAAGCCTTCGTCGATGCCAAAGCTGAATTTTCTAAATCTTAATTAAGTAATATACGAAATTTAAGCTTAAGACAATAAAAAAATTGAACAAAAATTATATTTACGATGAAAACAATTATGCTTTTGCCTTTAGCAATGTCCTTTGAACCCTTAAAAACAAATTTAAAAAAATTGGACAACAACAACAAGAATATCTACCTAAAAGAAGTTGGGAGGGCCAAATAGCTTGTTGTGCACATACTTTTGACTATATATGCATGTAAAATAGTGATTCCAAAGCTCCTAAATCGCATATTTTGAAGAATTTCTCTGGAAATTAAAATCTAGACATTTTTAGAATTAACTGCTAGTTTTCAAGTTAATTTACAGAAAGTATTACCTATTCTTTGAATACTTGATTGAATGAAGTACATTCTCTTTCTCACTCACCCGAATGCCATGTTGGCATAATGCTTCTCTTTAGGATTGTAATAGCTTCCTTCTTCCTGTTACATCTAGTGTCAATAGTGTATAGTATAGTTATTAGGCGTGTTAGGCACGAAAAATCAAATCAGTTCTGCTTGTAATACGATCTGATTATATGTTTTCCTTGCCACTAAATGGAAGCGAACTAAATTGAAATAAAAGAGAAGCCGCATCCGACTGTGTGGCATAATTGCCCCTGCATTCGCCACGGCATCCTGCCACATCCCGCGACATGTCGTGGCGCTTGGTAATAGGAGGAGCCGTAATTCACGCCGCAGCATGCCTAATTATAAAATTAGCTATGGCCCGGCAAGCAAACGATGCTCGTCGCAAGTCAATTAAACAAATAACTGGCAAGGATTTCCCTCCCCCAGGCGCAATATCTCACCATCCAGCGCCGGCAATTGATTTATCAGTCGACTATTTGGCGTGCAAACAAAGCGAGAGCCCGTAAAATGATCCATCCATCCGGCGGAAGCCTCCGGGCGCAGGGCGCTTATAATGTTGACAGCTCGTCAGCTAATTACACGCCAGAATGACTTTAATAACTTTGCGGAGACGACTCGTCTTCGGGGTATACATATATATGTATAGATATTCTGTCATTATCAACACTTCGGCGGGCTAAACATTTTAATTAACTGGCAGGCAGGCAGGCAGGCAGGCAGTCTTGGCTTCGGCTTCGTCTGGAATTTTATGACTCCTTAACCGCTGCTCATTTCACACTTGCCTCGACGACGCCCAGCGAAGCCCCTTCCCATTCCCATAATCGATTTCAGCTTTCATCGCAAAGTGCCAAACAATGTTTCATAATTTTAACGCTTTGCCTGGCGGCAGTGCTTCCTGTTTCCAGGAGTCCTGCTCTTGCCATGCCCCCGAATAATGTTGCAGCGGCAATACCGTTTTTTCTAGCAATTTATGACGCATAAATAAACGGAATTTCAAACTACAAGCGCAAAAAAAGTGCTCAAACTCATTAATTTAAACGAGATTTGACGTGCGCTTTGATAAAGCCGCAATTTATATTCGCCAACGCGGCCAAAAGGGGTTTTGGCCCGAAGGAAAGAGGGCCAAAAAGATGTTGCAGCTGGCCAGCGAAACTGGGAGGAGCCGGCCAGCGATTGCTGGGTTTAGTTTACGAGAACAATGGCCGGTTTAGTGACAGGAGCAGCCAGAAAAAAATATGATTCTATATGCAAAGCTCAATTACTGCACTGTGAGAAGTTTGGCCATGGAAACTTTATTTGCAAACTCTTTAAAATAGAAGTGATTGTAAAGAAGTTTATCAGGGGGCTAAAACAATCAAATATTATGTTTTTAATGTTGAACTGCTGTGTCAATTCTTTATTATTTGATTTAATGAAATGGGTTTTGATTAATTACTTGTGGGATAGTGCTAAGGAAGTTCGGGTAAATAGTTTAAAAAATCGGATAGATCTTTGATTTCCGTATATATATATATATGGGATATATATTTTTTCTTGTTTATAAATTAAATAAGATTTATAATTATTTAAAATTCAGTAAGTATATCGATACATACGATTTGTTTATGAAATTGAGAATTCTTATATTTACAATAATTCAGAATACATATCGTTCGATCTAGCAATAACTACCAATATTAAGATTGGAATACAAGCTCTAACAACTAAATCTTTTCTTAACTTGGGCGATTTATAACTATTGTTTAGAAATATTTTCTCCATTAAATTTTTTACCGTCTTTCAGTGTACCTGCAGTAAAAAAGAACAAACAACAAGCAATGAATCTAACTTCGGAATGCGGAAGTTTGTATACCCTAGTAATAGTAAAACGAAAATAACTAAGCCACAAATACAATTGTTTCAATTCGGAAAGCTTTTCATTATGAATGTTTCTTAGATTAACAATCCTACACTTAAAACTGAGAATATAAAACTGTTTTTGAATGAGAATTTAACTATGTAAACCCGTTTCAAATTCCCTTTTTTGAACGACTAGTAGCTAGATCGACTCGACTGTTGATGCTGATCAAGAATATTTCTATGATTTCTAGGGTTGGAAATTATGCTTTTACTGCTTTGCAAGTTTCTGACTATAGTTATAATACCCTGCAAGGTTGTAAACTCGTTCTCCACTTATGGCCATAACAAAAGGCCAAGTTACCAACTGTGTGCGGAATAGCTGGTCAGCGCCATTTTGGCGGCAGCGCACTCCATTTGCAAAAGCAATTAATATTCTTTTTGTTTTTGCTCCTTTGGCCGGCCATTGCCCAATGGCACATAAATTTCAACAAAAATGTCGTGGCCCTGTTAGCATCTCGGAATCGAGTCAAGACTCAAAGGGGGGAAAGGAGTGTGGAGTGTCCTAGAGAGTCCTTTTCCTTGCCTGCCTGGTAAACCAACAATTTGCATGCATTTAAATGATGGGGCAACAGTGGCGCCCTGGCAGGAGCGAAGCTAAACCGGTGTGGTGCGGCCAAAACTAAATAAATATTTACGCACATGTGGCCAAAAAATGTGAAATAGACACAACAGCCATATCAGGCAGCCGCAGAGGCAGCAGCCAACAACGAAAAATGCCAATTTCCAAAGCAAACAAACCAAAGCCAAAAGCAATCAGAGCGAGCCGAGAGAGTCGAACGGGTAAAAGTGAAAATCAATTTGTCAAATCGAACAATTGAAATGGGCACGAAAGGATTACACATGCGACCAGGACGAAAGAGCTGCCTCTGGGCTTCGAGAGCCTGTCTATATAAATCAAAATATTTCCGAAAACATCGTAAACAAATTTGTTTCAAGAGCCAGCTCTTGTCAAAGGGTTTATTTTTTTACCCATTCGCAGATCCCAACCTTTTGTCGCCGATTTGCTTTACAATTCGTTGCATTCGCCAATTAGAATAGTGCCGGGCGAGAGTTGAGAAATTTGAATTCTGCCACATCATTTAATTTTAAGTTATTTTGCAACACCCCTTGCCCTTGGAAATTTTTAAATTATAGCGCGGCACGTCATTTAGTGCAGTGCCCACCCCAGCCAGAGGACTCATCCAGACCAGAACCCGAAGCCGAACCCTTACCCATCCCTGTGTCAGGCGATCCGCTGCGATCCGTGTAACACGCGAATTTAAATAATCTTTTGTTGCTGCCTTGCAGCCAAATGATAAATTATTAAATTAGCTGTGGCAGCAGTTTTGCATGTACCGCCCGTTTGGTGGTGGTTCTTCGGATTGGGACAGGACTCTGGCGCAGTGATTTGTGAGGGCCAGCCTGCACTTAGGGAGCAAGCTGCCTCTCGCCTTCGGGTAGTTAAATTGAATTGTCTGGGGACAAGTTTCTAATAGAGTCGAAGGCAGTTGAGAATTGCCCGACCCGACCCGACTCTGTGTTGTCGCCCCCAGAACATTTTATTTTAAATTGCCGGGCTGGTTTCTGCTAATTTGCCTTTTACGTCGAACAAGCAACCCAAGCTACACTGAGCCGAATGTGAGGGAAGAAGACTTTGTTTTACACTTTGTTTGCATACCTAAGTGGGGTGCTACGAGGCCGATGCACAGCGGGAAAATGTGATAGCGAACAATAATAGGAAATATTGAGTAGATTTTTATGAAATTTAAAGTGTACAGTTGAAGTATTCAGCAACAACAGCCAAGACAATCTAGTCATGATCTTGTGTTTGTTATGTCCTTGCAGGGTATTATATCATTTTCGATATATAAACCATATATATTATTTGGCTAAGCGTTAACAGCCAAGCCGATCTATCCATTTCTGTTAGTAAATGAATTTAACTAATAGTTCCTATAATTTTAAAAGGGGTTAATCCTTAAAATTCTTAAAAATTAATAAGGTGATTTTTTTAATCTTAAAACTTGTAGATTTATTACCCTACTAATAACTTTGAGTTTATATATATATATTTTTTAATTGAAACGAATGAATTTAGATAAATTAGAAATAACGCTTTCCATCTAAAATATAATCCATAGATTTACATAGATCATACATAAATTTTCTATCCAATCCAAATAAATAATATATGTTGATAATGAATTCGTTAACTTTAAGCCAAATAGTATGTAAAAATAAGCAAATTTTTAAAGTATTTTCATTAATTTTTTCCATGTGCACCCATTTTTAGGTCCCTGCGCACACTTGTTCCCATTTACCATGCCGGCAGGACAATTTACAATGTGTTTTGTTCATTATAGAACTATTCCCGTTGACCTCTACGGGCCGCCCTGAAAACAGCTCAAGGCGCAAATCAACGCACTCGAATGTGGCCGCCTGTCGCCTCTGGCCCTCGTCCTTTTTTGTGCTCCTGTTCTTGGCCACATGAAGTTTGTAGGAACAAGGGTTGCTGGACGAAAGAGAGAGCAAGAGATCGTTGTACCCCCGACTGGGATGCTGTGGCTTGGCCGTTGTTGAACCTTTTTTTGTGCCGCCTGTCTGCCTTCAGGGGGTTGGCTAATGAATAGTTCCTGTTGTCGGATCGACCAATTTTCAAACACATTTGTTGTGAATTACGTTGTTTGTGCGAGTGTCGACTTGATTCCCTTTAATTGATGTCAATATGCAGGGATTTTTCACCCCGGTCCGCCGCCGACGCCGCGGGGAGGTAAGGAGGTAAACAATTTTGTGGATTGCATTTTGGTTGTTTACAAATATTTACACTTTTTATGGCTGCATACACACACTCGCAGTTATCTGATAAGGGCACATGGCGCATTTTTTATCGGAGCCACTTGAGCCTGATATGCAAAATTATTTGCGCATATTAAAAACTAATTTCCAAAGTCAACATGCCAATAAAAACGACAAAGTACTTACTCACAGAAGGGGTGGCTCCATCCGAAATGGCAGGTACTCAAGACGCACCCCTTTTCGGTGGCAGCCAAGGGCGATGGCAAGTCAGTGGGTAACAGGAGCAGAAGCACCAAGAGGAGGGTGCACCCACAAATTAAGCAAAAGGCACTCGATGGCTTTGACTGAAACAACACGAACGACCAGCAATAATTTAGAAAATATGCTTAGGCGGGCTTTAAGGGTTGCTCGCCCGAATGCGAACCAACCAAAATGCGGGCATCCCTTGGAGGATGCCGGTATCCAGGAGTCCTGAGGTCCTGGGGGTGTGGCTGTGGGCTGGCTGCTCAAACAAAAGCCAAAAGTTATGCCGAAAATGATATTTTTCATTATTAAACACAATAATGTGGTTATTATTTTTATGATTGCGGCGGCCCGCTCCTTTCCGCCGCTCCTGGCCAATTCCTTGGGGAAGGAGCTGCATTCATTCGGTTAGTTTGTTTATGTTGGGCTTGTGGTCTTTGGGGATTTGGGCACGCTTAATTTTAAGTGCCCCGTCGAAAGGGAAGCTGAAAAGCGCAGCGTGTAATGAAATATTATTGCTTGACCAGGAGCAGGAGCACGGGCTGAAAAAGGAGCAGGAACAGGAACAGGAACAGGAGCTGGTGGCTTTCCTGTTTGCCCGGCGGTTGGGCGAAACAAAGAAAAACATTTGCGCCAAATGGTTTTTCTGGTAATTAAAGAGGGGACCCGCCCTGGTCTGATGCTGATGCTAACTGCACAAGATGGGCACGAAGCTATGTTCTATTTTAAAACACTGCCCCCGAAAATCTCAGCACGTTCCCCGGAATTATCATCGCAAGAATTATGATCCATGGCAGCGGCCGGATTTCGGTTTCTCACGCCTTGAGCCAAACGCTTCTAATAAGGCAATTAATCAACATAATTACCAGCGATTAATCATAGGACCGACAGCCTCGGCCGCGGCCCCGATGACAGTTTTCTAGAGTTTAAAAAACTACTATTTCGGAATCGGAGGCAAATAAATCAATAGCCGCCAGGATATGCTCACTGAGGCTGAGCGCAGAAAAAATCCATCAAATCCATCCCCGTTCTCCGAAACGACAAAGCCACAAGGCGGGCATCCCATCCCATCCCACTCAGGAGCTCTCTCTCTTTCGGCTGCTTAAAAATTAAACAATCTTTGAAGGCTGCACCCTTTCAGTGGCTGTCATGCTTTAGGGATATGCTTAGCATCTCATTGACCCGTGGCAGCCGCAGGAGGAGAAAGGAGCTAATCAGTTTAAAACGCTGTCACTCCGTCCCCGCCCCTCCCATTCGGCCATGGAAATGTGGAAATGGGAAATGGGTCTCCGGGAAAAGTGTGTGGGTTGCGGCACATTTTAATTTGTAATACGAGTCGAAATTGGGTGTAACTTAGACACGCTGCCAGGCGATTCGGGTGTGGATTACACCCAACTATGACTAGCTGCCGGCTTGGATGATGTGACGCGTTGAAAGTGCCACCTGGAGTCGAGTGCTCAGAGTTGGGTCCAATCGGAGGCTGACTCTGGAGCGGATCAAGCCACAGAGAGACACATGTGTGAAAGTGTGACTAAAGACGATATGTGGGAAAATTTCTGAGGAGGAAGGAGGAGAAGAGCATGATTTTATGATTCAGAAAATCTTAATCTATATATCTCATAAGTAAAAATTCTAAGTTGCAATATTTCCTAGTTGTCCTTATCGATATCCTTGCTCGCTCCCGGAACAAAAGTAAAATCAATCCCCTGATCGGATATAGCATTCCCATGGCCATAGAGTTGGAAATCACTCGATTATGCCATTGCCAACTTTAATGACAAACCCAATTTACCACCGACAGGACAATAAATCACTGGCGAAATCACGCTGTCAAAGACCGAGTGACAAGGAGAAACTGGGAGCTGTAAAAAAAAAGAGGAAAAACGAAGAGTGAACCGGCAAACAGGACGATAAAAACAATGCCACAAAACAATTTCGCAGAGGAGGCAAAGGAGTTGGGCGGCAGATCCACGTTCATCCGCATGCTGACCAGCATGTCAGTGGCGTTAACGTAATTCGAGCATCTCCCCATCGAAGGACCCCAAGGATAACGCCCACACACACACACAGGAACATTGATAAAGGTGTGGAAACGTGCGATTTTGTAATTGATACTAAAAAGCCCTTAATTGGCACCTTAACGCCGCTGATGCTCTGACAAATTTCCCCCAAGGACCAGTGACATGGGCCGTTCCTGGCGATGACGTGCGTGGGTTGGCCAAGGACACGGCTCGCCATTGTGGGGGGGAAGTTGGCATCGAAAGGAATTGGGTGTTGGGTGTAGACATGGAGGTAATCGGATGCCTTTTAGATAATGGCGATGCCGCAATCAAAGGCGTTGAAAATCGGTGCCACATTATGCCGCATAATCATCGTTGGCTGGCTGTGGCGACCATGTGGAGGAATATCAAGTCCCGGCGATGCCCGAACAAATGGCACTAATCCATAATTGTCTAGCCGCCGGTCAAGTGGGACTTGAGCCAATAAATCTCATCAAACTAATTCGATACGTTGTCCGGGTGCTGGGCCGAAGAAGGGCAGAAGAGTCCTTCGGCAGGAGTCGAAGCTGGAGCAGCCACCCTTGCGGTTTTTGTTACTTGTGTGTTTGCCAGCCTGTTGTCATTTGTTAACATTTCATTACATTTATTTCACCGGGCACAATTGCAAAGTGGATGAATGGATTTGCCGTTTGATGTCGCCAGGAGGACGAGCGAGTCCTTGCTGAGTTTATCTCTCTCGCACTCTGTGTGCGACTGCTTATTTGCTCTCAAACCAATTTGTTTTATAATTGAATTTGAAATTGAAGATGACATTCGGTTGCCGATTGTTTGGCGTGTGGTGCAATAGCCACAGGCCACGCCACGCCCCGCCCCGCCCCGCCTCGCCCCGCCTCGCCCGCTGACCTCTGACCTCAGCTGTCCATGTGTAGTCCGGGTTTTAGGTAATTGTATGCAGAGATTTTCGGTGTGTGTGCTACGTGTGCTGCTGCTGCTGCTTGACCAAAAATTCAATTATGTATAAAATTTCACAACCATTTCTGGGATGACTTTCGCAAAAACTCAATTTTCTATTTAATTTGCTTTCAAGTGTCATGGCGGTTGCTGGCTGGTCATAGGTCATATTACCCCCGGACACCCCGGACACCGGGCATATGCGTGCACTCTCTGACCTCGAGGTGATTCGCATCTGCAAATATTGTTTGGAACACCGAGTGGCTTTGGATTTTATTTATGCATCATTTGATTTTGCGGCTATTTCGATTGATTTATTCGCATTACCATTCCGGCAGCTCCATAAATTTTGTATATACATATAAATATATTTCGGTGTGAAAATGGCAAGCGTTTATTTTAATCGGCTTAACAGCTCGCCGATGTTCAAGGTGCCACCATAGCAATTAATTTGAGTCAAGGAGCCATTAGAGGCCATTATAATTAGGGGTAAAATCTGCTGTCGTGTGGTAACAACTGTATATTTGGTTCCCAGTTTTATGTCTATCATAAGATCTTACAAAAATGATTTAAATTCTCCCCAAAATTTAAGTGGGTGAACAGTGCTTCTACTCGAAAGTCCAAAAAACCTCTTAGAAATTTAAAAACCAGCTTTTCAAAAAATATTCCAATGGTAGCTACTGAGGATTATATAGTATAGGTCGGAGATCAGGAAGGGAAGATTAAGCCGGGGGGCACGATGCACTGCGGTAGGCTCGGCGACGGCGGAAGATAGGACGCCTTCCTCTAGCATTCACCTTCACCTCCTTCTCCCTGGTCATATCGATGGAGGACACGTATCTATAGAAGACGCTCTTCAACTCCTCGCCCGCCTCGTAGATCTTGGATCCCTCTTGGTGGAACTGCCTGCAGTTTTCGAAAATTAACTTGATGTCCTCGATGGCCTCCTTCCCCTGCCAATAATAGTTGTTGTTCAGGCGCCGCAGGATCGTACTCAAGTCCATCGGCCGCTTGATCAGCATGTGATAGTTGGGCAAGTCCATGGGGTTGGTGCCCAAGGGTTTCCGGAAGTGTAGAGAGCAGGGGTTCCGCACGAGCGCATTAACCACGATCTTTATTTCATCCAGCACGTTGGTCCTCCGACCAGGACGATTCGATGGCGGAATTATCGGGGCCCGGACGATACCATTCAACGGTGGCAAGCAATACTCGTTGAAAGGGTCCCTCATTTTTCTTGAACTTGGAGAAGACATGACCACGCAGCTATTAAGTACGGGGGATTAGCTTCCAGCACAACAATAAATTAATGAAACAAACACCGCAATTTAGTTTAATTTTGGAATTCTCACTTTTCTAAGACCAACAGTTCACAGCTTTGTATCGTTGGGAGTACCAATGTGTACTGAACTTTCTGGTTTGTTGAAATTCAAAGGCTCTGATATTTGACGTAAAAATATGTGGGGTTTTGTTTTAGTAAAATATATATAAAGATTTGCTAGACTTTTTTTCAAATAAAAATAGTTATCATCAATATTTTCACTACTCACATTTTGAATTTCAAATAAGCTTTGAATATATTTTTGAAAAATAATAATTTGAAGTGTTATTTGCCGGTAGAAATATCGCGAATGTTTGAATATTTAATTATAATTAAACAAATGCATCTGTATAATAGCAAACAAATATAAATAGAAAAAAACTACTAAAAGTATAACTTGTATAACTCCTTAGACTTCAAAGGCAGGTACTCCTGCATCTCATCCGGCTTGGTCCAAAAGGCCACAGAGCTCTGAAGCTCAGAGCAGTGCGCCTCTCTATGACTGTACTCCTTCAGGATAAAGTCATTCCCTACTTGGTGGTGGAATCGAGTATCATGCAAGCAGATGAGTTCCCGATCCACTCGAAGGAAGTGGCGCAGCAGTATGAAGAATCCAGAGGGCATAACGCGGATGCGCACACTCATCTTGGATATGCCGCGGTCATTCAGTTCATCCTCGAACAGGGTGATATCGTGGTGGAAGACTATGGGTTCGCGCTGCATGAGTTTGAACTTCTCGAGTGCCTGATCTGTGCTCTCAACGCGCACCTTTTTGTTCATGGAGCCCTGATAGGTGGAAGTAAAAGTCCAATCAAAGGGCTTGAACTTCTCCTCCACAGACTGCTCGAGATGGGCACTGGCCATCTCCAGCGGCTGCTTCCCGTTGGAGACCACGGCCAGTGAGTCCATGGGCTTAAATTCGATCAGGGCGCCATCCTTGTGTTGCAAAACCAACTTGTTCTTGAAGAAAACCATGTCGGGCAGGCGGGGCAGCTCCAGCGTGAGTCGATATAGGCAGAGATCACAGCGGTTGGGGTCCTGCCTGGAGCAGTTCTGGTCATTTCCCAGCTTACAGACGCTATGCAGGATGTGCGACTTCTCGCAGCTGATGATCCAGTCATGGAAGTTTATCTCCGGCAAGTGAGGTTTAAGGCACTGGCAAGCGCGAGCCATTTTTATGGAGGGAGAAAACTCTCCAAAATGTAAAGTTAGGATATGCTTTTTAAAGTATAAGTAATGATTGAAATGTCAATATTTTTGAGCTGTCATAGAGTTAGGTAAAATGACAATGGACAAAGCAAAATTCCATAACATACGGAAAGTGTCCAAAAGCGTGCCCAAATCGTCCGGTGGAGTACTCCCACATAAATTTTTTTAAGGTGTCACTAAAGTGTGTTCGGTTTCTAGGATATCTGCGGGCTTTTATTATTTTTTTTAACTTAAAATGTAGAGTACAGAACTTCTATTGGAAATCTTTGTCATTCATTTTGTCCGCAGTAACTTCCAAATGAATAATATAATAAGTTCCTATCTCGCCGTCAGGCTCAACCCGAAATTAAAAGCCCATCAAGTGCAGCGTGGATCCAAGCCATCGACCAGAGTCTGGCCCCGAATCGCACTGGGCGGACACCAGCCAGACACCAAATTAGCATACATACCATAAAGCAAATTTGATTTCTATCAGGGAGCACCCAACAGCAACCGGGCCACAGAATAGAGGCACTCAGCTGTGCACCGAGCACTTAACCCGCTTTTAGCAATAAAATTAACTTTCCATGGGGCTTCGGGATGGCTGCCGGGAGTGCCGGCAGCACGTACAAGTCGAACATATAGGAAATTAATGGTTTAAGGCAAAAGTGTTTAACGAAATTGGCCGGGGGATGAGAGCTAGCAGGGACCACACATGCACACCATATACATATACCATGTTGCCTACTCCGAAGGCAGTAAATCCTCCGACTATCTCTGCATTTCACTTTATTGGCGCATAAAAACCGAAGCAAACCGAAACGAATACCGGAGGATGGGAATGGAAAAGCCAACCCAGATCAGTCTCCGTCCGTCTGAAGTCCGCCCATCCGACCATGGAAGCCGGACGAGGGGACGAAGGGCGAAGGACGATGGGAGTCTGGTGGCGTTGGTTCAATTTGAAAGGGAAGCTGTGCTTAAGAAGGCGTGTAATTGAAACATTCAAAAGACAATTTCCAAGTCTTAGCACAGACACACTTAATGGACGCAAAAGACATGGACAAAGTTAAGAAGTGAAATGCGAAAGAAAAATGCCAGGGATATTCGAGAGGGAGGCAGTGCATCCTTGGTGCGTGGCAATCAGGCGTGACTCGGGGGTCAAATGGATTGGCATGAAATATCCTTACGTATCCTCCCACTCCCACACTAGGTCCTGCCCCGCCTCAACCCCTCTCCGTTCCCATAGGTAGACAATGCGTACGTTAATTAAACAAACAGCCAATAAGATTGATGGCACTTTGATTGAAAAACAATTGATGCAACTGTGCGTACACATTAGCATGATATTGGAAGCCTGGACGAGGAGCAGGAGCAGGGTCCGGGACAGGACCATCGTCGTGTGGCCCTTATCAGCTGGCTGGTCGAAAGTTCAGGAGTTCCGTTGGTTGGTCCAAAGTTCGCATAAATAAAGTCCAATATCAATATAGAGACACTTGTGTATGTGTAAGCTGATTGACAGCATTACAGGGCCCCGGGTCCGTTTCCGTGGTGTTTTAATGGATTTTTGATTTCCACTTGGCACAGGGTTGGTGGTTGGTCTGCCATTTTTTGCTTCCTCGTTTATCGCTTATGTAAACAGGCCGCATCTAGCAACGGGACACCACTTGACACTGACATGTTGGGCTTTGATGGGATGCTTCACAAATTATTGGATGCAGTCCGCAGTAGTTACTTGATACAAATCACATTTTAAGCATTTAAACACATTTATATATATTATATTTCATATAATCGGTGGCGCATACATAGTTCTAGTTAATTGTATTGTTTACTCATTAAATATTCCGCTATTTACAAACACACTACGGAGGGCATACAACGATTCCCCAAGCTAAAATGTTTGTGTATAGACTCAATCCACCTAATATTCGTTGACATTTCCGAAAGCGATAAGAGTATCCATCCGTTATTCGTTTGCCAAATATGACTGGTTACGATATATTTTTTTAGTTTCTTTTGTTTTGTTTGAATGTGGCATGTGTCCAAGTCTTGTGTTGTTGTGGATGCTGCAGTTCGCCAGCCCGATGTACGTATAATTAGTTTCTTTCATAAGCAAAGTGCCGAATTTAACTCTACTGAATATCAATACTTGCTGAAGCTTCACTGTGAGCCCAATTATCCCAGTGGACCAAATGACTAAAGTTGAATATAACGAGCGAGCGTTAACGGGAGTCCTCATAAATCTGCGGAAATCGATTCAGAAGTAAGCGTTTAGGGAACAAAAAGCTATTGAAATGCATGTATTTTCGGTTTGTATAACCTTGCAGGGCATTGTAATTTTAGTCTGCAGTTTGAAAGGCCTTGAAGCAGTCCATTCTGAATCTATAAATCATAAATATTTCTGATCAGCATTAACAGGCGCGTTTTTCTAGCCATGTTGGAAGGAAAAATTGGTTTGCATTGTTAAAAAAATACACACTTTAAAACTGAAAGGGTATACAAACTTCGGCGTCCCAAAGTTAGCTTCTTTTCTAGTTTTTATATTTTTTCCTTAATTTGTATGCCCGTTTTCCACTATTTTTCTATAAATATATTCCAATTTTATCCCCAAAGATATCATCAAAGGCTCGCAAAGGCTAGTTTTTTCTTCGTTTTTCAATCTCAAACTATAGATACTCTTGTTTTGATCCACTGGGATATAGCAAAAGGCTGAATAAATATACAACTACTTTCAAGTTACACAATAATGTTTCAACTCCCTAAAACTCGGTGCTATAACAATCACAAAATACGGCGTATATAACATCTACATTGTAAGAACCTCTAATACCATTTTGTATATATTTTGGTTTTGTTTTTCCTAATGTGACATTAATGGAAGTGTTTGTTCAGCTTCGTTCCCATTTTGGTAATAAATAAATATATCACTTGCGCTAATTTTTATAATAAGTGTTAAGGAGTATTGCTTATAGGGCTATCAACTTGGTCTTGCACTTTTCCGCCTCCCACAGTTCCAGCAGGTGATCCCGGGAACTGGGACCGCGCTCGGGCGGGGTATTTTCGCCGGAGAGACTGGTGGGGGAGAGGACTCCGGTCTGAAAATAAGTATAAGTAGATATTAGCATTAAAATACATCATATTTTACTCTCAAAGCTCACCTTGGTGGCTATCTTGCGCGGGTCCAGGTTGAGGCCAATGTTCTTGGCCAGCTTGGAGAGCGGACTGGTGAGCTGCTTCAGCTTATTGGCCTCCGGCTGGGTGGGCAGGCCCAAAGGCAGGCTGAGATCAGCGCCCAGGCCACTGAAAACGCATTAAGATTCAAAAACACGGCCAGAGATTTCTACTTAATGGATTTATTTTGAGCCAAAAACAGGCCGAGTGTATGTGGTGTGTATAGCAGGCACAGGTATTTCTCGTTATTTGTACAGTAATACATGCTAATCTTAGGTATTTCGTAAAGTTGAGAACACACATAAGGGATAACTGAAGCGTAATAATACTTTCTTTCACCGCGAAAGGGTTAAAACACATTTACAAACTCTACAAACAAATAGATCGGCTAATAAGAACGAATAAGACTGAGAAAACAAAGCTTAAATCGTAGAAAATACGGATTATCTACAACCAAAGATCACTTGTAGAATACCGACCTGGACAGGGACTTGACTCCCTCTTCCTCCTCAGCCTCGTAGGCCTCCTGAGCCTGCACGCAGATCTGGGGATTGGGCGTGATCGGCCGCAGGGTCGGTGCATTTTCCAACAGACCCGTCGGCAGACCCACGTGATCCGTCACTGAGGTAATGGAAATCGTTAGCACATCCTCGGCCGTCTTGCACATGCTGTCCTTTTGCTCCAACTGCCGTATCTCGTCCGAGGAGCTGGGCGACTGCTCCTCCTTCTGGCTGCCCATGACAATGCCCACCGACGGCAGGAAGGCGTTCTCGTTGTAGTTCGACTTGTTGTCCAGCGCTATTTCCACATCGGAGTCCACCTCGGGCTCGTACAAGCTGTTGTCGTGCTCGTCGGTGTCGGAGCTGCTGGCGCTATTCGAGTTGCGTTGCTTGTGGCCCAGCGTGAAGACGGCCTTTTCCGCCTCCTGGCCAGCATCGATCCCGATTTCGCTGCCACCAGTCTGACGCATCACTTGCGGATTTATGGTGGCTGCCAGGTTGCTGGGATGTGCCTGCTGCTGCTGCTGCTGGGTGGAACTCGAGCTTGGCTTCTTGAAGGTCTGGCCCAGCTTCGAGAACTGGCCCGCCACATTCGACAGGGCCTTGGAGCTGAACTGCACCAACTGAGATTCGGAGAGGTTGCGCGGCATGCCCTTGGGCACATCCAGCAGCGGCACCTTGCTCTTCCTGCGCTGCAGCACCCCGCCAGTCACGTATCGGACGTCAGTATTCCCAGCATTGTCCAGGGCAATGCGGAACATCTCCACAATGGAGGTCAGAGACTCGGCCAGCTCCTCCTGCGTCTTGATCACGTAGGCCATGTTGTTGAAGAAGCGCAAGTTGGCCGAGCGGAACATGTGGAAGTAGCCCTCCTGATCCTCGACCCTGTAGTTGAGGCGCAGACAGAGATGCGCGGTGGCTGGGCCCTGGAACATCTTGGTCTGCTGGTACATGCCCAGTTCGATGAGGCGCACCTGCGGCAGTTGCACCTTCTCGAAGCGGACAATCTTATCCAGGTGCGAGTCGTACTCGGCCACGATGTAGCAGTCGTCGGTCAGCAGCAGTATGGAGTCCACCTCGGTTTCGTTGGCATCACCGGAACTGGAGAGTAGTGTGTTTTAAATTAAAACTAGAAAGAATATCCCAGATCCTGGGCAACTTACCTGGGGTCAGCATCGATGAGTCCCCAAGCGCCGACCGGATACTGAGCGGATCCCAGCAGCAGACGACGGCAGTCCTCCACCAGCAACTTGGCATGTTCAGCATTCTCCGTGGCATCGCTCTCATCCGTTCCCGCCTGGCCGCCCAGAGCACTGAGGGACTCAGAGGAGACCTGGTTGCCCAGCATAAGGTCAATGGTGGCCTGGCGATAAGAGTCCTTGAAGCGCGCCAAATAATAACTGAAAGTTGAGGGACTTTGTTAGTGGCGAGCCCGGAGTTCGCTTCTCAAATAAGCAGATGTGCGAATGATGGAAATAAGACTTGAGCATGAAAAGAGGGTACCTGGGGCAAAATAAGAACCAAAGGGTAGGCAACAATCGGAGCAACTAAAAAGAGTAACTGTCTGACTTTGTCATCATCTGCGGATCGCCTCGGCCTTTGCACTGCGCACCTGGTCGTGACGATGGACTCGAGCAGCTGGAGCTCTGGCCCGAACACACCGGGATTATAGTAGCCACGCATCGGTGGCCGTGTCTCGGGTGTGAGGATCTGCAGGATGGTGTTCAGGACCTCGTCCTCGTGCAGCTCATCTGCCGTCAGCAAGTGGCCCTGCATCAGATCGATGATGCACTGGCGAAACGAGTCGGCAAAGTTTTGTATGAAAAAGCTACGAAGAAGTTCGGCAGGGAATTAGGCAACGGTCAAGTGCATCCGGAATAAAGAGTATTTAAAAAATGGAACTGATTTTGTGTTAGACCAGCTTTGATTAGAGGGTTTACAAATGGAAGAAGGCCATGCATTATTAGTAGAGAAATATACGAATATAAGTGAGCCAAAAACGATGAGATATCTGGGGTATTTTGGGTTTTTGGGACTTGATTGATTACAAAAACGGGCTGCTGAGTCAAATGGGACACACAAAAATGCTTAATTGGGGATTAATTCGAAATTGGATAAGTAGGTCAATTAAGATAATGGTAATGGTAATGAAACAAACAAGATATATATAACTCAACGAACCGATTGGCCGAGTTCATGCCGTCCTTCATCATGCCGCTGATTTTCCGTTCACCAGTTCTGGTATAATCTCCCTATAAATTAAAGAAAATTTATTATTAGTCCCATTCATTAAGAGGTTCTTCGGCTTATTACCTTCAAGGCATTGGTGCCCGCATACTGTCTGCTGATGATGTCCCCATTGTTGGCCCACAGAACCATAAACGGAGACTTTAGCTGCTCCGGAATGGGAGTGTAGGGTGGCGACAGACCCAACTTAACGAGTTGCGACTCAAGCACAGCCTTGCCAATGGCCGTTTGAACCACATTGGTGCGATCCAGGCAGTCCATGCAGTTGACCCGAAACACCGACTTTTGGTTGCAAATCATTCCACGCTGATCTCGCCAGTGGAAACCCATGGCGCCCGCTTCAGGGCCCACGGCATCTATCAGGGCTGAGACGTTCTCGAAGCGCATGCCACGACTGTGGTAAGAGCGTGTGTTAGATGGGAAAGAGGTTTTGGTACGCCAAACTCCTTACCAGTAGTCGTGAAAATCGAAGGTTACGTAAATAATCAGCTCGTTGTTGTATTTGATTATGTGATCGGCATAGGTGTCGCCAATAAGCTTCTCCTTCCCGCTCTGCTCCACCAGATTGACGATGCAAACGCGCTCGTAGATCTCAAGCTCCTTGGTGAAGTGCAGCTCGAAAGCCTGCTGGGTTTCGGCCACTCCACGATCGAGACGTGGCGGGGGGCGGTACTTGTAGCCCGGCTGGCTCCAGTAGATCGGAACGGAGCCACGCACCTGGGTGAAGGACAACTGGTGGTGGCGGAAGGAGAGTATTTGCTCCGTCTCCACATAGTTGGCGCAGTTACCCTTCTCGTCCACGCCACGTCGCTTATAACTGTAGTAAAAGATTTAAGAAATTCTTGTAATCTGTGAAAATAAAGACAAGTCTAGCTTTAGTACCGAGTTCCAGCTCTATGGCGCGATCTTCGCGAGACCAAGGCCAAGGTAAAGCACTCGTTGCCAATGACACAGGGCTCCACTTGCACAAATCCCTGAATGATGGGCAATATCCATGTCTTGTCCTGCAAAATAGTTGTTTGAATATTGAATCTCATCTCTTATTAAAATGATTACTCACATTCATCTGCAGTATGTCCCTGATCATGTGCTTGTTCCAGAAGAACCTCTCATCCGGCTGCTGCTGCTGGTTCTCCTCCAACTTGGCCACATGGCGCTGCAGATTGTTGGTTATATCGCAGTCAAAGCTGAAGTAGAAGCTGTCCGTCTCGTCGAATATCTTGTGGAGCTCCTCTGTGATGCGACGTTCGATGTGCTTGGGCTCTCGGATACCCACCGAGGACTTGACCTGCTTGGTGGCCAGATTAGCCGCCTGCTGGGTGGTGTTCTTGATGGTGTTCCCGGCACTCTTCACCGCGCCCCAGGTCTTGTTCATGCCCTCGAAGAGTTTTGTGCTTTTTGAGGATCCACCACCCCCTCCTGACGAAGCGCTGGCATTGTTGTTGTTTGCGATGGAGGCGCTATGCGTGGGCGTTGACTGATTGCTTCTGATTTGGAAGTGGTTCATTAATTATTAGTGACTACAATTGGGCTATCGATTGGGCTTACTTGGTGTGCTTGGTGCAGTTGGACAACTCGGTGTCCGGCTCCTCGGCGCTGAGTATGCAAATGGACTTGATCTTGTACACCAAGTGGGGTGGATAGAGGACGCCCACAGCCGTGGCCTCCTTCACCACCACCAAGTGGGGCTCGTAGACGTTGGGCAGCGAGATTACGCCCACAATACCATGCGTAATGCCAATGCATTCGATGTCGTCCACGGAGCTCAGGTCCCATCCTGGAAAGTAGGAGAAATAGGTTAATAGTTTTTACAATTTATTTGTATTGTTTATAAGTCAAAAGATACACGTTACCCTTCTTGGTCATTATTCGTATTTGATTAGCATTACGCCCCCTTAATTAGACAATCACTGGCAGGCAAATAACCCTTAATATTGACCGCTGACTAACTACGGTTGCCTTTTAGTGCCCGGGTCTGTAATTTCTGGTTACATGTTTGCAGCTGGAGAGCGTTGCGTGTGCTCATTACCGACCACCGCCCCACGCCACCCGCCACAACTGCCAGCTAAAACCAGAAATGTGAAATGGCACTTTACGTGCCACCTACTGTACGTGCATCCTTGGGAATCCTTTTAGATGCACACGAGAGCTCGGCGGCGGCACGATTTCCACACTTTAAACTGCGCAGCTGAGGGACTTTTGGCCTTATCTCATGAGACTTTAAGGTTTATCTTGCAAGATAACACCTCAGCCAGTCTAGAAAAATATATAACTAGCTTCCGGTGGCTGTAAAATCGATAATAATGTGTTGGCCCCTTAAAATTTAGTCATCTTGGAACAATAGCTTTTCATTTTGCGGACAGAATACACAAATTGATGGGCGGGAGCAGCTGCGATGACCTTGGACAAAGATTTATGGGCTGCGCACAGGGGTCAGGGGTCACACCGCAGATGAGTCACGGAATTAAAGAAAGTGACTGTAGGTAGTGTGAATGTCCGATTCCATTTAAATGCGACACGTTGCGTGTCTGGGAAATTGATCATAATTTAATTGCTCCCCCAGTAAACAAGCAATTAGCGGTTGGGAGTCCTCGTTGATTGCTAGTTTACTTTACTAGCGGTATTTATAGGCCCCGCAGGTTGTCAATTAAATGGGGAATAGTATAAACTAAGGACAATTTCCTTTTGAAGCCTCAACACTTTAAGGAGGGGGAAAAGCCTATTTTGTTCTTGGATAAACGAATATATGGGCGATTGTTGCATGGTTGGGGGTTCTATGTATATTATTTCATATTTATAGAAAATAATATCTTGCATTTCAAACAATCTGTATAATATTTAGTAAAAAACCATGACTCCTATTCAGATAAACTCTGAAGCTGCAGATACAAATATAAACCTACTGCGTAATTGTGGCCAGATAAGTTGTTAGAAACTGTGACCTTGCTCACGAGGAACTGAATTTATGAGGAAACTGCTGAGCTTACAGGAAACTTGTTTGCGGGATTAATCATCATGCATTATTCATTCAATCCATATTCAATCCTTGAAATACACACATCATCAGATGCAAAGTACGCCCACAAAAGGAGCCCCAAATGGTCGCTTCCCAGTTAAACTTTACAGACTCAGACTCAAATTAATAAATCGTTTAAAATTTTCGGACTAGACATTAATTGAACAAAAGCACTCACTCAAAGTGATTCACTTAATTACATTGTTTTGCAATCGGGTTTTTTACCTGCTTTTATTGTGAACTCTGACGTCTTGCGATGCCACCACAGGCTCTTGTCCCGCTTCACGAAGATGTAGTGCGAATCTGTCTGAAATACCTCCATGCTGGCCCTTGTTTTCCCCTATTTTCTTTGCGACATTACACTTGTTTTTTTATAATTTACAAACAAACATTCGAGTGCACAATTTTTTCTTTTGAGCAGCTGATTTGAGTATCTACAGTGTGGCCAGATGGAAATTTGGCCTAAATGTCCTATAAATTAGGGCACACTTATAAGCAAGTAGTGCAAGTACTGCAAGCAGTGCTGGATTAAAACATTAGAAAACGTGGGAAACCCGGATATAATTTTACACGACGAACTGCTTGCGAACTGCTTGGTTCCAACATCTAGAAAACCGTTATTTTCAAAGTTTAAGCAGTTCTCTGTTTCTACGTAAGTTTTCGGATTTGAGGATTTTCTGGTACCTCGTCTGCGGTTAGTAGTTTGTGTTCTAAGACAGCGACCGAAGCTCCTTCGGATTTCCATGCAAATGTACTTAATGTCGACTTAGTCATCGATTCCGTGCTCGGAGCTCTCCTTACGACACAGGACACCTCCTCCTCCATTCCAGCCCCAGATCTCGGGCAGCTCTCGGTTGATCACTAGCACAGAAAACAGTTTTTCGAATTGATTTCTTATTTCCTTATCCAATTGCAAGCTGCAACGGTATACAACCTTAGCCTTCCAAGATACCTTTCTTTTTATACCCTTGCAGTCAGAAGTTTGCAACGCAGTGAAGGAGACGTTTCTGACCCCATAAACCATATATATTCTTGATCAGCATCAACAGGGGAATCTTTCTAGATATTTCAGGAAGAAATCTATTTTTTGGCCATTTTTGCAAAATTTTATAAGGGGTTACATCATTAAAATTTTTGATTTTGATAAAAAATTGAATTTTCAAAATTTTTAAATGAAGCATGCAGATTTATTAACTGTAGAAAATCTTGCACAGAACAGTTTTCCGATTTAAAATTAATGCTCTTTTGGCCGAGTTATGATATTTTTAATTTAAAACAAGAAAGGAAGCTAACTTCGGCACGCCGAAGTTTGTATACCCTTGCAGATATTATTTCATTACATTTTACCTATACTTATTATGTTTACAGTTTGACAGTTACAGTTTTGCATTCCCAGCTTTACATTTTGTATACATCTACCGATCGGTTTATATGGCAGCTATATGATATAGTTGTCCGATTTTTATGAAATTTATACCAAAATTCTAGAACAATAAAAAAAGCCTATATCTCAGAGTAGATACAAATACGTTGAAAAACAACGAAGCTATAATTTTTTTCCTATTAATTTCCCGATCGTTCCTATGGCAGCTATATCATATAGTCGTCCGATTTTCATAAAATTTTTACCAAAATTTAGAAATAATATAAAATGGCCATATCTAAAAAATGGTGCAAATATATTGAAAAACAGCAAAGTTATAATTTTTTTTCTAAAAATTTATCGGACATTTGTATGGCAGCTATATGATATAGTCGTCCGATCCGGCCCGTTCCGACATATATAGCAGTGAGAGTATATAGAAGACTATATGCAAAGTTTCATTCAGATAGCTTTTAAACTGAGGGACTAGTTTGCGTAGAAACGGACAGGTGGACAGACGGACAGACGGACAGACGGACATGGCTAGATCGACTCGGCTGTTGATGCTGATCAAGAATATATATACTTTATAGGGTCGGAAACGTCTCCTTCACTGCGTTGCAAACTTCTGACTGAAATTATAATACCCTGCAAGGGTATAAAAAATTAAGAAGTTTTTTAATATAAAAAATCAGATTTTATAATACAAAATAATATTTTTCTAAGTCAAGGAATCATTTCCGGCCCCATAAACCATTTATATTATTGATCTGCATCAACAGGGGAATCTTTCTAGACATGTCCGGAAGAAATCGATTTTTTGGCCATTTTTGCGAAATTTGATAAGGGGTTACATCATTAAAATTAGCAAAAATGGCCAAAAATTTTGATTTCTTAAAATTTTAAATTTGGTATGCAGTTTTTTTAAATTAATAAAAACTAACACAAAGCTGCTTTCCGAATCGAAATTAATGCATTTTTGGCTTAGTTATGATATATTTTAATTGTTACCTGCAAGGGTATACAAACTTTGGCTGGCCAAAAAGTTAGCTTTCTTTCTTGTTTGTTTCTGAATAAGTTAATATTTATCAACTCCGCCAGAGATTTCTAACCAGCCATATTCAATATACCCTTGTAGGGTATTATAATTTTAGTCAGAAGTTTGGAGAGTAGGAGATGGTTCCGACCCTGTAAAGTATACATATATATTCCTGATCAACATCAATAGCCGAGTCGATCTATTTATCCTGTCCATCTGTCCGTCTGTCCGTAACTGTAAAAATATGATTTAATTGAAAACTGCAACTGTACACAAGTTTTTAAAATTTTACATTTTATATGCTGGCATTCAAACCTAATATCCTAAAACAACACCTTCAGAAATGGGAAATCAAGCGCCTATGATAATAACGACGTTATCGTTTATTTATGAATTTGAATCATTATCATCAATCAATGTGTTCCAGGCATAGCCTGCGGGTGGATGGAGGCGATAAGGGAAGTCGTTTAACGGGTTGAAGCCACCATTTTGGTGAGGATGAAAAATCGATTACAAGTCCTTGAGACCATTACAAGATGTGCGCCAAAAATCATATTTCATGGGCAGAGCATTTACTGGAAATTTGGGAAAAAGACTCTGCGTCTTTTAATAAAGTTAAGAGCGTTAAAGATATACAAATCAACTTGAGGAATATGCAGATCCGGGCCTAATAAATTAGATAGAGGGACGGAGAAGCCCAAGTGCGTTGCGCATTTATGACAAATGTTGTGCGGCTTGATGTAAAAACGATGTAGACACGTTTTTATGCGGACTCTCGCTCCTTTTGAACTCCTCTTATTCCGACGGGGATGAAGGACCGACACGCGGACGCAACCACGGCTGAGATGCTGACGAGCGGCGCTCAGCATCTCGCAGTTAATTACTGTAAGTGGCCCGGCCGATAGTTGCTAGTTGAATGGTGTCCTGCACCTGCCGCCCCGCATCGATGGGACTCCGGAACACGGCTGTCTGGCACGGAAACGGACGGACAGTTAGGCAGGCAAATCAAACGCCCTGCCATAAAGCTAAGCCAGCTCATCATTCACGCAATCCATTCATAAAAAAGATATATGACACAGTCACGCAGGAAGAGCGGCAAGTACTGTGCTTCAAATTGAATTGCAAACAAGCTAATCGATCCTCGGGGATGGGAGTGGCAGGGAGTGGACCAGGACACGCGCTCCGAGGTCCTGCTGCCGGGTGCTTGGGGAATATGAATTTATATCTTTTAATCTGCGACAGCAGCAATGACTGCTAAGCCCTGCATCCTGCTCCCTGCTCTATGGCTGTTGGTTTCTGGCAAAAATAAAAGTGAAATTAAGGACGCAGGACATATTTCAACAAAGCGGCAGTCAGATCCTGCAGCCAGGCACTGTTTATTGTCAATGTCAAGTGGGCCTTCGGGGGTGGCGGTGAGCTGAGGACTGCCGCATGGGGTGGACTCGCTCTGACTGACGTCCTTGTAATTGCATTAAAATGCAATTCGAATTGCCGGTCGACCGCCGATTCCGACTTTTCCCAGGCCACTCTTGCCTGCCAGTTGCGAGTTGCCAGTTTGCCAGTTTGCAGTTCTTGCCTGACTTCCAGCTCGATGAGTGCCATCGAGTGTAGGTGTCATCGGCATCCTACCTGTCCCTACCTCCCAGGAGCTGCGTAAACTGTATTGAAAGCTGCCATCAACGCATTTCCCAGTTCCTTGTGACTGTGAGGCTTTTTGGGAGTGACCGAGGTCACATTGAGGGACGGTTTTGTGCAGTCAGAGGAGGTTTACTATATTGATACAATTATAAAAGTAATTTTATAGATCTTTGAATATAGATAAACTAAGATATAGTTATAATAAAAAATCTCACATTTATAGCTCATATTTCAGTTAGTAATTGTTTTCTTTTTAATAAACTCTCCTAGTCAGCAGCAGCCTGTGGAAAATCGTTTCCCAAAACTTTCCCACTGATTTCATATCACTTTTATGTTAGTAGCATCTGCCGATTTGTATCACTCCTGGGATCAAGTGTTATCTCCTGAGAAAGTATCGGCACTTGCCACCAGCTGGAAGGGAACAGGAGCCACCTTACCACCTTACCACCGCCCAACCCCCTCAACACTCAACGCCGATACAAGCGGATAACAATTATATTAAACAGCAGGCAAAACAACATTCGACACAGGATTTGTAACAGGATACGCGTGTAACCACGAGGCGGAGAGTCGCCAGGCAGCAGCAATCGCAACAACAGCGACAAAACACCCTTTCAATTAAATATTTGAAAACAACATTCGGCAATTATACAATTGACACCAGCCGTGGGGTGGTGCTGCTGGTGGTTGAGTGCCCCTCCCCGGGAGTCCTTCGGAACACGACTTCATCAATTTGAAATGTTGCCAAACGCGTGACTCGAAGGCACGCGCGTCATTTTCCGACGCTCGGGGGGAGGGATCTCTCGAGGCCGCTGGGATTTGAATAGGCAGAGGAGGAGGGAGGCAGGCTCATAAACAACATCAACAACAAGGACAAGTTGTGAGCGTTCAGCATTAGTCAACGCCGTGAACCTGCCTGACATCCCCGCACAACGCCCATTTTCACGTCCGCCCTGCTAGATGTCGTACGATGCCCTTTTATACATTTGTCGGTCGGTTCAGCTCTCTTTTTATTGCCGCCCCATTCGTTTGTCGTTTACTTTTACGGCCAGACATTTGTTTGGCCAGAGAAATCAGTGGATATTCAGGGTACCCGGCCCTGAGGTTTAGATATTTTAATATGCATTTGGGGGAAATTTGCCCGGTACACAGGCCCATCCAAATGAGGTTCTTTTTATTTCAATTTGCCAGCAGCGGATTTCCCTCAAAAATGCGTGAACATTTGAACGGCCAGCCTGTTGAGGTGATTGCTACAATGCCGTCCAGTTTTCGTTGCATTATTTATGCGGTAGCTCCGAGTTTTGACTGGCTCCGGACAGGCGGAAGAAAAATTACGCAGAAATCAAAACTTACCCCGAAGACCACTTACAGAGGGCCCGGGTTCGTGTGAGAGTCCGAATTGAATGCTTCAATTGTCAAGAGTCCTAAAGCCTGAAATGATAAAAAATACAAAAAACTTTCTTGAACAGAGAGAGAAATCAGCAAGGAAAAGTCTCTAATCTTGAATGTTTTAAGTTATTATAAATAACTTGGAAAAAATTGGTTTAAAAAGGCTTATCACAAGAAAAATACTTTAAAAGCACTCTTAAGCAACATTTCCCCTTGAAACATCCTCCTTTTTAATGCCAGTGTATCCTTTAGCCAATATAAAATGCAAATGCTATGCCCGTGAAATGGACAACTGGGAACTGGGCTCGAAACGAAGCCAGTTTCCAAGTTGGTCAGCAAATGAAATGAGAGTCGAGTTATGTAAGTGGCAAGCTTGAGCAATTTGAATACCTGGGAGGAGCAGTAGCGGGAGAAGGCTCCGCCTTAAAAGGACGCTGGAGACCTGGCATTGGTATATTTCTGACCTAGCTTAATTGGTGTCCAAGAGCACTACCCGAGAGCCAGTAATTAATGCTCACCATTGATTTCCGGCGCAGAATAAACGACAAGCGGGGCAATTTTCACGCCATAACTCTAATGGAATTCAACATAAATTTTCCAGACTTTTCAATATTTTATTAGCCTTTTTCGGACGGAGCGTGGCCATAAAATTGAAATGTTTTCGACCAGAGTCGAACCCTGGCAGCACGTCAAAGTCAGAGGGGTTTCTTTTTTTTTTTTTATGGCGCTTCATTGGTCGGTTATAAATTTGTGTGTTCGCCAATAAATACCAAAATAATTTTACCAGAGCCGTCCGTGGCAAGGTAGCCAGGTCCAACCATCCTGTTGACACTTGTGGGTTGGGCAGGAGTGTTGTAATAAAAAAACAAAAAGGATCAGAACCACCCCAAATCGGGTTCAATGCTGACCACCGAGTGGAGAGCTCCGTCCTGGCACTTTACACAATTTTTATTTGCTGTTGATGTGATTTTGCACTCAATTGAAAAGAAACTCGATTAAACTTTCATGTAAAATTGCATGGGAAAAGCGGTAACATGACTTACCACTCCTCGAACGTTGACTATTTATTGAAAAGTCATCAGTCGCTTGAAGTGCGGATGATCTGTTATTGTCAATGCCACGGATTTGTCTGCTTGATGGGTTGAAAATAACTCACACCTTCGTTCTTAGTAAGGGTATAATAGGGTCTGGGGGAAATAACATCAGAATATATACTTTTCTTATTACAAACGCTTGTGCAATTTGCTCGATTAAAATTAAATCTCATCCCCAAAAAATAAGCTCATTACCTGTGAAAAATATTACTTGATTTACAAACTGTGTAACTTCTTTTCAACTTTATTTCCCCTTTTGCACAACCCGCTAATTTGGTCGTTGATAAGGGTTGGGTTACCATCTGAAATGACAGCTAACAGAACTTGGCTTTAGCATATTGTTTTTAAGATTTGAACCTGAGTAATTTCTGATTACGGATGTATCAGATGTATTTCTAGCATATTTCCAACATTAATTTAAAGGATTTCAAGCCAGTTTTGATACTATCTAAATCGATATGTGACCCTCACCTTAACAAAAAGATATTGCAGGGAATGGCCTTTGAACTGGAGAAGCTAATGACAAGTTTAATCATTAGTTTTCAGCGGCAAATGAACGGGAGGAAGCCATTAGAGTTCTGCTAGTAGTCCGGCCTTCCCTGTCACCTATTAACGGGCTTAAACACAACTGCGGTAACAAGAATAGCAACCAAGGTATCTAATAAAATTATGAGCACTTGTATAGAATGTAGAGCTCCCATATTAATCAAATTACTCTGAAACGATAAAAGTTATACAATTTTAGGGTAATAAAATTGCTTAATTGGGGGCTTAAGTGGTCTCAAGTATTTTTTAAATATGGTACATACAATTTATACAAGCTTCAAACGTCATTGGGAGTCACACTTGTGTTTATGGAGTTTCGAGATATCGTCTTGCATTTATATCGTTATTTTTCCATTTATATTGACCATCTCGACACACTCAGAAATATATAGAAAAATATCAATTTAAATTCAGGAGCGATATCCTAGAGACCTATAATATTTTTTCCAATTTCTGAATCTGATTTTTAAGGGAGAACAGATCTTTGAGAAGCCGTATAGAAGTTACAACACCTTAAAAGTACCGAAAACCTGTACTTTCTGCAATTTTAAGTTAAAATATTTTGAAAACCTGACGTATTCCGGTTCTTAGTTCTAAATATACCATTTCTGAGGAGATAGGAAACTGCAAATGTGAGATAATTACAGAGATGTTTGGTTTCCATCACGCAATTTTCATCATTAAATTTATTGCCGACGGTGAGACTTAACTTTGGTTTAAATTATGAAAAGCGTTTTATAAATACAAGTAATAACATTTATCACTAAAGTTAAGTGGTCTATGAATATTCCTACTTCTCCTTTATTGATTTGTAACTTCTTGAATACAAGTTCCAATTATTAGGACCCACAAAGACATATGTACATATACCCTTTTTAATTTTCAAAAAGTTCAATAATTCTGTTGGCAGATGCGTGTTTTTGTGACCGCAGTTGTTCCCTGCTCTGGAAACGGGGGTTCAGTGGTAAGGCCAAGTGATTAGCGCACTCCATTTACTCCATTTTTAAACTCATTTAGTGCAGCGTTTTTAATAGCCGGCCCTATGGAGAGGGAGCGAAAGGGAGAGAGGCTAATGACAGTTGGCTGCCTTTGTTGGCCAACAGCAGAACAATGGCCGCCCTGTTTGTTTCTCTTTTATAACCGCTCTCATAGTGCGGCAAACAAGCTCGTACGTTAGTTGAAATTGCTTTCTTTATGACGTTTTTACGACTGCCGTGTGCAGGCCGACAGTTTTGGCAGGGGATGGCCATAATTAGAGAACCTACACGTATGTGTGTGCCTGTAGTTGGCGATAGTGACTCATATTTAATTTAAATGTCCCCGCGATGGCCACTAATTATTCGCTGTCACTGTGCGCACAGTGCATCCGAAAACTAGCTGAACAGCTGACTGAATGCCTGAATGACTGACTGACTGGCAGACAGCAAACTGTCCAACTTGTTGTCAACTCTTTTGTGGCCTTAACTCGAAAATTGCTGCCAGAGCAATTGCGGAAATGATGAAAAACTAATTTGAAAAATGTGCTTAGCTTTGTGGTTCTGCCTCAGATCCGTAATGGTCGCCTCTGTCCTCCGTCGGCGGACTTAAATCCTTTTCAATCTTGCCATAATCCAAATTGACACGTACATGTGCAGCCGTAGCATAAGGCCTTCACCCGGAGTCCTGGCCGGGGCATCCGTAACTGTATCTGTAGCCGGCGCCTGTCTTGTTGACCAACCGCATTCTGTTCGGACTGTTCGTTTGTATTTTTCATACTCGCATCCACTTTTTGACTGACACACGCCCGCCCGGCCCCCCGGTCACTTCCAATTTGGTTTTTCTTTTTCGGGGGATTTTCGGCCGAAAACTTTGGCTGCACTTCGGCCGGCCATTGTCGTCCAGTTATCCAGGAATCCAATCCAGGACTCGACCCCATTTCCGCTGCCTGAGGCCCGAAGTCGTTTCATGTTGTATTACACTAAGTGGACACAAATAGATTGTTGTTCGGCCTCCGTCCGATATCTGTCCGCAAGTTTGCTCAATAATCAATCAAACGTGCAACTTGGAAACTGGAACTCCCAACCTGGAGCCCCCCGGCCAGCACCCATGGCAGCCAATTAGGGGCTAACCCACATGCAATGCCGCTCAATCGATGGGGCCAAGGATTCAAACAGAGGCTGGGTCTTGGGGCTGGGGACAATCATCCTCATTACATACAGAATTTGATTCGTTTGTTGGCCGCTGGCCACAAAGAAATAAAGCCCAGATTGTCCAATTAAACGCAATTTATATGGATTTCCAAGTAGACCAGTTTCGGTTTTAGATTGAGAGCAGACACTTAAAGAAAATCAAGTTATATTAGAGTCAAGAAATGGAATTGCAAGAAAGTATATAAATTTATATCTCAAGTTAGATCTTAGTACAAAAAACGATACCATAAAATTCGACTTAAGTCCTTAAAGGTATCAAAAAACAACCAGCACCCCTTTCTTCGAGTGCATCCACATCCGCAAGCCCAGCAGCGGCAAAACTGCAAATTAAAAAGGTGTCTCTGCTGAAGTTCAAATAAACAGCCTTTGATCGCCGGCGTCTGCAACTTTGTTGGGGCGCCGTCTTTCAACTCTTTTGCCCGAAAATCGTTTACTTCCGCACACACAGTCGACTTCGACCACCGGCCAACTTGTAGGAGTCAGAAGGAAGGTCCCTGCCGGGATGGGACCGGGACCGACCTCAGCACAGTGCTAATGTGACAGCGGCAACACTTTGGAGGCGGCCCGGCCGAAGATGGCCCTAAGCATTGGGCTACCTGTACGGCGGTGCCTGTTTGTTTTGCTTTCAACGCAAAAACACGTAATATATTTATAATGAACGGCCCCGGGATATTCGCTCGCTAATTGTTGTTAGTTTTTCGTGGGTCGAGCATATGGCTGATTTTTTTGGTTATTTTTTTATTGATGTTTTTGGCTAGCCCCATCATTAGCACGTCAAAAGGTATCCGGCCCAGGCTGCAGGTTCCTATTAGAACTGGTCTACGCGATCCAACCACCCTCAGCCTGTCAATAACTATCTATAAATCATCTTCAACGGATAGTTTCTGGTATTTAAGGGTTGCAACATTTCCATTTAACTAAGGATCTCAAGCGAAAAGACAAAGGAAACTCCCCTAACGTCAGATTTTCATTGTTTTGGGGGAGTTTTCGTGTTCTAAAGGGCAACATTTGAGTGAGGAAAATGGTAAAGAGGGAACCTTGTAGCACATTTAATTAATAAAAGAATATTACGAAAATATAAAATTGAGTATTTTGTTTTTTTCGCCTTATTCCGCATCTCAATATTGCGATAATATTTCTCTTGGACATTTTACTAACGAGAGCTCGTTCTCTTATAATATTTTTAAGTATTATTCTCAAACTAAAAATATATTTTAAAAACCTTCAAAAGACTGAAATTTATCCATCTTCCTTACCCACATCAAAAAAGTTCAAAGAACTTACTGTTGTAAAATAGAAAAGACTTTAGTTGTAAGTATATTCTTTGATTTCGTAATGTGTTTATTTCCATTGCTCTTGCTTTGTTTACTTTCCAATGATCATACATGTATTTAGGGTTTATAATTTATAATACTAGGTAATGCCATTTGACTTAAGCCTAGAGACAGATACATATTACAATTACAATACATTACAATCCATATATAATTTTGCGTATTAAATATACTATTACTAGGCGCGGCTTCGAAGCTCACTGCGACTGTCGAACAATAACTAATATTCTAAATGCAGCACTACGAACACAAAACGAAAATTCGGAATTCTACACGAACTTAAAGCGCCGATCCAGGTGCATGGCCTTGTTGGCATCCTGGCATCCGTTGGGCAAGCGTCTCTACAGAGTAAAGCTAGGTATTTACAGTGGGGGTCTGCCTCAACCGCCCCCTTTATTCTCCTATGTACAGTGCGAATAGTCTTCTGTCCGAGGCTCCACTGTCCGTGTCCTCGGACTATGTACAAAGCGAAGTGTATCACAAATAAACCAACAGCCGCCGAGGGCTCGCTCTCGCTCTAGCTCCTCTTGGCGGCCCGATTAGCAGCCCGCCGCATGCGACGCCTCTGCCCAGGGCTGTAGGCCATGAAGTGCCGCCAGGGGCGCCCCATTCACGCCCCCCTGCGAGTTCAGGGGCGGCGCTGGAGGTGCAAAGCCTTTGCTGATGGCCTCCGCCTGCAAGGAGAGCATCAGCCGGTTGGCTGCCTGCCGCTCCGCCTCACGCTCCTCGGCTGTTTGGCGTCTGGAAATAAAGAGAGAAAAAGGGATTTTATTAGTTAAACTTAAAAAAAACGTAAGTAATCTTTATATTTGACTAAACATGGCAACAAAAATCAGCTTAAGAACTTAACTCTTTGGGTAAATACAAATATATCTGGTTTAAATGAAGAACTTTCTGTATTTTAAAGGTTTTCAAGGTGATAAGCTGGTATTATTTGACCTCCAAAGAGCAAGACTTTAAGATAGAACCCTCTGCTCTTGAATATTCACTAAACCCCCCAAGACTCAATACTTTCATAGAAAGTTCTTTAATAAACTGCTCGAATAGCAACACCTAATCGATGTGGATGATGACATTTAGGCTTATCTATCAAATAGTATCGCTTAATGTACATATTCATTATGGAAAACCAATTTGCCAGAAACTCATTTCGAGTAGGGTCGGGGCAAACAGAAGCTCATCAAGTCATTATGTGGGCGGGCTATTAAGACCATTTAAAACTAATCAAATCAAATATGCTGACTGCACACACACGCCGATCGATTGTGTGCGATTGTGTGTTTTTGTGGAAAATTAATTTCGTGCCGAGCTGGAGCTGCGTGAAATTGCATTTTAAATGTTTGGCGCTTAAAAGGGATTTGTTTTTCAACCCACCAAACCCTGCCTGACTGTGGCCCTGCCATCTGATAAATAATTCAGTTGCAAATCGCACTGCAGTTGCATGTCATCCCAGTCCCGCGTTTGCGCAGCATTTTGCTCTAATTGTGGCCATGGAGCCGGCATGGCCACCACCACCACCACCATAAGTTCCTGTTCCATCCACATCCACATCCACCCCCGCAGCACTAGGGGTTGTTTCGTGCGCCATCTTGAATATTTCATGAGCTAATGAAGTTCTTATGTTGCCGGCTAAAGAGTTGCTCGAATTATAGCCGCAACTAGGCGGACACACATATATCATAATTATTGTTTAACATGCTTTCATTACGGTTTTCATCAGCAATGTCATCGTTCAAACTACAGTTTCATAACTACCCAGGCGCGTCTATTAAAAATGCATTAGCTGGGGTATTTAGTTCAAAGTTTTGGGCCCACAAATTGGAATAACTAATGTGGGTGTCTTTATGGCTGTCCTAGTAAAGGATGCGCCATATATGGAGTAACGAAAAATAGTATTTAATTATATAAAAGTTACTTTAAAAATGTAAAAAATAGTCGAGGACAAAGAAAAGCAAATAGGAATACCTTTTCTAGTTTATTTTTCCCTTTTTACCTAATACTGAAGTATTTACTCTAACTTACATAAACCTAATTTAGGCATTAAAGCATCAAATATTTTCTATAAAAATAATATTTATGAATTTAAACTGTCTACATTTGAAGTATATATCACATTCATGGTTTTCGCTGCTCCCAACTCCCACTCCCCACAGCCGGATTAACAATTCAATTGTCAGTTTTTGGCCTGGAAGTGAGTTATTATATGCCAAGCACATGGCTTTTACTTTTTCACCTTTGCACCATCAAGCACTGGCTTTATCGGGCAACATTTTTACTAGCTACCGCATGAAAAATTCAACGAAAATTGATTAAAAACTCCAAAACGGCAAGGCAAACGAAAGTGGCCTCGGAGTGAGTCCAAGTGTGTGCCGGCTTAATTCGCTCTTTGGGACCGGGGGAGACACGATTGTAATTTATCTTCAGTCACGGAGCTGGCTGGGAAATGTAACAAACGCTTTACAAATGTTAAATGTTGGTCTCTTGGCGCCATCGCGTTGATGTGGAAAGTTTTTGTTTGCCATCCACGATAAGTAATGGCCAGGCATTAGCCTAAAACGCTTATTAAAGCTCGGCCCATAAATTTTCCAACCTCTCCCCATTCAGCCTCGAACTGTCGCCAACTGATGCAGCTGCTGTTTAAGGCCTTCACGGCCATGTCCTCGTAATTAAAATCATTTCACACACTACACGCAAACTGCCATCAGCCCCAAAAAGGTCCTGTGGTAATTATCTTTCAAGACATAACAATTTAGCCAGGCCATTAATTGAGTGCTCAAGGAGCTTTTTGGCCGAGTTCCCGAGGGACTGGGACCAAGACCGGTACTGGCCAAGAACTTCCCAAGAAGGACACGTGCCGACGGACCCAGCCAGCTTACAAGTTAATTTACAAATGGCCCTCGCCATTGTAATTAATTTTATTTGATTTTTCGGCTCTTGCCGCAAAAACTTT
The DNA here is from genome assembly GCF_030179895.1 of Drosophila kikkawai. Lineage (NCBI taxonomy): Eukaryota > Metazoa > Arthropoda > Insecta > Diptera > Drosophilidae > Drosophila > Drosophila kikkawai. The sequence goes on along the minus strand of NC_091731.1, from coordinate 16,056,453 downwards.
GCTTTCAGTCAAATTGATTTTTGCTCTGCGGTCCAAGTTTTTCTCCTGGTGTGTGCGTGTGTGTGAATTTTTAATTAGTCAGCTTTCGGCAACCGGAAAAGTTTTGCATATGTCGAGCAATTAATATAAAGTGCGAGGAGTAGTAGAAGATTGGCCAAGAAAAGATGTGGGTCCTGGGATGATGAATGGGCGTGTAATTAAAAAGGGTTTAGCGGCAGCTTGATTTATGGCTGGGAAACTAATTGAATTATGTGCCCGAAGGAGAGGTGAAAAGAGAGAGTCAGACAAAAGTCAGACTTCTCCATTTGTTTCCGGACCCAAAAAACGGTGCCTCGGGGACCCAGCGCCCGGAAGTATGCAGCAAATCGCCAGCGATTTTTCTTTCCTCGGTATCTGTATCTTGTATCTGTATCTGTAGCTGCTTTCTGTCTGTATCTGCGTTTGTGGATTGCTTCTTTTCCTTTCTGTTTCGTTTTATTATTCTCTTTTTTTTGCTAAACACATTGTCAGACAGTGACAGGGAACAAGCGTTCATTCATTTGGCCGCGCAATTTGATATTAATTATGGATGTACACTTTTTGTGTATACAACTTCAATGGCAGCGAGTGTTATATACAAATAAGAAACAAACTTACCACCCCCAAGTAGGAAATGGAAAACTAATTAAGTGCCTAAGAAAATGTCCACTTAAAACTCCCCTAGTTAGTAGTAATATGTGACACATTATTAGTCACAAACTAGTTACTATTTATTGGGAATTGCCAAAGAAACTACTTTTATGCAATCTTTATGCGTTGCCTAATGGGCACATAGCACATACGCCATGTTGGACAGGGCTAATTATTCAAATTACCGGCCAATGCAGCGCCGTGTGCATTAAGGCAATTATGTGAGCACATTACACATACCCTGGATATTTACGAGTTATGCTGACTCGTAATCATGGCCTAATGTGCCATTGCCATTTCACTTAACCGCAAACGAGCCGTGGCCGAGAGCCAGCCGTTGCCGTTAACAAAATTGCGTTTTACATCATTAATTTTTACGATCTGGAATAGGCCCAAAATGGCTGATAAGCCGGGAGGAGGACTGGCTGGCTGGCTGAGGACTGCCACTGCCGTTGCCTTGGCTCTAAAAATGCCGCCGCCTGCTAAGCGGCAATTAACGCGTCTTAAGCGCCGTCCCTCCCGCCTTTCCCACCGCTCAGCCCTGCTCCGCTGGGAAATGTTGGAAACTTTGTCCATTTAGCCGCCATTTGCCATCATCATTATGATCGTCGGTAATCGCTTTTGAATAGAAAGACTATCCAAATGCGTCAGCTCAAATTATTTCATATTCAAATACTTTTACTCGGCGGTAATAAAGTAGAAAACAATTAGCTGCACGCCATCGAGCCCTCAACGCATCAATGCCCCATTAAATTGGTTCTATATTTATGAATTTCTGTTCCAAATAAATTGTCATTTGCATGCCGAATGTGAGTACATGCGCTCTTCCGTTTTCAGAACATAAATTAGAACTATAATAGCCACATGACAGCTGGGTAGTTACATGGGTGTGCTAAGTGAAAGCCTAAACTTAGTCCGTAATATTAATAATATTAGGTTTGCCTTTGCCTTCGCATCGACGCTTAGGATTCCCAAGGGGTTCTAGCTTAGATGGAAGGTAAAGTACCAAGAAAATGAGCAATTATTAAAATTATTAGCAATAGTTATCTCTTAAACAAATTATGTTTAATATAACAAGTTTTTAATCATATCTTATATTCCATTTGCAGTTAATTTCACATCAACTATTAATGCTTTAACTCCATTATTTCTCATTGGTAAGCTGGTAAATGTTAATACTTTATAAACAAAGCCTTGCCAATTAGCTTGTTGTTCAACAAGAGCACTCTTTGTGGCTGCGAAATGCAACTACCCCTCTGTAAGCCTCGTAAAAACACTCTCCCCCAATCCTGGGGGCTGCTTATTGTGTGTTGCCCGTTTAATGTGCTCATGCATATTGTATGAGCCATTTACTCCCCGCTTATGCACGCCAGTTTTTGGACCTATTTCTCAGTTGGGGTATATACAAATTAGCATATTCTTTGTGGCGAAAAAAGAAAGATAACTATTTGTATTAGAGTTTTTCTAGGGAATGAAATTAAACCCAAACTAAATTAAATTTGTTAAAGAATATTGCTGCTTTAAGGTTTTTAGGTACTATTCGAAACCTTATTTACCCAAACAAAGTCTATTTCTTAAAGGATATATCTCAAAACTACAATATTTCGTTATAACCAGATATATCTACACCTAACACCTACAGCTAACCCTCAGACTATCACTCATAGAGTACCTCTGATTCGTCTATTTCCGCTCCTGCCTTTTTAATATTCCTTCTTTTTAACAAAAGCCTTTTGTGCATATTGTAGTTTAAAACGAAACATAAAAAAACAGAAAGGCGGGGCGCATAGAAGAGGGTAAGTGTCAAGCTGTCAGCACTTCCAAAAACACTGAGAAATTGTTATGGGGGATGGGGTATTGATTTTTTGCCTCTAGCCCAGCAGGGACTCTGAGGAACCTGGGGAAACGCATCAGGAAGGAATAGAACTCACCTCCACTTGGTGCGGCGATTCTGGAACCACGTCTTCACCTGGGCATCGGTCATCTTGAGACCGCGGGCCAAGGCCGCTCGCTCGGCTGAGGCCAGATACTTTTGCTTGTGGAATCGCTTCTCCAGCTCCGCCACCTGGATGCGCGTGAAGGATGTGCGCGGCTTTTTTCGCTTCGGCGGCGTGCGGTTCTGGTAGGGATGTCCGATCCGTCGGGCGATGGGGAAGGCAGCTGTAATTAGGGATTTTGAGTGAGTACTTAACAGGGATAATACTTAAAGTTGCCAAGGATAATATAGTTTATATATTCTCTACACTATCCCCTACTCCTTCGAGCGGTGTGTGTGTCCTGGCGGCCAATTAGCAAACCATAAATTCCTAGATAACTGGCCATTTCCGAATGCCGCTTCCGGAGTTAAGCGACGGCACCTGTGCGCCTGTGAGGCTGCAAGTACTTAGCGCTGCCCGGTACTCGGTACCTGTTACCTGCTACCTAAGAGCTCGGGCCACTCCTCCCGCTGTGAAATCAATTTGGAGGCCGCTGACTCGCTGCCTAATTGCCAGGGATTGAGGTTTCGGTTTCTGGCGGCGGTCTAGCAGGAACCCTTATCGCAGCGCCCCTTGTAGACAAAGCACGCGACATCAATTTCCATTCGGGTTGAGTCATAAAGTCGCGCTCGGAGGACGCGCGTAAGTGACCCAGTGTCCGACTCCGAGTCCCAGTCGGTATCTGGTCGAACGGTGGCTGAGCTGAGCCTGGCTCTGGCGCTGAACCTTTTAAAATTCCTGCCAGCCGCCGTTGTGTGTGCTTTGTTGTTTATTGGGTGCGATAAGAGGCGGGCACAGTGCGCAACAAAATGTTAAGGCGATCGATCTGCCAACAGCAACAACAACAGAGGCAATTAGGAAACCGGCTCACAGACTACTGACTCCGCAGATGAGGTCAATCGAGAACTGGGCTTTGCCAATTTCACGGAGAAATTGCCTGGCTAGCAGCAGTCATTTGAGGCCAAGTGATTTGAAGCCAAGACAGCGAGACTAATTGATGAATTATTCAAATATGGTGAGACACGTCAGTCGATGGGTAAATAATATCAGTCGATATTGGATTGCAATTAAATTATTCATAAAGCTGATGGGGGATATTGATTTGAATACGCTTTAAAGAGAGAGAAATTCCTTACTTTTGAAGAAATATTTGTCTAGTTTTCTGGTGAGGAATAACTGCTAATAAGACCTTTTTTTAAAAATCTGTAAAATGTTTTTTATTTCAATTTTTATAACCTTTTGGCTTGTCAGTATATTTCCTATCAAATAAGGACCATAAAATTGTATAAAGCTCGCTAACATACTTGAAACCCAAAACCATTTGCTGAGGCAAAAGATATTCCATAATTTACAAATATAACCCCAATAGATATGCCTTGAAAAACTTTCTAAAGTATGAAAACATATTCAATGTAAATATAACTCATCGATTTGATTCAGTCCGTTTCGCATTGAGTTGGGTTCACCTTTGGACAAGTGTACGTGTTCGAAAGCCATAAGAAAATGGCGCTGGGCTGTCAAAAGCCATCAGAGGCCGCCGAATGTATGGCGGGTGTTAAGCTGACAAATCATGCTTCTTATTGCGATTTTCCCCGAGAACCCTTTTTTCCAAAGTGAGAAACACAAGGAGCTGGGGTCGTGAGGGTAGCCGATCATTTGAATATTTCAGGCAATATCAATTTCAATAAAAAGCCATTTATCGCACCACATAAGCGGAAGGCATCCTTGGGATTTTCAAAGATATCCCGCAGCTTGTGTGCCATGTGTATCCTTGAAGGATTCCGGCTTAGGGGGTTGAAGCATAAGCATAATTTTATAGCTTTCCCGGCTTTCTCCTGCCCTGCCACGCTTATTTATGATGTTGGTGTATCTTAAAGATACACATGGCGGTAGGTGTAAGGGAGTATAGACGTGTGTGTGTGTGCGGTTGTGGCCAAGATGCCTTGCCAGAAATACGTAAAATAATGCAAAAAGCTTTTAGCATGCATTATTGATGGCGGCCTGTGGCTCGACCTGGTTTTGCCACTCCCTCTGCCGTTTTTGGTTTTTCCAAGGAGCTGCCTGGCTGTGACCTTTGATAGTGATTTGGATTATCACTATTTTGCAGGATAAAACTGAGAATTTAGATAAATACATTTTTATAGACAAGAAGATTTAGATGGAATTTGAAATGTACACCAGATTTAGGCATAGCTTTCTAGCTTCATAGGATTTCCTAAAATTCTCTGAGCCATAACTTCGATTTTCCAAACTCATCGTCATATTCTACTGGACTATCGTGTGGCCAAGTGTCGTGACAAAAGCCCAACGAAAATGGGGAATATTTCGACTGGTTTGAAATTGCATTAGGGTAGCGCTGGTCGCTCTGCATGGCCGAAAAGTAATTGGCATCCGCTGCGACGTTGTGTCCAAAAAATAACGAAAATTAACATGCAATGGTTATTAATCATATGGCGCTAAGAGCCCTCGCCTGCCCAAAGGGAGGAGGAGGAGGCGACCACTTTGAAAGGGGCTCGGATCGGAACCGGGGCTGGACGCTCGTTTGTCTTGTTAATGAAAAAAGCCAAGGCGCCAGCTTATCAGCACAAGGCAAGCGACACAATAAACACAACGAGACACAGACACAGGCGACGCTGCTGACGATGACGAAGAGTGTCCGAGGAGCCGAAGATGTTGACAAAACGCAACGAAACGAGACGGAACGGATGGCAGCGGATCCAGAAAACTTGGATCACCCGGCGGCCTCATAAGTGTGCCTCTCTCTCTCAGGTGGACTGATCCGGACCGCTGGCATTCGACTGGCTAATTAAAAGCTGACCATGTCAGTTGGACTCAAATGTGAAGTGCGGTATGCGGCGATAAATAAGCCGGCGCGGACAGCCAGCTCTCGGGCTGAGCCCTGCGACCGCCCAATGCGTAATTAATTCCCTTTCGGGCCCAGCGCGAAATTAAAAAGTCATGTAAACCAGCTCATTAAAATAACTAAAAAAAAAAGGAGTAAGAAGGAGCCCTGCCACTGAGCGGATGTTGGCCATAAAAGCGCATCAGATTGCCGCAGTGCGGGGCCTAAGCAGCTTTTCCACATGACCGAAAAAGAGGCCCAAATATTATGAGTTATGCAGGACTCGATCCCGATCCCAATCGGGATCGCCTGGCTACCGAGGCGTAATAAAATCAACGCCGTCTCATTATTTCAAAGGGCTCGCGCTGTGCCGGCCGCTTGTAGCTACAAGTGAAGCTCATAATGTAAACAAATTAACAAAAGGCAGCCACAGGCAGAGGGCTCTGCAGATGCAGATACAGATGCGGATTCAGCAGGGCCCAGATAGATGCAGATACAAATACAGGCGCGCATGCGTATGCAAATCAGGAGGCACATCCCCATTCCTGTGTGTCGCTTCTGGGCGGTGGCTCAGAGTTAAGTTTTTAACTTAAGCTGCGATTGCGCATTTGAAGGCAAACATGTTTTTATACTTTAGCGTTTCGGCCACTCGTGTGTGTGTGCACTGAGGGAAAAGTTGGTGAATTATACTCAGGGATTATAATTAAGATTACAGCCTTCTTTGCAATATAAATATTTTAAACTTTTGCTCAGTTCAAAAAGTATTCAAGAATTACTAAATAAAATGATATTTTTCCTCTCAATTTAAACCACTTTTTCCCTCCGTGTATGTGTGCGTTGGACCAGCAATGATATGCCGATAGGCCTGTTGCTTTAAAAGACTTCTCTGATCGCGCTTATTTGGGGAACAGTAGCAATTGCCACCGCGGGTCATTGGGGGAGCGAGAGATCTCCGCGAACATGGGCCACCGCGACATGGGGCCTTCGACTCGGACATCTCTTCACTTCGCCTCCGACTCCTTTCTTCTGCTTCACTCACCTGCCAGCCGATCCTTGACCGCCTGATGGGCCAGCGCCGCATGATGCAGCGGCGGTAGCGCCCAGGTGAGTGGCGTCCGCTGGGGCGGCACCCGCAGCACATGACCGGCGGCCGCCGCTGCCGCCGAGGGATAGAGATGCGGATACGAATACAAAGCTGCGGCGCTTCCGTATGTCGAATTGGCAATGCTGGTGGCCAGTTTATAGGCGGCCAAGTCCTGATCCTCCGCCTGCAGCAGCTCCTTCTCCTCGCCCTTCTCGCCGTGGTTGTTGTTGTGACTGGAGCCGGGACTGCTGCTGCTGTGCTGCGTGTTGTTGTTATTGTTGTGGTGGTGATGATGGTGATGACTGGTCTCGAAGGGCTTGGATAGCAGGCGTGATATGCTGAAGGGCAGATTCTCGCTGGACGAGGAGCGCGTCTGCTCGGACTGCAGCGATTCACTGGGGAGGAGATGGAGAAATATACATTTATACTGACGACTGGCTGTAAGGTGCGGGCTCATTAAAAAGTGTCGCCCGATAAGCGGAAAAGCCTGAGAACATCGGTTATAATTAAGGCTGCCTGCAATCCAGACCAGTCTCGAAAACACTAACCGAAAGCCCACGCGAGCGGATAAGCGGAGCCGGCGACGACATGCAGAACGCGAGTGGCCACCGCTGCGTATACGCAATGTGGCTGAAAATGAAGTAAGGCCGCGCGCACACTACGGCCGCGCGCACACTACGAGCTGAAAGCGGGAGCTGACGGCTGACGCTTATCAGCTCTCTGAAACAAACACACTACTTGTATGAGAGCGCGCACACTGAGCGCGGAGCTGAAAGCTGATAAGCTCAGCTTCGCTCCGCTCTGTTTGATCAACCAAACATGTTTGATTTTTTCAAAAGCTGATGCGAGCTGATTTTTTAGACTATTCTTTAAAAAATTGCCCTAATTAGCGCTTAAGTAACAGAAATTTAAATTTCTGTCCAGTTATATAGAAAAGTATGAAGAATTTTTTTAATATTTATTAAACTAAAAATATTGTCAACTTTCCGAGATACAGGGTGCCAAAGTACACTAAAAAAACGTACTTTGTCAACCATATTCGGGAGAACTGGGTGGTCGATTTCGAAAATTTAAAGTCCATTATGAATAATAATAGACATAATAATATTAAGTAATTAAAATTTGCCGCCACTTTTTTTTTTTGGTGTAAATAAAACTTAATTGTCCTATGAGCGGAGCAGAGCTTCGATCCCTTTGATCGGCCAAGCCTGTTTAATTTGTTCAACAGTGAACGGAAGCTTTTTTAATTGCGCTTTAGAAATGGACTACGAAACATTACTCAGCGAGGTGTTACTCAATCCCCCAGTGTGGGACAAGAAGAATAAATATTATTGTAATAGACTTGTTACTGAAAAAGCATGGGATGCTATCTCAAATGCAATGCACGCGCCAAGTAAGTATACATTTATTTTTATTTATAGTATTTTGCTTCAAGCATTTGCATTCAACTAAATGCAACGGTTATATGTATTTATGTATGTATGTTATATACATACATACATATAAACGTTGCATTTAGTTATATGTATGTATGTATATAACATGTATAACATACATACATACATACAAATAACCGTTGCATTTAGTTGAATGCAAATGCATATAACATACATACATACATACATACATACAAATAACCGTTGCATTTAGTTGAATGCAAATGCATATAACATACATACATACATACATATTACCGTTGCATTTAGTTGAATGCAAATGCATGAGAGCTTTCAGTTTCTCAACTGCTGTATACACAAAAAAAAAAAAAGTAATTATAAATAATAAATAATAAATAATAAATAATAAATAATAAATAATAAATAATAAATAATAAATAATAAATAATAAATAATAAATAATAAATAATAAATAATAAATAATGAAACATTTTATTAAATTAAAAGGAAAAAGCGAGAATGCGTTTTTTACATGATTAATTTATTTGCATTTGAATTTAATTAATAATAATAAGAAATGTAATTAATGTAATGTAATGTAATGTAATATTAACAATTAATGTAATATGTAAAGAATAAACAATTGCAAAGTAAATTTAATTAATTAAAGTATTCTACAAACTGCTCTCGAATCTGCTTAGCTTCATTTCCGGATCTGTTATTACTTCTCGATAAACTTGGGGTAGTGCTTTGTTCATTTGCATCAAAAGAATATATATAATCATTAATCTTTTCGATGTCAATGATTGTGTTGTGCAGAAGGCACATTGTTTTTATTGCAAGAATTGATCTATGCGGTAGAAGATCAATTTCTCTTTTCAATAGACGCCATTTTTCAGTCAAAATCCCAAATGCACACTCGATGCAACGCCTAGCAGATGAAAGTCTTGTATTGAAAGTTTCATTTCTTGCATTTAATGACCTTCTTGGAAATGGTCTCATTAAATATGTCATTAGAGGATACGCCTCATCTCCAACAAAAACATAGGGTGCTGTTATATCAGCAAATGGCAATTGTTTTGCGTCTGGAATATTTAATATATTATTTCTTACTGCTTTGTTGAACTTGGAAGCAGCAAAAATTCCTCCATCACTTTGACTGCCTTTAAAACCAACTTCAATAAATAAAAATTTACAATTTGCATCGGAAACACCTTGCAAAACATAAGAAAAAAATTTTTTATAATTAAAGTACTCAGATCCGGAATTCGTGGGGCATTTAATTCGAACATGTTTTCCATCAATGGCTCCAATACAGTTCGGAAAGCCACTTTTTTCAAAGAAATCTTTGGAGACTTTTAGAAAGTCTTCGCTACTTGGTGGTGCCATGTGAGTCCTGCAGAAAGTGTCCCAAATAGCTTGGCACACTTCTGGTATCATTTGCCTTATAGTGCTTTCTGCAGTACGAAAACTAAATGATAGTCCTCGAATCGACATTCCAGTTGCAAGATATCTGTAACAGAAATATATTCTTTATCATTTCAGAAGCGGACTGCAAAAAGAAATTTAAGTATCTGAAGGATGAGTACCGAAAGGCGCTGCGGAAAGTCCCTCAAGCAAGCTCTGGATCTGAGGCAGTCCCCCATGTGTCGAAGTTTAAATACTTCGAACTTATGAGCTTCTTGAGGGACGATTCCGCATTAAGTGGCGACAGTAATATTGAGTACTTATTTGACGACATCGAACTAATGGACGATACCTCCACCACAAGCATTTTTATTGAAAATGTTGACAGCGGAGATGCTCCAACTATCAAAAACATCGCGGGACAACAACAAAATACACAAATTAAAAAAACAGCAAAACGAAAGACAGACATCGACGACGCGTACTTGGACATAGAAAGAAAAAAATTAAAACTTTTAGAAACGGACATAGAACGGACGAATCACGAGGACTCGGACGATTTACATTTTTTTAAATCCCTTCTTCCGCACATTGAAAAATTTTCTACACTTCAAAAAATGCGTCTAAGATCGAAAATTATTAATGAAATTGTAGAAATTACAACAGACAACTTAGAGCATTAAAATTAATTTATTACATATAATATTATTACATACACATATCATACACACATACTATACACACATACTACACATACATATATTTAAAATTTCTTTATATTAACATTTAGTAATTACATACACACATATATTTAAAAAGCTTCCATACATGTTAAAGTTACCTAGTTTCATACATACATATACTATAGACACACCAAACATACATATACATATATAAAATTTTTTTGCATATTTACATTACCTAATTACACATATTCTGTACATAATACACATAGATTAAATAAATACATATTACATTCATTAGAGAAATTAATTGTTTTCTTACCTTATGGAAATAACTAGTCTTTCTGTGGGAGAAATTGGCTCTCTGAAAGTCGATAAAGCTTTCTGTATTTTCTCACTCACACCATTAAGAATGTAATCAAACGTTTCAATTTCCATTCTCATGTATTCGTAAAATTTTATCGGAAATTCACGCAATTGATTATACAAATGATGGAATTCACCCATCAAAGGTCTATCCATGTAAATTGGATGTACCCATATCTTACGATATGATCTTTTCTTGTTTATAAAGTACTTTGATTTATCAGATAAAAATATTCGACGCAGACTTTTTGAATGCATCTTTCTTGTTGAAGTCGATCAAAGCAATGATCAGCGCGCGTCAGCTTAAGCTTGCAGTGTGCGCGGCTGCAAAAAGCTTCGCTCGCTGATAAGCTTTCCGCGGATAAGCTCTCAGCCGTAAGCTCCGCTTTCAGCTCGTAGTGTGCGCGCGGCCTAATTATGCAAATGCTGACGGCCGTTAGAGGCATTTAATACGCGCCAATAAATCATCGAAAGCCATCAATTGACGCACAAAAACAAGTCACGCACGGCATTTAATTTAAAAAACTTAACAGAAACAAAAAAGTCCATTTGGAACGGAATCGAAACAATAATTTCCAAGTTGGCATCGCTTTCCAAAAACCAAAGATCAAAAGTTATAAGCAAACATATTTCTGTGGCCTATCTGCTGCTCTACATTCGCTGGAACGCGAGTTTTATAGCATTTTTATTACGATCTCTATTAAAATGTTAATCCGACAAACGATTTCTTCTTTGTCTCGCATTCGAGCCGAAGTTCGGGCCCCAGATCGAACTCATTTGGGGACCCAAAGAAAGAGCCTTATCACGGCGCGTTTTTGGCGCCTTACTAATGTGCGTTTTATCGTCGCCATCCATTCGAAACTCTTTCCCTCCGGGCCCTATGTAAATTCAGGGAGTTTCTTTGAGACTTTATGAGACATTTTCGACTCGATTCTTTTGGTGGCATTGTGGTCAATTCATTAGCGTTTAAGAGGTTTGTTCACACCGTTCTTCATCGCCTGAATGGGAGGCAGCAGTTAGCAGTGGGCCTGCTCGACATTCTGGCAGCTTGTTAGCCGATTTTGTCGGCGGCAAGATGCACCTTTGTCTGGCCCACGGACAAAGGCGACTTTGTCCGGGCGTTTTAATGGCGTTAAGCCGGAGAATTTGATCCGAATAATAGGATTTTGTGAGCATTGTGCGCTAAAATACGTTTGACAATAAAACAGTGGGAGTTATGAACACATAATAATAAATGTAAATAGCTTTTCTCTGGCTTAATACTATTTTGATCATTTATGAGGCCATAAAATCGGATTTGAGTCGAATTTCTAAATCAAAAGTTGGCCAAACTTGGGGGTATTTTATTGAAATGTGTTTAATATTTGTATGAAATATTTTTATTTAATTTTTAAAATGAAAATTGGGTTATTATATGACTGTTTCTGTTTCTTTTTTACTAGATAATTAAGTAAAATTATTTTAGTCAAATAAATATGCAACTGAACAACTTAAAAACCATTAAAATGTGTGGCTCAGCGAACCATTGAACAAATAACCCTTTTCCTTTCTCTAATAAGGGGAGAATTAAAGCGATCACATAAATTATTGACATTGTTATCAAGGTTTAATAAGCTTTCAATGACTAAAACCAAGCCAAAATGGTATGAAATTTATTTAGAGGGTTATTGATCGAAGCAATGGATAATCTAGTCTTATTTTGAATATATTTATTATATATTTCACAGCCTATAAAAATTCATTACAATACTATAAAACATTTAAAAATGTAACAAAATAGAGTTTATTATTAAAGTCCAAAAGAGTTATTTAACACATTAAATTTGGAAATGTGGAAATTTGCGTTTTTTAAATAGTTTTAAAGGAGAGTATACTTCGTTAATGTATTTCCCAAACCCATTTTAATGAAATCAACGAATTCCAAGCTCCCCTTCTTCGCTAAGATCCCAATCCTTACCTCAATGGCGTTTCGGACTCATCGTAGCAACTGCCACCGTCCATATCCACATCGGATCCACTGCCGCAGGACATGCGGGAATCGGAGTCCACATCAACGTGAATCTCCTGCTCCTCGACATCGTCGCCATGCTCGTTCTCGTGCTCGTGGTCATCCTCCTCGTGGCTGGACATGCTGGCAACTAGTGGAGCCAATTTGGGAGTTCCTCTCACTGCACTATGCCTTCACACTTATTTTATTCGTTTCCTTATCCTTTATTAATTGTTTTAGATTGTATTTAATGCACTGCGGGGCACACACCAAAAATGTTTAATTAATTTCAGATTGATTTCCGCGATTAAGGGCGCACTGGGAACTACGGATCACGGACCACGGATTCCGAATGCCGAACTGCGAACTGTGCGATTTGCGAGCTGGGAAGCTGGGAGCGGGCGCGTGCTAGCGGGCGAATACGCTTTTCATAAATGCAATCAAATTGTGCCGACGGACGAGGCGCTGCCTGGCTCGCTGCCGCGTCTGCTGCTCCGGCGCTGCTGGCTGGTGTTTCCAGGAGGTTGGAGTGAGAGTCACCGCGCCGGAAACGGGTCTAACCAGTTGCCTGGTGTGCGGGCAGCGACGGCAGCGGCGACGCCGGCATCGACTTCCTTCCTATCTCGGTTAACGAGCCAGTTAGCCACCTTGTTTGAACCTAACCTACCATAATACCGCCACCCACCCTTTGCCCAGCAATCGGGCCTTGCTCTTCTGGTTGGTCCGCTCCGCCCCGTGTCGCCGTCTCGCTCTCTCGCGGCGCATGCGCGGCCTCTCGCTCGTGGAAGAACAGGTTTCGCTCTGCCCGCCGATGGGCAGCACTGGCCGGCAATTGGGGAAGGGGGCGTGGCCTGACCAAGCTGCCATTGGCCACTGCCAAGGGGGGGCGCTCTGCGGGAGTTTCAGGCTTTTGCGACGACATTTTAAATGGAAAACGTTTTGCTTTTGGGGTTTTTTATTAGACGAGAGAGCATGAAGAGAATGTATTTTTATTTTGATTGTTTCTATTTTCGGGTTAGCCAAGCGTTTCCCTCCCCCCAGGCACTCGCTGCCTCTCACTCTGGCCCTCGTAGTGCATCTCGCTTGCTCTGCTTCGCTACAACCGTAGAGAGCGAGCGAGCTAGCCAGCCTGCCGCACTCTTTCCCGTGGAAGTGCAAATGTGGCAGATTAATAGCACAATTGGAAATAGCGTTCTGTCAGCTTGAGTTCACAAAGCAGAGGATTTGAGAAGGGCAACAGCGGGACCTGGAGCGGGGTTCCTTGGCCTCTGCACCACTTCCTAATGTCCCTGACTACGCGAGATCTTTATTAGCGCAAAGCGTTCTCCGCGCTATCGCCTGGCATTTGGCGTTTGGCGTTTGGCAGGCGGCGATTGCGATAAGGAGGAACTCTTCTGGCTAAAACCACATGAATCCAATCCATTTGCAGGGGCATACCTGGTGGCATGCAAATGGAAATTGCATCTTCGGCGGATGCAGCAGCTCCAGCAGCTCTGGCATTTTCCCCAAGTTCACCTCTTGGGTTAATTGACAGTTTTCCTCGGCAATTTGGGCACGAGCCACGTTCCTTTCAGCTCAGGAGCTCAGGTGTTTTCGGAATTCGACTCCGAATGTGTGTGTGTGTGGACATGCACCTTATCCAGTACTTGGTTGGCTAAGGATTTGTAATGGAATGTAAGTAAGCTCGGAGGAAAAATATAAACAGGAACATGAGTTACACTCTGTATACATCTATAGCTTCCTATCTAACTTCAAGGGTCTTAGTTTAAAACAAGAAAAGAAGCTAACTTTGCTCGCCGAAGTTTGTATACCCTTGCAATTTGCATTTGGATTGAATTGGATTGGATTGTTCCTATGGCAGAAATATGATAATATATGTATATGTACTAGTAAGAATAGTCAGTAGACTGCAACGTTTAATTCAGATAGCTTTCAATCTGAAGAACTACTAGTTTGCAAGAAACGGACAGACAAACAGATGAACAGACGGACATGGCCAAATCGACTCGGCTGGATAAGAATAGAATCAATTTTTTGTACATACATAGATTTTATATAGGTTCCATTGAAATAAGTTAGCTGAAAAGGAAATGTTTGATATCACACGCTAGGCTTAAACCTGCAATTGTTGTGGACCTCATAACTTAATGCATTCACCTTTAGTTTAATGCTAGAATCAGTTGGGAATTCTTCTGCCTGAATTGTTGGTAAAACGTTGAAGCTTGAATGGCCTTCTGTGTCTTCAGATCCTAGAGCTAGGATTGAGAGTTTCAATTTGCCCAAGACTAGAAGATTATGCGACCTTCCTATACTAGAAAGAACGTAGACGAATATTTTAACACGGTACCTTGGCTTAATTTGATTTAGTTATTGCACAATGAAAGTAGATTATATTTTTAAATCAAAGAATAACGATTTCTATAGTTTTATTTAGCACAAAATCTGTCTTAGTATATTATCTATTTTAAGACGTTCTTACAGGGAATGGTTCCCGGGTTCCGGATATCCCTCCGGTTTACTATCTCTACCTGTAACAGAAGGAAAGTCAAATAAAAATCTTGTGCAAATTAAAAAAGAAGTAGCTCACAACATCGGAAAGGACTTAAAATTATTTTAAAAGTGTGATTGATCTTGTCACAGTAAAAATACCCCCATAAGCATTCGGTTTTTATATTACTCACATAATCAAAATTATTAATATGCAAATTCCTGTGAAATACTTATCATAATAACATACACTGTTCCTAGGCATAACGG
Organism: Drosophila kikkawai; assembly: GCF_030179895.1. Lineage (NCBI taxonomy): Eukaryota > Metazoa > Arthropoda > Insecta > Diptera > Drosophilidae > Drosophila > Drosophila kikkawai. Next base: position 16,041,285 of record NC_091731.1, on the reverse strand, counting down.
TTATAAATATTCATTTTGGCACTTAACTGGCCATGTTTTTGTGTCAGACACGAACAAATCATGGCCAAAAAAAATTAAGAAAGGCAATTACTGCATATTGAATCGCATTGAAATGCCCACGCGCACAGGCACATTAAAATACTCGCAATCACAACAATACACACCAGCACACTCATCGGTGAAAAGGACTCTTGGAGTCACGATGCCAGCGAATGAGAATATCTCCTTGCTTCGCATTGTCATTGCTGCTTCTGCTGCTGCTGCTGCTGGTAGGCCTTGTAGTCGGCTAATTGGATTTCATTTGAGCAACAACAACGCCGCAACAATTGCCATAATAAAAGCAACTACAACAACAACGGCAACGACGACCATCCATGGCAATTGTAATGCAATTTTAATGCAAAACGAGAGAGGCGGCCAACATTTTTTATTGCATTTTTACTTTTATTTTACTTAATAGCAGGCAACAACAATAACTGCAGCGCAGCAGCAGCAGCAACAACGAGAAATTGGTGCTTGGTATGAATACGAAATGATGCCAAGACCACCACATCGCCAGGCTGGGTCTTGGCAGGCGGGGATTCGGGGGTTGGAGATGCTTGATGCTGATCCGAAAATGGGGATGGAGATGGAGCTGCAGGAGTTGGAGGAGGAGCAGGAGCAGGAGGACGAGATGGCAGTGGGCGGTGGCAGGGTGGTGGAAAATTAGTATGCAGCAGCGCACTGCAGTCGAATGGCAGGCACAGCAGCAGCAGCAGCAACAACAGCAAAGTCACCAGAACAGAACTTAGGTTAAGTGTATCCACAGGTGCACAGGAAGAAATAATGTGTCAACTACGGTTTATTTTTGACTATGAATGTCTGGAAAAAGTATTGCTTTTAAAAATATTTTTTATAAAATGAATAGCAATATAAATATGCTAATGTTATGTTTATATTACTTTTTCATCTTATTAATATTAATTTAAAAATTTCGGTTAATTTTGGAGTTTGAAAAATATACAAAATAATTTATTTACTTGGACAAAGTATAGTTTTAAAAATAATATAGCCATTAAAACGTAATATAAGAGCACAATGTTCCTGAACACTTTTCAATATAGTTAAAAATGAGATTTTTCCTTTTCCTTTTTAAAACTAAAATAAACTCCAGTTCCGACGTTAGTTTCTTCCAGTGTATGCACTGTAACTAGTGCATGTCTCAGCCTCAGTTTCGACTGTATGAGTGTCCCTGCCGCCAACGTGGCCAGGACTTGCCACTTGACTTTATTGGCAACTTCATGGAATATTCAGCAGGAAAGTTTGGCGCAAGTGCCTCCGAATAATACAGCCTCCGGAGCAGCTCCTTCTCCTGCTCCTGCTCTCCTGGATTTCTGTCAGCCTTGCCACCAGCTTCATTTCCTATGCATTTTTATTTGGCTCATATACAAATGGCGGAGCATGACGCGAGTTGAGTTCGATGGCGGGGCTGCAATCCGGATCGGATTGGTGGTGTGGCAGTGGGAATTCCAGAGGACAGCGCAGGACAGCCCAAGTGTCACTTAAAATGCCAATACTGATTATGGCGACCCCTCTGCTCCAGCTTTCGCCATCACTTGCTTTCAGCTGGTTGTCCTAACCCCTCTCTCACTCTCTCACTCTCTCTCTCTCAGGATGTCGCAGCCAGGACTTTATGTGCGGCCAGGGCATGGCTATTATTAGTGACAGTTTTACCTTTATGCGAGTCCCGTTCGAGCACTTGAATACATACATGCCAGGGAATACTTGTGATTAAAATATATGGTATACCTTGATCCTGCATATATCTTTTAGCTGATGCCACAGCCTTTAAAGATATATAGTTTAATATGGTTTAGGCCTTTAAATTTATCTTTTAATTATTTTACAGATATAAAGTTGAGAATATATAACCTTTTTTAAGCCCTAGTAAGTAGAATACCTTGAAGGTCCTTTTGTAACAAGACACAATCACTTCCAGCTTGTTCAAACTCTATTTTTCCACCACTAAAAGCCGCCTCTTTCTGTGTGTGTTTGCTGTTCATTTTAGTGATTTCCCCCAACACAAGGAGTAAGTGGGAGGGCTTCCCCCTCGGTTCCCCTCCTAGACCAAGGCCGTCGTGATTGTTTTCCGAAACTCGATCCGTCTGTCCACACTTGACTTCGATTAAGGGACTCTTAGGCTGCCTCGACTCGGTTGAATGCGTGTGTTTTTGTGTTAGCCAATTGGCCACACAATTTGCCAAGCGATAAATTAACGCATCAATTATTGATCGGGCTTGTGGCCGAGTGAGAGAGTGTGCTTAAGACGTTTTAGCCACGTTTCCAGGCGAAAAGTGAAAAGAGAATGGCGCCCCACCACGTCGTGGCTAATCTGGCTTAAAGCAACTCAGTCAGCAGCTGCGATTTCTTACTCGTTTTGCTGTTGAAAGCTGTGAGGAAAGAAATGACTAAACTTTTGATTTTTAGAAAATAATCGTAAGATTTAAATAATTCTTGAAAAGGAATTATAAAGGTATTGAGTGATTTTAACTAAGTACAAATGACTCTTAATTCAAAATTATGGAACCTATAAATTGTAGCCAAATTCAATTAGCAATTTCCTTTTGATTGGAAATTTCCTTTTAGTTAATTTCCCAGTAGCCGTAACACTTGAAGGGTGCTTCTAATTAATTTCGCACCCATTCTACTGGCTACTGATTTTTATGCCCAGGCCCTGGGGGCCTTCTAGACGCTAATGCAGCCATATACAAATACTTGAGCTCATGTTTGTTGCATGTATATGGGCATTTTTAATAAGTAACTGATTTTTTTGCACGCACTTTTCCGCCGGCATCTGTATTATTCCGTATTCACCCTCGAATGGTGTACCCCCTTTCACCCATTCACCTCGTGAGGGAGGGTGCTGTTCTGGTTGTTTTATAAATTAAATATGCTCGCGCACACAATTCCAGTCGGGAAGGGAAAATTTGGCACAATTTTCGGGGCCGGGTTAAATGGGTTTTCTGCGGGGAACTTGACGCTGATTGCGTGGCCTGGGTGGGGGTGTTACGGGGGACTCCCCGATTGCGATTGTCTGAATGTGCGACACACCGTTAAGCAGTTCATTTGTAGGCAATTTTCGTATGATTACAAACAATTTCCGGACTGTTTCGCTCAGAGTGTGTGCGATTAGCCTGAAAATTTATGGATTATAACCTGCAATGGGGGACTCATGATTCTTATTGTTTCAAGTGGCTTTTTGGCGGAGAATGAAATCCTGGGGGTGCTTGCGATATGTAAGCCATAAATTGTCAAAAATATAAGAAGTATTTTACAGAAAAAATAAAAATTTGAGTTCATTTCCTTATCTTTCACCGTTTTGAACTAATTTATACAACTCTCTTGGAGCATTTTGTCGCACAAATTCCAGTTTTTACTGTCTTTTTGGCACATAAAAATAATTAAATAAGACACGCTCGTAAAAGCTAAACAAACAACCAAAAAAACTAAATCCCCGACGAAGCTTTCGTTGAACGTTTTTAGCTCGAGCCTCCATAAAATGAGTAAACAAATGCCACAGATCTCGGACGGACATTAGATATTTTGAAAGCAAATTATAACATTTAAGTGGCATTAAAATGCGGATCGTAAAAGTACCTGCCTCGAATCGAAGTTTCTATAACCCGTTTGGGCTTTGATTTGCATATACAAATTGGCCGAATGCATTTTAATCGCCCCGATCGGGTTACAAATATTAAACAGACACCTCCTCCATCCGCCCCTCCATAAAGCACTTATCTCAACTACCCAAGTTAATTGCTTAATTTGTTGAGACGCACCGCCCAGACCGATGTCAGGCCCTTAGGGCATTAGACAGCGACTCCGGTGAGTGGGAAATGGATTCTCCTACCTGATGCTCAGCGATGCCCTCGTGCCTCTGGGCGAACCCCTACTAGGCATGAGTCACACTCGGTCTTTTTGGGATGCAATTTGCTTATCGACACTCCGAAAACGACTCGAGAAATGCGTGTCTCCTGGCGGTGGCTTCAATAATTTTATTGGTATGACGGCAACGTTGACGGCGACGTCGCTGCAATCAATTAGCATTGTGACCTGTTTCTCTACCGCTCCCCAACCCTCTCCCGAGCCCCGTTTCCACCTGCCCTCTTCGCCCAGCTTACTGCTCACTCCGGCACTCTTATCACTTTGACGCGCTTGTTAATGAACGAGCTGGAGCTGGAGCTGCACTTGGGAAAATATTGTTTATTAAACAAAATGTATATATTTGGTGAATTATAGAAATGATCGGGGCCTTATTATATCTAGTTAAATGGATAACGAAGTTTGTTGTAGAGTTTTCAGAGGTGGAAGTGCGAAACAGACTGACTTCTCTACAATTCTTTACTGTCTGGGTGAGGATCTGGCATTTGTCAATCCTCTAATGTGGTTCTTTTATTATATAAAAAACATTTAAACTCAGTTTTAATAGTTAACATTATATTAATTAATTATTTAATTATTAATATAAGAAAAAGAACGAACTCTCTACTCTCTTTCTACTTTCCACAATCATAAGCTTTGATTTGTTATTACAAACATTTATATTATATTTTATTTTATATTTCTTTAGTTTAATTGTTCTCAGTGCACCATTTTATACATCTTGAGGTCGAGAATCCCCTGGATGGGAAGCCATTCCGAGGCCCGGGCCCCTTCCCTCTCATATTTTGATACATCGATCTGTGAGCGACTTTGTTTTGTGCTTTTGTTATGATTATTGTTATGGCGCCGTTTCTTAAAAGCTTTTTGCTTAAAACGCATTTAAAATGTTAATTAAAATGTGTTTATTTCTTAAAGCAAATCGTTGAGGCGTCTCTGCCGGAGGTGTTTAATATTTAATTTCGCCTGGCAGTGAGCTGAGAAATGGCTTCAATGCAGGGTAACAAATGGCTGTGCAACTGAAATCAAAATCAGAAATCATTTTTCAAATTGCTATGCAAATTAGCGTTTTCCATTTATTTCGCCTGTACATCCTATTTTTCTTTTTTCGCTCCCAGAGCTCTCGTATAACTAATGAAAAAATTCATCCTGGCTGGCCGTCTGTTCCCAAAACAATTAAAAATGGCAAAAAGGTTGCCATGGGATAGCCGGGATTGGACTTTGGCTCCATGGCCTCCCCTCGTTCATCATGCAAAATGCACTTTAGTGAAAATGAAAAAAGGCTTTCCGGAAACGAGGCCGCTCTACGGTGAAAGCGGAAAGCGGAGGGAGGGCCGTGAATCACAGTTCATTAATTTCAAATGGCCTCAAGCCGGTGTCAGCCTGGCAGCCTCCTCGTCCAGGTGTTGGGAAATGCATCCAGCGGCCTGGAGACAGAAAATTGCCTTGGCCAACTGACAAATGAAACTTGTTTGCTCCTCCGCCGCCGCCGCTGCCGACTGTCGTTGACGATGGGGCAAGGGGCGGGCTGAGTCCGAGTCCCAAAGCTCTGACAAGTGGGAGGTACACGAGCGGCGGCGAGTGGGAGACTGCAGCTAATGGTGATAGAACAACATCGGGGCTGTGCCAGCCTCTTGAATATTTAAAAATGGCCGCCCTGTCATTAGCGGAAGAATGATGAACATTGACTCGAAGAGTCTCCAAATACGAATGGGAATGGGTTGTGCAGTGAATCTCAATTTCGAAAGTAAGCTTTGGACAAAACAATAAGAGAAGGGTTTGTACTTTAGACTAGATAAGTCTAAAATTATTTTAAAAATGTAAGGATCGTGATTTGTCATTTTTAACATTTTAAGGCTCACAATTAAGCCATCGGTAAGCCCTTTAGGATATTCTAAAACTTACTCCAGAAGCTCTTTGCACAATCTATAATGATTTAATAGAAAAATATGATCATTCAGTTAAAAAACATCTCATTTAGATACTGGACAATCTTACTACTAACTTCAAAATACCATTAAAATTAAAGATGTGTAATTTTTTAAAAATTATGTAACCCGTAAAACCGTGTTTCCTTTCTCGTCCTCTGACAAAGCCTGATGAATGCCTGTGCAGGCGTAAGATGACGCCAGCGAAAATCCCCCTTGTACCCAAACCCAACTGACATTTTCCGACGCCAAAACACTCTCATTGGCCAGCTTCCATTACACCCACACTCTGTCCGATTCCGATTCCAATTCCGATTCCGCTGTCAGCGTCCTCCAATTGCTGACTTAATGGATCGCAAGCGCAGCTAATAACTCTCCGGGAGAGGGCCATAAAAGTGTGCCAACTTGGTAATCCAAATCGGATTCTCAGACCAAACACGGCGGCAATTAAAAACTCGACCGCAAAACCGTTGTTAATGACAGCCGAGCATACGCAGAGCAGGAGGCGGTCAGGGTGACAGCATCCAGTATCCAGTCCCCGGGCCAAAACTCTGACCATGTGTGACAAATTGACGCTTTTTAATTTCGCCCTGCACCCACACCTCTCGAAACGGAAAGCGCCACACGGATCCGCACTCGCCCGGTGTCGCCATCCCAAGGTTTCCACCTGATTGATGGCATCGTTGCGGTTGTCCCTGCTGCTCCTGCTGCTGCTGATGCCTTTAAAAAGGTGTTTTCATTTTGCATTCGGAAACATCGACCTGATTAATTGTCTCGCACAATCGAGGGACTTGAGCCGGACGGTGACTCTACGCAGCAAATAAAAAATGGTATAGAAAAAGGGAGAGGAGTTCTGATTTCCACTGCAAGCTTCTTTTCATTTGCAAAGTTCTAAAGAACTCCCAAGAATTGAGTATTAGTATTATATTATGAATCAAAAGTTCGAGTTTTTTTATGAATTGTAGATTTCAACACTCTCATGACTTTTTTCTCAGTATATTTTTATTTAACAAATGATGTGCATGTCTGGGGTGCCGATAAGTAGCTGGCGAAATGCAGTCGGGTCTCATAATAGAGTTGAAGTGGCGACGACTGACTCCTCGATGGACGACTCCTCGATCCGACTGCAGCCAAATCAAAATGTTAATGACACTCTCAATACAGTTATCACGGGCCAGGCTCGCGGAGGCCCCAGGTGACCGAGCTGGAGACCGAGCCTTTTAACATTTTTGCCATACCATCCGCGACGTTGCTGTTAAGTTGTCATTTCCATTATGACCATGTCGCTTTAGCATTTAACAAATAGTTGAGACATTTACAAGCGGCGATAAGCCTCGTCGAATGGATCGTTCTTGGAGTGGGCCTGCGACTGGAACTGGCACTGGCACTCCGAAATGCTCGGCGATTTGTGGTAATGTATTTATGCCGGAGAGCTAATTGATGTCGCCTTTATATGGCGGGGCAACAAAGTTTAATATTCATTCGGCCAGCGTCTGCCCGGCCTGTCATACATTAATCAAAGCCAGCGGCCATAAAGCCTCATAAATATATGTTACATCCATGCACTCCGGGCCCACACAGGTCCAGTCCATAATTGCCTGGCGCTTCGGACAAGCTAACACGATAATGTGACAAGACAAGTCAACGGCGCATCAGAAACTTATCGGGGAAGCAACAAAGCAGAGACAGAGACCCCCGGACCGGATGTGGATGTGGATGCGCCTCGTCGGCCATGCTTCGGCCCTTTTCCATCCACTCGAACAAGAACTAAAAAAGTTAGTAAGAACTCTGGGGTTGAGTTTCCCGACTATGGATGTACCGGGCACTCTGTGGTATTCGCTTAGGAGAGAAGTTAAGTTACAGAAAAACTAGTGCATATTTGTCTAAAATGAGACAATATTTTAAAAAGTTTTTGTCCCAAATATATATAATATATATTGAAATATTTACTAAAAACCAAAGTTTAAAAATGTTATTAGTTCAAATTGAAAAAAAGGGTATAAAAGCTACTGGTTTCTTATAAAAGTTACTTCTAAATAAATGTTATAAAATTGTTTCGAGTGTTTTATTATGAAGCCCTTCGTGCCCAAGCCAGTGTGTTGACAAGAGGTCAAAGCTGAGCTCAGTGAATGAAAGCCAAGAAAAATTATAAAACGATAAAGCCCAAGAAAACACAGTCGTCGTCGTAAGTTAAACAAAGAAACCTAGCGAGAACATAAATATGCATATCGAAAATGGCCAAGACAATATCAATTTGTCAGGAGATATGATAGAGAGGCAATGGCGGGAAACCTGGCTTGGCCTCGTTGGTGGGCGTTTTCATTGTTACCAAATGGCCAGCGGAGCAATTTGATATCGATTTGTCATTAGGAAGAAATTGGGCATATGGCAGGCACGGTAAAAAATAAGTATAGAACCCTTTGGAGTACCCTGAGATACTAAATTCTAATGAAACTAAGTGGAGGTTAAAATTTCAAGTCACAAAATCATTAAGAAATACTACAAAGCTAACGACTTCTTTTGATATCAAAAGTACCAATCTATATATCTCGGAATCTATGCAATATATTAGATACTTCAAAAGATAACCTTTTCCAATTAAATTGAACTAGGTGTGGCTTTTTTTCTCAGTGTCTGTTCTCTCTTGCTCTTCATTACCAATCATTGCCAGCGATCATTTCCGTGAACCAAGCCAGAGCCAGACCTTTTGAGGCAATGGCAATCAGCGAAAATACTTCCGATGAGATCAGCTCCGATTGTAGACCGTTTATTGCAGTTTTTAAGATACCCTGCCCTGCACGTCCGGCGTACACCCTGCGTAATTTTCGCAAAACGTTTTGTTTGAAATTGAAATTGGTTTTGTTTCGCAAGACAATTTAAACCGCAAATCGGGCAAAGCGATAGCCCAGCCCCTAAGGTTGGCTGGCCGTTTATGAGTGAAACTCTGAGAACGGGAACGGTTCGAGAGCGATTTGCTCCGACTGCACCAAGAACGAACTACAAAATTGGACACGGCGCATCAGGCAGGCACGTTTCGTATTAGGGAAATCGTCGGGGCCGTAAAGACTTTCAACGTTCGTTGCAATTGGCTTGGACTCTGGCCATAATGGCGGACGTGGACCGGCAGAGGGCCAGGACGGAGACAGATGCAGATTCACAGCGAATCAATTCCAAATGCCATTCATCAACATCAACCAGTCAACGTCATCATCATCCGCAGAGAGCGAATCGCTGATTGCCGCAAAATCACTTTTGCAATGCGACCGGCGAGCGAAAACTCTTCAAGCTGATGTTGATGAAAACGATTTTAAATTATTTTATTGCAATTGCAAAATTGTATTGCCCCGTCTGGGTACTGGCTCTGGCTTTGCCATGGCAGACTGCGTTTTGGCTTATGGCTACGAGCCGCATGGCTATATCAATTTTTTGCGCTTTTTCTGTTTTATTGCTACTCCATTAAAATTGAATTGACTTTTTGTTGCTTTGTTGTTGCTGGCTGGCCGTTTCTGTTGCTATTGCTGTGGTGCCTGTTATTGTTGAAAATATAATAATGGTTATTACGCTGAAACGATTGTGCGATTGTTGTTAAATTAAAAATTATTGATTATGCCGCAGTACAGCGGCGGAAAAATGTTGGTATATATAAAATTGGTTGTCATTTGAATGCATACACTTGAAATCTACGACTGGCAAAAACTAATTAGGTTGAATATTAATTAGTAAATTCTTCCGTAGTTTCCTTTCTCAAGCAATACTCAAAATATATAAAAGTTGTATATTTATTCATAACATTAATAAAATGCTGAAAACACACACAAAACAGTTTGACAGTTACAGTTAAATTCCTAGCTTTACATTTTCTCTATATCTACCGATCGCTTCTATGGCAGCTATATGACAGTTGTCCGATTTTCATAAAATGTATACCAAAATTCTAAAAATAATAGAAAAAGCTTAGTTTCTTGTTCATTTTTGTTCAAAAAATTATATAAAAACAAGAAAGAAAGCTAACTTTGGCCAGCCAAAGTTTGTATACCCTTGCATGTAACAAATGCAAAAATGCATTAATTTCGATTCGGAAAGCAGTTTTGTGTTAGTTTTTATTAATTTAAAAAAACTGCAAAGAAATTTAAAATTTTAAGAAATCAAAATTTTTGGCCATTTTTGCTAATTTTAATGATGTAACCCCTTATTAAAATTCGCAAAAATGGCCAAAAAATCGATTTCTCCCGGGCATGTCTAGAAAGATTCGCATGTTAATGCTGATCAAGAATATATATGGTTTATGGGGTCGGAAATGATTCCTTGACTTAGAAAAATATTATTTTGTATTATAAAATCGGATTTTTTATATTAAAAAACTTCTTGTTTTTTTTTAAATTAAAAATATCATAACTTGGCCAAAAGAGCATTCTGTTCTGTGCAAGATTTTCTACAGTTAATAAATCTGCATACTTCATTTAAAAATTTTGAAAATTCAATTTTTTATCAAAATCAAAAATTTTAATGATGTAACCCCTTATAAAATTTGCAAAAATGGCAAAAAAAAAAATCGATTTCTTCCTGACATATCTAGAAAGATTCCCCTGTTGATGCTGATCAAGAATATATATAGTTTATGGGGTCGGAAACGTCTGCTTCACTGCGTTGCAAACTTCTGACTGAAATTATAATACCCTGCTTAACAAAACTGCATGCAAACTTATAAGGGTATAATGACAGGTAAGTATTTCAATAAAACTGAGCATGCTGTTTTGTTAAGCTTAGAAAAAGGAACTCAAAACCGCTTTCCGAATTGAATTTCATGCGTATTTGGCTGAGTTATGATCATTGAAAATGAAATAAAATGAAAATGAGGTTTTTTTCCCCCAAAAATGATCAAAATAAATCGCACCAATTTTTCAAAAATATGTAGGGGTACCATCATTAAAATTGAGAAAAATTGGGAAAAAATGAAATTGAAAAGAGCCATAAGCGTAGTATGCAGTTTTGTTAAGCTTAGAAAAACTAACTCAGAACAGCTTTTCGAATTGAGTTTCATGCACTTTTGACTTAGTTATGATTTTTTGAATATTAATTTTTTTTTCCCAAAAACTATCCTTTGTTAAATTTAATTGCAGGAAGCTGCCAGGAACTCAAAGCGGATGCCGATGGCGAGACAGAGAGCGTTGGCAAGGAGGATCAGGACGAGGAGGAGCAGAAGCGGACCAGGTGCTGGGGCAGCACGACGAGGGTGCCACCAAGACCGAGCCGAAACCACTGGAAACGACCTCTGACATTTCCACATACCTCACCTTTTCTTCTTTTATTTATTTAAAGCTGAAGTAAATAAAAAACCTTTAAAAATTTGTTATTTTTGACTTATGAGGAGGATGCGGTTTTTTTTTTTTTGGTGGGGTAATTTAAACAGGCTCAATAGAAGAGCATTCTTGCGGTGGACAATGGAAAAAACATCATATATTGCAAAATTGCTAGATGAGCATCACTGGCAGTTAGTGAGATGCCATTTTGTCCCATTAATGCAAAATAGCTAGATGAGCATCACTGGCAGTTAGTGAGATTTCATTTTGCCCCAATAATGCAAAATAGCTAGATGAGCATCACTGGCAGTTAGTGAGATTCCATTTTGTCCCAATAATGCAAAATAGCTAGATGAGCATCACTGGCAGTTAATGAGATTCCATTTTGTCCCAATAATGCAAAATAGCTAAATGAGCATCGCTGGCAGTTAGTGAGATGCCATTTTGTCCCAATAATGCAAAATAGCTAGATGAGCATCACTGGCAGTTAGTGAGATGCCATTTTGTCCCAATAATGCAAAATAGCTAGATGAGCATCACTGGCAGTTAGTGAGATTCCATTTTGTCCCAATAATGCAAAATAGCTAGATGAGCATCACTGGGAGTTAGTGAGATTTCATTTTGTCCCAATAATGCAAAATAGCTAGATGAGCATCACTGGCAATTAGTGAGATGCCATTTTGTCCCAATAATGCAAAATAGCTAGATGAGCATCACTGGCAGTTAGTGAGATTCCATTTTGTCCCAATAATGCAAAATAGCTAGATGAGCATCACTGGCAATTAGTGAGATGCCATTTTGTCCCAATAATGCAAAATAGCTAGATGAGCATCACTGGCAGTTAGTGAGATTCCATTTTGTCCCAATAATGCAAAATAGCTAGATGAGCATCACTGGCAGTTAATGAGATTCCATTTTGTCCCAATAATGCAAAATAGCTAGATGAGCATCACTGGCAGTTAGTGAGATTCCATTTTGTCCCAATAATGCAAAATAGCTAGATGAGCATCACTGGGAGTTAGTGAGATTTCATTTTGTCCCAATAATGCAAAATAGCTAGATGAGCATCACTGGCAGTTAGTGAGATTCCATTTTGTCCCAATAATGCAAAATAGCTAGATGAGCATCACTGGCAGTTAGTGAGATGCCATTTTGTCCCAATAATGCAAAATAGCTAGATGAGCATCACTGGTAGTTAGTGAGATGCCATTTTGTCCCAATAATGCAAAATAGCTAGTTGAGCATCACTGGCAGTTAAAGACATGAATTTTGTCCCAATAGAGCATCAATGATGCAGATGAGCATCACTGATGCAGATGAGCATCACTGATGCAGATGAGCATCACTGATGCAGATGAGCATCACTGATGCAGATGAGCATCACTGATGCAGATGAGCATCACTGATGCAAGTGTGCAAAACTTTTCATTCAAATTGGCCGCTTTCCAAACTGGGGTAACAGGCGAACAGAAATCAGCAGCAAGCAACTGAAAACTGGTATAAACTGTTATAAAAACATTTCGGCAAAAATAATAATTGGTATAAACTGTTATATTTCATTTTATGCATTTATACCTATTTGTTGCCGACAACAACAGCTTATGGCAACAACAACCTTTTTACAACAACATCCCTACAGCAGCCCATCCAAATTTCCGAACATTTCCATGCAAATTGCCCGTTTCCCAAATTGGGATACCAGGCGAACAGAAATCAGCAGCAAGCAACTGAAAACTGGTATAAACTGTTATAAAAAGTCCAAGTTTCAAACCATTTAGGAGCCGGCGCAAGTTAGCAGAGACTCAAACCCTTTGAATCCAAATTTAGGAGTTATTTTACAACTGCACCTGGGCACACTGAAACTGATCGTCGTTAAATTCAAATTCAAATTTGGCTGTTAAATTCAAATTCAAATTTGGCAGTTAAATTCAAATTCAATTTTGGCAGTTAAATTCAAATTTAAATTTGGCAGTTAAATTCAAATTCAAATTTGGCAGTTAAAATATTTAAAAAACATTAGTTTAATTCTAAAAAAAATTCTTAAATAAATATAAAAAATCTAAAAAAATGTTAAAAATTCAGAAAAAAAAATTTTTAATTCAGAAACATTTTAAAAATTTACAACAATTACAGTGCCCTTTAAAATGAAATTTCTCTCAGTGTAACGTAAGTGGCGCCCCTGCCGTCTCAAATGCCAAGTGCAAAGTTTAATTTTTAGCCGCTTACATCTATTGGCGCTGTGTTCGTTTGTACCACAGTGGCGCCCCTGCCGGAATTTTACATTTTTACATGTCAAAGTTTGTAATAAGCCAGATCCCAACAGATGGCGCTTTATAACAGTTTTCAGAATGGCGTCGGCGGAAGATTCAATGGCGGCGGAAGAGGCAATGGCGGCGGAAGAGGCAAAGGCGGCGGAAGAGGCAATGGCGGCGACGAACGCAGTGTCTAACACGGTGGAGGACGCGGCGGAGGACGCGGTGGCGGAGGCATCAACGGCTGGCAGCGCTAGCGTCCACAGCCCACCAACAGGAGCATCATCCCGCTCCACCTGAGGCTGCGCAGCAGCAGCAGGCTAAAATGGAGATAATAAATAAATAAAAAACAAATCGTAGCGAAAGGGTTTTATTTTCTTATAACTAAGTACAATCGGTGGCCAACTTCTTCTTCTCCTTGGCCGCTATCGTTAAGCGCACTGTGTGCTCCACTTGAGGGATGGGATCCATGCCCTGATCCTGCATTCAAAAATAAAGTGATATATAATTATTTAAAAAATAATTGTATCTGTTTTTAGGATTCGCCTTGGAAAACAAGCTGGGTCAGGATTTGCTCAACTCATCGAAAATCCTGGCACAGCTGTCATCAAAGGAACCAATCTGAAATGTATTGCAATTCATAAGAGTTTCTCGTGGTAGGATGATTCACAAGGAAAATGCGGCTGAAGCTAATGGCTTTGGCAAATCGATGCTCTATGAGCAAATAATTGTTACTGATCATAAGTATTATAAGTTTCCTGTTATATTTTCTATGAATGAATCGATTCCTAATGATCCGATTGCAAACTGCAGGATATACAAACTTTTTTTCTAGTTTATATTGAGGAACCGATAAGACTTTTGAGCTTGTTTTTTCCCATCATCATTTACAAAAACCATTGACATTTATTTTATTACAAACCGCTTAATATTAGATACTTATAATTACGCAAATAAACATACTGCAAACGTGGTGCACCATCTTGGAACGTAACAAAAGGGAGTCCAAATATAATCTTAACGAAACAAAATAAAATGGCAAACATACATCGCCTTAAAGGCACTTTTATACCGACTGTTCGTCATTTAACGAAGCACACATCGTCTTCGTCACTAGAGGTGCTCATAGTTTGAATCCGACGTCGCTTGTTGGCCGGAGCTACTGGCTGTAGGTTTCCCAGTCGACGTTGGCGGCGTCGCTCCTTGAGGATGCGCTCGGCCTTCTCCAGAGGACACTCCGAAACGTCCTGAATGGTTGAGCTGTCGTCGTCAACGATAAAGGAGCAGGGCAGGTACTGGGACGCCTCCGCCTCCACTGGCTGGGAGAAGATGTGCGATTCATCGCGGTAAACCTTGGGAGCGGGCATCTTGAAGGCACCTGGCCTCTGAATGGGGCTCCTAGAAATATAAAAGGTTGAAAGACTCGCAAATGAAAGCAGTTTTCTCGTTACTCACCTCACGGCCTGCAGGTACATGGCATGCACGTTAGTGTCATTGGGATCTTCGTCATCGTCGCTAGAAACTATCACAGAATCCTTTAGATATGTGCCGATCGTAGTCTCGGCCTCCTCGTCGTGGTCTGAGCCGCTTTTATCGGCCTCATCGACAATAAACGAATTGAATTTAGCGCGCTTTTGGCGTGGCTTTGGCGGCGGTGTCGGTGTCTCCGGCTCCATTTGCGTGCAGGGAATCTGTTCGTAGTCATCAGAGTCGTAGTCGGCCACCAGGGGCTTCTTCTGCTCGTCCTCGTCGTCGGAGCTAATGACTATCTTACGCTTCGAGGGGCGACGAACAATGGGCGAATCCTCTTTTTCCTCCTCCTTGACCGAGGCATTTGCCGAGGTCAGGCGATGCAGGGACTCGGCCGCCTTGGCCAAGCGCCCGCGTCCCCGCATTCGATTGAGGTAGAGATCGAAAATGCTCGGTGATTTCTCCTGGGTCAGTGGATTGGTTTTCTCACGACTTTCCGGCGACTGAAGGTTGGAAGGAGGAGTTGGAGCCTTGGCTGCCGCTGCCTTGGCGGCCAGCTTGGTGGCGAGGCTCTTTCCGGCTGGTTTCCAAGGTGACAGCGAGTCGGAGGCAAATATATCCGGCGAGACATTGCGCGAAATGGACTTGGAGGGGGATATCAAAAGCGGCTCCTTCTCTTTGGCTTCAGTACTGGACGACTGCGGGGCATTATTCTGACCCATTAGCTCCAGTTCTTCAGCCATGGGTTCTAGGAAATCCTTCAGCTCCTCTTGACTGAGCACTTCCGCCTCCTTCTTTAGTTGGGTCAACTTGATTTCCTCATCCATTGGCTCCAGAAAATCATCCAAATCGATCTCCAAATCGTCTAGTTCGGATTTTACTTTTGGTTCTACACTGGGCACTAGGCTTTCTCCACTCTCCCCTGAGCTTAATGGATATACCTCACTCGCAGCTGCAGGTGGATTCTCTTCTCCTGCAGTTTCCGGTTCAGAAACGGATATCTCAACAGGCTCGGTTTTTAGGAGCGACTCACTGGCATTCATTAGGCAGTTCAAGCGCCCCAAGTTGTTCCCCAAGTCGGTGTTTTCGTCCTCCTGCTCCTCTGGCATTGGTTCGAACATCAGTTTGCTCAAGGGCTTTACTCTCAAAGGGGTGGAGCTATGCTGCACTGCATCCGCAGCGGACAAGTTCAACTGCTGGCTCAGGTACATAGAGTCACATTTCACATCTTCTGCTGGCTGCTCTTCCCACTCTTCTTCTGACCACGATGTCTCCGGGATTCCACGCAATTGCTCGTTGACCGTAACTTCCAGATTCCGTACATCCAGCTTCTCCAGCAGCTCTTGCTTGAGATCATAATTATCCGCGTTCAGACCTTGCTCGTCCAGGCCCTCGAAAATCGTATCACAGGTGGCCTTAAATTCTCTTTCCCTGCGTTCGTCCAGGGGATTCTCCAGCTCCTTGAAGGTGATCTCTGCCAGGGACTGCTGCTCCGCCTGCAGAAACTCCTCTAAATGGTCACTTCCCCCGCAGATGTCCACAAGGAGTTTGTAGTTATTTCTGGTCTTCTGCTGACGATTGTTCAGGCGGTCGTCGGGGATCTCCAATTGGCTTTGAAGCTGCATTTTCGAGTGGGTTTCCCTGAGGAAGAGGGGGTTGCTTTGCAGCAAGTAGAGCTTCAGGGGACGTGGCAACTGCTGATCTTGCAGATGGCAAATTAGGTCTGTCTGAGAGTCCGCCAAGACTGGCTTATTCGACTGCAGGAAGCGGGTGAGTTTTCGCAGCCGCTGCACATCCTCCTGACTGTTACTCAGAGTCGGCTTGGCAGCCTGTGTGTCTGCGAGGAAACCGTTCAGAGGAACACTGCGCCGGAACACTTCCTGCTTGACCATCCGCTGGGAGGCTTCGCTCATCTGGTAGGGCTGCATTCCCTGCGAGATTCCCAGTTGGCTCTCCGAAACAGAGACTTCCTTGAAGAAACGCTTGATGGTGCAGGCCTTTGCAATTGGTTCCTTCCGTTTCCTAGGTTCCTTGGCCTTGGCTGCTGCCTTGGCCTTGCTACCAATTGGCTTCTCCTCAACAGGCGCCTGCTCCATGTGCTTTTCCTCGCACTTTGGCTGAAATTGCGAGGGCACCATTCGCGGATTGTGCTCGTACAGCGACATTTTCACCACGGAGGAGTTCAGAAGCTTCTTGTTCATCTGGTCCTTGTGAGCCAGCACATCCTTGAGCACCTGCTGCTCCCGACCCTCCGTCACCAGCATCACCACCTCGCCGTTCTTCTTCCTCCCAGTGCGTCCAATTCGCTGCACGAATCGGGTGGGATTGGAGCTGCATATGTCGAAGCAGACGATCATCTCCACCTCGCCCACGTCGATGCCTTCCTCGCCGATCGAGGTGGCCACCAGGACGTTGCTGGTGCCTGATCGAAAATCGGCCATAATCTGCAGCTGCTGCTTCTGGGTGAGCGCATAGCTGGAGCCCACCGTGTGGCCTTGGCCCACAAAGCAGCGCGGGCGCAGCTGCGGTCTGTGCTGGAGGAGTAGGCGGTGGATCAGCATCACGGACTCCCGGTACTCGCAGAAGACAATGGCGCGCGAATCGGGATTGGCCTGTTGATTGGGATATTTAGAAAATAAGTTATAAAATAAAATGTAAGTTATAAAAGACTTACCGCAAAGTGCTTGATTAACACTTGTCGCAATTGCTCATACTTGGCATGGCCATAGTCCAGGTCCGCCGGCAACGCCGCCACTTCACCATTTGTCATTGCTCCCGTGCTGTAGTCCAGCGGATTGGCGCCCAGCTCCTGTCGCACCTGCTCCACCAAGTCCCTCAGGGCGCGATCCCTTGCCAAGACAAACTTCTCGCGCCCGTCCTCGTCCGCGTCGAAACTGTTGACAAACACCCGGAGGCCGTGGCGCTCCATCAGTTCCAGCGAGTGGTACATGCTGATGCACATGGCAAAGTTGCCCATTATGATGTTGTGGTCCGGGTGCCGCTGGCCCTGTGCCGAGGAGCGTTCAGCGAAGACTTTCTGCTCGTAGAGCAAGTTATTCTTGCTCATGCCCCCCTTGCTGCCCCTCAGAATGTCCGCCTCAATGAGCTGGCGGAGATATGGCTCGATAATCTGAAGCAACTTCTCCCGGGGCTCCTTGATCCTGTCCTTCAGGGAGACGACTATGGTGCGAATGGTCCGCCGATGTACGTAGGGCTGCACGTCGATCGAATTGTCCCACCGCACCTGCAGGCTGCATATGTAGAGGTTCTGGCACACCGAGGCCACGTCCTCCATGGTCCTGCCCGGAGTGGCGGACAGGGCGAGCATCCGGAAGTTTCGGTTGTGCGCCATCAGACAGTCGGCCACCTGGGTGTAGGCATAGCGCCCCTTGGCCCGGTGCGCCTCATCCACCACTACCAGCTTGATGGAGTTGAAGGGAAAGGTCGAGGTGCCGTCCGCCTCCAGCATGTCCGAGTGCACCACTTGCGGCGTGGCGAAGAAGACGCGCTTGGTGGCCCACAGCTCGGCTCGCTTGGGTCGCGCCAGCTGGCCTGCAAAACAAAGGAATATATTAACACTACAACTATACTATGATCTTCCTAAATCCTCACCCGTGAGCTGCACGGTGTCGGCTGCGGCGAAAGGCATTATCTTCTGGGAGGCATTGATCTGCTGGGCCACCAAAGGTCTTGTGGGGGCCATAAAAACGATCTTTCCCTGCGGATACCACCTGTAGAAGTTGTACATCACCACCGCTGCAATGAAGGTCTTGCCCAAACCCGTGGGCAGCACCACCAGGGTGTTCTTATAAAGCGCAGAGTGGACTATGCTGTGTTGGTAGGATCTCAGGGGCAGGTTTTTGGGGTAAATCCAACTGTTTCCGGTGGCCATATCGAAGCCCTCGCAGGGCTCTTCCGTCCCTGGCACCACATTATCTTCCTGGTGGGACGAAGTGATCATAAAGGAGGGGCTTTCTATTTTGAAGCATAAACAATTACCTGAGTTTCCTGCTGTTCATGTTCATGTACTGCCAAGGCCGCCACCAGCTCCTCATCGTTGAGCCAGTCGTCGTCCATGTTAACCGCTTATTTTATCGGCTGAAAATGCTCATTACAGCGATTATAGTTAGTGATTAAACAAAGCGATTAGATTGAATCTTATTTTGTTTTGTTTTGATTTTGTTTTCCGCCAGAACCAGTGTTACCAGATGCAACTTTTGCTTACTCTCTAAAAAATCCCAAAATCAAACATTTCCCTCTAAAAAATGGAGGGTATTCTCTTTTTTTATTATATATTATAAGATTTAATCAATATATTTAATTTTTTTATTTTATATAGATTTATGCGGAATGAACACCAAATCCAAAGAAACATATATAATTTTTCTTTTTAATAATTATCTATTATATATAATTTATTAAAAATTTTTTTCTTAAATATTCATAAAAAATTAATTGTTTATTTATTGTAATATTAACAAAATAATTGTTTATTTATTGTTAATATTACAATAAATAAACAATTAATTTTTTATGAATTTTTAAACATTTATTTATTTCTTTTTCATAAGAAACCCCTGGTTGCTCGATAGATCAGTGCTGTCATCTTTTGGGCTGAACTAATAATTTAAGTGGACATCCCAAAAATAGGCTTTACTTTCGTCTTATTTCAGTCATATTTTAATACCCTTGCAGGGTATTATAATTTCAGTCAGAAGTTTGCAACGCAGTGAAGGAGACCTTTCCGACCCTATAAAGTATATATATTATTGATCAGCATCAACAGGGGAATCTTTCTAGATATGTCAGGAAGAAATCGATTTTTTGGCCATTTTTGCAAAATTTTATAAGGGGTTACATCATAAAAATTTTTGATTTTGATAAAAAATTGAATTTTCAAAAAAAAAAGTATGCAGATTTATTAACTGTAGAAAATCTTGCACAAGTTATGATATTTTTAATTTAAAAAAAATCAAGAAGTTTTTTAATTTAAAAAAAAATCAAGAAGTTTTTTAATTTAAAAAAAAATCAAGAAGTTTTTTAATATAAAAAATCCGATTTTATAATACAAAATAATATTTTTCTAAGTCAAGGAATCATTTCCGACACCATAAACCATATATATTCTTGATCAGCATTAACATGCGAATCTTTCTAGACATGTCCGGAAGAAATCGATTTTTTGGCCATTTTTGAGAAATTTGATAAGGGGTTACATCATTAACATCATTTGGTATGCAGTTTTTTTAAATTAATAAAAACTATCACAAAACTGCTTTCCGAATCGAAATTAATGCATTTTTGGCTTAGTTATGATATATTTTAATTGTTACCTGCAAGGGTATACAAACTTTGGCAGGCCAAAGTTAGCTTTCTTTCTTGTTTTTTTAATATTAATTTATTTTCTTAAATGTCGATAGTGGAGGATACTGTCTTGTGGACACTGTGTTATTGTTATACTGATTTATTATGTTAAAACCAGGTTGGGGGGTCCTGAGGGTGGACTTAGTTTCCTAAGAATAAATTAAAATCTTATCTTACTGGTCTCCAACGATGTTCATCTAGTTAGAACTATCGAGGAAAAAGCACGTATTGAAAACAACAAAGTTATGTTTTTTTTTATTCTTGTAAACGTTCCTATGAAAGCTATATTTTATAGTTGTCTAACCCTTTTTGACTGGATACTAACTACAATATAAAGAAAGATATCTAGAGTGGTCCACCCATTCCGGAAACGGATATAAGGCACCGTGTCCACAGTCAAGGCCCATTAAAAGTCACCAGTTCGTAATTAGGCGCCCACACTGTCTGATTTAGCGAGTACTTTTGCGATATTTGTGAAGTAGATGTTGTATTTGTCTTAAATAAGGCGCTTCAAATGGCTGTAATGTTTTCTTTTAATGGTTTTTCATGTGGAAATAGCTTGGTAATTATTGAGAGTGCTCATTATAGGTAATGGTAGGCTAGATCTCATGACATCATGGACCTTATACATGTTCTCAGTTTTCATCTTTTATAAAGAAAAGATTTGAATATATTAAATAGGAAAACGCATAATCTATTACCTTGCCTAAAACTATCCCTTAAGCCAAAATCCAATGTCAGGCGAGGACTTGCATCCCTCCCGATGCTGGGATCGTAGATTGTAGATCAGTCACGCACTCAGGCCCAAGTTAAACGGAAAAACATACATAAATAGAGTGGCAATCTCATTTAGAAATCTCCACTGGCAGAGCCCAATGATCATTGACCGTGGATCGGAATCGGAGGGCAAAGGGAGGGAACTGTACTAAATATACCCAGATAAAAAGCACGGGCAAACAACGCTCGAAAAAGTAATTATATCGCATTATTTGTCATTTCGAGCAAATGAATTGAAACAAATTTAGTGTGACAAATGAATTGTTCACTTATATGGGGGTACGTGAGCTTGTAGTGGCGCTGGTGCAGGTGCAGGGCAAAAGGGCGGCACTGGCAGCGCAATGTTGGCAGCCACTGTGAGCGGGGGAAGTACAGAAATACATACTCGCGCGGGTACACGAGACACACTCAATTTGTTGGCTCTCTAGTCAATTTCATTTCATTTGCATGAAGTTCTCCGTCTCCGTCTCCGTCTGTTCGGGTCTCCCTCTGCACGTGTATGTGCGCTATCTGTGGGATATCTGTGGCCCATACAGGCATGCCGTTTGCCTAATTCAGCTTTATGAGCCATGTCTAATTACCAAATGAATTGTGCAATTATTTATTTTTGTTTATTAATTGGCCGCCGTACTAATGAGCCTAATGACCAAATATCCACGGCTATATATTTGTATCTAGGTGCATATATATACTTGTATTCAGATTGAGGCACATCCCATTTGCAGATGCGATGAGTCAGAGATTATCGCCGATGGCCAACATAAATGTCATGACTTATGAGGCCCTGATGCCGATCGGATGGGCTTGCGGTTGGCCAATATTTCTGCTCGACGCCAAGTCGCCAAGTTACGAGTATTGGTGGTTAAGATCATAACGAGCACTTTCCATACAAAGTTGCCTCTTAGCCGGAGCGGAAGCAGGCAGAACCATTTATGTAAAGTGCTTTCGGCCGGAGATGGATGCGTGAGGGCTTTCAGACACTCAAGTACCATGAGAATATAGGTTTAACTTTTAGCTGTTTTTATATTAAAATCCGTATTTCACTCTGTGGCTTGTGCAACTCATTAGCACTTATTAAAACTAAGTGCTGGGGACCTCGGGCGGAAATGGGCCTGGATTTGCGGTGCCGGTTACGATGCCTTGGCGACAGCTGCGCCAGTTGGTAATCAACATTTCAGCAATTGTCTGCCCGCGTTGCAGTGGAATTAGTGGCTGCAGTTGGAGCTGCAAGAGCCCGTTTGCCGGTTTCCAGGTCTTTGAGTTCAGCGGCGCGTGTCGCCAAGAGACAAACAAACAAACAAACAAACGAACAAAAAAAGAAACACAAATGCATTTCAAAATGGCTGCCAATTATCTGGGCTGCCATATTTGTTTCCCCCGGTTGTTGCCGGGCAATAAAACATTTCGTTTATTAGACAGCACACAGTGGGAAAATGTGATTATAACGTCTAGAAATATATATAACTTTTAGTATTACAATGCCTTATAGCTTATGAATCTAGAAAATTGTATTTTTCAAATATTAAATATAAAATAAAATTGTATTTGCTCGTTAACTCGATTGCCAAAAATTGCTGTCAAGTCGTGTCTTCGGGTAATTTGTTTTTCCAACACCTGCAGATACTCCGGTGTCCGGACACGCCCCATGCCGAGCCACAAACACTTCACACTTTCACAGGCACCAACAACAAAGCCAAAAAGGATGCGCCGCTGTGAATCAACAAAATTAAATAACAAATTGGTCAACACAATTTCATTATAAAGGCAATAGCCATCTCCCTCCGAAAATAAAATAAAAAACACATCAACCCTTCATCAGATTACCGGGCAGCTGCAGGCGCCGTCGCCCAGTCGATGCTCAAATCGATTATCCTGTGGCCAATCCTTTTGCATACGAATACGTGCCGCACCTGTTGTCATGGGCTAATCGAGCTGCGCTCCTCTAAGTGTGGTCTGCCATGCAAGCCTGATGACTATCGACTCTAATGGCGTCCAGGGCATCAAATTGACCGACAGCTTTAATGGGCGCCGAAAGAGACAGTTCTGGCCGGGGCTTGCGCCCTCTTAGCGTTAGCCTGCAAATTGGTCACGGCCAAGACAGGCCAACAGGATGTGCTCATGCCCGGAGAGCACGCAGCTCTCCGCCTCTCTACAGCTCGTCGGCGGTAGGTGTGAACTCTCAAAAACTGTGGCCGTTGCATAATTATATGCAATTTTATACCGAACACACAGCCCCTGCCCTTGATCTCTGATCCTTCCTAGAAGGCCGGGCTACCGAGTTACCTGCTGTGTTCTCCTGGCAGGGTTCTCCTTTCCATCGCAGCCATCAATGAAAGCCGCCTATTTGCTCGTCTAATATGCGGGGGAGTGACTTTTCTGGCAGCTGGGATAAAATATAAGGATCAGGACAATCCGCACGAGACACAAGTGCATTTTGTTACGAAAATAAATTATATAATTTGCTACCAGTTAATACAATTTTATTCCAGGAATTTTATAAAGATCTGTGTACCTGTGATTGCTTTGGCACACTTTTCTGATTGAGTTTTTATTGGGCTTATTCATCTTTTGACTTCTTTTCAGCTATATAAGATTTCTTTATGGTAATTTTCTACGATAAATTTGATTAGTGCAAAATAATATTTTGTTTTAACCTAAGAACACTAAACAATAATCCTTCATATTATTTAGTTTTCTTGGGTTGAAATGGTATACAAAATATTATATTGCACTTTTACACCAATTTTGTTAATATAAGAAAAATCGTATTTCATTTTTATAGATTTCCTACATTTTTTATAAGTTTTTGTATTAGCTTTAAAGGTTTTGCTTAATTTTTCATGTTTTTTTCCTCTTCCAAAGAGCATTATGATTTTAGTAAAAAGTGTGTCACGTAGTAAAGAAAACGTTTTGTTATCAAAACATTACAAATTAAACTTTTAAAGCATTTTTGACAATTTTATTATTATTATTATTTTTTTTTTTCGTAAAAACAAGGCTGGATTCACTCAGCTGTTAAAGCTGATCAGGATTAAATAGAATTTATAGAGTCATAAATGACTCCTACGCTGCGTCGATCTCTTCTGACTAAAATTATAAAACCCTCAAAGGTTATAAAAATCACTTTCCATGAACTTTTGCACCTGTAAGGCTCTATTGAAATCATTTTTATAATATATTTTCTTAAATTACTTTTTCCAAAAGCCTTTTTTCCATGCTTTTGGTTAGGGCAGATTAACCCGATGTTTTTAAATATCCAGCAAATATCGTGCGCGTGCTTAAGCGCTACTAACTTGTCTATAACTTAGCTTAATTAGCAGTCAATATCACGCACTTCATATCGTCCAATTAATTTAGCATATTACTGCGGCTAACAACGAGTTACAATGTGCTGGTGTCGGCGTTGTTCCCTGTGCCGTTGCTGCAATGTGGCAATTAGCTGGCTCGCAACATCGTTGCTCCGGAGCTGACTGCTTCGTTTGTTGCAACAGCGCCAAGTCAGTTGGAGCCGACATGCAAATCAGAAATCACCATATTGCATGTTAGTCCCCCACATCTTGCCCTTAGTAGGCCCCCCCCCCTGTAAGGGTCCCCACTTCCCACCCCGTGTGCCCGCCCGGTGCCTAATGATAGAGCTGACGGGCGGTGCAGTAAACGTCAAAACGTCAAGCGTCTATTAGCCTGATTTTTGCATGCGTCGGAGCTCCCGAGCTCCGTCTGTTGGCCCTTCAGTCTACGAAATTGGCTGCGGGCTATACTGCGTTATAATCCTAGAGGCACATATGTAAATAAGGTGAATGCACATTGAAAAATATCGGAGGTTTAAGTAATATAGTAATACATTTGTATGACAAAATGTTGATGCAATTAACTGCAAATTTTAGTGAAAAATTCAATTTCATAAATTCAGAAATTCATATTTCAGAATTTTGATTTTAATTTTATGAACATCAGACTATTCTATTTCTTATAGCTGTCATAGAAACGATCGGATTAGGCTTTTATGGTTATAATTTCACCCTAGAGATATCGTTTGCAGTGCACTTTTCTTGCATGCCATGAGCTATTTTAAACAAGCTAACGAAACTCTGACCAACCAAAACCCCCTCAGTTTCCTTCTCCCCCTAGTCCTGGGGCCCAGCATCGGCTTTGTTTGTTCGTTAACATTCTAAGCTTAAATGCCATAGTTGAGTGTTGCATGCAACGGACTTACAATGTTGTCGTAGTTACAATACTTAGTAAATTTTAGGCGTTTTTTGCTGTTTTGTCAGCGCGTTCTCCCAAAATTCGTGTCATGCGCCCGTGCAATTTAGCGTTTAATGAGAAGGCGTTCGTTGGTCATTAAACTGCAGCCCCCTCAAATGGCCAGCACGTAATTGTGACTTGGCTCTTTTTGCTGTTGAATTTTTATGTATAGCTGCTTATTAATGCCTGTGCTCTAAGCAGCTCGTAAAGCCACTTGCGTGACACTTCAATGGTCCGCTTTGCCCACGATGCCGACGTACTATACACGTAATTACGGGTTAAGCGAGACACGCCTGAGGAGCTGCACTTCGTTGTCGCTATACTAGTTGGCCCACCGATGCGTTCAGCGAAGACGAGCCAAATCGATGAGTTTGTTTTTGGCCACCAAGCTCATCATCATCGTTATGGGACGATTGTGTCACACGTACTTAGCAGCGAATGGGAAAAAGTTTGGGTAGAAGATTGGTTTGATATTGGGACTGTTTTTAGGGGAGTTTTATTTTTAAAAATTTTAAGTTTTACCTAGAAAAGCTTTAAAAATTGTAACGTTGTTGCGATAACTTGTAACTTTAATATTACAAACATTTTACAAATTTATATAGTATTTATAAAATCTTACTGATTAGATGTGAATCCCCCACAAGAATCGCTTAATGATCAAAAGATGTACTGTTTTGAATATTTTCATTAAACTGAAAGAGTTTTCATAATTTATATATATATTGTTATATTTATATTGCATTTATATTGTATATTGTATATTAAACCGTGACATTATGCCCAAGAAAATCGAAATCTATTATCCAAAGAATGTATTATATATATTATATTATTGTTATATATATATTACCAATGATTTATATGATTCACATATTCAATTTCTTATTATACATAAACATGTAGAAATAAAATTATATCAAACGAACCATCTGACTAATATCTCATAATACAGTCATTAAAACTATAATTTACTCATTCAGGGACCCACAAACCAATTTCTAACGATTGCCATCGAGCAAGGTGATCATCTCTTAATTTCGGATTTATTTATGGGGGCACATTGAATTGCAAAATGCGAAATTGTTGGCTAATGCCGTTTTGAAAATCACATAAATAATAACGACAATTAATTTTCATGCAAAATACCAAAAAAGCCGAATGTGCAAGAGGCATGTGAAATGCAATTAATTCAAGAGCGCTAAAACAGCGATGGCCAAAAGCAACACACCCGCAACAACAATGGCAACAAAGTGGTAACAATAATGAAAGATAAATATAATGACAGCGTTGACGTTGCCGCCGCCATATTTGAAATTGTGCCAGCAAATGTGGCCGGTTGTGGTGGTGGTGGTGTCGGTGCAGTTGTATTCGAATTAATTATAGACCCCGGCAAGTCACAAAAGTATCTCATTTTCCAAATTACACACGCCGTGTAAAAAGCCAGCTCCATTTCCATTTCCATTGCCATCCCCCGATGCCATTGCCGATGCCAATTCCATTTCCATTCCCAATTCAGTCTCAACTGCCATTTAACTTAAATATTTTGTCTGTTTGCTGCATTTAAATTGGCGCATTAGCCGGCTAAATGTATTTCCTTGGCTTGCACTTTGTGCAGCCGCAAGTTGAACGAGAGACGAGCCACCATGACGGATGGCAGTCACTGCGAGATAAACTTTGAAATTGCTTAAAAACATATATAAATAAAGGCGAATGGAAGTTTTGTGGTTGTTTTTTTAAACGGGTTTCATTAACTAATCTAGAATGTTCATGTTTTGACCGCCTTATCTTGATTTGGCTATAATGAACTGAATAAATAATCATATTTTTACTTTCCCTCTCAACCAGTTGTTTATTATGGTGAGTTTCTAAAATTACTGGCGAAAAAACTAAACTGGATTGCTAATTTTAAATAGGAAATGTCCTTAAAAATAGAAGTACAATTATTTGATATAATTTAAAGGCTTATTAAAGACCTAAAAATATCTCCAAATGCAGCCTTTTTTTTTACAGAAAGTCCTAAATTTTCTGCCTGTGCACTTCCTTGCCAAGTGAAGCTACCTACCCTCGCCCTGGACTCAAACTGTGGATACGGGTATGCAGATTTGGTTGCCACGCCCACCTGAGGCCATTTCATTGCCTGGTCGCCTGGTTATTTGTAATTCATAAGCTCGACGGCGTCTTTTTGATGTTTTCGTTCGTTTTGGCGCATGAATTTGTCATTTGGCGGCAAAAGTTTTCCTCCAATTACACGTTGCAACGATATAATAATGGCATAATGTGTCAGGCCATGACGTTCGACGTTCTTTGGGGGTTCCATGCAAATGGTTCTTTTATTTCCCACCAAGAACAGCCATCAGTCAAGTCCTGCCTGGACTCGGTTGAGTTTCAGACCAAAAATCTGCTGCATTCGAGTGGCAGCAAGTTGGCCAGCAGGCACTGCAAGTGTGGCAAGAAGGTAAACTGGAAATTGGACGCTTTGATTGGTCAGCCAGCTGTGTGCAGGCGGCGGCCATTGCCTTGGCTTGAAAGCGCGGCCCGAAAGGCTTAGCTGGAAATTTGTTTATGGCCCCCTTACAGTATAGGCCGTCGCCATGTTTTGTGGAATTAGAGAAAAGGCACCACCTGAAAAGAAAAGATTTATTTGAATAATAACTAGAAGTACTCTTTAAAGCTAGGTTAAAGTATGAATAAACATGTAACTCTGTAAATAATATTCAGTAATTAGAAGACATTCTCCCACTTCCTTGATCACCGGAACACTTATTTTCCCAAGTGCATTATTAGCTTGCATTAACCACAAACTGCCGGAGGCTCTGCTCCCTCCGTTCTTGGCTTAATTGCTTTTCACTTGGTTCTGCTGCCATGTTAACGTAAAGCGAAACTAAATCAAAGTGCTAATTCGATCATGTGCTGCTGGACAGCAGCTTTCGGCTTCTTGGGATCTCGTAATGCTCGTGATTGAGCTGCTAATGCCCAGGGGGCAGCTGAAAGTTGAGTCAGCTGCCCGACTTTCGGGTGAAACGACCATTTTGCTGGGACAGACAAACACGAAAATAAATCAATTAGATCGACTTTGTTTGGACCTGGCCATTGATTTTCGTTTGGTGTTGGCCTAATGGCTGGCTGGCTAATTAGTCGGCGACTATTTTTGTGGCGACTACGCAAATTAATTTGTTATAAGTTTCACCAATTAGCACATTTTGTTTATGGTAATTTCGATATACGATATTGTGTTTGCATTGGTATTAATAGTCGACCAAAGGCATCGCCGTGCCCACCGTATATGACTTTAATTTGCACATTTTATTTCAGAAATAACACAAAAAGCTGCTAATCAAAATTAGTTAAAACCCACTTGAACCCATTTTAGCATTGCGCAAATCACGCCCCAATCAGCCCAGACCCAGACCGGGGCCTGAGACAGCATTCCTCAATTAGAGGGCCCCCCCCAAACTCCGAGTCACTTGTTTCTTTATGCTCTCATATGAGTTTCATTAGCAGCCCGGCCATAATCAAGCTAAACAATTAAGCCGAAACAATAGTCATACTTGAGCCAGAGCCCTGGCAACAGACGCAGACGCAGACAGCGAATACAGTCAGCCCCGGTCAATTAGCATTAATATTCATCAAACAATATTTGAGGTAACTAGAAATCATAACCCAATGACTGACTGTTGACAGTTTGCCATTGGCGCCAACTGTACCCCCGAGAGCAGCTCCGTTGTTATTTATTTCGGTTTTATTCAAAATAATTGATGAGCGCTTAATAAAAGCCAACGTCTCGTATAATTCCTAAGAATTCGGCAGTGGTGCGTGCAATGAGCAGACGGGGGCGTGACTTCCACAGGCTTTCTGCTTGGCTGGGGGCCTGGGAATCGCCCTGGACGGGATACCATCTCACATGGCACAGCAGCTCCCATCTCCCCCCGTCCGCGGCACTTAATATTCATGAATAAAAATGTTCGCTCCTCGGCTGGTTTGGGGGGCAATTCATGACATCCGGCCCAGATATGGAAATGGATATATCCATATACGATGCTGCACACACATGTACAGCACCGAATTTGTGTCGTCTCCGCGCCTGACTCTGCTAATTGGACTGTCAGTTTGGAGTTGAGTTGCCTTTGTTTGCCGCGCTTTTAACTGGCATAAATTTCACTTTGGTTAGCGTTGACCAAATACGGGGAAAAAGGTCTAGTGGAACTGAAGCTGAGGAGCACGTGAGCGGGGAGTGGGGAGATACCAAATTACACTGCCAGAAACTGGGAGTCAACTAGTTGATTCCAGTTAGCTTAACCTGTTAATTGGTCTGCCTCTGAGGTCTAAGCCGGATATACAAAGGGTAAGGAGTTCGGGAGACTGGTTTGGTTATTAAATTAATTAATATAGCCTTTCAATTACACCACATTATAGTTAAAATATTATTGCACATTAATTTAACAATTTCAGTTTAATTTAATTAAATTATAAATATTAATTGTTCATTTATAGAGGAAATATAATAGTTTTTCTTGAGTTAGAATGTCAAAACTAAGAAAATTTGATTAATACCTCCATGTACTTGGTAAATCAAATAAAAATGTAATAAATAATTGTTTTTATTAATAAAACAATTAATTATTTTTAAGGAAAATGTAAAAAAAACAAGTGCTAAATGTGTTAAGTAGAAGAAATTATACAATATTACTCTCAGTTTCCCAGAAAATGCAACTGTCTACAACGTTTACACAAGTCTTAGCTAAAAATATATATAAATATGGCCAAAACTTTTGGCTGGCACTGTGAGGACACCCACAATTATGCATAAACATATATAAATTTAATTTCAATTGATGTATTTTCTAGCATCCTTTTGCAAACAAATCATCTAGTATGCATAGCTTTCCCCCGTGTTCACATCCGAAAAAAACGTTTTGACCCACGCCTCAGTGCCGCGGCACAGTTGTTAATTAAGTGCCATTAACTGAAGGATATAAACGCAATTAGCGCCGAATGGATCTCAAGCAAATCGGAGAGTGCCCCGTAGATACACTGCATCCCACAGATGTCGCTGCGGATACACTCGCACACCCCCGTAAACACGGCCGGCGCTGCTGCTGATGTGGCATGGCTGCCCGGCCGTCTGCTTAATTAGTCTGCAGCCCCATAATCCCGGCCTCCTCCCGGGCCGCCATCTACGCCATATCAGGGGTCCCAACTCATTTAAGTCGCATTTAATAAAATCAAAATCCATTATGCGTAATTTTGATTAAAACATTGCCTTTGCCGGGGGCTACCAGAGAGTGCTCATTAAATTGTCACGCATGTTGTGCGTTCATCCCGTTGCAAGGCGTTGGATCCTAGATGGACGGGGGCGGCGGGGCAGGGTCGGTGGCACTTTGAAGTGTCGCCTTCGCCCGAACGGGCCGCCAAACGTTGACACTTGCCTGACATGCCGGTTGACAGTTTGCATGGCGGCATGACACTCTTCACACGTTTGCTGATTTTTCATAATATTCCGACGCACCCGAAGCACACCCCAGCTCCAAATACACTGAGAAAATAAATGGAAAAAAGTTTTAAAAAAATTTATTGTGTACCTCAGTAAAATTGATATATGTGCATCATGTTTTGCTTAATTTTTTTGTAACTCCTACATGTGACACTTTTAAATTTATTTTATTTATATAGATAGTAGATGTACAAAATGAATCAGCTTAGAAAATATTTAATAATTCATTGTTTCTTATTAAGATAATAATTTAAAAGTATTCTTCATAGAAAATTGATATATGTGCAAAAATGAGTTATTGACAAAAATAGGATTATATACATTTGTAATATTGCTTAAATGTGTTTTTAATATGAAATAGTGTCTCCTTTTAGCTGCTCCAATAATTTCAACTGCCTCGGCATTGAATTAACCAAGTTTTGGAGGACGGTTATAACAATATTTGCCCATTCCTTTACTATTGCCTCCTTTAAGTCTTTTAGGCACTCAAATTGCCTTCCGCCTCCGAAAACTTTATGTGAGAGGATGCCCCAAAGATCCTCAATCGGACTTAAGTCCGGACTTATAGCCGGCCACTGCGTCAAGGAAATTTTTGTTTGGATTCCAGAAACCGTGAACGTGTATGGGAGCGGTATCCTGTTGAAAAACAATATTCTCGGGATGGAACTCTTCCGAAAGGGGTACCAGCTCACTTTCCAAGAGATCCGAGCATATTTGCGCATTCATTAGAACAGGCACAAAGCATATGGGAGATTTACCAAAGAAGTTAAAAACTGCCCAAACCATTAGAGATCCACCACCGTGGTTGCGTCTGTGGCAAGTTAGCTGGGGATGCCTAAGGTCTCGCCAATATTTTTGATTTACATCAGGCCCGTCTAAATTCAACTTTTTTTCATCACTAAAGATGAGATTACGAAATTAGCTGTCCCAAAATTAATATTTTTCATATAGTCAAGTCGAGCCATTTTATGGCGTCGCAATAGCTTAGGTTTTAGCACCTTTGCTTCAAATCTGAGGTTCGAGTCCCTTCTGCAGACTTGTTGCACCCTTTGTCTAGTTATTGGCAACTTCAATTCTTTTTTAATTTGGGCGTAACTCATACTTTTTACATTGCCAAGCTCTAATGTGTCGCTTAGTCCTGCCATCAACCTTAGGAACTGCACCTTTGCGGTCGTTCTGAGCTTAATTTTGCGATGACTTTAGGAAATTTGTTATTGTATTCCGTTGCCTATTAATTGTTGTAGCAATAACACTCACTTTGACGCCACATTCGGCCATAGTGTTTTCTCTAATCTGCTCTTCATCCGTTAATTCGGTTCTCCGTGGGATTTTAGTCATGGAGTATCGTTTTTTTAACCCAGCTCTTTTAAAAATAGCCCAATATAAAATATAATTAATTTTTAGTGAATAAAATCACAAATTTAATCACTTTGTTCCATTAGAATATGACCGGGTCGCCCTCCAAACGTAAATGAAGCATATTGCACATTTATCAACTTTCTATTAAAAGCAGTTCTTCGTGTTCTTTTTTACGCTAATGGTACTACAAATTGGGAGCTAATAAAAACCCAATGTATGCAGCAATATTAGCATATATAAGGGAAAAATGGTGTGTACTTAAAAAAAAACTATCGCTATTAAAACGACAGTTATATAGAAAACAAAATTTGCACATATATCAATTTTACTGAGGTATATAGCAAAATTCCTGCCCAATATCGCATTTTTAGATGCCAACTTTTATATTTAATGTGAAAAGATCCTATGGAATCTCTTACTTTTATATGTATATTAAAATAAATATTAATTAATTTTATATTAAGAAAACAAATATTTTATTAAATAAAGCTTTTAAATTAACTAAAATTCGCTCCTGTTTACATCCTTGGTTAATACAGTCACCTGCAATATCGATATTAAACTCAAATCTGATACATAGTTAAAGACATCATTAATTTTCTCAGTGTTCTCACACCTTCCCTGCCTGTTTTTTCTCCCTTTCCCCACATCCTTGGCTGCCCGCTCGTTCTGATTGGTTTGTGTTTCGCTGGCACCGTCACCTCAATCTATTTCCAACATCTGTCGGGGTGGCAATGGGGTGGGATGGGAGGGCATTCTGTAAAGCGATTTAATTTAATTTTTATTGTTGACATAAACGTAATTGTCAGACCATTTATCCGCATTAAGTGTTGTGATGCGTAAGGATAACAACAGCGCACAGCGGCAACACCAACAATGACTATGACAATAATAAGAGTGGCAACAACAGAACAAACATGGCGCCGAATTGAACACAGTGGGGCAATGTGGTAAGTTTAAGGATAAATAAAATAACTAAATATATATTTCAAATATATCTGAGCTAATGAAAGCCGTAAAAATATATTTAAGTGCATTAAGAAAATATGAAGGCAGATGAAAAGATGATTTAGAAAATAAATAAAATATATTGAATATATACAAGCAAAACGCTTAAAAGATCCCGGCAGACAAAGAGCGGACTTAGTGCGGTTAGTTTCGAAAAATGTCCGCTAAAAATATTCAATACAGACTTTCCGCATTAGTTTCGCTAAATCCTCAAAAAACGGAAGCGCAAACGGACGAATAGCGGACAAGTATCACAAATTATCAGGATTATATCCGATAATGATGTCGTAAAAGGTCCGCCATCGAAATCTTATTCGGATTCCGTAAATTATAGCATTTTCTATCACAAAACCCATGACAGGTGATTAACCTTATTATCGTCTATGAGCCGGAATCGGATGTTTTGTCCCATTGAAACCCGCAAAACTATCGTTTCCAATAGCATAAACGCACCTTTTTTGTAAGAAAACTTACTCCGGAAAGTCTTGCAGTTTTTAAATGGGTCGAGAACCTTGTTTGAAATCGATCATAACTAAGCCAATATTGCCTATATTAACATTTGGAAAACAATCCTTCAAGCTTCGGAATAAAATTATATAAATATTACCTTGTAATGGTAGATACCATATAACTAGAAAGGAAGTTTATTTTGGTATTCCGAAGATTGTATACTTGCAGTTTGCAATTAAATCCTTAAGAATCGATGTATATAAAACATTTATACATACTATAAAAATTCTGTTTTAATCCAATATCAAAATTTTTAAAATAGAATAAATAACAATATGTCAGGTTGAAGTTCTAACTTAATATAAATTATGAAAATATATTTTGAAAAACAACGAAGTAATATAAATTTTTATAGACGCCTTTTTTTTGTTCAATTCGGAAAACTTGTCTTAGTCAGTTTTTATAAAGTTAATAACTCGTATTATTTTATAATAAAATTTTTGTTAATTTTTGATAATTTTAACAATTGTTTAGAAAGTTAAAGGAGTAGAAAATGTATAATTTTTTAAACCCTATTCCACCAAAAATATCCCACAGATCATTACCACTGTGCCAATTTCAGTTACTGGACACGTTAGTGGCTTGAACGTAAATATTTACAATTTCGCACACCGTAAAATGAGTTTAACTTTATCTGTCTTTGTGGTTGTTTACCAGATGCGAGCTCCGAAAATATTTTCGTTTGCTTTCGCTGGTTATTTATATGCAAGTCAGGTCCTGGCCGAACATAATGGCGTCAGGAGCGATACGATACGATTCCGGTCGGTCCCATCATCGCATCAATCGCCTGACTGGACACTAATGGAAAAATCCAACGACCCCCGGGTCCAAAGCGAAGGCCGAGCCAAGCCGAGCCGAGCCACCCCTTTGTGCCTGGGCCTGGTCCTCGACTGGTGGTGGTGGATGATTTAACAGGCGGCATGAAAATGGCTTAAAGAGGCTTAAAGCGAAAAAAAAGCAAACACAAACACTCACACATGTGTCTGACATTCGCCATATTTATCGATCGAATCCAATCCAATCGAATCATTAAATTGGCTCAATTTTTTATACGCTGCCAACTTATTTGTTTTAATTTGCAATTTGCGGGCCGCCACATGCTGAGTTTTGAATTTCCGCTGGGCGCGGCACGTGGCATTGTTTCTGATACCGCGGGAATGGAATGGGCCTGACTCATGTTACACTCACATACATATATGGCATATATCCGCACTCATGGGGAGCTATTTGAGCCCCTAAACGATTCGCGTAATTACTGGTATGCAAAGTTTCCTTGGCCTCTAATGATGATGTAATCGCATAGGCAACTCATTATGTAAAGATCATTTACCAGCGCCTGGTGAGTTGCCTATATTAAAATCTAATTACACGCAAATCGCTTTCGTTTGTCTAAGCATACATGGCACAATAGGCCCAAAGTTGGCCCTTAATAAAGTCTCAAATAATGCTTATAATGAGGGTTTGGGTAGTTTCTAGGTGAGCAGAACATATTACTTGCGACTTTAAGCTACAAATGAGATGGAAAATGGGTTCGTGTTGTGGGTGGCTTACAAAACAGCAAGTAAGCCAACAAAAATGGATGCCAAATGAGGCAAGGAAGGGTCCGAAAGTCTCACTCCCTGTGTGGTCGCCCTTTATTTGTAGGGCGTTGCCTCAAGTTCGGCCCAACATGGCGTATAATTAATATATTGTACAACGAATGTTTCTCCATACAAATCCATATTTCATTTCTTTGGCCTGCTGGCGTTAATTGCTCAAATTCGTTTTTGAGCAGTCTTGGACGGGACTTTCTCAGGTCATCACCCCACCACCACCACCAGCACCACCAGTAAGGGGGTGAGAGCGCGCGTCAAAAGCGGAAATTTGTTTATAATCGCTGTTGGCGTGTGGTGGCAGCAGAGCCCCAGAACGGCTATATTTAACCAAAGCCATATCAATTTCCTAAATGATTCCGTTGCGGGCCCTAAGCGCACCAATCAAGCCCGAATCCAAATTGATACATTTCCCCGCGTTTGCCTTCTTTTTTTCTATATTTATGTATTTTTTTTTTGGGGCTGGAACTTACTTCTGGGTGTTCCAGCGGCCATATGACATGCCACTTTCTTTGCTTCATTGTTTGTACGACGGCGGCAGTGTTTTTAATTTGTGCGTTTCGTAATTTTCCCTGCCTTTCTTTAATAAATTTTTTATTGTTTGTTTGAGTGCCAGTGTTTGATGGCCATTGAGCACGCTCCGCTGGCATTGTAAAATGTATCTATTAGGCATTGTATCTATTAGTGCGCCCTTTCCATCTTCCTTTCATTCTTCCATCTTTTCTATTTTTTGGCTGTCGGTCGTGGGGGAACCAAGGAAACCCTTTGTTGACGGCCCATTGTTTTGATAAAGGATTTCATTGGTCTAATTGCCCGTGGCTCGGGTAAATTGCCGCTCGCAAACCGCAACGAAAATGCACACACACGGCCACGGAGCATATGAGCGTCATTAGAAAATTGTTTTGCCAAATGGTTTTTAAATTGTTTATGCTCCTAATGCAGCCCAGCCGCTTTCTATTTGGCCACGAATCCGTCCCGGCCAACTGTTGTGCCGGGCAACCGCTCGGAATGAGTTAATCTACCGACTTGTGGTTCCGTTCCCGACAAATTTTTGGGCCAGTCGATCCAACAACTGCTAGGGATAGGATGCTGTGCATGCACGGCAAGAAAATTAAGGACAAATTTTAGATAAATTTGTATTAACTCTGATATTTAATATTGTAGATATTTAATAAGAATGGGCAATAGCATAAGACAACTGAATACCCGGCTCTTAGCTCATAAAAAAACATAGCATACTTGAGGGGATAAAATAAAAAGTAACCTTACTGGTCAAAGCTTCTTGGTAGAATCTTTTGCTATTAAGAATTTCTTCAGGTTAAAAACCCCAAACATCATTTCTTGTTAATTAAATCTTATTTTATTTCACGTGTAGAACCATCACCAGTGTCGTGGTGGTGTCTTTGATTGGCATCAATTAGAGGGACTGATGCTCGGCAATTATCTATGTTTAGATCAACTGGTACCAGTTGAAGGATGTGCTAATCCACAACGATGCGGGCAAACTTAGCCGGTCCAGAGCGTTCGTCACAGATGCTAATCAATTGCTGCTTATTCTTCTCCTGAAATATATATGCCGCCGGCCATAAATACTTGTATGTGAGGTATGGTAAATCAAAAGCTTGCCTTCGAGCGGGTTTTCTTAGTCATCAATTGACCATAAAGATGGACTTTTGTGAGGTAATTCAATTAACTGTAAAAGCCGTCATTAAGGCCTATAAAGTGCCCTTAAACGAACTGCCAGACCAAACAGCCCACTGTAAGTAGCCTGGCTGAGAACCCATAAAACCCCACAACAAAGTCACAGTCACACCTCAGGGCGGTGAGATAAATCAGATAGAGAGAGTCCATCGTTTCGCTTAGAGATGTGTGCGTGAAACACTAGTTTTGTCCAGCAAAGTCATTGGTAAATGGGTCCAAGTAAGCCAAAATATAACTCCCTTTACTAAATTTTTTAACACAATTTGTGTTTTATTCCTAAGACAATGATTACTATTTTTTAAATATTTTAAATGACTCACGAAACCTTGTCCAGCTCCAGGCATGGCCAATTTTAATTACCAAAATTATGACAAAGTTGTTTATGGCTTTTTAACGTGCGCTTTTTCGGGTACACTCTCCGGCACAAAATTTGTGTGGAAATTTATTGATTTTTAAGAGTCTCCGACAGGGCTAAGGCAATTTATGCGCATGTAGATCCGCTTAGTCGCTGTGGCCCATCAATAAACAGAATTTGGATGCCCATAAACCCAGAGCGGACAACAAAAAAGCGCTAAACTGTTGCGGCTGCTGTGGGTTTTGATTGGTTTCTTGGCTTCTTCTTGGCTGCGCTGATGGCTTGTGGCCGGTGGCTACCGTTTTGTGGAGCTCCATTGCTCCAAGCACTGGTAATTTTCATAAGCCAAAGATGTTTCCGATCGGGATCGACTCGGAGTTTTTCCCCCTCCGAAAACACGACTTTATGATTTTGGGGAACTAACGAAAATCATGACCGAATTGCGGCTACATAAAATCGATTTAATCCTTGCCAGACGCGCACGCTCGCCCAGATTAATTGCCCACAAGCAGATGAAGGATGGTATGGGCTGGCATGGGATCGGCCGGCATGGAGTTAAGAACCGAGATGGAGGAGAGAAATGGAGACCTACAGCAGCGCATCGAAGCGGGCAGGCACACACATATATTTGTGTGTGCCTTCAGAGGTATGTGAGGCATGCCGAGGTAGAGAATCCAATAAGGCCGAAATTATCAATTTATTTCACGCCTCGAAATCACAACAGCCATCCAGGCTTAGAGGCGGGGGCCAAAAGGGCTGCTGCAAGGCTATATGGATGCGCTTTGAGATCAGCGATTGAAGGCAACGGCTTAATTACGATTTGGGGGTGTTTCCAGCGTACTGTGTGGCAGGGAGGCAGACTGTAAGATTGGTAGGAAGTTGATGATAGCGGTGAGTAATGCACTTGGGAAAGGGCTGGGAAAGAAAGGAGATGTGTTGTTTACTAATCAGAGATCATTTAAAGGAAATTTTTACAGAAATTTAAAGATTCTTTGGTAGAAATTCAGACTTAGTATAGACACTATATAGAAAAACTATAAATATTTTGAAATAAGACTATTTGAGGCTTCTAAGCTTTCTATTACCAGGTTTCCTTGTAATGCTCAATAAAAATATATTCTAATACAATTTAATTTTCATTCAATTCCCAATGCCACCTAATACCTTCCATCAATGACTTTTGAATGTTATTTTTCCTTTATTTTTTGGCAAATTCCCTTCAATTCACCGCAACCCAAGACACACAATACGTCTGGTAGGTGTTAAGAAGGTGTTATCCTTTAGCGCCTTCGCTTTATCACTGACAATCGCCACACAAAGGCCCAAAGGATCGCCCTTTCCCTTTTGCGGCAACACACTCACATAATTGCAACCTTTAGGAACCTCAAATACAAAAGCGAATTTACAATGCCCGCAAGGATATAGGGACAGCAAGAAGGGACGAGGGGCCCCCATAATGAATGAATTCCATTAAAGATTTATGCCAGTTTGATGATGCCGCACAGGGATGGCCAACGACGCCCCGGCATCGGGGAGAGCGGTTGTCTTGATTGAAGGTTGATTTGTTGCATTTAGTGGCTCGGTCTTGGACTCGGACTTGGACTGGGCCTGGTACCTGGTCGGTTGTTTTGATGAGATTAGCACACGTGTTGAACACGCACGCCATTGTGCGACTCTGGCCAAGGCGATTGGACGGGATCGGGGCCGACCCGATCGGATCCTGGGTGCGGTTTTCGTTTTCTGCGGAAGGCGTTGCGACGGCGGCGGTGGCGGCGGCTTGAAAGGCCGTTAAATTTATTTTGACAAATGACATTTCAATCGCAATTGTGCGACCAGCATGTGGCCACAGATCCACTTCCATCATATCGTAATTCAAAATTGAAACGGCGCAATTCATTTGGCCAAATCAAACAAATCGTAAAAGGCAAGCAGTGCGCGAAAAAAGCAACCAACAGCGAAACGTGATTGGAGCCACCTCAAGCTGACGCCACCAGGTCGGCACTCCCCCATCTCCGGCCGAAGCCCCGCTGGAACCGCCAATCTTCAGCCACCTTGTGGTCGGCTCCGCCAGAGATGACAATGTTGGCTTTTTTTATGTTTTATGCCGCATATAAATTCGAAATTAAATTAGAACTCTTGATTTATACAAAGGGAATTTTAATAATTAGTATTAGTATTATTATAAATAGTATTTTAAGATTAAATAATGTTTTTGTATAACCAATAATCAATCATCAATGATCATTATTAGTATTCCATTTTTTTAGAAAACATTTATGTACTTTTCTTATCAGAGTTTTGTATGTATAATATATATATACTTTAGAATCTATAATTTTATTAAATGCAGTGTTAAAAATAATATTGTTAAAATTTTTTATATTATATCTAGCAACTTAATTTTATATCTTACAATTCAGATAAAAAATCCTTGAAATATTGGCTCTTGGTCATCAAAAACTCGCAACAAAAACAAGAAATAATAAAATAAGCATCATAACTTTTTTATCAAAAAATCAACCAAGCTCCAAAAAAAGCCAACTGAGCAACATTCCCATCCACCAAACGGCCTACCAAGCTGTGTGGGGCCACAAAGTGATTTGATCTTTGCACCAAAGTGGTAATCCGCATCTAATAATGTGAAGCGCTGCATTCGGCGCACGATCTCCGGACCAGGATGGAGACCGAGTGGCTCCGAGGCAGAGAAGAGACCTCCCAGTCTGGCGGATCACAGCCGACGCCGTGTGCAGCCCGAAAGTTGATTGGAGTCAACGATGGAGTTATTTGTACGATTGCCACGGCACTGGCACTAACACTGGCTCTGGCTGAGGCTGAGACTGTGGCTGTGGCTGTGGCTTAGGCACTCTGGACTTTGGGCCATCTGCTGCTGATGGTGCTGATTCTGCCGCTTTGTTGGTCGCGATCGGCGGTGGGGCACGTTGATTGTGTGGCGCGAATAACAACAAATTATATGCGTTGCGCATAATTGAGAAATATTGAGACATTATGCCCAAAAGAAGGAACTGGTTTGGGGGGTAGGGAAGGTGGCTTTGGGAAGGTGTGGCGGCAATTACAGACAAATCTCGTCTCTGTTTCTAATTGCAACTGGAGCTGAAAATAAAGTTTGCTGGTTCATCGCAGCCCCAAATACTATTTCTGATGTGGAATAAGAAATTACAGTGCAGAAAAAGTAAAGTAAATTAATGAAATGAATTGTTTATAAACGTAAAAAATGTGTACAACTATTTAAGTTTTATTTCAGGATATTTTATTATAATTCCCAAGTGGTTAAGGCTGAAAATAAGCCTTAAATTATTTGAAA
Organism: Drosophila kikkawai; assembly: GCF_030179895.1. NCBI lineage: Eukaryota > Metazoa > Arthropoda > Insecta > Diptera > Drosophilidae > Drosophila > Drosophila kikkawai. The sequence goes on along the minus strand of NC_091731.1, from coordinate 16,000,693 downwards.
ACGAATTTACATTTAAAAAAATATGGATTTTAGAGGTTTCTTTTATTAAATTTATTTTAATTAATTTTTCATTATGAACCCTTTTCCTTGATATCAAATTTTGAACGAAAAATTAAATGTAATATAGTTTTAGTTTAGTTCTTGGATACTTTCTTATAATTCCCAACTGGTTAAAGCTGAGTGTAAGCTTTAAAATGTTGTTTTACACTTTAATAAAATTAATTTTAGAGATATTTTTAAATGTCAATTGTAGGTATTTCTTTTCATAAATATTTTGTAAATCATTTTCCGTTATTTTAAGAAACATTCTTAAGATCTGAGAATTATTTTCAACTGTATAAGATCGCGATAGCAAGAAAGTAAGAGAACGGTGATTTTATTTCATAGATAAATCGCTTAAATTATGGCGCAGCAAGATCGACATCGTCTGAATGCCCCAGAGCGACCTACAGCAGCGATTGAATCGATCCCCAACGATATCGATGCCAACATCAATCAGCCAGTGAATGAAGGAGAATGAGTCAGAAAGTGGAAGAGAGCGCCCTGCGAGTTGTTATTATTATTATGTTTTTTTTGCTGCTCATAATGAAACCGAGAAAGTCTGTCATGCATATTTTATATGACAATGGCTGGCCATTTAGTGGAATTAAAAGCGGGGCCACACCCACAGCCATGGCCGCCCAGGGAGCAGGCGAAAAGGGGGGGCCACAAGCGAGATTGACAAATTGAAGTGAATGTGTCCATTCACTTGGAAATGTTCATTAAGCGACACTCCCCCTCTGAGGGCGGCGGCGGCGGCATCATAAAACGGAACAGGACTCGGCACATTATGACGCCTCACCTCAAACGACAGGCACATGATTGCCTAACTGGCAACTCGCACTTGACGAGAGAAACATCCACTCCCCACAGTTGCTGCCCCGGTATCATCCTCTTGAAATTGAAAATTCCTCATAGTCATCAAAGCCATGACGATGTGACATGTCCTCGGCGCCCTTTCCCCGTTCTGGTATAAAAAGCGTGACGTATTTCCGCTTCCCATTTGCACCTGCATTCATTATCCTGGTGTGGTGGGCATGCGTAGCGAAACTTTAGCAGTTGTAAGTTTTTACGTCCTTCAGGGCGGCGGGCGGGTTGTGTCTATACACGGATGGTGGTGGTGGCGGCGGAGGACTGGAATCCGGAATCTGGATTCAGCGTACAAGTGCGCGTGTCCAATGCGATTTAATGCAGTCAAGTGACTTTATTTTTATTAGCACAACTTAATGAACTTGAAATTTTCAACATTTATTACCCTGTACCGGGGCGCCTTTTCCCCTCTACTGATTTTGGGAAATTAGAAAGTCAAGTGATTTATGAACGTGTCGTGACTGAAAATGAACTACAACTTGGCCAGCGGATAAGACAGATTAATAGGGCACTTGAAATGGGAAATTAAAAAAGTTGACTTCATCTGCTAAGCTGTAGGAAAAAGTTTTCATTTTGTGAGACTTTAAAAAGTATTCTACGATTGATATTCCTTTGTAGTGTCTTTTGAATATATTTTTCATATTTTTGTATGTCACATTATGTTTATTTTAACAATAATCAAATTCCTAAATATACATTCTAATTTATTATTTATAAATTTTACTTAGTTTTCCACCCACACACTTTCTTCAAGGACCATTAATATTCCCCAACGATGCAAATTATGGCAATGCAATCAGCAGACAAAATAGCGAGAAAGTTTAATTGCTGTATTTTGCCTTGGAAAATGGTAGTACGGCATAATTATATGCGAAATAAGAGGGCAGTGGCTTGGTATAAAGGGGTCTCTGAGGGGCAAGGATGGCATGACGCATGCGCGTAATTGCTGTGCACATGAAAATTGCATAGAAGCAAGGGGCAGTTCTCCTTTCCCGTTTTAACCTTCCGGATCCTATTCGCCTGCCCAGCACTGTGAACGGGAAAAGGCATTCTCATTACACAAGCAAAACACAGGAAAAAATCAAAGGAAATTATCAACAGACTTGACTTAGCAATTCCCTTTGATTATAGCTCAAGTTTGAAAAGAAGAAACTTAAATCATCTAGTTTTTTTACATTAATATCATTTATAATATTTAAAAACAAATTCCCATATTGCTACTATATTTTCCTGAGTGCAGAAACAGGCTCTTTTCGCAGAGTTCCGATCCCGGGACCCCATTAACGTCAGGCTCGCGTTAAAAATCGATAGATGGATTGGGCACTGGCAACTACCGACGCAACGCTGGTCCCCGGCTTCACTGTGGTCTTCACTTGGGCTGCCCTGGAGATCGGGTCGCGGACTTGCCTTGGCCGCGGCACAAGATCAAAGCTCGCGAAAAACCACCATCATCTTCTTAAAGGTGGTAATTATGCCTCACTTTGGACGTATGTATATGGTCGCCGCGTTGCGATCCGAGAGATGCGTTCCAAACAGAGCTTTTTAGCGGAGGCAAGGGGCCTCCTGAGACTTCTCGTTGTTAAAGAACTTGGCCTCGTTGGGGATCGGATCTCGTTGTGTCTCGGTGAAAGCTTTGCAGCAAATTTATACGCACTTCCCTGGCCAAACATGGCCGCCGGCTGCAAAGTTGCACATAACCCAAAATTTGAGTTTAAGTAGCCCGATATTGGAGAGGGACAAGAGAGGAGGGGGAGAGGGGAACTGGGGACTGGAACTGGAACTGGGGACTACAACTTGGGGCCCTTCATCATAACTCAGCTATCAGCTGCATGTCACTTCTGCGGCTACCGATCGATGTCCGATCGAATCGGCAGCACTTTGAAATTGTAGAAGCAATTAGTTTGAAATATTATTATCGACACGTACTCGCCGCCAGATCGGTATGAAATGTTAATGGTTCAGGGGGGGATTACCCCTTGTGGTTGCCTTACAATTAGCCTTAATTGAGGAATTTTATTCGTGTTAAACTCTTTGACCGCATCTCTTTCTTTCACTCCTTTGAAAAGATTTCACTCCAGCCCGAAAACCAGAACATAAGACGAACCCGAAGCCCCAGTCCCCAGTTTTCAGACTTTACGCTCAATTGAAAAGCTGCTGACAAAAGCTGTCATTGATGATGTTCAGCTGGTATTTGAAAATCAAATTGCGCCATTAACTGGCGGCAATTAGTGGCCGATGGGAGTATATGCTCATATATAGACACGGGTCTGTCAAACGGTAGTGGAACGTTACTTTTTCAATTATGAATAGAGAATGATTGTTTTGTGCCGAATGACGAATGACGAATGGCTGCACTGGGAAAAACTGGGAGTTCTAAGTCAGAGAAATAAGTGGGAAAGGAAAAATATGCAGAATTATGACTTAAATGAAGCCCAATTAATAAAATTATGTGTTAAGCTAGTACTAAAAATTGTTGTACTAACTGTTCTACTATATAGTTAAGTATAATAATATATAAAATATATTAAGTATACAAATGTATAAATTAATTAAGTTAATTAAGTATCTTTACAACAATATCAGGACAAGAAATAATAGAATTCTTTTAAAGTTAACTATTTTTTTGCAATGCATCTCTGGATAAACCCCAAAATAATATATTTTTTTTCTCAGATTACCCCTGTCATAAGCCTAATGGAGGAGTCCAATGCCCATGTACTCGTTTGACAGCCCTCTTAATTAATTTGTGACTGTCCCAGAGTCTGGCTAATTAATTGGACAATGGGCCTCGAATGGGGGGCCTCTCCGCACTCCGCTCTCCCCGAACCGTGATGGATTTGTTCGATCAGCTAAAAGCTGAAAGCCAAATGCGCCATTATTGTTAATAATATGACATTACAAGTTAGGTAAATTTATATGTCTGGGCTCTCTCTGCATGTAATTTCTGGCCTGGCCAAATTATAGCCCTGCTTCGGGCTCCACTCTTTGGTATTGATATTGAAATGAGGAAACGGCGACGAAATGTCACAATGACATTCGTACTCCTCGTCTCCCATGTGAACTGACTTCATTAACTTATTTATGAGTCGACTGTGGCACGGGGTACCAGCACCAGCACCAGCAACAACACGAAATTACACTGAAATTATAGCCACAATTATTTTAAAATTGAATTACGTCCAATTACGGGGGAAATGAAATGCAGATGGCATCGAGAGATAGCGTTCTCATTCGGCATAATGGCCGCCTGAATTTTGGCATTGGGTTTCTGGTCGGCAAGTGGAAGTTCCAATGGCAATGGAAGATGATGTGGAGGCGGTTGTGGCCGACTCCCCTGTAGAAACGGGAACGAAAAAAAATCCAATTACTTGGCTGGAACGAGGGTCCAGGGGCGGCGGCCGTGTCAGGACGTAAGTTATTATCCTGCAATTAATTTGGCTAAATGTTGGGCTCTCCGCTCTGTGTATCCCGTGCTACGTTTGCGCCGACTCCTCCAGCGGCTGCGCTGATTGGCTGACTGCCTCAGTGACGTCACTGTTGCAAGTGGCACGAAAGACACGCCTGCACCGGGGTGAGTGAAAGAGATCGAGAGAGCTAAGAGGGAGTGAGATAGAGCTAGAGCATATATCTTTGTTGCTGCTGCTGTGTCTGTGTGCTGGAGTTGCTGCTTTCCTGCAACATGTTCGATGTTGCAGGTAAACGTCGTTGGAAGAACGTGTAAACAGATTATGATTTTTTAGGGAGTAGTCCTTTAATGAAAATTTAAAAATAGGAATTTTTAAATTTAAATTAAAGTTGGGTTGTATTTTAATACTTATTTCTATACTATAAAGTTTACACCTTTAAACTCGTTTGATTTCTATCTAAAAGGGCTGCAAATTATTACTGAATACTTTGTAACCTAATTGAAAATAAATAATAAATAAATATTAGGTGACCTGGTTAAATGGATGTCTCTAAAACAGCAACAACAAAACGTTTCCAAAGTAGTATTTCATATAAGGCAATATTTTATGACAATTTTTCCTTAGATATGTTAATGTTTTTTGATATATTAAATAGACATTAAGAGGCTGATCTCTTAAAATATAATTTAAAAATTTTGTAAAGGCTTGACTTCATTGTTTATAGTCATAATTTTAGGTAATACTAATTTATTTTATAGTAAATCAATACAAATAAAAATTAGAGATAAAGTTAAAGATCATATTTAATATAAAGAACAATTAATAATCAACAACATTTCCATTAAACAATTAAGTAACTAATCTCAATTAATATCTTTACATCTTAAAGATAAAGAAACTTAAATCTTTTCAAATAGAAACTAACTAATTAAGACAAATAAACCATGAAGCTGAACCAAGTCTCAGTCAGTTTTCCCCAATATTCTTAAAGGGCGGTCCAGGGCCAAGGGCTAAATTGATTTGGACAATCGCCTAATTAGAAAGCCCCGAAGTCATTTAGTTATCTGAAATAGTAGCTGGCCGATGTAGCGCCCACTTGAAGGCCCTCCAAACCGATTCGAATTGAGCAGAGGGAGGAGGTAGGGAGGATCGCCACACGCACTCGCGGGAACCATCGGGAGAACCAAATTAATTTCTCCGATTGGTCGCCCATCACGCTTATCGAAAATGGCCGAGAATGGAATCGGGAGGAGGGGAAACCTTTTAGGCCAGCTTCTTGGGTGGCAAATTAAAATTCAATTTTTCAAAACATCAAATCCAATCCCGGGGCCGTTCAATCTGATGCACAAGTTGAATGCGGCCACTTAATTCGATTTAGTTTAATTTACTTTTCTCATCCATCCCAGTGTTCTCATTGTGTTCGCCTTTGTTGACGAACATTACGAGTAGAGGGATCCTGGATTTCAGGTGTGAAGCTCCTTTGTTCGGGGATGCGTAGCAAATGTCCTGCACAAAGGGAATTGGCACAGGTTTGCCAGCGGGTCTGGAAAAACTCATTACGGAGCGTGTGATAATCCACAGCTCGGCACAAAGGACTCGCATTAGGCACACGTAGTTAGCGCAAGGACCTGAGTCCGAGTCCGAGTCCTAGCCCTTCCTTATCCTCGGCGTTGGTGGCTAATAGACCCGAGGACTCCAAGAGAGCACTTTAGTTTTGGTCAATGCCTTTCACACCTACGATCCGCTGAGCGTGGATAATCGTAAACGAGTGTTCGGCCGAGAGATTCGTCCTGCCGATCGTCCTTCGACCCTTTGATCGGTGCCGACGCAAACACACAGGTGCCGTGCTGGCCCGGCCACAATTAGACGTTAATACGCCGGAGAGAGATTTATAATTGTGTTAAAATGCCGCACTCAAAATTTCATGAGAACGGGATCGATATGGATCGCGTCGTCGCAATCTGGAAACCCAAATGGTAACCATTTCCATTCCCAGTCCCAGGCGAGGGCGTTGCTGTATTTGCTGTTGAAATTTTAGGCTAATTTACACATTTCCCTACAACAATCGAGGAGCGGAGCGAAAAATGTGGCGTCACTGTGTTAATTGCTGCCCATGCCCAGTCATTGCACCCTGGCCTATCTGCATCTGCCTCCTCCATCCGAAATCACGCCCCAAAAATTAATCTCCATTAGCTGAAAGGAACCCCAAAAAAGAAAGGGAACCCAACCAATGCCAGGATGCCTGATGCCAGGGAAATAAAATCATTCAACTGCTTTCAACGCGGAAGCAATAAAATCTCAAATTACTTTTCGTTAACATCCTGTGCGGGATACCCACTCTCCGAAATGTTAAATGTTAATGATAGCAATTAATTTCCCGACACAGACACCCACGCACACAGAGAGTGAGAGGGATAAACAAATCGGAAAACAACATATTTTTATTGTCGCATCGCAAAAATACCGCTGGGGGCCATTAATTACTCAAATCGCAGTACCGCCAAACTCCCCAAAAAGTAAACTGTGGCGAATTCTTATCCCTTTTCAATTTCCACCAACTTTTCTCTCTCGCCCACACAGAAGTGTCGCCCTGATTTATTGCCTGGGTCGTAATAAATTTCTTCACTCCAGGTGATAACACATAAATCAATCCATTAGTTTTTGCCCACTCGCATGTATCATCGACTTCGATTTGTTGTTGACTCTCTGGACTTGTATTTACTTGGGGGTTGGCTTTGGTTTCGATTTCCCTTTCGGGGGGGGTTACTGGGATTCGTTGCGCAGCTTTCTGGCTTTGCTGGGGGAGTGACAATAAATTATTGGCATGATTAGTCTGAATTTGGCCGAAATGCGGAAGCCACGGGATTCCCACAGCGATGGGAAAATAAACCGAAACTTTCCCAAGACTTTTCGCCAAATACGATTCCCAGGGCGAAAATTGAAAGAAACGGACAGAGATTAGTCAACTTTGGTGTCACAAAATGATGGGGCATAAGCGAATGGTGCAGAGAGAAAAAATATAGGGAATTATTCATTTAGCCAAATTATTATTAAGGTCAAAGGAAGTCATGAAAGTTCTTCTTTAACTACTCAACTTTTTAGCCTCTTTGATAATTATATCTCATAAAATATTATCTTCCCTTTTTTACAATATTTTCTTGTTGTGTACAGATGAAACGCCCCAAGGTATGCTGCAATTTAGGGGCCACTCAACTCGACGCGAGTGTGTGTGTGTGTGTGCGTGAGCAACACAGGTGGCAATGTGGCCATTATGGCTAATGGGTAAAAGGCCTGGCGGGCAAATGAGTTAAGCCAACAAGAACAACACGGGCCCAAAGCGAAGCGTTAAAGTAAGCCATAAAAAAGACAAAGCCGTCATTTTTCTAATGAACCAGCAGCGGCAGCGGCAGCAGCAGCAGAGACTGCTGGATGCTGGATGCTGCTGGAGCCCAAAGAACTCTGTAGAATGCCAGAGAGTTAAGCGACTTTGGCCAATCACGCAGCCGCGCCGAACTTCAAAGTCAAGCGGAAGATATGAGCCGCTTAACGCATCCAATGGATACCGTGCGAGCGAGAGGCCCGCCGTCTTGGCCAGCTTTGATAAATGGCCAGACAGGCGTACAAAGTGGAGAATAACGAGCGAAAACAGGCCGAGTAACGAGCTTCGCAGTGTGTGTATCTGGGTATCTCAGCATCTGGATATCTTTGTATCTCCCAGTGTGTGTATCCGAGAGATGCAGTGTCGGTGTGTGTGTGTGTGTGTGTGGCAAAGCAGGCTTAATCACATTGCCTGGCCATTGGCCAGTCGGCGGCGGCGGAAGATCAAAGCCGCGGAGGCTGTTAGAAGCGGCTAGCTTGGTGGTCGCTCTGGGCTTTCAAGCCACAGTCCTCGGCTAGAATAATTGGCAGGTAGCTGTGCGCGGCATCCGACCAAATGACATGCCAATGCCGATGCCGATGTCGATGTCGATGGCATTGCCAATGCCACCAACAAACAAATAAACGCAGCGGCAGCCAGCAAAAAAGCCCTCTTCCTGCGGAGACCAGAGACGGAGACACCACCAGCCACACCGCCAAATGTGATATTTTCACATTCCCATGACATTCTGCGAGATCGTTCACCAGAAGCGAAACGCCAGCGGAAGTGGCAAAATGAGTGGCGTTTCAAGACGCCGCCGCCACGATTTGGGTGGATTGCCTATATATTTCACTGGCGAAATGCGACAAAAGTGACATGCAAAATTCTGTCAAATTAAAGTCAGTCATTCGGGGCATTGGCTCTGAATCTGAAACCGGAGGGGTAACCGGTGCTCCCTTCCCGAGTGTCATTAGCATAACTGTCAAAGGCCCCAGAAGAGGGGCCCAGGCCCACATCAAAGGCGTCTGTTTTCTCAGACACGCATCGCTGCCAAGCAGACAAATATCAGCTAAATAAATTCGCGGTAGACATTAAAACCAGCAGCGATCAGTCGACACTTATTTGGGGGAACATAATGGGTACATTTAAGAAGAATTTGATAGCTAATCCATAAGGTAATAAAGAAATTTTTAATTTTTCCTTTACTTGTTTGTTTTATCAAAATATTTGTTTAATTCTTGTAGCTTTTAAAGATCCTGGTTCAGCAGGAAATATTACTCTTCAATGATAATTTCTCTTTATATTCTTTTACATTTTAAGGACATCATTCCCAGGCTTCACTTCCTGACTTTAAAAGCCATTGCCGCCGCCGAAGAGTGGCTAAAATGAGGAACATCCTGACGGCTGCAGGACAAGCAAGTGCCACCAAGGAAGCGTGGAAAATGCGGGGCAATTACATAGACACAGCAACAACTGGCTACAATGTTGCACAATCAAAACACACTTGCAACGCCCTCACCCTCACCCTCATCCTAGAGAGAGAGGCCTAAAACAACAAATAAAGCAATCAAAGACGATCCGGCGGACGACACATGTTCGATTCCCACAGCGGAAACCTTTCTCCATCAGCATTACGTCAGAGGGAGCCGGGAAAGAACAACAAATTGAGGGATATTTATAAACGTCAAAATAGGCAAAAGTCAAGATCCCTTACGATATTTTATGGCCACAAAAAAAAGAGAAAAGAACACTTCTTCCCACCGCCACAGAGTTGGCTCCTTGACCAGGTCCAGGGACCGAATGCTACTTGGGACTGGGCACTTGTCAAAGGCGTGTGAATAGAATCGTCAAACAGGGGAATACTCACTCGGCCAGGAGATACTAAGGAGAGCCGAGAGAATCAAAGGGATTCACCAAACGAATTCGAATTCGGATTCGGACTCGGGGAATCGTAAAAACGCCGACGATTTCACACTCACCTCTTTGGGGCGTAATAAAAATTAAACGGTAGCTAGTTAGGAGGCATTCTGGGATCCGTATTGTATTTTGTTTGCATTGATTTCGAGCGGCATCGGCCTCTAGCCGTTTTATGTACAAAATATTTTCATTAACAAAGCGGACTTTTCGTGGAAAAGCAGGAGGGCGACTGCCAAGACGGCGCTTTTGAAGCCCGGGAACACGGGACTTCTTAGAAGACGGAGTTCAGCTCTGGACCATATCCATATCCAGGCATCTGTGCTAATTAAAGCCCACAAAAATGTTAATTTGTGAATTTGTTCCGGGGACCAGGCGTTGATGGGAATCAATCGGAATGCCACACACAGGCGAATACTACCTGCCTCATGGCGATCATCATTGAATATCAGATTTTGGGCCCCTTGATCGATGGCTCTCGGTCCTGCGCATCTGCTCGAGATCATCGGATGTCGGATGTTGGGCCAGGGGCAAATAAATTACGGTCTAATCACCGAAATCACCAAAAATTAATCGCAAGAGCCACAACTTGGCTGTAAATTAAAATGTTTACGCGGATCAATTTTGTTTGTCCAATGGCCATGAATATTCATGATGGCAAAAGCGGCATTTTAAATTAAATTAAAATAAATTAAGGCGTCTTGCCTCTCGCTAATCAAATTAATTAATTATTTACCTTTGAACGACAGAAATGCCGCCGCGCCGAGCCGAAAGCGAATCTTGGCCATAATAAATTCAAAATAACAATAGACATTAGTGCCACCGGACCAATGGCTGACCATATGGAACTAATCACAGTTTATTAGTTCAGCCAAATGGACAGCAAATTTGCATGAACTACTACTGCTGCTGTGGTGACAACAAATAAATTTGCAATCAAATATCGTAAATAAGTCATCAACTATGCGAGTATGTTGTATGTGGGATGCGAAAATATAAGAAATGCCGTTTGACGACAGTGAATACGTCTTAATACTATATATTAGATGTTAAGATAAATAATTATCTAAGTAACAAGTTAATACATAAAATAAATTAAGTTACACAACAAATTTATATATAAAACTAAAGGTCTCAGGAGGGACTTCTTGCCATAAAACCATTACAATAGTCTTTATAATTCAAGAAAAATTATTTTAAAATATATATTTAATTATGTTGAATTGTAAATATTTTAAGGATTTAATTTGAGTTTTTTTATAGTATTTTTAAACACTTACAGAGTATTATAATTTTAGTTTGAAGCTTGGTATAAAAACACAGAATTCAAATTAATTGTTGGCTAAGTTTTTATCATTTTAAACTTTCATTTTTCCCAAAAATATTAATTTAAAATTTTAAATAAATATTTAAAATTAATACTCCTTTAAGAATATTATACTTTAAATCAGAATTATCAATTGACAACTTCGTAGAGCCGCAGTTAGCTTTCTTTCCTGTTTAAATTATTTGTATATATTTATTAAATGTTTCCCTTATAGCTAATACCGCCTGTACTGGGCCAGTGCCAAACATTTAATTTCGCTCATATTTAATTGCCTGAAATAAGCGAATGGCACTAAATAAAAACGAAGATGAGATTTATGCTACAATTTACGTAAAATTATGTTAATTGCAGGCCATTGGTGGCAGGGGGAGGATGGTGGTTGTGGCGAAGGCGGAGGCAGTGCAGCAGCAATGGCCAACACTTCAGGTTTTTCATGCACCCAAGCGCGAAAATATCATTGATTTAAATTAATGGACATGTCAGGCAATTAATAAATGCAAAAAGCATGGCAGCCACGTCCGAGTGGGTAAAAATGCGCAGAGCTCTTGCCGGATGAAGGACTGCAGTGCAAGTCTGTGTGTTTGGAAAACGGAAAATGTAAGTGAAAATAGCTTTTACTCTAGAAAAAAAAAATGTAACCATTAAACCAGTTTTCCCTGGCAATAAACATTATTGGGAAGACTTAATTAAATCTTTTGTGATGTGAAACAGCAGTTTGGGCTGCCAATTCCCGCAAATGTTCAATCTTTTATTTGTTAATTTCATTAGAACTCTCTTTCCTTTGGTCACGGTGCCAATCAACTCCGAGCAGAGCCCTTCCAATTGGCAAACCATCGAAAAATGCACCCCTCGGCAGAGTACTCATGAATTTAATAGAGTCATAAATATGAACTGCAAATTTTTCTATCGCTGCAGCTGCATTTACTGGCGATTTCACGCTGCCAATGATTTTGCCTTTGACTTCCTGGCTCATTGTCTCCCTCGTATTTATTGTGTCTTGCCCGCAGAGCCCTCGAGGCTCTAATGAGTTTTCAATTAAGTGTGACACTGGCATTGTTGCTGTGAATCTGTGCGAATGCCACCCCATCAGGATATCACGTATACGCCGCATTCGTCACGCCATGAAAGGGAAACCCTTTGCCTGCTTTTCCACTTGAGTGCCGGGATTTAATTTGTTTGCATTAAAATGACATAAATCTAGAGCACAGCAGCCCCCAATATTGCCCACTCATCTCGCATGCGCCAAGAGCGAAACCGGGCAACTTCAAAAAGCGCCCTTTTCCGGTGTACAAGTATCCAGTATCTCCCAGATGCGTTAGTCAGCAGCCAGTGTCGCGGCACTCGCCATTTTCACACTCATGCGCCTAATGAGCAATAGAATTAAATGAAAATGCCACAAGAGGAAAAGCCAACAAGAAAAGTCGGCGTTGCGACGGCGACAGCGACAGAGAGCGGCCAAGAAATCGATTTGGTCAATTTGTTATTGCTGCACTCGCCCTTTGCCGGTTGCTTTATTCTCTTCTTGAAGTCACACGGAGAAAAATAAAGTCTGGCTTTAAATTATAAATATATTTAGGTTTTTTTTTTATAAGTTTGACCAAAGATTATCTTATCTGTAGAGGTTTAGGCTGTAGCTTGCCAAGAAGGTTTTAAAATCAAATTAAAGGAATTTGCACTTCTAAATCCTTTCAAGGCTCTAATACTATTTTCAAAGCAATTCATAGATTAAATTTTTATCAATTAATCTTTTAAATTATATATTAATCTAGAAGTTCACCTAAATTCTTTGCCATGTAGCCTGCCACAAACCTTTTTGCAAGATAGCTGGCAAGGAACGAAGCGCGCAAATCTGGAGTCGCCGCAGCTTTAGCGGCTAACTTGAAACGCTTCGGCATCCTTTGATCAGTTCATATTATAAAATACTATGGTCACGCCTTAAAGGCATTAAACGAGATGGCGCTCAGCTCGACACACACACACACACACACACACAGCATCCAGCTAAAGATGCAAAGAGAAGCTGCAGAGAGCGGAGTGGAGCAATAGATTCCAGCTTGCAAGTTCTTTGTTCCATCGCGGACCAGAACCAGAAACCACCTCATCGTGATGAGGCCAAAACCCGAAGCGAGTTCAGGTCGCTGCAGAGAACAGGAATCCCTGCTTCCACATATGGGTTTCGCAAAAAAGAAAAATAATACAGAAGAGAACCCGAGAACATAATAAGAAAAACCCTTCCTCGCTTCCTGCCAACGTCTCCCGATTGTGCTTGTGGCTCGAAGCCGATCTCCTCCGGGCAGCATCGCAAATGCAACGTCATCTCGGGAGGCGCACGGCAATCAAGCAATGTGGTCTGACCCCGCTCCTGCCCCTGCTGCATCTCCTTCCGCTTCAGCTGGCCAGGTCTTAATGCTCTTGGGGCGTTTGTGGACCACCAAACGAGCAAATGCGAGTGCGACTCGGAGGTGTTTGAATTGTGCTTTTTAACTGCAATGTAGTTGGTTTGATATTCATACGTGCGCCAGCCCTTCTTTCCGCGTCTCCGCTTTCAGTGTAATTGTGCACTCGTCTGGCGGCCTTTTTAGCAACGATGGATGCTGGCAGGGTGAGAAATAATCAAGGTTTTCGGGGAATACCCTTACATGGGGAATTTTGTAATGAGATTTAAACCATGAAAGCATTGAACATAAAATTAAAATAAAATTGGAAAGATAAAGTAAGCCTTTCTTCTCTTTTAGTTGATACAAAATATACTTAAAAAGGGATATAAAATAGTCACTAAATTATATTTTTATAAGTGTATTAATTTATATAAATATGTTATTTTCTTTTCCTCTTTTATTACCACCTGGCCTTAACCTACGTGAAAGTATAACAACATCCATCGTCAATGGTCAGTTGAGGCCATATAATTACACTTTTTTTTCGTATGCAAATTGTGATTATATTTGCTCGCCGAGAAGACCAACAGCAGCGCAAAAATAATACACTATTTCCTCAGGTCTTATATGCGATATGCGAGGAACCACCCATGTGAGAGCTTCTGTAATTTCCACTCGCTTTAATTATGTTAAACACAAGTCTCAATATTTAAACAAGCGCTGGCCCACCGAAAAAAGTGCAGTCCAAATGAACCACTGAACCGTTTGTTTGAGCACGGCCAACGCAAAAGTCAAAGTCAAAGACAAAGAGGCCGCCACCGTGGCCACTTTTTTTTTTTTTTTTGTTTTTGTGGACCCATCGGTAGCATCCACAGAGCATCGACAGTCTCATCAAAGCCGCCGCAGCTGGGGCAGCGCTGTAATTATCACACGTCGGTCAAAATCAACGCCGGCCACGCGCACTCTCGTCCAACTCTATTAACTCAATTAAGAAGCCAACGCACAAATATTTGTGTCCGGCATTCAGTCGAAAAAGTATCCAAACAGTGTTCTTTTGTGGCATGTAAATATTAGAATGCCGCGAGGTCTTTATTGACACAGCTTCTCTGGTTGCGTATACGCCGTGTGGCACGTCGTACGCATTGGTAGAGAGAGAATGAGAGAGGCACTTGGAGAAATAAATGTTTTGCATTAAAAAACGGTTAAGGATTTAGAAATTTAAGGACTTTTAAATTCCTTTTATATATATTTTATTTAATATCAAAAGCAAACACATCGTGTATTAAGTAAGAAGTACCAATGGGTGTTGGCAACATGTCCCTAATAAAATTTTGCTTTTTTAAGAGGTGGCGCAACATTTTCCTATTAATCGTCTACATTTGCCTTCCTTTGTCAACATTTTCTTTTGGCTTTCGCTCAGTTTAATTAAATATTTTCTTGAATTTCAGCATAAATAGACAAAGTGAAATTTACATGCTTGAAATGGCTTCTCTTTTTTACAGTACAGGGTATTTCAAAGTCGCTCAAAATAGACTGACGATTTGCATCTATAGATGAAGTATACTTCATATACCTAATGATCCCAAAAAAAGTAACCCCTTGAAACTTTTAAAAAATTATAAATAAATATATTTAATTTTATTTCAAATACTCTTCTCTCAGTGTACTCCTGCTGGCCCAGATCGAACTGCTCTGCTGCGGTTCGCTTGGCCCTCTCACAGTCCGTCAGCCAGCCAAAGAAGAGAAGGAAGCGGCAGTTTGGGACAAAAGCACGAACCCGAAAATAGAAACGAAGATGAAAAAGTTAAACATTTCAATTTGAGCATCTTGGCTTTAATTAGCATGCGCTTGTTCATTGTTTTCCGTTTTTGTGCTTTCCTTCGAGCGTTTGATTTGTAGCCTCGCATTTCGTAGCTGGCTTTTGGCCGGGCTTGATTAGCGTGGCCAACAGAGGCTCTGTGCCCGGCTTGGTCTCTTGGCCTGGTCTTTGGCTCCGAGTCCAAGCTCTGCTTGGGATCATTTGCTTTGTGGGTGGCCCCCTAAACGGCTTAGTTCGCTCTGCTACTTTTTCCTCTGGGCCACCTTTTGTTCGGCCGGGGCTTTCTTGGCCATGGCGATGATTACTGTGAAATTGGCAATGTTTAATGGTCGCCCCAGCTCAAGTGTCTTTTGTGTCTAACTACTTTTCTCTTTGATGAGTTTTCTTTTTCCGCCAAAAAAAAAAAAAAAACGAGGACTTTCTCTTTGATTCTGCACTCAAAGGCGGAAATTTCTTCCAACTAAACAATGAACTAATGACTGAAACTTGGTTAATCAAGATTTAAGCTAAAAATATGGCTGAAAAACCGTTGGGTAATTATTATAAGTATGAAATAAAATTGATTTGAAATGAGTATACATAATCTGTCTTACATGCTAGATAGAATTATAAAAAAAAAAGTAGAAATTGTATAATAATATTAATTTATTTGCTATGCCCTTTGCTATCTTTCCCTGTCACCTTAAACCTGTGTCACAAAACCCCCAACTATTAACTTGACTTGACTGTAATTGTCAATTAGCAAGCTTTCAACAGCAGGCCCAACTCGTATCCACGACTTCCATAAAAGTATTTATTTTGAATATTTTTTTTTCCTAGCTATAGCCCGGAGCATATGCAAATAGCGCCATGGAGTGACTTTCGGTTCATATTTTCAGCCAGCAGCAGCCAGCATTCGACCCACGCAGCATTGACACATGCCTGTCACTGCCACTTGATGTTATGCAGCCGATAATAACTCCCAGATCGGAGTGTAGACTGGCTGTTTGTGGTAGCATGTCGAAAATTATATTGCTTACCGATGGCTAAACGATAATTATGCACTTACTTTGTAAGCCTTTACTTTGTCCGCTTGACTTGGGTGTGTTTTTGGGATTGACCTACAAAAGTTATAGGAGTTATAGGAGAGGTTTAAGACTAGATATAGCAGAAGCAGATCACAAAATATTGTTAAAAGTGAGGGATATTAATATACAATCGTGGACATAAGTATTTTGACACAGATTATGGCTATATTCCAGCGCGTGTCTCTTTGTACTCGTAAAAGTTACGGGATCCATTTCACTTTCCAGTAAGAGATTATATTTAAATCTTTAAAAGAGCAAAAGATGACACTGATAAGTAAATTAACTTCTTTGCTTTGTCACGTTATGTGAGAGATCATGCATTTTTGGGTGGACAAAAATATTTTGACATTGCATTCAATTAGCTCTCATTTGTTTCGTGCGCATAAAATACAGTTTATTATTATTTATAACTCCAGCTCATACATTTTTTAGCAGCTTTAATATATTTTTTGTAAATTTTCCTAATTTCTCTACCGTTATTTAATGAAAATATGGGTAAAACACGGGAGCTAAGCCAAATCCAGCAAAACAAAATAGTAATTAAGTACCACCCAGGTATTTCGGTCCAGAACCTCAGCATATTTTATGAAGTACCCCGTCAAACAAAATTAACAAACATAAACTGACAAATTCGACGAATAATTTGGTCAGAAAAGGACGACCATGCAAAACTACGCCTAGACAAGAACGTCTAATCTTTGCAAAATTTAAAGAACATGTCCTTATTAAACCAAACGAAGTTTCAATGGAAGTTAAAAACGATTATGATATTTTAATTAGTGAAAAAACAGTTGAAATATTATTTAAAGAGGCTAACTTTGCTACTTTGTGGCCCGTCAGATACCTTTCATTTCACCTAAAAATGAGTTGAAACGATTAGCCGATTAGGCCGCACTTTCTTGCGAATATTTTTTGGTAATCTGCAGTAAATTTCTTTTTTTTTAACCATGGTACTCAAAAGAACTCTCATCGGTCCACAATTTGTTCCCAAAAGGATTTAGGCATGTTTAAAATTATTTGGCAAAGGCTAATCGTTTCAACTCATTTTTAGGTGAAATGAAAGGTATCTGACGGGCCACATTAGTAGCAAAGTTAGCCTTTTTAAGTCTTCTTTCAACTGTTTTTCTACTAATTTAAAAATCATAATCATTTTGAACTTCCATTGAAGCTGCTTTTGGTATAATAAGGACAATATCTTTAAATTTTAAAAGGATTAGACGATCTTGTCTAGGCGTACTCTTGCAAGGTCGCCCTTTTCTGACTAAATTATACGTCGAAATTGTCAGTTTATGTTTGTTAATTTTGTTTGACGGGGTATTTTATAAAATATGCTGAGGTTCTGGACCGAAATACCTGCTTGGTACTTAATTATTATTTCGTTTCGCTGGATTTGGCTTAGCTCCCGTGTTTTACCCATATTTTCATTAAATAACGGTACAGAAATTAGGAAAATTGACAAAAAATGTATTAAAGCTGCTAAAAGACTTATAAGTTGGAGTTATAAATAACAAACAACGTCCTTTAATGCGCACGAAACAAATAAGAACTGATTGAATGCAATGTCAAAATATTTTTGTCCACCCAAAAATTCATGATCTCTCACATAATGTGACATAGCAAAGAAGTCAATATACATATCAGAAACATCTTTTGCTTTTTTAAAGTTTTAAATATAATCTCTTACTGGAAAGTTAAATGGATCCCGTAACTTTTACGAGTACTAAGATACACGCGCTGGAATATAGCTATAAGCTGTGTCAAAATACTTATGTCCACGATTGTATATTATTGTGTTTTAAAATTATATAGAACCTTTATAGAATATGAAGCAAGAAAAGCAGAGAACCTAGCTGCTCTTGATAAAATCAACTATATTTTAAATTAAGGCCGAAACAAGCTTAAATATGTCTCTCCTTTTTCTCGTCGCTAACCTATGCTGACCCACTTTAAAATTTTATGTAAACCAGAAGCAGCTAGAACCCTTTGGGAATCCTAAACCAAAGGCAACCGTAAAAGTTCCGATGTTGCAGCTAGAACCCTTTGGGAATTATAGAGGCAACAGTAAGAGTGCCCATGTTGTAGATGCCCCTAGTGAACTTTTGTTACTTTCTAGATTCATACACCCACAAATATAATGCCTAGACTTATAAAATTAATAAGAGTATATTGGAGTAAGCATATATTCTTATTAATCTCATAACTTTAAGTTACCGGGTATTAAGTAGTCGAGGCAATGACCACAATACATTTCTCTCTACAAATAAAACTGGGTGTAGTTAGCTTGGTAAATACTCAGACACTAAACAGTAAGCGTTACAAACTCTAAATATCGGTTTAAAGCCATATCTGCCGATAGAAGATAAACTTAATTATAGAAAATTCAATTCGGCAATCAGCTGCTCCGGCTGCTTTCGGGCAGCTGCCTCTGGATCGATAAATCAATGAAATCGTCGCCCTGCATTTAAAATTTGAATATTAATGAACCCTTTTCCAGCACTTTCACTGCAGGAGTTTATCATCGTGTGAATGAAGCCACACACACAGATGAAAGTGGAGGTGGGGGGGAATGGGCACAGGTGTAAGGTGTAAATTGTGTCTTTTCCCGCAAAGGATTTCCAGACTCAAGGACCTGGCATAATTAACGCCGCGGCTTTTCCCACGCCGCTGCCACCGTGTGTGTGTGTGTATCTAATAGATACACTAATAGCCGCCAAGAACAAAGAAGGAAATGGGCAGAAGAAATTAGAATTATAAAAAATACAGAAGCGCTAAACGCGGCAAATCAAACGGGCCGCTCGGCGCGGCGAGACTCAATCACAAAAAAAAAAAAAAAAAAACCAAATGCTCAAATATTTGTGTGATTAGTCCTTATCAACAGCCGCTCTCCCCGGGCGCAGCGTCAGGTAGTATTCTTTTCGGGGTCTCGGTAAAGGTCCGGGATGGGCTCGACCTCGGGACCCACTGCGGCTAAAGTCGGGCGCTGAGCCTGCGGTGGTCGCCGCTGCCGCTGTCGATTCCTTTCTCGTTTAGCATCCTGCTGCGACGGCAATTGGTTTCGATTTTCGAATTTCGATTCTTCCTTAATAGACCTTTGGCCCCTTTGTCTTCAGACGCCTTGACGCCTTTGTGCCGCCGTCTTTTCTTCTTCCGTTGCTGCCACTGCCACTGGCTCAGCCAATCTTTTGTTCTCAGCTGGCTGATTGTTGCTGCAATTCACATTTGTTTCAATTAAAAGGATTTGGAGTTGTTTGTTGGCCCTGGAGGTGTCAGCATATGCCTTCTTCAAGTTGTCTAAAACGTGTGGACAATTGCAAATTGGCTGACATTAAACTGCTGCAGGACGACGCAGAGCGGCAGGGATCACAGAACTGGATTTCTAACTAGGGGAAATCGTAAAAAAAAACTTAAGGATTAAAATTCATCAACAATATGAACTAACTTCAACCGACTAAAATTTGTAACCTTTTGAGTTAAAAAGTATTAGTCTTAAAATTAGTAAAATAATAAAATTGAAATTAGAGGATATAGTAATTCAATAAAATAATTAAATGCTCAGAATGTATTTTTAAGAATTTTAATATTTTAAAAGTGTTCATAGTATTTTACATTTTTAATTAAAATCATAAAATCCTTTTGAAGAATATTTAATAAGTGTTTTTAAACTAAATATGGAAGGGATTATAAAAATATTCTTATTTTGTATACCAAGAGTGCTATTAACTAAATGTTCTATAAGAATGCAATAAATATTCAAAGAGTTTCTGAAATCAGTCTGTTTCATTTTTCCAAAAAAAATATATAATGGAAACCGTTCAAAAATGTATTAAAAATGTATTAAACATTTTTGAACGGTTCCTAAATGTATTAAACATTTTTGAACGGTTCCTAAGTCCTAAAATCGTCAAAGATCCAAATCTTATAAAGCCCACATCTATCCAATAAAGCCGCCGGTTCTGTCAATAACGCTCTGCTCCATTTGCATTGAGTATGATGATGGCCAGGCAAGAAGTATCTTTATTATGACACTAAATAAACAAGTGAGAAGGAAACGAGTAATCCAAACAATAAGTTTCAATTAAACAGAGTGGCACCTAGCCAATATTCCGAAAAAAAATAGGAAATACTCTCCAAGTCAACCAACCACAACTGGCTTCATTTTCATTCTCAGACTCGAATTAATTTCAAAATGCCAGCAAATTTATGCGCATTTTTATTTCCCTTACCCACGGTCTCTCTAGTTTTCCTAGTTTTGTTTTCGTTTTTTTGTTCTCCCAAATTAATTGTTCGTTTTTCTTACAGCAAATTAATTGCAAACGCTTGACAATTAAACGCGGGCTGCCTTCGGGGGTCATCGTCATTAATGCTAACTGTGTGAGGGGGCTCTTCGAGTGGGGCGGAGGGGGAGGGAGGGTTTAGGGGCTTTTGGGGAGCAGATGCCGCTGCTAGCGCCGCTGCCGACGTCATTTGAAGTTGTGAAAACTTTGCTGCGAACCAAAAATACTAAATACAGTCTCGTTACAATCTGAGGAGCGTCGCCTGCTCCATCTCGCTCTCGCACCGCGTGCGCCATCCCGCTTGCACACTAGTCGTATGATGAACGCCATAATTACCGTTACGTATACGCCACCATTGCTATTTTTTGTTGCTGTAGCCGATTGGTGCTAAGAGCCGTGCAGAGCGAGATGGCAGCACCCAGGGGTTATAGCTGGCTCTCGCTCTAACCAGAAACAGGTTTCAGCTCTCTCGTCAGAAAGATTGAGAGAGAGCGAACGGCGCCGCGACGCGAACGTCGACGCAGCTTGTTTTGCAGTTATGATTTGATTGCCGAGGCCGAGAGGTTTAACCACCGACAAACGAGACACGAACGACACGAATAGAGAGAGGGCGAGATGCTAAGGAGCCGAGCGCGAGCGAGAGCGGGCGAGGGTGAGAACGAGATGGGGCGAGGGAGGCGGCGGCGGCAGAGCAGAGAGCGGCGGCAGCGACTGCGGCGGCAGCAAAAGAACTGAAGAAATATCGACGTGTCTAGTTAGCAAACCAATCTTCAATCTAGTTTCGAACAGTTGACTGCGAGTTGTCGAGTTGAGAGGTCCTATACCGTTGGATCAGCTATAGATCGCTGTAGTCGTTATAGTCGTGCCGATGATACCTTAGTTAGTGCTGACTAATCACCGAAACCAATATCAACGAGAAATCAGTGAACAAATACAGTTTAGTGCCACCTAACACACAAAAAAGAAAGAAAGGAAGAACTCCCTGAGAATCCTCCAAGTGCTATATTTCGAACCTAAATGCTCTGCCCTCCAACCATGCGTCCGGCCAGTCCCGCCGAATCCGAGATCTCCGTGGGCGGAGCCCCCAGCCCGCTGCCCACGCAGCATCCGCATCCGCACCAGCATCCGCATCAGCATCCGCTGCACCATCCACGTGCCAGCACCATTGACCTGCTGCAGCAGCAGCAACTGCTGATGCAGCAACATGCCGCCGCAGCCGCTGCTGCCGCCGCCGCCGCTGCAGCAGCCGCCGGACTCAGCCGGAGTGCCGTCGGCGGTCTGCCGGAGGATTACTTCCAGCCGCTCAAGCGTCTGCGCATGTCCTCTTCCTCGTCGGAGCCCAGGGAACACACACCCAGTCCGCCGGCCGCCGCTCCGGAGCCGCAGTCCGCCGGACAAACCAACACCAATACCAAGTCGGCCATTGAGGGCGTCAAGAGCTTCTCCATTGCGGACATATTGGGTCACTCGGAGAAGCAGCGTGAGGAGTCCGTTTCGCCGCCACCCAGCTCCAATCTCCTGGCCCCGCCCGCCTCTCGCCCCAGTGCCACTTCCGGCGGACTCTTGCAGCCGCGCACGGAACCTCTGGATGTACATCCGGCGGCGGCGGCTGCCATGCTGCTCCCAAGCGGACAGATTGTCCGGCCATGGGATCACCTCCTGGGCCCTGCCATGCCCGTCCGACCCTTTATACCCTCCGCCCTGCTGCACTACGAGCAGCGCCTGGCCCTTGACTACCATCGCCAGCTGCAGGAGCACTTCAATGCCCAGGCCCAGCTGCTGCGGCACATGGGCATGGACATTATTCCTTCGGAGAGCGGCTCGGACCGCTCCAGTTCGGCGGCCAGCGACTGCTGTTCGCCCGAGATTGCCAGGGACTCGGCGGCTGCCGTGGCTGCCGCCTCCGCCGCCGCTGCCCGGCACAGCCACAGCCCCCAGTCGTCGGCACAGCCAGGAGCCAGTGGATCCACCAATGCAGCGAGTCCATCGCAAGGAGGAGCAGCCGGAGCAGCGGCGAATACCAACAATGCTGCCGCCGTGGCCAAGGCCAAGGCCAATGGCACACCACTGGATGCTCTGTTCCAGATGACCACCAAGGACTTTGACGAGTCGCAAGGTAAGCATCCCAAATTGAAGCTTTAGGGGGTTTACTTGGGGGTAAGAAGGAGCCCCATTGTGGCTCCGCTTGACAAATGTCTTAATTTCCGTAATGGATTTACGCGATTTCTTAATTAGAATAAAAGCTTCCAATTTGTTAGCGGGGAATCGACAGAGCAGCAGCTGAATATTCAGCTTATTATGATGATGTTTTGCCATTTATCAATCAGCAAATTCGAATTTCGTTTAATTGAAATAAATGGTCTCATTCTCCTCTGTCCCCCCGTAATTTTTCAGTCTTTTGTTATGTAAATTCCCCAAAAAACCGAATCAATATTTGGGCTTTTAATTAATTGGCAGCATGCGCCACTCGCACGGGGTATAAAAAGTCGAGAGATACATTTTGAGACGGGCGAACTTTGTTCTTTGGATATGCAATCAGAGAGGCAGGAAAATCTGTGCCTTGATACTCGTCCGAGCTCATTTAGTGGGCGTTTTAGTACTACTAGTACTCCCCGAACTCCACGCAGTGATTTCATGGCAATTAATGGTTAATAGTCCCCCCAACTGTCCGCATTAGTTGTGTATTTGTGTAGTCGTGTCGATTCTGCAGCGATTAGCAACAATTAGCCGAGCGGTGCATTACCTAATCGAGTTTTGTTGTTGCGGCCCGATGCTCGTCGAACAATTAACATGCCGTTTCCATTTGTTGCTACTCAAAACTAATGGCCGGGCCAACTCTAGCCCCGACCACAATAATATTAGTAGTGGTTGGTCGGCGGTGGCCGAAGCTCCTCGAGTCGTAAACATGTTTTAAAATACACTGAACGGGCGATTAGCGACGACACTCGGCCGTTGTATAAGGCTGTATCTTTGGGGGTATTAAGTTGACAAAATATACTACACATATTACTGTTTATCATGGATTGTATAACTCGCAGACGAAATATTTACGACGCATCGTACCCATGGAAGTTTCAGCTTCGGGAGGCGTCCCATCGTTTGTCTATCAGCAGTTTAGGAGTAGTCGCTGCGATAGGCAGCTGTGAGGACATGGAGCTCCATTAATTTATGAGGAGTGCCCATTAGCATCACTCACACTCTGGTGTGTAGATATAATTACCCTGAAACGTAGCCCTAGCCGGTTCCTTGTGGTTATACATCAACTGGTTTCTAGAGAGAAAACCCACCAGACGCTGTGTCGCCTAGACTCTGCACTAATCCTAATTGCAATTCCCAGTATTCTCGCCAAATTAAAACATAAAAATCCCGGAGGAACAACTGTTGCTACCCAGGCAAACGCAGGTTCCCCGAAAATCGATCGGGTTTCCCTTACTTAAACATACGGAACATCACAACAAAACTCCTCCTAACTAAGGACCCAATTTATGCCTTGTAAGTGGACACCTGAGAGGGGAAAAGGATACCCAAGTGGCCTGCCCATTTCTCTTTCGCTTACCCCTAGGAGATAAGTCAGGGAAATTACTTAATGAGTCTCCGATAAAAAACAAATACAAGAGAGACCGGGGGAGAAAGGCTCTGGAGAAAGAGAGGCGTGCAGTCAAGTGCCTAATGGGTTTTGGGTTACAAAACGTGCTCGAGATAACAAATGACCAAATTATGCGTTTGCATTTCGAATATGTATATACATATATGTAAAACGGGTATACCCACACTCATGGCTTGGATGGGCCTGCCGTCCGGACTCTGGAGACTTCGTTTGCATTCGGTTGGAGGGCATTTAATTAGTTTTTAATGTCGATCTAGTTTGTTTGACAAGCAATCGGAATGGGTGTGAAGCTGGAACCGGTTAGCCAATATTCAGCAATCAATATTCAATATTCAATAAATTCAAATATATATGCTGATGATCTTGCCATCACATTGTTTCGATCGAAGTGGCTTTGATTGGCACCGCTTCTGGCAATGGGCACTGGGCTTGTACCAGGAAACGTTATGCAAACACAATCAGAGCTCTAAGTACGGGTCAGTGGCTCATTAATCAAGCGGGGTACCACTTAAAACTGATTTGTAGGTGTCAATAATTATTATAAATCACACCGCAAACGAGACAAATGAGCAGCGGCCGCCTTGCATAATGCCCGAGAAAGCTGAGCTCGCGTCATTAGAGCCACCAGCCCAATGAACGCCCACTGCAGCCCGTGCAATCAATCAGCGTGAAATTATAGACTCCGAGTCGAGAGCCCGAGACCTCAAACTGCAGCTGTGTTCGCAATTGCATTCATCAAATGTATCAATCGTGGCATTTGAATCAACACTAGCTCGGCAATTAAAATTAAAGGCAAAGTTGCTTGTTAACAACCGGTTTTAGGCCAAGAGTCAGGGAATTTAGAGCTACAAACTAAGTAAATGGGTATTAATATGAATTTTAAAAGATTCTTAACTAATTTCCTTTCCTCTTCTCTATTTCCAGATAAATCCCACTTGGACATCTTCTCGAACCGTCCGCAGCCGAAAAAGAAGCGCAAATCGCGCACCGCCTTCACCAATCATCAGATCTTTGAGCTCGAGAAGCGCTTCCTGTACCAGAAGTACCTGTCTCCGGCGGATCGTGATGAGATCGCCGCCTCCTTGGGCTTGTCCAATGCCCAGGTGATCACCTGGTTCCAGAATCGCAGGGCCAAGCAGAAGCGCGACATTGAAGAACTGAAGAAGGATTTTGATAGCGTGAAGGTCTTCTCTGCTCACAAGTCCTTCTTGGAAAATGTCAATGACTTGAGCATTTTAAAGAAAAAGCCCATGCATGAGGCCGATATGGTGGGCTTGGCCGCTGCAGCCGCCGCTGCTGGCATGGTGGTCCCGGTGCCGGGATCAGCCCAAATGGGCGGAGCGCCGCCCAAATGAGGGCGCGGCCAGGTGCGCACCGAACCGCCAAGGCAACCCAATGATTGGTACAGAAAGTGAGCAATGAGGAGACGAGTATTTTGTTTAATTTTGAGTCGAGTGCCCCGGGAGTTGGGAGTAGCTATGCCCAAACGGATATCCCCAAGCACTGGACGACGGCCAAAGGAAGTGCCAAGACACCCCAACAAGAGGTGTCCAAGGCCACGACATGTGGGGCAAAGGCAACACTCTAAGCCAGCCTCGATTGGAGATAAATCCAGCAGCTCAGCCAGGACCAAGGCCTTATTATGGGCCAGTGAACAAGCCAGAACAATCACAGCCGGAAACGGAAACGGAAGTGAATATGGAACCAGCCAGAACCAGAATCCGGCATCAAAGCCAGGAACACAACTATTAGAACCATCGTAAATCGGCTCTTTTCAGAGCCACCAAATATATAAACAAAGAGATTTGAGATTTTTCAAAGGGAATTACAGAAATTGAAAAGGACTTAAAATATGTAATAGAGTTATAATTTAAAGCATGGTTTTTGACACCTATTAAGGGACTTGAAAACACTAGTTATTTCAGTGGAGTCTCCAATACCAGATACCAGATACCAGAATAAATAGACCTGGTATATCCTACAGAAAATCTTATTTTCTTACGAATTCTAATTCTAAAAAACAAAACGTTGAGAGTATTGCTACAATCATCAACCTTTTCATTTTTCAACTAATAATACCGAGTATTTTTAACCGAATAATATATTTTTCGTTAAACGCCTCATCAAACGTACAATATTTACTTAATTGTGCATTTAATAAACCTTTCGAAAATTAAATATAAATATTACAAATTTAATTATACCAAAATTCCTGCTTTTAAGTTATCGTTTTGACTTTCCATTCATTTCCTTACTCAGCTGAACAAATTAAAATTGTGTCATTGTTTAATAACCCAACCAATTAGCGTTTAAAAGCTAAATCTGTTTCACTCCAATTAATAATTTGAGGCAGACAAAGGGAAATACAAAAGACCGCAAATTCTTGTCAATAAATTTAAGCATATTTAAGCAAACAATGCTTCCATTTGGCTTGTGTCGGTCGGTCGGTGAGTTCAATTCAAAGTTTTGTGTATCTGTATCTCGAGTCGATATCAATTCGAAATCGAATTTGAATATTCTGCTTCGATCGATCTTAATGATGTTGCTACGTATTTTGTTGAAGCTGATGCTGATGCTGAGTGGCGGAGTCTTAAAATAAAAGAAATCTTTTTTAATTTTTATTAATGATTATTTACAACCGTTATTCATAAATTCAAACTAATTAATTATTAATTTAATCACTTGCCACGAACGAAAACGAGTCGGGCCAAAAGCCAA
The DNA here is from genome assembly GCF_030179895.1 of Drosophila kikkawai. NCBI lineage: Eukaryota > Metazoa > Arthropoda > Insecta > Diptera > Drosophilidae > Drosophila > Drosophila kikkawai. Next base: position 15,973,915 of record NC_091731.1, on the reverse strand, counting down.
ATAAATACAAAACCAAAAAACCAAAAAATAAAAACAAAAAACAAAAAACCCAAGTGTCTAAAGCCGAGCGTTGCTGTGACTCGCTTTGCAGATTTGTGCACGGCGCCAATTTGCATACGAAATTTACTCGAAATTATTTCGATATTTATTAATTTTCGTAGCGATGATCATTTTCATAAATTTCTTCAACTGGAAGCCGGCTGCTTTCTGGCTACCGTTTGCGGCAAAGTTCAAAGGTGGACCCATCGTCGCCAGCGGCGCACACATTTTTCACTACCGAACTCCAAAACCTGAGAAGCTGCGAAGCTGGGAAGCTGGGAAGATGACCTGCGAGCTCTCCGCAACTGAAGTGCGCCATCAATCTCGATCTCGATCGAGACCCTCTCGCTAGCCAAACCGACGAACTTGGCCAGCAGCCGATCGTTTGTTAATCATTTGAATAATCAAGCTATCAATTCCGCTGCTAATGATGCCCGATACCGATCCGACCAACTGGTCGGTTTTAGCTCCCCCGAACCCACTCCCCCGGTCTCTCACAGTTCGTAAACTAGATGGGAAAAGCCTCGTGCATATGGATGAGATGCATATCGACCACGATCCAGATCCGAAACTCAGTTAAAGCCAATTTATTTTCATTTCCAAATGTGTGACAATGCAACGCATGCGCCGCGATAAAGAAACTTTTAGTGCCCACAAAACCCTGAGGCAACCTCCTGAACTCCAACTAGGCCCCTGGGCCCAGGGCCCTGGGGCGTTATTAATACTCTTGGAAAGTAGTCCGGGGAAAGTATCACCGAACGAACAGCATTTAATTGAAATTGAGTTGTAGTACAGATTAGTGGAGCCATTACCGGTGCCACTTGGCTTTTACTGGCTGAGAAAATTCGCCGGGAACTCTAATTATGGGAAAATCTCTTGCCACTTCCGTGAAAACAAACAGAAATGCGTAAATGTCGAAACCCATTAATAGAATCAACTAAAAATGACTAATGAACCTACCGCACGATGATGAGTGGAAGTGCCTCAATGAGCCATTTAAGCGGGCCTAATGAGGCCAGATGTGAGTACAAAATCGCTGTTTTGTCTTGATTGTTTGGGTTGTAAGTTGGAAAACCGTTGATTTGTTAATAGAAATAATAGTTTAATTTTAAGAGAAAATAGTGTAAAATTAAAGTTTAAAAAAGACAAGTATACTGGGGTCTTTCTGGGGTATCTTTCAATTTTTAAAATTAAGTTTTCTTAATTTAATTTAAGGGTTTGTTGAAATAATCAGTACAGCTCTTAATACCTCTCCGTTCTTTCTGGAATACTACTTTGTAAATAAATTATTTAAAATTTGACGATGCTGAAAACTTAAATCTCAGAGAAGTGACTTATTTTCATTTAATTAAACAAGTTAAGTGAACTAAGTTCAAATATGCAGAGAAAAAGGGAATGTTTTTGGAAAAAAATACCCTGTAACGCTACTTTTTCAGGCTCTTAAGGCTTTTATCTTTATACCAGATATGGTACTTAATCGGCTTTTCGGAACTTACAGCTTTTTTACCCTTTTAAATCAGCTACAGAAACCTTTAACCTTAGAAGGTGTTCAGGTAATGGTCCTTTGGCATTGAGACTTCCAGAGTTTTCTTAAAACAACTTTTTTGGTTTTTTGTTAATATGTAAATTGAGTCTTTTTGTGAAATTAGTAACTTTATGATTCTTTGACGTCCTTGATTATTTATTAAGATATATTTGACATAATTCCTAAAGCTATTACTACTACAAATTAAGAGTATTGTTTCCCCCTTTAATACATGTATGCTGCAGGACTCGATAACAAAACCATATTCTGAGTTGTTTATGATAATAATAACATCAGAGCAGCCGCAATAAAGTTTATAAACATTTACTTTTAGGGACCCAGACCCCTTGTTCCCAATTTAAGGCTGCCTGATTCTTAACTAAATGTGTTGTCTCCCCTGCTCAGCCATATTGTCAGCAATTACTCAACGTTTCCCCTGTCAGGTGATCAAGTGCTGGCTGCTCTCACAGTCGCACTCGCACAGCGCAGATCGCCGGGCGACCTACATCAAGTGCCAGTCTCGGATGCAGATGCATCTGGAGGGATGCGGAGAGCCAAGTGGTAGTGGGACTGCGACTGGGACTTCCAGTTTAACTGGCGCCGCATTGCCAAAAGATGAAATGTGGCCCTCGCGGCGGTTACAAACGACTCGGGTGCTGATTATGATAAATGTAAACAATTCAGCTTGGCACACAAATGCAATCAAAGGACTGAAATTACAACTTAGTTGTGGAGAAACCAGTTTAGAGAAAGACCGGGGCGGGCTCTCTCTCACACTTACACTCACACTCTCTTTTTTGCCCCCCCAAGAGGGCATCCGCATCCGCATCTCTCTTCCTGCCGCGCGTATCTATGTGCGGCTGGTTGGGCATGTGTGCGTGTGTGCGATAGAGATATAAAAGCTAAATTGGTAACTCATACTTAATTTGTTGGCGGCACCTTTGAACATGCTTCCAATTAGCTTACAGCCGACACCTCGGGCCGGTGACTTGGCCAAGTATCGGGCCACAGGATAAAGCCAGCCTTGGCCGCATGGAAATGATGCAGCACAAAAGGGGTAGACCTGAGAGTGAGTACCAACTGATGGCAATTTGTTTTATTCGTTTCTGATTTCTGTTTCTGAATCTGATTCATTCATCCCGGCATCTTGATCATGATGCGGCATATTTCGATCAAAGAATCAAAGGGGGCACTCACTATACTACACATTTATTTCGGATTTATGAATGAAGTTTTATGATGCCCCTCTTACAGGCGTTAATGAAGTTGTAAATTATGAAAGGCAACATTAAAGTTTACCCAAAACAAAAGGGCGAATAATAAAAAAGACCATTAATTATATTTATTTACCGTATAACAACGATTTGGTTATATAGCTTAATATATATAAAATCACTTCTTATATTTAGGATTTTCTATCTATTTATTTAGATAAAGATTTCAGTTGCATTAAAACCTGATATGGTAATTCCTCAATCTGGTAGCCGCTAATTTATATCACGATAAGATCACACGCCGTGAGCCGCCGCCAGAGTGTTCCAATCACATTCCCATCTTTGATCGGTGATCTCCCAGCTCCCGAGGGCCATCACAATCAGCCACTTAGCCCCAACTGGCGGAGAACACACACGTAGGCGCCTCCAGCAGCAGCTGGTTCAGTGTCCGTCGCAGAGACCGTTTTTGACGGACACAAAGATGGTCGTGTTGTTGTTTCTGGCAAAGTCCACTTAATTCGTTTGATGGCAATGAGTTGACGCCGCTGCTGTACCGCTATATCATCGATAAGACAGGGGGACAAAAATTTGGGAAATCAAAAAATTCACAGCTCCTACGACAAACCCGAGAAAAAGTGTTAATGGATGTCACTTTAGTTGGGTCTCCCCAACCCTGAACCACAACCACACACTCTCCGGTTGCGATCTACCTTTTGGCTGACATTAAGCTTCATCAGGCATTCAACTCGATGCTGAATTAGCATACAAATTACACACGAAGCACTAGCACTCAGAAAATGCTTTTGGGAGTCTTGGTATTCGATGCGAGGCGATCGGTATTCGGGTTTTTGGTTTTCGATCTTTTCGGTTTTTAAACCACAACAAAAGGCCGACAAATTTTGCCCCCAAACGCTTCCAAGTGGCAAACGGCTACCGATTTTATTATTGATAATGTTTTGATTTATCACAAAGATATACAAATTGCCACTGCCCCAATCTTGAGGTCCATTCTGTATCTTGCCGCAGGGCGCGGCACTTTTTTGTATCTTTGTGTGTGTGTGTGTGTGTGTGTGTGTGTATCTTGTGGATAAGCGCTGGGGTATTTCATTCGAGACCATAATTTGTATGCGGTAGCTCGAAATTCGGTTGTTGGTGTCATTCCATTGCGTTTGCAGTGAAAAAAAAGTATAAAACTAAGGTCTGGGTTCTGAGTAATAAGTTGGAAATAATGGAAATAGGATTATCTTGTACCTTAAAAATAATTATAATTTGGTTTAAAATGTATCTGTTCATAGATGTATCTTTTTTGATGGCTAGATTGAGACGCCTGTTGACCAAGAACATATTTATCTTAAAGGCTTAAATTTTTTTTAAAGAATAATACCCTTTAAGGATATTTATTTCATTTTCTACCAGTGTTATCTTGCGGCTTTTGCCGGACTCCAAGTGATGACCAATCTCCGGCACTGTCCCTGTCCTAATAGACGCATCCGATCCGCATTGACAAATGCTGTTCGTCGCGTTCAGTAAATTGTTTTCGACATTTCCAAGTCGCATTTGTGGTCGAAATCTGCATAATGAGTTGGCAAAACGCTGACAGCTGTCCGAAGTGTCGAAGATTATTCGATGATAAGGCGAGGATCGCTTTTGCTCGTCAGAGCCTGCAGTCATAAGCGCATTCGTCACAGAATTCGGTTTTTAGTTTGCCTCTTTTTTTTTACGGGGTGCAGCTGGAAAGGTTGAGGTTGAAGTTGAGGATCGGATAGCTGCGAGCTGGCTTTAATTGGCATGCAGTTGGGCTCAGTTTTTGGGAGCGTTGATTGTTGACAACTGGCTGGCACAACTTCATCATCCATCGTCAGGGGCAAAAGAGGAACTCGACGAGACAAAAGGCGACATTAATGCATTGCCAGCAGCCACTTTCGAGCCCGCCGAAGGGGCGTGACAAATTTGACACAACACACAGCAATGACTTTATTACCAACTGGCTCCTGCTCCTGCACCCCGGCCTGATGTATACAAAACACGAGTGCGAATACGAGTTTGAGGACCGTGGTGAAGAGCCCTCTCCGGGGATTTGGGCTTGCCAGATGCGACAATAAACACTTTAGCTATTTATGAGGTTTTAATGAACACCGGCGATCCGATCGCCATCTTGCCCCTGCCTGATGAAAGGATGTAGAGCCGATACATTTGGCTTATGAATTTGCAGAATTAGAGGCGTGCCGAATCGTTTGAGTTTGAGGGTATCTGTGAATACGAGTGACGGTCCAAGGGGTTTTCTAGGGGCGATGGCTAATTGTGATTGACAGGGCGTGTCGCGCCTATTGAGGCGCCCAATTAAGAGTCATTTCATAATTGATTTTAAATACGAATGCGATCGCAGCGATACCGATAGCGAACGCTCTCAAGGGAGGCCAATTTCCCTGAAACGAAAGGCGCAAAACAACATTCGAGGCATTCGCGTCCGTCAAGTCAGTCAAGTGCAGGCATTAATCAAACAACGCGGCCATCTTGCAACCAAAAAGGGAAGGGAAGCCAAGGGGTTCGGTTCTCATGCAAATGCCAACAACTTGGGCAGGGAGCAACAGAAGCCGCACCGTACACAATATACTCTTTTAATAGGATTTTTTGGAAATTTAATTAAACATTTTGTTGGATTATTTGTAGGTGATTTAGATAAGTAGTAGAAAATACACATTGAACACTAACTTAAATAAATGTAAACCTTTCTTTAAATCTAGCTGAACTTTAATCATTATTAAGCTCCTTAACTAAAGTATGTAAAAAGTTTATATTTAATCCCAAACCTCTCATTTTCATCTACAAAATATACAATATACCCTCATAACATTCATTACTTAAAAATAAACAATTATACCCTTGTTTCAGAGAGCAGGGAAAGACGGCTTTAGACCCTATTATCGATTACGGCTCGGCAGTTACATCATTTCACTTAGCCGGTGCTCCTCCACTCACTTTTCCCACCGGCAAAGGGCGCATTGCAGTTAAATAGACATTTGCATGCAAAATGCAAGGAAAGAAACGAGAAATGAAAAAAAATAAAATAAAACCAGGACAAACAGCGGAGCGAAATTGAATACAAAACTGACACTGACAAACAAACGAAGCGCGGCATGGCATGGCGTATACAGGGCGCATACGTGATATACAACAAGCGGACCAGAGTTGCAATCAATTTGGAAATGCATTGAGGTAATTTAGAGAGTGGGAAATGGTGGAAATCGCAAGACAAACGAATGTGTGCCAAGAGAAGGCACTGAGGGAAGAACTTGTAAAAAAATGTATTAAGTTTTAATTTATTAAGGGGTTATATACAGTTGTACCGCGCAAAAAAATGCAATTTTGTCGATTTTTTTTTTGACATCATAAAAAATATTTATCAAAAATGTTTTACCGACGTTGTTTAGTACATGTTTCTAGGTACTTTATAAAATTTTTTCATAAAAAAATATTAAATATTAAAAATGTTATGGCCGAATTCCAAGATCGTCTTTTTTTCGATGGTGACTTGCGGTCAACAATTCAAAAAAATTTCGTTAGTATATTGTATTGCCTAGTCCTCTAGACCATAGATTTGTAAAAATTTTGATTAAAAAAAAAATGGCGACGGTTTTAACAAAAAATTTACTTTTTCAAGGTATAAGATTTTTGATTTTTATGCTCTAAAAAAAAAAGTTAAAAAAAAAAATAAAAAATTCTTCGTTAGAGGACTAGCTATTGTTATAAAAAATAAGTGGTCAAAATTTTGTGTTGATCGGATTAATAGTTTTTTAGTTATCGTGTCCACCGCAAAGGTAACTTCGAAAAAAACGATTCTGAGATAATCGCGTTTAAAGTTTCAAGTTTGTTCCGGCCGACGTGCAGGTCGTGCGCTATAAATAGCTACAACTTCGGTTCTAAAGCTCCGATCTTTATGAATTTTTGTGAGAGTATTCTCAATAGTATATACTTGAAGAATATGCAATAAAAAAAAGTCGATTTTTTTTATCATCACAACTGTATATAACGCCTTAAATTGTTTTATTATAGTGACAAAGATATTGAAATATGTTTTTAATTAAATTAATAAATACAGTAAATAATAATTAGAATTATTTATTATTTACAAGCAGATCAGTTCTAAAACTAAACTTTCCATTTTATTTTCATTTGAGTATTGTTTTAATAACTGAGAAACGTCTAAATTAAAATTTTTTATCAAATTTAAAAACTCGAAACAATAAAGCCTTGTTCTGAATATCTTCCTAGTACATATTTTCTGCCAGTGCCAGGAGGTCTCGAAAAGTCGAATTCAGTGGAAAATAGATGAGGAGCCAACAACGGTACAACGAGACATCATTATTGATGACAATTGAGTGGGCCAAAAGAGAGCTGCGAAGCAGCCGGAGAGAGCCAACAATTACGATAATTAACGCAGTCGGCCGCTTGGAAACGCAGGCGGTGAGATGCCGAGAAGCCAGGGGGAGTTAGACAGAGAGGAAGCGAGAGAGTGGGACAAGGAGAGGTGGTGAGAAAGAGCGCATGTCAAATTGTACAAATTGATTACGTTCGCACACGTTGACAGCGAGTTTATGGGGTCGAGGGGGGTGTCGGAAAGGTATTGGCCGGCTGCCATTGGTCCGCTCTTCGCTCGCTCTCTCTGGCTGGCACGCCTCTTTGCCAGAGCGAGGCGGCATTTCCAATTAGACAAGCAGCTGCGAGACTAGTGACGTCATCGAAACCAGTTGGGCTCCAAACCGGTCGAGAGAGGCAACGCCAGAGAGTGGCTGGGAGAGAGCAGCAAATAGCAGCGAATTTCGGCCACGAGCCATTTTCGTTGTTGGTGTTTGTGTTGCACGTTGTGCCAACGTTTTACGTGTGGCTGCCGCGCGTTTTTGCCGACGCGTTTTTAATCGCCATTCTACAGAACGTGTATCTTAAAGATGCGCTAGGATCTGGTAGCCAAAAGACTCTCGAAGATGCCTCAGCGAACGCCCAGTCCCGCGGAGTCCGAGATCTCGGTGGGCTCGCCCAGTCCGCCGCCGCCCATGATGAGATCCTTGAGCATGAAGCGCTTAAGGCTCCTAAGGAGTCCCGCGCCCAAGTCATCGCCGGCTCGCATCAAAAGCTTTTCCATAGCAGATATCCTGGGACGAGGGAGGGATGAAGAGCCATCAGCAGATACAGCTCCAAATGTGACAGCTCAGCCGACGGGAGTGCCAGCTCCTGCTCCAGTTTCAGCTGCTCTACCCGCTGCTCCACCCGCTGCACTGCATCCCTTCCTATCGCCCGCCCTGCTGCACAGCTATGAGCAGCGCTTGGCCTGGGACTACCAACGCCAGCTGCAGGAGCACTTCCATGCGCAGGCCCAGGCGCAGTTGCTGCGCCAAATGAGCCACCTGAATCCCGCACTGATCATTGCCTCCGAGGATGGCAGCTCCGAGAGATCGCAGCGTTCCAGCAGTAGCAGCAGCAGCAACGGCAGCATTGATTGCTGCAGTCCCCCCAGTCAGGCGGAAAAGCTTCCGGCTCCAGCGGGAGATGGCCAAGGAGGCTCCAAGAAGAAGTCGGAGGAGTCGTCTGCTGCAAAAGGTGGCGAGACCCCAGCTGGAGATACCCCGCTTGATGCTCTGTTCCAGTTGTCCACCAAGAACTTTGACGAGGAGCAGGGTGAGTACGGGAGACATTAGGGATTGGGGATATTTGTTATGCAGCAGATAAGGCTCTTTTAACAGTCAGAACTCTTTTCATAATGTTTTTGTGAGTGGCTTAAGGAATTAAAAAACCAAAATCTACAAATCGTCGGGTATAAAGCTTATTTTACTGACAAAATAGGTTTTAAGACATTTTACTTCGATTTTGCTTCGATTTTGCTCTGACTTTGATCCGATTTAGCTTCGATTTTTCTCCGTTTTTGATCTACTGTCCCCGCACCTGTTGTATATTTATTTATAATTATTATTACTACATTTTAAATATTTTTCGATTTTCATTTTTTATAAATACTTTAAGTTATTCTTTAGTTATTGCTTCAAAAATAATACTATACAATTAAAGCCTGTCCAGAAATATGTATAGATAAATCTTAAATTAGTTTATTTCCCTTTTACACGATCATCATAATTGTAAACTACATGCTGGGTGCACTTACCTTCAGGTAGAGTTACTATACCACTCTTATTTCCCTCAACCAGCTAACCGCAAGCAAATTACATTTTAATATAAACTGATTTCCCAACGAGACCCATCATAACCATTAGCCCGTCCAGCGATTGATCAATTGTTGTCATTACGTCTTGATGAGATTCTCCTTAAGGCGTAAAAACAGTAGTGAGGTCAGTGGGGCCGGCTGAGGTGGCTAAATCAATTTCAGGCCAGGCCCGGCCGGCTGCTTGGCTCACTCTCGGCATTGCCTTTGATGGCGATTGCCTTTCCCAGACCCCAGACCCATACCCATACCCAAACGCTATACTCGATGTTGGGATGCTGGATGGATGCTCGCGATCTGGCTGATGGCTCCGGCGCATGCGTATCGTTCGGCATAATTTGCTTAGCGGCGTTGATTTCTCGTTAAGTCGCAGACGCGAACCGATTCAATCAACACTCAGAATAAATATTTGGCAAGTTTTTCATTATTAATAATAAAAGTAGAGAAGCTTTATACATATATTTAGAATAAACCTTACCTATAAGACTTCTTTTGTTACAACTATAATTAGAACAACTCCCTAAGAACCTTTCTAGTTATCAAAGAAATATTTTTAAAATTTTCTGCAAATAGAAAAACTAATTCATATATTTATATAATTCTAGATTTCATTATTATTATTATTATTAAATTATCTCCAACCTTTACTTAATGTTTCTCAAATAACAAAATACTTTTTCCCCGAGTGCAATGGACAGTATAATCCATCATGGACTGCGCCTTTTGTTCATCTGCTACTGAAATTGAATTTACGCGGCGCACGTACAACTGGCAATTGGTTCGTGCTCCACTCCGGATCGCCGGATTGCTCCACAGAGCCATCTAATCAGCATCAGCTGATTTGATCGGTTGATCAACTGCTACTGGCATTGAGTGCCAGCCAAGCCGCCCGAGAGATGATTATGATTATCACACAGATGCTCTGCTTAAGCGCCGTAGCTTGCGAAAATTGCATTTTCCCAAGACAGCATCCGGTATGGGGACGATGGCCCTTTCCTTAGCCATTACACTAAGCCCGAGCAATGTTGGCCAAAAGTAACCAGTCAGGATATAGTGGAAAGGGGGGGCACTTCCGGTTGGTAATTAGGAGCAGCGACAACTCCCATGCCGACTCCTATTACCCTACCCTTTGAGGGGGCTCACCTGCTCATTGCTCATGACGATTTTCAGTAGATAAACCAAAGTGTAGTCCCATATACAAAATAATTACAATGGAAATGGCTGAAAAGTTGCAGCCATTTGAACAATGAACCTGTCATTAGGTCTCGTCAATTGCAAACACAGCAAAGCTGTCGTCGCCGAAGATAAAATACTCTTAGGATACTGTGTAGATACATCTTGTGTACCTATATCGAGGCGAAAGTCCGTTAGGATATATTGAAAAATGTATATATCACATGGTAAAATATCGAAAATTATCGTATCGTAAAAATATGTCCTATTTTTATTGGTCTTTTATATCAAAGAAGATATAGCTTTTTTGTACAAATATAACCTTCTCAAAAGATCGATCTATGTATTGACTTTCCCATCAAATATCGATATATATCGGTTTAAAGATATTTTCTGTCTTCTAAATATTATTTTAAAATTCAACTCCCTCTTTTACACATTTCCCATATTTTAATTTTAATTCACGAATAATGAAAATGGATGTTCTTTTACACACCAACACACTCTATATAAACCACTTTCTACAAAGAAAATCATATTTGATCGTATTGTGTGGTACTCCCCTCGGAAAGGGTAAACTCATAATTGCAATGGACCAAAAGGGGAGGCAAAATGAGCCCTAAGAAAGCCCATTCCGAAGGGGCGATCAGCACGGGCTGCCGCTGCCGCTGTTAAAATGTTGGCTTGATGAAACGCCAAGACAATTGGCACAGACAGCCGCATTATTGAACGCACGGCGAACGCACAAACGGCACAAAGCAGCGGCGGATGCATCCCTAATTACAATTTAATTACTAAACTTTTCCCACTTGACAAAAGGCGGCGGAGCAATGGCAGTTGAAGACCAGGGACCAGGGACCAGAGACCGAAGACTGCTACCCAGCGGAGCATGAACCACAAAACGCACCACAAACAGATACACAAACATAAAAACAAACTCCCCCCGAAAAACTCACACTCACAGATACATGTACATGGCGGATGGCGGCCACAATGATGATGGCACTTCGGGTTGACAGTTGATTTGACAGATAGCAGTGTAAACATTTTACAACATGCGGGTCGCGGGGCGGGGCAAAGTAATAAAAAGTATGCACTGCGGGCGAGAGAAAACTAATTAGTTCAACTAGACGTATACTTAATTTCGAATGGGGGGAGCAAAGTCGAAAAATATATATAAATGTAAATAAGTGGCGAATTGAGCATAAATTATAGTTATAATTGGAAATCCAAGCAGAGAAACAGAGTCGTGTGCTAACTACCATGCAAATGGGATACCCAGTCAAAGCTGTTAGAGGGCAATTTTCAGTCACGTCAAATCAGTCGATCCATAACCGGTCCACATCCACCTATGTATATGTATCTGTGGGTGGGGAAATAGCTATATCTGCTTTCCGAATAACGTGACATTTTCCATGGCGTGCCTTGAATATCTGGGCGGCATGTCACGCCCCTCTATATACTCTATATACTATATATATCTGCTGTGCTAGATAGATTTCTATCTATCGCATTAGTGGCCACTTGCCCAGTAATTGTTGTTCAAATATTTGCCTCGAGATCGTTGGGTATTAAAAATCTAGTTTTGCTGATAAAAAACAAATGGAAAACCATTGTAAACCATAAACAATTTAGCACATAACTATAATCTATAAAGGAATCCCCTTGAAAACTCACTAAATACCCTTAGAAACTCTTGAGAAACATTACACAAATTACTGATTTACAATTGCATTTCATTCGATTTAAATACTTCCCATGAAAAACTGAAAATTCCTTTAGAAAAGTCAACAAGCTGAGCATTGCATAAATCAAGCAAAAAGCTAACAAAAAGAAATCCCGCCAAAGTGTAAATCAAAAAATTCATTTCAAATGATTAATAGCTGCACATCGTTTCAGCGATATTCGTTAATGACACTACAAATACTATATAAAAAAGCGTATATTCGTATATTCGTATATTAATAAATGCTGTAAGGCGAGACTCGTTTGCCTCAATAAAAATCAAGAAAATGTCTGCGGGCGCCAAACTGTTCTAGCTTCGCATATAAAATATGCATGAAATATTGCGAAATTGCCTCCGAGAGAAGCCGAAACAAGTTGACAAGCCAACAACGCTCGGCATAAATTCTCTAATTAACGGTTGCGCCTCAAATATTTTATTAAAAATTATAATTCGCCAGTAGTAAAAGTGGCAGAGAAATATGAGTTTGCGTGCGGCCTAACCATAAAGCATTAGCATTAATACCAGCCCAGGGGAATAACAAAATCAGAGACTTGCGTGGTTGGCTATAAAAAAAAACAACAACAAAATTGGTTAACTGCCTGATTTGCTTTCACTATCGGAAGCCCTTTTGGACCACACACCTTTGGAATACTACACATATAATGTGTTTGTAATTATTCTTAAATGGATTTAGTAGTAAAGTTAAGGTAACAAAATAGTTGTGGATTATACAAATTAAAATTCTTTAAACAAATCAGCAAGAAGGTCAATTTCAGTAGCAGAATTGTTAAAGAAATTAAGTTTTTTTATTTAGATTTTATTTAAAAATCAAAAGCAAATACAAAGAGAAGCTAATTTCAAAGCAGAAAACACTGTAAAAAAGTCTTAACCCTTTTTAAAATGATAATTTTTTGTCTATAAGCCATGAAATTACCTTTATTATAGTCAAAAACGTATCTCTTCTATTTAAATATATCTAAACCAAGTCTTAAGCTATTATTTCTCACCGTGTAACCCACCAAAAGCACTCGGGTGGTCCATCATCATAAGGCACCCCTCGAGCAAATTGCATACCTCGACCCGTCCGGTTAGAGCCAAAGTCAGAACAAGAACAAGTGACGCCTGGCCAGAAGAGATACAAAGATACACAGATACAGATGCACAGATGCACAGATACAGATACACAGATACAGATACTCGGAGCTGAGGTGTGTGCAAAAGCAACGCACTGAAGGTGTTACCTGCACGCTTTTGATGAGCACTAATTGAGCTCAAGTTGCATTTTTCTTCCCTGGCCATTACCCGCGATTCAGGGGTGGAGGAAGGCAGGAAGCCAGGGGAATCGGCGGCGTCAAGATCAAAGCCAGCAGGCCGATCATAAAGACAAGCGAAAATCAAGCATCGACAGTTGCACAAGAGACAGCAAATGAGAGAATTAGCCGGGGAGACAGCGAGACAGAGGGACACAGGTCGTCGAGCGATAGAGGTGAGAATGAGAATTGGCTAAAGAGGCAGCGGCTACAATTTGGTAATAACTCTATTAAAGCCATATGGGAGGCAAAAGACCAAAGCCCAACTGTTGCCAAAACGCTAAAAAGGAAGTCTACACTGGAGGGGAAATGTTTCCGAAATCTATGAAAATTTATACAACAAACTTGAGAGTTTCTTTAACTGTTTTAACTATAAAGATTCACATATTAAGATCATAAATTAAAGGTTTTAAATTATATTAAATTATTCAAATAAATTGCATTTCCTTAAAGAATTTCTCTCCGTGTAACAAATGTACCCTGAAAGCGGCACTTGGAATGCGGTGCATTCAAGTCAGGACCTTGTCAAAGTTCTTAAAAACGCATTCGCTAACTCATTCCCACTGCCGTTCGCACTCGCATTTCGCGTTTTTGCCAAACATTAATCACAGGTCCCCCGAGTGGAGGAGCTTGGGACCGCCCGAGCTGTGAATTTTCGGCATGTGTCGAACATCAAAAGCCCGCGCCACGCATAAAAAGCCATTTAAAAACGCATTTTCTGCTTGAAAACAACAAAAAAATATACAAATAAAAATAAACACCTCTCTGACCCCGCGGCTCCATGGCTAACTGCAGTTGGCCGTGCCCCATGGTCTTGGCCAGGAAGTCCAGTGTGCCAGAGATTGATGCGTTCACAGACAGCCCACCGAACTACTGCTGCCGGGGGAATGGTTACCAGGAGGTGATATGGAGGGAAAACGCATTTCCTCGCGGCTTTTCCAGCTGCAATTTATATGGGTCAGTTGGCGCCTGGCCTGGCGAAAACCAGTTTTCCATCGTAAAGAGGTGTTGCTTGGGACTGGGAGATTCCAAAGGCTACACTTGGGTAAAATGTTATTGTTTATTAAGTATTCTTGGGCTTAACTTAACTTTATTTATAAGAAAAAAGAGAAAACCTATGGAAAAACAATATATAAAACTTTAAATTTAGATTATAATTTCCCCAAATAAATTAAGAGAAGGGAAGGCAGCGTCGCCGGTGCATCTATGATAATCGTAATTCCTAGCGACAAATCATATTTATATGCTCAGTCTTTGATGATAAATGTTCACAAAAATAAAAAAACAGCATAAAATAAAGCATTGAAATCATTAGCAGCGATGCTGAACAAACGAGAAGACACCGGTGAATATTCGGGATAAAGTGTAAAGTGTCTGATGCAGCGGATGGGGAAATTATTCACAGCTACGGATCGGGCGACATTAATGCGAATGAAACCCAGATGCAGACGACTTCCTTCCCCAAAGTATCCTGATCCAACGGTTCAGGGTTCCAGCGTCGACAAGGTGTCTTCTTTTTTCTCGGCCATTCGATGCGCCGGACAGGTGCAGACTCCAGACCATATCCATATCCATTCAGTTCATCTTGATGTCTGCACTTCAGTTTTGACGAGCTCCGCGTACCGTTTTGTGAGATACATTGTAAAGTATCTGAAAGTGGGTATGAGATCCTAAAGATATGCTTAAAAAAAACTGTGGCATAGCGAATCTTTAAATGTCTGACGATGAAAATTTCAAGTGTTGAACATCTAGATAAGATCAAGGATAAGGGAAGTATATTTTAATAATATTTAAAGGACTTTCTTTAAGTAAAATTTTTAAATTAGGTTAAGGGAAATGCCAGTAAAAGGGATATTTTAAATTTAAATAGATTTCCATATCTAAACCGAAGTATCTTAAATACATTTTAAACTTTGTAGATTATATTTTAAAGATTATAAATAAACTGAAGTATTTACAATATTGGTATATTCCTTGATTCATTTTTTTATACAAAGAAAGCTAATATATTTCCAACTCTTCTTCACTATTTAATAGTTTTTAGGGTATTTTATTCTCTAGAAATAATTAGTAATAATTTTATTCTTTTCATGTGTTTCCACAACATAAAATCTTTACCCACCCAACGATTGACTTCCTCTTATTAGCCTCGTAAGTCTCTTTCACGCCCCCTTTTCCCTTCCGATACCCAGTTCCCCCTTACATCAAAGGGCATTTAAACACATTTTAAACTTCAGCTGAAACACATTCAGTGATTTAAGAGAACAACTTCTTATTGTTCCTATTTACACGCTACCCAAAGTCGGAAAAATCAAAATCAACCACCAACCATCACCGCAATAAAGGCAAGAGAACGACAAACTTCACGCTAAAATCGAAGGAAGCTGTGAAAAATGTTTTCTTCCCCCCGAAATGCTTCCTTTCCGACACAGTGCTGTGTGTATATATAGTACCATAGAATAGCTACCGAGGGCAGTGGCAATGTCAACAAAGCATTTAACACCTTCATCATCAAACACCAAGCAACCACCCCATGTGTATTTGTGTTTGTGTAATCGTTTATTAAAGTGTGAAGAAAATTAATTTGACTATCTGAGATGTTTGCCGCTGTTTCTATGGCAAATGACTTGCAATCGTTGACAAGATTAATTAATCCCCCCAGAAAGAGGGGGAGTAGAAGCCAAGGAAAAGCAAATGAAAATGAAAATGAATGCCTTAATTGATTTTATTTTTCATAACATTTCTTTTCATTTTCATTTTCATTTGCATTTTCATTTGTTTTCCCTTTTTTGCAATGCAGAATTGTTATGACAAGGCTTGTTATGCCAACGAAAGGCCTTTCAAAATGCAAGTTTCAAGTTATTAAAGTATGCAGATGAGGTTTACTACACCTTAAAAAATGAAAAGTCATAATGTAAAAGGGTTTATAAATAAAGTAATTTTAGGTTAAAGGATTTACAAGTCAAGCTTATTTATTAAAAACTCTTTATAAAATATACAAAAATATTTATTAGTGTAGATATCCCAAGTTGTCGGGGGCTGTTTCATGTCCGCCGACTTTAACTTAAACTCCAGCTCGTGTATGCACTTTTGACAAGTAATTTAATAAAGCCAGCGACACGGCTCGCTGTTGTTGCCAAAAGGTGTTGCTGCAGTTGCTGCTTAAACATGCATATAGCCAAGTTAAGAGTAAGAGAACCACCGCCGTTGGCCGTCGAGTGCCAGTCAGTTAGTCACTCAGACTCAGTGAGGCTCGAACCAACCTTTGGTTCCAGCCAGCCAGCCAGCCAGCCAGCCGTTTGATTGCAGCTTGTAATCACAATTAAAGTGTTAAGCATAAATGCCAGGGGCCAGTGGGCAACTAACGAATATAGAAGACACAGTCAGCCAAAAAAATATACAAAAAAAAAAAAATAAAAGAAGGTGCACAAGGGTTGCTCAAGTGGCTGAAAAAAGTCTGGGGGATCGGCCGTCGCAATGGTTTTTCTGGGCTTGGGAGTTTATCATTTCACGGACATGTCTACGGGCTGACAGCTTTGGAATTTCGGCAGTTTTGTCGATTAATTAATTGACAGACAGCCAGCCCAGGCAGTCAAGTTCAAATGCATTTAAATGTTAGGTTTAATGTGTCATAATAGTAAAGTCAGTATAGGGATGGTCTTAAAGAAAGGCTATTGAAAATAGTCACAACATATGAAGAAAATAAAAAAATAAATATACAACTTTGAATTTGAATTGTATTTCAATTTAAAATAAGGAATTAAAAGCAATAAGCTTTGATTTTTATTAAAATACTCTATTTAAACGTACGTTTTTTGGTAAGAATATCGATAAACTCTCAACAAAATATCAAAAAAATAACTTTGTACCTCATTTCTACCCTTAAACCTTGAAGTTTTCATCACTTTTAAGGTAAAAATTAACTTCTGTGAGCCATGTTTTTTTCATTTAAAATGCAAAACTGAACGTAATGAAGCGCTTAGCCAGAGATCGCGTTCGGCCCGACACCTTTACAAATTACAAGTCGGCATTTAAATGGCCGTAAAGTTTTATGACGCGGCGTCAACCAAATAATCGGACTGACAATCAGCCAAAACGGACTCATTAAGATGCCAGGCGAAAGATCTGTGCCAGTTACAGTTCCAGTTCCAGTTCGGAGGCAGTTCAACATCAAAATCTGGGGTCTGGTTAATTGATTTTAATGTGCCAATATCCTGACGGGATCATCTACTGGACAAGTTTATCGGAATCTGAAACCTCTTGGCGGACATAAAACATGTGCACACGATATGGATCGGCACTTTTCATTAATCGGTTTGGTGTTAATTTATGGCGTATCTTTATGGCCCAGACTGGGAATCAATTGCTTCCGTCTTTTCGGCGGCCATGATGGAACTCGCCGAGCCGAGCCGAGCCGCACCAGACATCACTTCAGAATGCACTTGAATTTTCAGGCAGTCCCCGGCTCCCAGTTCTCGCTAATTACGGCAATTAAAAACCACTAAATACGAGTATAAGAGAAAAAGTATATAGAGAACTAGGGCCGATCTCCGTCCGACGCCGTCAAGTGGCAGCCAGCGTGCCAGGCGGGGTTTTGGGTTCAAGTGGCTCGGATTCCCGTAATGAAAATTGCATCTTAATAAAGCATAATTACCAGCTACCAAATGGAAGGCCAAAGTGTCTTGTCAAGCAGCCGGTATTCAGCGGTATCCTTTGGATGCCCAGGATATTAGTCTGATATTGCCGCTGATTGGCTGATTAGCCAAGTGGCAAGAGTACAGGCCTCCTCCATTAGCAGTCCCAAATTGCATTACATTATTGAACGTGGTGAGCCGAGGAGCTATAGAGCTGTGGAGCTGTGGAGCTGCGGAGCTACAACAACTGCAAGTCATAAACAATTTCAATTGCCGCTGCACATTCGCAACACTCAATTAACGCTTTTCAACAAAGGCCCCAGCCAGCAAATACTATACAACGTACGGCAGCCACAATAACAATAATAATAATGCATTCATCACTTTATGACAGCCCCGCATACAAACTTGGCCTAGACAATAGTGTCAACCATAAAGAGATTGCCAAAGCCCGAGCCGCGTATCTATTAAATTATGCTTAACTATGCGCCTTTGTTGGCCCAGTCAGCGAGCCATGTGGATGTCTGTGGTTGTAGTTGTACTTACTGGATGTTGTTAAGAGAGCCAGGCCACTTAAGACTGCGGAGGCAGGGGAGTCTAGAAGCAGCTGCTGGCTAACAAAGGAGTCTACAATTCGTTTGCTCCTCTTCGTTGGCAGTGTTCCATATAGGGATACCTCTTTAGACATGGATTTTTCCCCGAACTATTAAGTTTTTTTTACCTTATATTTGAATATAAAATATATTTAAAAATATTATAATCAGTAACCTTTACAAACCTATAATGATTGGTAACAAGAAATCAATCGGTGACCCGATTTGCAGCCAGCCACACATGCTTTCCGTTTTGGCCAACAAAAAAAGAAGGAACGTCGTCGGCCCACATAACAAGTTTCCACAGACACAAACGCACTTAATATATGGGGGATATACATTCGTATGACTGTATCGAATCGACTTGTGCGAGTTCAGAAGTGAAATACGTAGGAAATAACATGAATTCTTCATAAATTCTCCTTTTGGCAACAAGGTGTGGGACTTGCCAGCTGAATGAAAGAAGAAGTGAGGTCTCTACAAGCCAGGAATACCCTACATTTTGTAAAGAATTTACTTAAAGAAGATATACGAATTGAGTATTATTTTTTGTATATTTAAAAGGAACCTCAATAGACATTAAAATTCGATCACATTCCATTGAGTGTCCTATCAAAATCGACTTACATTTTGGCCCAGTTGACTGCATTTTTATGCCAATTCAATTGACCAGGATCGCTGTTAATCCCCCTGCCTGGCACTCGCATTTATAATTGCCTAAGAAAGTGTCATCGGAGTGGGTTTCCTTCTCTTTATCTACTTTTTTTTATGCATAATGGGCGATTAGACAACTGCAACTGCGCCGGCGGCTGTCTCTAAGCCAATGCATAAAGTGCAGAATTTATGCACATTTGGCCCAAACGGAGAAAAGCCAAGATCGGGGCTGAAAGGAGCTGAAAGGGGCTGAAAGCCAAGGCGACTGGCTGCCAACGGGGCGTAGATTTAATTAAATAAATTCAGAGAGCGACGCCTGCGGCCTTGTTGCTTTTCTTTATATATTTTTTTTTTTTTTTTTTATTATTGCATATTTGTGCGTAAATCTGTATTATAACTGTGTGTGTGCCTGTGCGTCAACTGTAACTAAATAAATCTTGGCATTGTTTGTGCTTTTTTTTTTGTAAATGGGACAGAAATACACTTTTCTTTGAAAATGCTAAAAATGAATTTAAAAATAGTTTCGTACTCTTGAAGGGTATTTTAGTTTTAGTCAGAAGTTTGCAAAGCAAATTTAAATATTCAAACGGAGATATGGAAATTAAGCATAAACTCTCAATTAAGTAGTTTTTTCTGGAAAATTTAAATAATTTTAAACAATGTCATCAAAACATTTTATTATTTTATATGTAATCATAGACAATAAACATTCAAAAACATAAATAATAATCAATATAATTGTTGTTTTTAACATATACATATATATTTATAATTTATATTATTTTGTATACTTTGACGATTTAATGTAACATGTTAAATTTTACCAAATTAGAACGATTCCTAATGATCCAATAGCAAACTTAATCTTGCCTTAGTTAGCTCCCTTTCTTGTTTCTACATAATATAAAAGTTATATTAAAATAAAATCTAATAAATCTATAATTTTGTCCCAGTGTAGACAATGATCTTTACAGTTTTGTACTTGCACAATTATTTATTGTTAATTTATTTAGCTTGTCACATGACGAGCCTTGCAATTACGAAGGCGAAAAGTGCGACACGCCCACCAACCAGCCAACAGCAACCCAAAAGTTGAGTCTACTACCAACACGCACTCGCACTCACATTCAGAAATCAGGCATATATCAACGGCTTAACAATTGGCTCAGACTTGTCGTCAGGTGGCCATTGCCGTTAAGCCGTTGTCCCCCGTCTCCCGGCCCACCAATTTGCAATCCCGTTCTCTCAGTCCCCCTCCCTTAGCCACACACACCCCACACGCATTCTGATACTTTAATTTATGGTATCTCTCGCAGTTTATTTGTCATGCCAACATGCTGTCGCAGTAATTATACACATAACCGTAACTAGTTTTTTTTTTTGTATAATTTTTTTTTTTATGCAACATGCAACACATTTTTTTATGGCCCTCGAAACACGAACGCACATCAAAAGCGCCATGCAAATGGTCGCTTGTTATGGCTAATGGCTTGGATCGGTCATGAAACAGAACGAGTTCTGCCGACAAGTCAATAGAGGATGCAGAAATCAGTTATTGGAGGCAAAGTATATATGCATATCGAGCTGACTTAATTGCAATTATTCGAATGGGATTAAAATGTTTGAAAATTGAAAGCGTTAAATCGGAAATTAGATCGTTGGATCATTGATATGGAAAAACATTAGACTAATATTTATAAATATTTTATTTTGCTTAAAAATCGGGAGACTATTTCCGAATAGAGATGTTTAGGAACAGAAAAGATCTAAGATATCGAAAAAAAAATATATTTAATATCTCATGTTATAAAATCGAAATAATACTTAATAAATCGATATTTTCGATATTATTAAATGTCTCTTTTAATTGCAATATACATATAAAACCAAAAATTTGACTTATGGCCTATATATTTAAACATTGAAATGTCACTAAACTTTTCTGTAGAAAATCGATTTAATATCGATAAGTAGGCTTATCATTTTCCAGCCCATGTTAGCTTTCTTTATTAAGTCTCTGTCTCTTTTCAAACCCTTCTTAAGATATCGCAAATTACAAAATAAAGTACACTCTTGATTATGGTAATTAAATATTTTCATATGAAGACTCCACCTTATTATAAACTTATTCAAAGCTGATCCCAAGGTGCCAATGCTATCTAAATCCAAATCGCACTCCAAAGTGCTGCTCAGCTGGTAGCCAAGTGACATTTTTCCGCCTCCTCGAAAAAGCAACTGTGGACTTTCATTTTATGGCGCTCACTAAAAACAAAACCTACGAGCCCGGCCCACTGCTCCTGCTTAAAGCCGCTTATCTGGCCGGCTATATCGATAAACATAAATTAAGCGATATTGTCGACCGGCGACTACAAGCTGCCAACTGCCAAGCGGCAACCGGCCACTGGCCACTGGCCAACTGTGAATTGCAAGCGGGCCGTGCCAACGCCTTTTTGGAAGAAACGGCCAGTCAACATGCAGGCGCACATAAAAATCCACCATAATGATAACGATAACGATAACGATGCGCAGCGGTTTGTTGTTTTACAAGAAAATTATGTATTATTAAGCGCAGAGGCCCACACTGCGATGATGAGAGATGCACTTGTTTGTCGCCCTGCTGTGCATTGGCAGCGTTATAAAAAGCCTGCTTTATCACCGAGAGACCCCAGATCCTGGGGATCGAAGATCAAGGGTATACCCATTCAGCGGCAAATTAACTTATTCCTGAGTTGTGAGCTCTGCTCAGGATGCAAGCTGGGATGAGCATTAACGGAAATTTATCATAAATTCCAATACCTTACTACTAATGGGCGTTGATTAGCTAATTTGCTGCGCTCGTTTCGATTTCCACTTATGCTCGGCAGCTCAACTCATTTCAAATACTAATGCTTGTTGGCTGATTTTCAGCGTCATTGCCGCCGTTCGATCAGAAACCGTTTACAGCATATTATTTGTGTTAGTGCCAGGGGTTTTTAGCACTGGAAAAAATATGAGTCTTTAAGGTTGTTTTGTTGGTTTAGAAAATAGAAGATATCGACCTATAATAAACCTCTAATTATACATTTAATGTGTTAAAAAGTGACTATAGAATACCCGGCTTTCAAATCTCTGCCTACTTTTTGGCTTCACAATATCTCCGTTATAATGTAAGTTCATTTATTAAAGGTAAAAGTAATGGTAAAGGTAAAAAATGATGTATATTAGTTACTAATTTAAACATAAATAAAAGGTTTATTTCAAGGTTTCGATAACAGAATCATTGCATACTTTTAGGCGCATGAAAAAAAGAAAACAGAAAATGTTAACTGTAAAATTTCTTAAACAAATTACTAAAAAGTAAAAAGCCTTTATAATATTATTAAACATTTAATGATTTTTTAAAACTTCAAATAAATTACAGCATTCTTTTGGATGCTATTTTAATTGATTTCAATACTATAAAAATTTGATGTAATAAGATTTGTGTTTAAGATAGAATTTTCGATTTTTTTTATGTATTTCTTGGCTTCTTTAACTTTCTTAAGTGTTTATATAATTTTCCTACTTCCTAAATGAATTAAAATTAATTAATTTTATGTAATTTTCCCAGTGTATTCCTCTAGTCAACCTCCTTTTCCTCGTTTTGGATGGCGGCATGTTAGCTTTGATCTCCGCTTAGGAGCAACAAAATCATCTCTAACACACTCTCTGCGTCTCACTCTCTCTATACACCGTCTTGAAATAATGAATGAAGCCTCGAATCGGAGCTAAAAATCAAATTAAATGCCGTTTTGGCATTGTGCGTTAACAGAGCCTGGTTAGGCAACCGACGGATTAGCATAGCGTGTTGTTACTGTATCATTTTTGGCACGCATGTGCATCCCGCTTCCTCTAACGCGTTGCTCCGGCTCTCCCTTTTTCTCGCCGGTGCCCAACAATGAGAAGATTAATTTATGTTATTAAGTCGGCACCGCCGTCTTTGATCTTCGCCTCTGCGAGGTGTAAGGTAGGCAAGTCAATGCGGTGGCAATGCCGGCACCTGAAGATACCTCGCCCCTCACATCCAGAACCACAAGCAATCGATGAGCAGCGGACCGAGTCCGAGTCGGAGTTGTAGTCGAAGTCGAAGTCGGAGTTCGAGTCCAAGATCGAGATCTTCACGATCCGATGCGATCCAGGCAGCGATCGATCGCACGACCCTGCTGCTACCTGCAGCAGCTTAGATTGCCCCTGGTCCTGGCTGGAAGTGGGGAATGAGACCGGGTTCCGGGTCTCCTAACTCTTGGCATTCTCTGGCATCATTACATTAATTTGTAATTTATGACAGCTTGTCATAATATCAACGATATTTTAGCAAAGAGTCCTTACACTGAGGAAAATAATAGGATAAGTAACTTTAACTATTTTTGTATTTAATAAATATTAAAAATTTTAGCTTAACTCACCCAACTCTCAGTCTAAGCCTCTATTCATATTCATAATTCATAATCAAAATTGATTTTTCTTTCTTGTTTTCTTTTTTTTTGCTAGTGTGGGCTCATTAATAAACCTTTTTTTTTTCTTGTTTGCCGCCTCAGTTTCGCTGAGTTGTCAAAACTATCGTACAATGTCTCTAGGGCAAGTTTAGCGGCTTGCTCACCGATCCAATCACCCGGCCATCATGATCATCATCAGCGGTAACTCTCTATGGTGTGTATGGGGAGATCCGGGCATTGGATCCGATGGTCCGTCCCATTCATCTAGTGGCTGCTTGGGGCATTGTTGGCTTTACAGGCCCGTTGTCAACGCTCTTTGTTGTGCCACCAATGAGGCGGCGGCCCCTTTGATCCGTCGGCCAGTTCAAAGCCCCCAACGAACTTCTAACTCAATTAGTGTGTAGTTTTTTAAACGGTTTTGATTACAACGCATATTTCTTGGCATCCCCTACTAACATAGAATACATGCTACTTATAAAGACATTAAGCCGGCTAACTCTGGCCCACATCGAAGTCGTCGTCGTCGTCTCATGTGTGGACGAAGAAGGTGGGGCTGAAGGTGAAGCTGAAGCTGCATTTGGAGTCGGGGAAGGTCACTCAATCAGAGCAAGGATCCCAAGAGCCGCCTCTTCTTTGATCGCATTTTAATGATGATGACCATTGTTAGCTGATGTTAGCGATTGCAAGCCCAGATTTTCACTTAACAACCGCTGCCGCCCCAGATCAGGGCTTAAAGTGCATGCAAACATAAAAATGATGGCAGCAGAAAAACGGGGTAACATCGGGGAGGGAAGAGGCGTAGCAAAACCAAAGCTGAGCAGCTTCATCGAGTGCTCAGCATCCAAATTGCAATGCTACGTAATTTTTATTGTCTCGCACACACCAAACCGAAACTCACACAGTGGTCTAAGATCAGCCATAAAGTTGATAACTTGGGAACTGGAATAATTTAAGCAGGGAAATATTTTAGTTTCGTTTTTATAGTTCTAACAGGAAGAGGAAATATGTATTCTTGTGTAATCAAATTTTTCTTAAATTAAAATAGCAGTGTTTAAAGGGATTGTCTCATATTAAAAGAGATATGAGAAATATAGTAAAAACTATTATGTAAATTTGTAATTACAAGGAGCAATGACATAAACATACAAATAAATGTTGCCAGGAACATGTTGCAGAAGTTTTTGTATGAAAACCTTGTGCTTTTGACCCACTGTCCTCTTAAACTGCAATGCCCATGCGCCTGGGGAGGTGGCCAAACATGGATGGCTCTTGCAGACAACGCCGCCGCCGTCGTCGTCGTCTACCGTCTGGAACCAACATAACCCTCCTCCATCTGCCCCCCGATCCCGTTTCCCAGCCTCTGCCAGTCTGCTGCTTCGTGTCCAACCGACTCTTACACTGACTGACTTCATTGCTCTTTACGTTACGTTAAGTTTAAGTATACGTTTGCCCACTGCCCGAGCGCCATCTCGTTTAATCTGCCTTTTAGAGGGCGTGGCCATAGTATTTTATATGTGCTGATCAAAGGGAGCCGATGCTTTGTCCCGAAGCCGACGGGTCCTCTGTCCTCCTCCCCTCCACTGGCCAGCAAAGAGAGCTTTTGCGTAGCGCATGCTGAACGCTCCTCCGATCGTGAATCATGTGGCGGATGCTAAGGATGGGGGCCAGCGATGGATGGTTTGTGGAACGGATGGATGGATGGATGGCTGGATAGGAGGATAGGAGGAGGATCGGTGTGTGGTCATGGGTTCGATTCTCTGGGACGTATTCATTATTGAATTAAGGATGACCACGTTTTCGGCGCTTTGTTTCGCTGCGTCGGAGTTGCAATTGATTTGCCAGCCATTAAAATCAATCAAAATATAAAGTCGAAGGGGGTCGTCCGAGGCGTCTACTAGCAATTACAAGTGAAAGTCGCCGGCACAGAGCTAATGAATCGTTGAGCTGTCTTAAGAGAAAATCCAGAAATAAAGCAATTTATTATTAACTGGAAAATGTTATAGGTCAAATCTGTAAGGGGATTATAAGCGGGAGGATTATGTTTATACATTATTTTATTTATTTATTTTAAGATTCTATTGAATATATAAATTTATTTTGTGGCTCCAGAATTTATCCGAAAATAAAATAAATTAAAATAAGATATTATAAGACATTTTTGCATTCGAAACTCCATGAATACTTGGCTAGATCAACTCGTCTGTGGATGCTTGGCTTGAAAATCAACTTGAATAAGTTGTATTTTTTGTTTATTTTAGGATATGGCGATCTTATCTATGTGATTTTATATTATTGAATTTATATAAAATGGAAACCATTTTAAAAATAAGATTCACTTGAAACAAATATATCTTAAGTTCAAAAATAAAAAGTATGACTAGGTTTCGTAGTGACCAACATTATTCAATCAAAAATTATATTCTTACTCACAAAGAATTTTTTCCCAGTGCCCCTGTAATTTTGGGTTCATATAAAGTGAGTGAACATCGTGCGCAAACTGTTTGTTGGTTTACCTGTTTATGTTTTTATGCTCGAGTTCGGAGAGTACAGGACCTCGGGGCCCATTGAAAAGAAAGCGACCGACTCTGCGATCGCTTTTTGGAACATGTATGAAGAAATTAACCCTCGACAACATTTGATTACTGCCCCCAGGTACCGTTGACATGTTTTTTCGGCTCTCCAAATTGAAGGGGAACTCGGAAATTATTGGCCATATTAATGTTTACAAGATGTAATATTCGCAATCAAAATAGCTGCGGGCCAACATGAACATGAAAAACTTAACGCCGGAAAGCGACGCTTTTTGAAACAAAAAATTCAATTAAAGTGAATTATATATGTAGTACAGTGAAAGTCCTTTTCAGAGACTTCACTTATATGATTTTAAAATGGAATAAAAGCATTGATAATTGTTGGTTTTCATCTCCAAATACGAGGATCCTCATCTGTTTGATCTATTAAGTGCTTTACAGATTTCAGCCACCAATCAGAGCCGCTCGGCCGCCCTTAAATAACTCAAAAATAACTTATATTTGTGCGGCTTAAAATAACTTGGTATTCAGTTACCTGAAACCCCAGCAACGATCCCAGATCCCAAAAGATCTCCAGGGGCGGTACAAAATGACAACAAAATACAAGAAGTTATTGGACGCATTACGAGCGTGTAAACAAGCAGCCAACAATGACTGTATCGCAGTTCGGAGTAAAATGTGAAGACCCCACCAGTCGACAAGTCGCCAGACTTCGACTCCATATCCCAAAAAGAAAATACCTAAATTTATAACTTTCTCGTTATGAAGAGCTGTGCCGCTTCCCTCTACTCCTCCTCGCAAGCCAGCTCACTTTGTCGGCGGCTAAATTTGTCTCATCTTCTTATATTAATTTGTGTTATTGTATTTCAGCTTTTCGTAGGCTCAGGCAACAACAAAAACAACACGGCAGTTATAGTTATAATAAAAAGAAGCAGCAAACAAAGGTAGCCAAAAGGTATCGGGTTTTATAACCTGCTCGAACTCATCAATTTCATTGCTAACAACACGCAGACACGCCGAAGTGAGAAAAATATGCAGGGCCCCGCCATCGGCTTTGATCCGGTCTGAATCATCGTTTTGGATCTCAGATCACAGAGCTAATACACTGATAAAAAATGGGAATTATTACATTTAATATGCATTGATTTCACATCTTTGAAAATAAAGAAAAGGATTTCTCTAATGCGATTCTTTTTCTCCAAAATCCTAACTTTTGTCAACTAAAATACTTAGATGGGTAAAGAAGCAAATATTGATATATCGATCTTTATCGATATTTTACGAGATATTTTATTGCTACGATATATGTGCAATAAATATTAATTAATGTGGCTATATTTTTGTTTGATATTTTGATATTACAATAGTCATTTCCTATAATTTTCGGATATTAGAAAATTAATCGAGATATAAAAAGAGACAATGGTATCGATATTTTTACGATAAATTAGATATTTTTCTTTTTTCTTCATCGTTATTAATTGTGTATTAATATTGGTATAGATCTCTTTATATTTTATATAAATACAAAAAATATATATTATCTTATAATTTACTTTTTAAAATATAGAAATTTTCCTTCTGTGTATTCTGCTGTTTTGGTTTTCGTTGGGAGAGAAAGACGCCGGCAACGTCATAAGTAAATTTCTCGAGATGTTTCGGGGATTTCAAAAAGCCATTTAGAATAAATTAACTGGGACCTACCGCTAAAAAGATCTCTGATCCGATCGGCTCTCCTGCTTCTCCACCTTGCCTTCGTTTTCATTTTCATTTTGGGGATTGTGTGTCCCGGATTTGGGTGAAGCTGAAGCGAAGCGGGAGTGATCCCCCAAACAGGATTAAAATTAGTTTTTGATTACGCGTTCGAGCTTCTGGACAACGCAATTTGCGGTCTGCTTTCTGGTTCTGGCCATAATTAGCGCTTTTAGCCAAACTCCTTCAACCGCCAGGGGCAGTGAGACGGCGACTCTTTTGCATCCCCGAAGGTCGCCTTTGTCCCTGGCCGGCTTTTTGTCATAATTCTGCGGTGGCGGCAGACTTGTAAAGCAATTGGCAGGTATTTAGCCAGACCCTGAGAATGTGAAATTCCTTGTGGTCATAAATCCGAAAGCCCCGAAAAGTCCAGGCATCTAATTGAGTCTTCCGTCGGCGGGCCCAAATCACACATTCCACATGTCATGCTTTTGGCCTGGTTCTGGATCCCGATCTAAATCGGAATCTGGCTGCCTACCTACTACCTCGGGGATACTCATCTTTCAAAGGGTCCGAAGCGATGCGAGGCATTTGAAGAGCGTGTGAACAGCAGGCACCTTGTGGTAAATATATTCCCTGGGCATTAGCCTTAGCGTTAGCCTTAGCCGAGGGATACGCATCTTGGTAGCCCGATTGTCTTGAGATTGCGATCTCTGGCTGGGCTGGACTGGCTTTTATTATTATGATGTTCCCCTTTTTGTGGCTCTGCATCCCTGGGGATTACCATTACTGCTCGCTGATCTGGGCTGATTGATTTGGAGTTGGCTTTAATTGAATTGTTTCCCTCCGGCACCTCTGGCCTTTGTTTTTTTTTTATTTTATTATTTTTTCCTGTGGAGCGGAAGAGCGGGTTGTGATCTGGCATTAAGCAGCGAGTATTTAATTAATTGCTGTTAATTTATGTGCCTCCCAGTAGCCAGTAGAGTCCAGCTAATTTGCCTAATTACCAGCCAACGCCATTAGCCAAGCGCTCCAAGTCTGCGTTTCAGATTGACCGTCGATAAGGCACGCCATGCTCCTGGTATCGTGTGGAAATAATGTACTGAAAAAAAATATTAAGGATTAAGGAGCTGTCATAATTAGCTAAGTTAAATTGTATAGTAATATATGGTTGTATTTATTTTTAATAACTTAACTAAGAAGAAAATTTTTAGGGATGTGTTCTACCCTCACTATCAAAGTCCTTG
Organism: Drosophila kikkawai; assembly: GCF_030179895.1. Lineage (NCBI taxonomy): Eukaryota > Metazoa > Arthropoda > Insecta > Diptera > Drosophilidae > Drosophila > Drosophila kikkawai. The sequence continues at coordinate 15,944,912 of NC_091731.1, read as the reverse complement.
ATAAAAATAATCACCAGTTAAACTAATCGAAAAATTTATTTTAACCTAAAAGATTAACATAGTGCTGTTAATCATCCTTTATTGCTGTTAAGCACATTTGTGTGCTGTAAGGCGCAATCTTAGCTGTAAGTCCCCTTTTAGATTTTAAGTAAGCTCTTCTTTTTTTCAACTCCTAAAATATTTGACAAGAAGTCTAGGTTCCTGTTAAAGTTAACTCTTACATATAAGCAATTGACAACCAAATGTACGGAACAGGACTTTATTTTGACAAGGAGGTTAGAAATTTGCCGTTAAGTAAAGAAAATTCGAATGTTAGAAAACCAGAAAAGATAATTATTATTAAAAAGTCTTTTACATGATAATTTCAAATAGATATCTGATCATTTTTAATATTTTTATATAACTGTTAATTTTTATAAAAATATCAATAAAACTATTTCTTTCAGTGTAAACTCCTTTGTGTTAGAAGCACACCCAGTAGTACTAAGTCAGTCTATTTATGTAAGGAAAATGCGTCATTTTGTTTGTGTCTCAATTAGCAACGCTGCCAGGAGGCATAAGTTATGCTTACTTTTCCAGACAACAGAAGCAGCTCCTTGGAATCATTGTGCTAAATGTGTGGCCTGGTTCGGTGTCACCCGGCATCTCCCTGCCGGCTGTCACAATGATTAGTTATGCTGATGACATTGTTTGCTGGCCACAACGAGGACGTGTGAGGTGTGAGGTGTGGGTGCGGGTTGTAATTCCTGTTCCATGACTCCAACTCCATGTGCGGCTCTAAAGTGGTCCAGCCCACCAAGTGAAGTTTGCTATTTTTTTAATTAATAAAACGCGACTAAAGCCGCCACAGAGTTCAGGCTTAACCACTTTTTGGTCAAGAAAAGGCTGGCCATGGCTTTTAATTAGAGGCGTGGCTAACTTACATGGCCAATCTGGGACCAGGAATGCCTATTGATGGCAAGTGGGGTCAGATTAAACTGGTTAATGAAACGATCTTAGCTTAGATAAAATGGTGTTTGTTAAAAAAATAAATTTAATATAGGAAATATTGGGATATACATATGTAAGGTTAAGGGGTTTAAACACCTCTTAGATGTATAATAAATTCATTTGTTTTGAGAGAAAAAATACTTATTAATTTCATAAAATTCCCCCAATCAACCCCTTAAAAGATACTTCTACTTTATACCCTCAATGGTCGTTTACAAGCCAAAAGATTAGATAACCCCACAATAAACACATGAGAACAGTGTCAAAATGGCTTTTAACTTCAGCCACAAAAAAACTATAAAAAGAAGGGGAACTGAAACAACCCCAGGTTGCCATATCTTGTGCTTGTGTTCAAGGACTAAATTCGGTTGTCTTAATTGTTAATTGTCGGACATGTTTAGCAACAACAAAGTTGCTGCTGGACTGCAGCTGCTGCCATTTTTCCCTAAAGAAACCTTCCCTCTAGCTCCCTCCCTATAATAATATCTCTTTCGATGTATATTCAACCCCTTAAGCAAACGAAGCAACAGCTATTTCCGTTGATACTGTAGGCTATTCACCGGGATCATATAAGTATCGGGCATTAAAAAATAACAACAAAAAACTTGATCGCAAGGCGCAAAAATTGAATTGCCAGCGATAAATAAACAATACCTAATGGGCCTGGGTTGGGCTGCTCTGCCTTCAACAAACTGGGTTGAAAGCCATTTCCGCCGCGGAATGCTTTTGGAAAAAAAAAAAAGAAATAGAAGAGGTATAAACATCAATCAGCCGGCGTATTACCTTTAAACATGCCAAAAACAAATACCGGCCATCAAAATCCACATCGAATCAAATCCCAATCGAATCGCTTAAGAAAACAACAACACTCTCGCAGACACAGAGGAAATCATTCAGCGTGGCCAATAAAATTCGAGGGTATAAATCGGGGCTAGAGCTAGAGAGTCCCCCCCCTTGCCGGGCTTTATGACCGCAGATTTGTTGTTGTCGGTTTGTCTATTATGAATTCCATTGAAATTGTTTTAACCACAAGCAGTTCCACTGATTGAATTGAAAGTGTAGCGATCCGCCATAAAGGTGATCATTAAAGCATCCTCGAAGACGGCACTCCGGAGAAAGGTCAAATTCTACGGCGGAAAAAGAGCCAAAAGCCCCATAAACTTTTCCGTTTTATGATCATCGGTTCGGTTGTGAGAAGCATAAAAAGTTGACTGATCGCTGAATAATTTACGATGCCATCTCACACCTTTTCGACTCGACACAATTCCGTTGTAGCAGCTCTCCCATAATGATTTTCAATGATGTTTGTTGAATTGCAGATCCCGCCACACTGAATATATTCGCCACGCGATCGAATCCAAAGAAGAAACGCAAGTCCCGCACTGCATTTACCAACCAGCAGATCTTTGAGCTGGAGAAGCGCTTCCTATACCAAAAATATCTCTCGCCAGCGGATCGTGATGAGATTGCCGGAGGCCTGGGCCTTTCCAATGCACAGGTGAGTATGGTAATATTTATCTAAGCGATAAACTGTAAGCTAAATACCAAGTAAAGTTCGATAAACTCTTTGGAAGTATTTGGTCTTGGTCTTCTCACAATATAGTCACTAAAAGTTTGATATATGCTATACTTTTTTAAAGTGTCAACATACCAGGAACAGAAAAAGTCGATTATAATATATCGGCTAAAAAATATCGCACTTAATTTCGTATTGTTTATCGAAAGATATTGCATTTTACTATATTTTATCATGAAAACATTTTAAAATTATGGTTTTATATTGATTTTATCGAAAAATATCCAAACAACTTATTTAATTTAAAAACTAGTCCGATATATCAAAAGGATTATCGATTTATCACACATTTAATTACAAATTTCGATATATTGCAAGTTAAAATATCGATTTTTACTTTAGTCTTTATGTCAATTAACCAAACTTTATCAACATATCAATGTTTTCACACACTCCTAATAGAAATATATCCTCTTTGTCCCTAACTAAACTTTAGACAATCTGTTATAGGATTTCATATGCTTAATTTTTAATTGAAAAAAGAGTCTTTGGTGAACTTTGGTTGAACTGATTCTTAAATAACACTACTAATACTAAATTTAATACATTAATAACTCATGTGTAGCATAAGAAATCGATTTTAAGACGTCTTTCTTCCAGTTTCCTCTCAATACAACTTTCGATATCCACAGGTTATTACTTGGTTCCAAAACCGACGTGCCAAACTCAAGCGCGACATGGAGGAACTGAAAAAGGACGTGCAAAGCGTGAAACTGTCAGCGAACAATAGCTTTTTAGAGAACGTTAATGACTTGAGTATTTTAAAGACCCGACCAGTCAGCAGATCGCAATCGCTTGCGCCACCCACAGACGCATAGCGGTATCGGAACGGATAAGGATCGCGACAAGGACAAGGACAAGGAGGAGCTGCGAATGCTGAAGCTAATGACTCTGATGCGTTACTCCGATGGCAAGCTGCTATATCCGCAGCCGCCAACTACATCAGCACCAGATTTGCCACTTCCACACATGCAACGCAGTGATTAGCTTATTTTGTAAATTATCCAATGGCTTAACTCTCATCTAATTGCCAAAAAAAAAAAAGAAATAATAATATTGCTAAGGAGAGAAACACTTTATCTCTTTATTTTCCTAATTGAAGTATTACATTTTTTATTTTATGATGCACATTGACCCACAAAATAATAGTAAATAAATAATAAACTCGATGTACTTTAACTTGTATTGTGCTTAAGTCAACTACGTGTAATATTATGTGTATATCCTAGTAAAGAACCTTATATTTAATGGTGAAGACGATCATTTTGGTAGTAGTTTATTTATGAAGTATTTAAAAGGAAATTTAATTTAACACGGACTTAATGAATTAACAATAATGAAAATATTAAAACAGCCTGGAAAAGGTAAGTTTTGTTTTGTAAGATTAAAAGATACTACAGCTAATTGCCAGTCGAGAATGTATAAGGCAACTTCGACCCTATAAGGTATTATTGCTAATAAGGACCATCAGCCGAGTCGATTTAGCCATACCCGTAAAAAAAGACATTTAGACAGCACTGACGTAGTTATTTGTGTAGAAAATGAGCGACAATGTTGAAATGTAAAAATGAAATGGAAACTCGACACCGCTAGATGTCGTATATAAGAAATACATGTGTCAAATACTCATTTATTTATAGGAAGAATTGAAAATTTATAGTAAATTAAAATGTAAAGTAAGAATCCATTATTTACAATAAAATGTTGAAGATTTTTTACAATTTAGATTGGTTTTCCATTTTAATTTCTGATTAATAAGCTGTTTAATATTTTCCGATTATTCGGGCATTATAAATTTTCCAATACAACATTATAAATTTTATAAAAACATATAAAGATCAATTCTTGATTTTAAAAAATGTCCCTATTGTTTCATAACATATTCCATTTGGTCGTGTAATATTATTCAAGTCAATGGCAACCAAATTAACTACTATTCGGTACCGTCCAGAGGAGAGGACCATCCCTATACCCAATTCGGCCTTCATCAAAAACTTTTCGAACATTAAAAGCGTCTGAAAATAAAACATTTTTACTAATCACATCAGGTCAGACCTTTAAAAGCAAACTTACTCCTTTATTATTAATGCACTTGTCCCGAATTTCCTCCACGTTGATGACATGCTGTGTCATAATACTGTACCATATTTGGTTCTTGTCGTACATAACTTTGCAGAAATCAAAAACAAAAATGTTTAGTATTGTCGGTTGCCAAAAGCCACGTTCCCAATGTAATGTGTGCGAACGGACCTAAAAAATCTCTATTAATAGTAAAGTCCTTGCTCCTTATTCAAATATATTTACCTCGATGCGATCAGTTGGCTCTACTTCCCACACAGTTGTCATGTTACCACTTACGACGATACCTTCTTCGCCCCATTCAAACGTCATATTCGAAAGATCAAACAATCCTTCTATATCCTTAAACCCGTTCGGATTATCGAGACATTTCGTAAATATCTTGTCATCCTCAAACTCAAATTCATACTGAATTTCAACCGTAAGGCTCACAATAGTCACAAGGATAAGTATTTGCCTTGACAAGTGCGAAGGTCGAAACATTTTGTATTTATTTTTCACGAGAATAAACTTTTAGATACATCTGATGCCGTATTTATAGCTGTAGCTACTTCATCAGATAAACATTAACTAATGATCTCGCGTATAGATTGTCGCTACAGGACACTGTGGACTGTAATTAGATTTGTGGTGTGGTTTTTGATATAACGCAAAATAATTAAATAATTGTGGAAAATAATATTCTAATGATTGTAAAAAATCATGTAATCGTGTAATTATTATGATGTAGAAAATACCTAGTCGATATTTATATACTCTATTTTATATATGATAATTTTTATTAAAATTGCTATTTTATATGCATACCATTACTACTTTTATGTTAAAATCTCTATCCTTTAGGGCATATATATTCTCTAATTAAATCTATTTTCCAAGGTAAGAACCTTTCCAGCTTAATAGCTTTCTGCATTTCTGCATCAGTTATTTTTAACAATATTAAATAAGTGTATATTTTTTAATGGCTTTTCTGAGTAAAATTGAAAAATGAGCATCACTGTTGGAATGAAAATTGGTGAATGAAATTCAGAGATTCTGTTTACCGCCTTCAGGGGGCGCTTTGACGTCGACACCGCTAGATGTCGCAAGGGAGTTTTTACATACACTTTCAGAAATTCTTAAGGGGGGGGGGGGGGGGGGGGGTAAGGTTAATTCGGTGCAAAAATGCCCACTTTTCAATAAAATGTTGTGGCGAAACGGCTAAAGCTAGCTTAACGAATTAAATACCATATAATAACACAATATTGGAACAGTTTGTAATCAATTTTGTATTGAAAAATATTTAGATGTAGAGGAGTTATAGGGAATCTCCCGAGTCGCCTCCAAAAAAAGTTGGTTTGCGGTGTACATCCTAACTGTCCACAGAATCATCCGATCTACAAAAATTATACCTCATTCGTTAAAGGATAAGTGTCCTAAGGTATTCACGAAGCGTTTTTATTTTTAAAATTTTTTCCCTATTTTTTATCAAAATTTGAAGTCAAAACCCCGATTTTTGACTCCAAAAATTAGTTAATTTGTTAAATAAAAAATATAATAAAATTAAAAATTAAAAAAATCTCACCGAGAGTACCTGTAGATTTATCTAAAGAACTTTAAACTTTGTGATTCTCATGCATTGAACACCAACCGACCTTCGTTCAACTCCGCATAACTTCGTCAATTTTACTCTGATCGATGTAAAACTTGGACACAATATTCTTAAGATATTGAACTTTTAAAATAAAAAATAAAAAAAAATTTACGAAAAAAAAAATTAAATACCTTACCCCCTTAAACAATAAAATTAAACAATAAAATTAAACATAAAATTTAAAAAAAAAATTAAAATTTTTAATTTTCTTGCAAACATGTCTAGGTCGATTCTGTTTTTAATGCTGATCAAGAATATATATGATTTATAGGGTCGGAAATGGGTCCTTCCCTGATTTTTTGGCTTCGGACTGAAATTATTATACCCCTTAAGGTGTATTAATTTTAAATATTTATTCATAATTTTATATGATCATTTTTGGGATTAAAAATTCAATAATTAAGCCAAAAATGCATTAAATTCAATTCGGAAAGCTGTTCTAAGTTAGTTTTTTATGGTTAATAAATCTGCATATAAAGATTACAAATTTAACCAATTTAAAATTTTTCGATTTTTCTTGACCTCCTTAAACAATAAAATTAAACATAAAATTAAAAAAAAAAAATTAAAATTTTTAACTTTCTTGCAAACATGTCTAGATCGATTCTGTTTTTAATGCTGATCAAGAATATATATGATTTATAGGGTCGGAAATGGGTCCTTCCCTGATTTTTTGGCTTCGGACTGAAATTATTATACCCCTTAAGGTGTATTAATTTTAAATATTTATTCATAATTTTATATGATCATTTTTGGGCTTAAAAATTCAATAATTAAGCCAAAAATGCATTAAATTCAATTCGGAAAGCTGTTCTGAGTTAGTTTTTTTATGGTTAATAAATCTGCTAATAAAGATTAAAAATTTAACCAATTTAAAATCTTTCGATTTTTCTTGTCCTCCTTAATGTAAAAATTGACAAAATTCAAGAATCAAAAATAATTTGTAAAAAACTCCTGACATTATACTTTAATACAAAACATTTTTTTATTTATAAAATTTAAACTAAAACTAAAAAAAAACTAAAACGTGTTTGACATCGTACTTTATACGTTCGCCCTCTGTTTTTTACACCTCAAAAATAAAATCACGAATCGCCTACTTTTGGGCTTTGTTTTTAAATTAATTGTTTAAATAAAATAAGTGTAAACACAATCTTAAAAACGAAAATTGGAATACAACATTAAATAGTTTTTTTAAGTACATGTAAATCGTTATATTTTACTTGTAACTTTCAATTTTTGATTTTAAAAAATTCGCCATTTAATTCACTGCATATTCCATTTGGTCGGATAACATTATTCAAATCGATAGCAACCATAGTATATATTATCTGGTGGCGACCAGATGGAATCACAATTCCTGCCCCACCAAAAAAGAACTTCACCAAATACTGTTCGAACACCATAAGCGTCTGAAATGAAACATTTGCACCAATTACATTTGAAGACCTTTGAATAGTTGCCCACTTACTCCATTATGGTTGACGCACTTGTCCCGAATTCCTCCACGTTGATGACATGCTGTGTCATAATACTGTACCAGATTTGGTTCTTGTCGTACATAACTTTGCAGAAATCCAAAATCAAAATATTGAGTATAGTCGGTTGCCAAAAGCCACGTTCCCAATGTAATGCGTTAATACGAGCCTGAAAAAATGATGTTAATAATCTAGTGATTTCTTCTTATTCAAATATATTCACCTCGATGCGATCAGTTGGCTCTACTTCTCACACAGTTGTCACGTTTCCACTTACGACAATACCTGCCTCACTCAATTCAAACGTCATATTCGAAAGATCATACAATCCTTCTATACCCTTAAACCCGTTCGGATTATCCATACATTTTGTAAATATCTTGTTGTCCTCAAACTCAAATTTATACTGATTTTCAACCGAAAGGCTTACAATTTTCAGCAGGAAAAGTATTGACAAGTGCGAGCGTCGAAACATTTTATAGGTGTAAATTTTTCACGAATGATCTGCTGCATTTATTCGATGCATTTTTATAGCTGTAGCTACTGCATCTGATAAGTATTAACCGACGATTGAATATGTAGATTTTATCTATGGGATAAATTACATGTGGGTGTTGATAAATAACGATAATTTTGTTTGATTTGATTCAGTTTATTGATACGAGTAACTCTCCAAAAACAGCAACCGCGGCCAACACAGTAATGCTTACCTAAAATGTTTGTTTTAAATATATACATATTAGAAAGTGTTCGAATTATTCAACATTGACAGAATCTAGCATATTCTAAAACATATTTCGAAATATTCTTCACTCGAAAAATGCAAGAGTAGAAATAAAATGCTTATGTGTTTTTCTTCAATATATATTTTTATTTTCAGTGTTTTAAACTCGGAAAATATTCCCAGCTTCAATAATTTTGGACACTTTCGAGGTCAATAAACTGCCGAATCCCATTGGAGTTCAACGAGAGCTCACTTGACTTGAGTAGCTGCACTGCACCCTTTCTCAGACGCAGATAGCAGCGCTTCATTAAGAAACCATTATGTCAAATTATTCGGCAGCCACTTCAACCTTACAGCTAGCTTGGATCGATCCGAGACTTGTAAGTGGCCGCTTTCTCTGGAAATCAATTCAATTATAACTCAATTTGTTTCTCACAGGGATTACAGGGACTCCAGACCAGAGGACAATGCTTTGATTAATTCCACATGAACAGCTCCAAAGAGCTGCTGGTGATTAGCACACGAGCATGCCATCTATCCCATCCCCCTGGCATATGTACATACATCCCTATGTATGGAATGGTACATCATAACTAGCGACTGCATAAAATCCAAAAGGCCCGAAGGTGGTGGGACCACGACCACCCACATGGCCGTCTGTGCTTTTATTGCTCACGAAGTAGCATAAACAAATTGCGCTTCTAACGGCGGCATCGGAACATCATCCATATTCACATCCATATCCACAGCCACCAAGCCAACGCCACCACACACCTGATGGGCCTGATGGATGGACGAGGATAAATGAATGAATGGATGGGCTGAGGAGTTTCTGCTAGTACATTAAATGCATTCCCCCCAGCAACAATTTACACTGGGGAAATAAGTACTTTAATTTGAAAATTCGTTTTTTATTCTTATATATTAAAATATTGACAAGAAAATTTCTATGAGTATATAAATTTAACAAATATTTATAAAATAAACTCCACATATATGTAAATCAATATGTACTTATTTTCAACAGACGAATCAATCTAGTCAAGGTTTTTCTCATATGCTTGAGGATCGAAAAATCTGAGGATTTGGAAAAAGAAGGATAAAAAATCATAAAGATGTTCCTATGATTCGAGTTGAAATCGGCCGGAAATATGAGTTATCCCAAGAATTATTCCATATTTTTAAACCCTCATCGGACGACTATATCATATATCTGCCATACAAAATATGGAACAATTTTTAGAAAAAAATTACAACTTTGCTGTTTTTTAACATATTTTCACAATATAATATTCCAAGATTTTATTAAAAATTTAAAATTAAATTCCAAACCAAAAAATAATATAAAAGAAATAAGCTAAACATAATTTCATGTTTGGAATATCAACAAAATTTAAAATATAATATAATATTCCAAGATTTATTTAAAAATTTAAAATTAAATTCCAAACCAAAAAAATATAAAAAAATTAAAGCTAAACATAATTTCATGTTTGGAATATCAACAACATTTTCGCCCCTGTGTAGCTATGTTTGTTGTTACTGCGCTTTGCTTATTTGGAGTACGGTTTTGTGTTATTTCGGAGCGTTGTGTGGTCTCCACTCCCTTCTGTTTTTTTCGCCTTGGCGCGCTCTGACTTTCCACCAGTTTTGTTGCCCAAACAGTGGTCAACTAATGTGTCGCAAATGCCCCGCGGTGGCCGTCTAAACAAGCTACTTGGCGCACAGTACCAGGACCACCGCAGAACAGCTGTCTAGACAGATCTCGAGTGGCGATCCCAATTAGCAACTGTGGCCACACGCAGGACCTGGAGGAGTCCGGCCCGGCGTTCACACATATTTCACCGTTCCGTCCATTTGCCGACATCCTCAAGAGTGTCCTGTCTGGCCGGAGGCGGCGACAAGGCGTGATTTGTAAACAAAGCCACACGCATGATTACATGATCGTGGAGCCAGTGCATCCGCGACGGCGACAATGATTTTCAATTGCATATGTGTCGCCGGGAAGGTCAAACAAATAAACTGGGGAAGAATAAAAATATGATCTTTACGGATTTAGGCAAAGACATAGATGATAGAAATTTATGTAATAGATATTTATAAACAAATATAATTAGATATAATTACCTTTATAAAAACAAAATATAATATGAATTTACATTCTAAATTCGACATTTTTGTTGGCAATTTAATACTTAAAGATTCATTTTAATTTACAAAAAACGTATATATTGACTATTCCAGGCATACAAGTATTTTAGCTTGAATTACTCATTAGTCAGTGAACAAAACACCATAAACATTTATTCATTGCAATTGGTATTTATGTTCACTTGCTCATTTATATTCACTTGTTCATTTTGGTTCATTTTGCTTATTTTTGTACTCAGTTTTCAAATGAAATACTCAGAAATCAGTATAAAAAGAGTGAACAACTGAGCAACTGAGCAAATGAAGAGTAGAACAAGTAAGCAATATAAGTAAGTTGACTCATTTTGTAAAAATGAACTAGTAAATTTGTTCATCCAGGTGAACATTACACCAAAACATTTCAGATAAAATCAATGTCAAGTTAATTGTTAAAATTTTCTAAAATAATTTTTCACATCTGAAAATATTTTTCTTACCTTCAGACGACATTTTCCCGCAGTGCAAAAGATACAAATATACATAGATAAAGATACAGATGCAATGAAGCAAGATGCGCACTTTTAAGCTCTTAAGCACAAACGATTCACTTTGGCCAAATGTGCGCTTTTCAATTGAATTTATTTTTCAATTTCCATATACATATATTGGAAATATCGGAATTTTCCATTTTCAATTACCATTGGGCCGGGTCTGCTGTCGAAGACACAAGTACGCGTATTATTAATGTAATAGCGGCTAATTGCATATTCGATGCCAACGCCAAAGGCAAATTAGAACGCAAGCGAAACACTTCAGGCCGCGGCTTAAAAGCTTTGATTTTGATGGAACACTTTTTTGGGGGGAGGGCGAGGCATTTTGGGCATTTTATGGCTGCATTTGGCGGCTGTTGAGACCATTGCTTGGGGCATTCTCCAAAGTGGATCCGCATAGATTAGGGAATTTGCAATAATTTTATCCACTTGAGCCCCCCCATCCTCCTGCAAGTGCGTTTCGTGTGTCTAGTATTCTCTGTGAATCCCCACAGATGGTTGACTGCTGATCAAGGTTTATGGCCAAATCGACAAAACAAGAAGTAGAAGCCAAATTTACCGCAGAAAAGCCGTTGCATTTATTTGGCCTGGCCGAGACAATAAACAAAGTATCACTGCTGGCTGGCATGCAGCAACAAATAGTGGCAATCTAAATACGAGTACGAATGCGGCGCGAAGAACAATAAAAAAACACATTGGCAAAATATGACAAAGTAAACAATAATAAGTCTGCAACGCCAAATTGAATGATCGATGCCTCCATACCTCCCTTGTGGCGATCGAAGACCGAATCGGACGTCACGGAGCAATCCACCATCGAAATTCCTGATCGTATATAAAATTTAATTGCCTACAAATTGGCGCGTTGAGTTTTATTGCAATTTAACCATTTATAATCGTATTTTAAACCCATTGTTTACTGTACATTATAGCTGGGATTTCGGGTAACGGAGAACGTTTACAAGGAAGCAGCCTCCAGTTTAGAATCTTCATTTACCACACACCGGGAAACAAATATTTAATTTAGTCAAATTTAGGTTTTATTTACGATTTCCTATCGTTTAGCTTGATCGCTTTGGGAAGTGTGCAGCATAAACTTGAAGAGGAAAGTTTTGAAATGGAAAATCTTGCTCTTGTTTTATATCACCATTGAAATCACTTAAATGCAAAACTAAATATTATATAGAAATATGAATGAATATTAGAATATTTAAATCTCAGAATTCAGTTATAAAAAGAAATAATTTCTATTTTTACTAACCTTATCTTAGGGAGTCTGCTGATAAGGTCAACTGAAAGACATTTGGTCTTTCAGACAAGATTACGCTCACCAAAATTTCCCCTTTATTAACTGACATACTTTCAAGATAAACATGGGAGAAAAGGTCCATTCTCTTATCGATGTCAAGCTGTGATCTTGAAATAAACTCATCTTCACGTCATGACTTGGCTGTATTATACAGATTAACAGTGGAAAAATATCAGCTATCCAAAATGTCACCCAAATCAGTATGCCGTTGACTGGCCAGTGATCAAGACATACAAAAAGTAACATTTTTGCAGGAAAAATGGTTAGTGAAGTGTTTAAATTCAACAACAAAAATTATAAAAATGTATTAATAAAGTTATACGAGTGTTTGTTGAAAGTGCTATGATTTTTTCCAGCTAATAATGTTAAATAATGAACCTTTTTTCGCTCAAAACAATAATAACATAACATAATTAAATCACATAATAATTATACATTATTTTCTTATATTTCAAGAAACCCTCAACTATTATCCGTTTTATAATATTGCTTCTCTTTGGACATGGGGAAGGGGCCAGAATTTTGGCACCTTTCTTTCTGCCCGTTCGAAGTCACTTTATGATGACAAATGCCATTATACGAGAGCTAGTGCAACGTGGACATGAGGTTACCTTTATAACACCATTTTCCTTGGCCAAGGAAAATCTGGGAGCCAACTACACAGAAGTTCTTTTGCCACTTTACAATACATGGGCTGATAGTAAGATTTGTAACTAAAACATTGTCACTATAATACTAAATAATTATTATTTTAAATAGTTTCTGAAATAATGAAGACCTCGTCGGCCCTGGACATGGTTGATGTACCCAAATGGACAGCTATGAAATTGGCCCAACACATTGGCCTAAAGTCAACGGATTTTGCTTTGGCCCAACCAGAGATTCAAAAGCTAATCCATGCCAAGGATAAAGTGGGAAAATATGATCTCCTCTTGGTGGAACAGTTTTACAATGAAGGAGCTTTGATGCTGGGTCATTTGTACCAAGTGCCGGTTATAAGCATAGCAACCTTTGCTTATGCCAACTATTTTAGCCAACTCTTTGGCTTTATAACGCCATTATCGTATGTGCCAAATGTTTTTCTATCCTGCACGGATAGAATGACCCTTTGGCAAAGGCTAGAAAATGTGGTAATTGGTGCTAAAGAGGATTTCCATAGAGAACTTTTCTATTATCCAGCCCAGGATGCCATTATAAAAAAGTATTTTGCTAGTTTATTGCCAGAGGTGCCAAGGGTTAAGGAATTGGAAAGAAATATCTCGGCCATATTCTTGAACAGCTATATGCCCCTGACATCTCCAAGACCCATGACCTTTAACATGATCTCTGTGGGAGGACTGCACATCCAGCCACCCAAACGGTTGCCAGGACATATACAAAAGTTTCTCGATGAGGCAGAACACGGTGCTATATACTTTAGTCTGGGTAAGTTTTATATATGATAAAAAATTCAAGTTTTCCATAAAGCCTTCTCTCTTAGGATCCCAAGTCCGCAGTGCTGACATGCCGGCCGAGAAGCTAAACATCTTCCTTGGTGTTTTTGCCAGGCTCAAACAACGCGTTTTGTGGAAATTCGAAGATGACAAGTTGCCCAATCTCCCTGGAAATGTAAAAGTGGAAAAGTGGCTGCCACAAGCTGATATTTTGGCCCATCCTAAGGTGAGGGTTTTCATTGCCCATGGCGGACTCTTTGGCATGCAGGAGGCAGTACATCATGCGGTCCCAGTGCTGGGAATGCCTTTCTATTTCGATCAGAATCCCAATATAAAGGAAGGGATATCTGCTGGCTATGCCATTGGTCTGGACTATCGGGACATATCGGAGGAAAAGCTAGAGTTGGCCCTCACAGAGTTGCTGTCAAATCCTAAATACAAAGATAATATGAATCGAGCTTCAAAGATCTTTAGGGATCGTCCGCTCGGGGCTATGGACACGGCCATGTACTGGATAGATTATGTCATTGAACATCGTGGAGCTCCACACTTGGTGGCAGCAGGGGTAAACCTTCCCTGGTATCAATTTTATCTACTGGATGTCGTTGCTATTATAGTATTTATTATTTCATTCTTTATTTTAATATTATGCAGAATTTTTCGAAAGGTTAAAGATTTGCAGGGAATTACAAAGTGGAAAAAAATACAATGAGAGGTAGTATAAGAAAATAAGAAATAAATTTAAATTAAATTGGTTAAAGCAAAAATAACAATAAATATTAAATTAATTGATATATTTCAAATTATTGTATCATTTTATATAATTTTTTATAGTCCTGTAATTTCTCTTATAAATATTACAATCTGTAGATTCAATTTATGTTCATTATTCCATTTCAAAATAACATTTTCTCATTACCACATGTGCTTATTTTATGAATACTTGACCTGCCCTTTGTTGGTTTTTTATATTCTTATTTTTTGCAATAATAACCCCGTACACTTAAGCTTTGGCACTTGAGCTTCTACTTAAGTATTTAATGAATCCAAATGGCATGGCCATACAATACAACTTAAGGCGCCTGAGTGCCAGGCCAAGTGCTCTTTAGGAATTGAGCAAAAAATTCAAAAGCCAAAAACGAATAGATATATATATTTTTTTAGAGAAGCTTACTCATCAGAGATTTAATGGGATTTCAACATGATCATTATATAGCCATGAATTGCTCAAATTATTATTTCTACATATTCCAGTATTCATTGGTTTTCAAAGTATTCGAAAACTTTGAAATGAAAAGATATAGTCAAAGGTTTTCTTTTGATTTCTCGGATTTAAGGAAAAGGTAATATAGAAAAATATTACACATATAAGTCTCCCTTTTATATATTTTATTAAGAACTAATTATTAAGCTAAACAACAACACGGAATGAAGAACACCTAATCTTCAATTAAATCAAATAATAATTCATTGTTCATATTTTTTGGGAAATTTAAATAAATATTTCGAAACGTTCAACTGTTATTTATTAATTATTTGAACATGTTTACATACTTGAAACAGATAAGTATATCCCATATACATTTTCCTAAATCCCATATCTACCCAATTCCACAAATCGCATAAACAAATTGACCCAAAAGACAGTTGCTTCCTGCAATGAAAGCGCCACAGCCAGTTGCCAGCGCCATTTGGTTGTTGGACACAAATGGGATGTTTACACGACTCCGGGCGGGGTCTCCGTCTCCGGCAAGTGCACTTGAGGCGAGAGTGCAGAGACACGACCGGAGTAGCAGGCCTCAGCTCTATATGGCCTCTGCACAACACACATATGTACATACATACAGCTCATTATGCATTCACGGACTGACATTGAAGTGGGTGCGACGCCCCGCGTTGGAGGCTGTGCTAGCTGGCTAGGGTTACATTGCCCATTCGAATTATTATTGGTATTTGTAACACATGATTACGCTTTATTGTAAACAAAAGCCCCGATAAACAGCCAAACATACACACACACGCACGCCCTAATGATATGTTAATGCAGATGGCGCACAGGGCGTATGAGTGCTGCTGCTGTTGCTGCTTCTGCGTGCGGAAAGGGTGATCCGAAGCTGTTTGTCTGTCAACGGCTTAGGCAAATAAACTTGAAATCCTCCTCCAAAGGAATTTGGTCTTGTACACCGCAGTTGAGATTGATGAAGACAGGTTAATGAGGGATGAGAGAGCTTCTGGGTGAAATGGTTAATTGACCGGCAATTTGGAGATAGTCACCTTTGAATGCAGCCCAATCAGAGTTGGTTACCCTCCCAGGGAAACGGGAAGGACCAGAATACAGCTTACTTTTGGCAAGCCGAAAGCTATATGTTCTTCAGGTGTAAGAGAAATTTTTGGTATTAATATTATAAATCTAACGAGAACATCCAAAACGTTCTTGTATATTTTATATCAAAATAAATCGTTTAAAACGATATATCGATAATCGAATTCACTTTAAAAATATCGAAAAATATTGATTTACATTTACAATTTTATTGATAAATTATGATGATTATTAAATGTAATATATATAGTCTATAAAATAATATTTAATTACTTTTTATATATGATTTATTTTATTTTATTTTTATTATTTATTAAGCTTTTTCTTTTTTTATCTTATTTTATATATATTTTTATTTATAATTGTTTATATAGGCATGTATAACCAAAGAAAAGGAACAATATAATATATAAAAAAATATATCCAGCTTATTATCATATATAAAACAGAATTTAGATTGATTAAAGTTAAATATAGGCAAAAATAATGCATTTAAGGATAATATATCGATATAATCAATGTAATTTAACAGAAATTCGACAATGACAACATTTTTGGTCTTCTCTAGAGGACCTACTTAAAATATATATTTCTAAAAATACATTTTTTGATTACTGTTTATCTATATTTACAACGAAGTTTAAACAAAGTTCGATAGATCAAACAATATATCGCTTTATGGCACTTATCTCAATGTTAAACTATCGATTTATTAATCGTGCTCTGCATCAAATATCGATACTTTATAAATATCTTTAAAAGAAGAGAAAGGATTTCATAGAATACAATTTAGTCCGATTTGGTTAAAGATAACCTGTCTATATTGTTGTCCAAGCTTGTTTATTTATTATTTATAAAATATTTGGAGTTTGTTAAACTTACACCAGAATAATAAATTTCTTATAAAATAATATTTTTACCGTTACAAACATCTATAAAAAATACAAATAACCTCTGTCTCTAGTATAAAAAGCTGACCACCTAAGGCAACGACAGAAGAAGCTGTCGACACGCCGCAGCGTTTAAGTGTAATTTTCTTCTTATTCTATTGAAGCATGTCCTTGGCCGGCAGGATAGCTCGCCAACTCACTGCAACGCACTGCCGAGCAACTTCTCGACGGGCTTCCTTCGCCTCGTTAAAAATTCACTTCAGCCGTCGCTTTCACTTCGGATAAACATAATGGCCGTTCATTTGCTCCCGTCGCTCGTCTGGGCTGTATTTTCGACCCACTCAGCCACCCAGCGGCAGGAGCAGCAAGAAAATGTTCTTTTCGAATCGAAGACGGAGGAGCGCTCAGGACAATTGCGGACGTGTGCGCCAGCCAGGACACTGAGTTCAAAAAGGGGGAAAAACGATGCAAAAAGAAGATGGGAAAAAAAGGAAAAAAAACTAAGGAAAAGTGAATGTCCCATCTTGTGCGCCATGTAATTTGCTCTCTTGCCATGTGCTTCATCAGAAAGGAAATTGAAAATTGCTGCTAATAGCTGCCGACGACATTGGAGTGGGTGTGGCCGATAGGCGTTATTTTGGGTGGCAGAATCCGAAAAGAAATTCTTCTTATAATCATTATGAAAAAAAAAAGGAGAGGAAAAATAGAGAAGAAAAACGAAGGAAAAGGTAAAGAGAGAGGCCACTAAGGAAAAGTAGGTGGAATTCATTTGAAACCTAAATTGCTCAGCTTAGTGACGAAAGCTAACGAGGCATTAAGCTGCTCTTTATACCACAAAATGGATGTTGATTTATGCAATGCAGAGAATTCAGGGTAATTCGAATGAGAAAAAGGCCAATTAGGCCACCAGTCGAGGTATCTATTAACTTGTTTATAGATGCATTTTAAGGGAGAGATATTTATGAAATGGAAAATATTAATAGTTAGGTACCCGGTTAATAAAACTAGACAATACCGACTCAGGCATGTCTAAAATGTTTGATATACCGATAATATATTGTTCATATGTATGGTTAATAAATACATTTATCGTTGCGCGATAAATCGATATTATAATTGATAAATAGGACCTCTTTACGTATTCTATGGTTAAAAACAATATTCTTCGATGTTCAAAATTTTAATAAATGTAAAACTCGAATTTTGTTTTATCTTTATTTTATATTTCTTCGCTGATCGCACCTCTTCGATCATGCATGGTCGATAACAATATCGAGTGCAAAGTTTCATATCGATATTTACATTAGAAAGTTTCTTAGAGTTACCTTAGTATATAAAGTTTACATTTTTACATAAAAAGTTTACGTTTTTACATTGTTAATCGTACTATATTCGCCTAAATTGTTAATATGTCTAAGTCAACGATATGTTTGATATATTTTGAAACGATATTCGATATTTAATCGTTCATTTTGTTACTTATCTTTATTTAAATTTTAGATATAACCAACATAACGATATTTTTGATAAAATTTGAGCGTGATAATAGTTATAATTCACAATTATAGTAAATCAATTAAATTTAAGTAGGGATTCAAAATATTTTTAAAAGCAAATCAAAGATTTTTAATAAACTTTTCAATACCCAATTTTTTTTTAAGTTATTTTCCAACATCCCTTCTTTTTCATTGATTTTCAGTAATTTAAATACAGTTTTTCTCTAAATTCCCCACCACCAAGAGTCCACTGTAAATTCTCAAAGCACCCACTCTTTCAGATGACTCAAGGGAAGGCATCCATTTTTCCAACTGTTTACACTAAACAATGGGCACTTAAACGGGCTTTAAGCACCTTTATGTTGTTCGAAATAAATATATGAAAACAAACGATTAACGCGCCAAGTAAGTTGCAGGTGCTCAGCCAAAAAGATTCCTCTAGAAGAGGAAACTTTTCCAGAAAGGAAACTGTTTCATTAAAGTGTTTATCCATGTATACGACACCATTCAGTTTTTTGTTTTGTTCTTCTCGCGATCCAAACACTTTTTTCGATGCCAAGGGAAAAACAGATCCCCAACATGCCAAGAGTGACTGTTTATCAATGGATCTTCAAGTGTTTTCCGCCTGCTAGAGACGCTCCTCAGGCAGCTGATAAGACTGGGATCCATTGGGAAATGGAAAATACTAAGGCAACAACATCTCACATCTCTCACCCACTCACTAACGCCTGCAATGCCCCAGGCGAGGCATAACCAAATGCCTATTGCGACTTTAATTGTCCGACATTACGAGTCGGCAGGTCCATTAAAAATGTTAATTAAGTTGCCCCACTGGAACTTGGACACACATGTGTGCCCGGTCGGTCCCTCTCAGTCTGCTATACCACAACATTTCCATCTAAACAGCTCGCGAAAAACAAACCATCCATCTAGTGCTAGTTTGGACTCAACTCAACATTCGCGCGATCGATAAAATAATACAAAAAAAAAAGAAAAGTAAAGAGAAGAAAAACCAAAATCGTTTTATGCATGCGGTAAAAATTTGAAATTTTTTAGCCGAAATTTGAACAATAAACAAAATCACAAAAGCCAAAACATTTATCATTCAATTTCATGCTACTGAGACTGGGGCTGCCTGATGCCTGATGCCTGCTGCCGTTCCCGAAATCATTTAAATGATTTTTTATTTGAAGCCAAATAAGCAAAGGAGTGGCCACCGAGCGAGAGCGGGTTGGTTGGATTTAGCATCCGATTTGGAATTAGCATTGCGCAAGATTTAACTCAACAGCTGCTGTTTGGAATTGAGTTGGAAATTGAATTCGAAATTGAGGTGGGTGGCCATTTTGTTGGACAGGCCCAGTGCCAGAGGCTGCGAGGGGGCGGGCACCATCAACTTGCGCAAATAGCACCATCATCACGAACAATTGGTGCTAGTCCGTCTCCCACCTCCCACCTCCCACCTCCTCCATCCGCCCCGGGTCCGGGCTCGATTATGTGGGCCGGATTCCCATGAATTTTTCGGGGACCGCACACAGTCACCGCTCCGGTTTTTGGTTGGTTGGCTAATGAAAAGCTGAAAAACAATTAACTATAAATTAAACGCACAATTTTCAAAACAAAATAAACATCAGAGCATCATTTGTACTTTGTTTTCGTGTTTGTTTACGGCAATCCGTGTTCGGTGAGGGGGGAATAGTACGATTTACCTATAGAAACCGAAGTCATCATCCCAGAAATCCCCTAACCACTGGCAAACCCCATCGCCCTGGCATCATAGCAATTAGGCAATGTCGCTGGCTCAAATCCCTATTTGGGAATCCCACACCCCTTTGGACCCGGCCTATCCCATAAAACAAAGAGCACAACTTTAAAAACAACATCGGGTTTGAAATGGAGAATGATCGATGGGGGAATACACTTTTTTTTAATATATTATTATAAGCTAAGAAAATTAAAAACTTTATACAAAAATTAAAAGTTGTAGAACAACACTAACTAGCATAGTACTATTTAAATAATAAATAAATAAGGGATAAGGTTAAAATTAAGGATGACAGTGAATATCGATAAATCGATTCATCTTCAATATTTAAGACCAAACCCGATACCCAAATCAATATTTTAGACTTGCGAAAAGTAGATTTAACATTGCGATAACTTGATATTCTGTGAATTAAATAACTTTATACAATTGTTAATAGAGAATAGCCAAATTTTAACATTGATTGCGATAATTTTCGATTTTTGAAATTTCGATATGTCAAAGTTTTCGATATTTTCGATTAAATAGAACTTTTTTCGATGTAGATTATAATTAAAAATTTTTTAAAATAAATGAGGTATCAGCAATTTTTAGTTAAGCAGTAAAATGGTAAAATAAATTGAATTCATGAAGTTTTAAGAATAACAAATTGAAGTATAAATCTAAAGAAATTATAATTTAATATATTAAAGTACTTACAAATATAAATATACCCCACTAACACCTAGAGTATACAACTTTATAGTTTTTAGAGTTTAGTTGATGAATTTGTTGTGAAGTTATTCCTACCAAGAACTGTTAGGACCACGGCTGTTGCATAAACAAACTGAGCCGCTGGCAGAAGAACACGTGCACCAACAACAACACCAACAACAACACAAACAACACCAACAACAACAACAATAGCAATAGCAAATCGAAGTGTCAGTCGCAGTCGATGCTCATCCTCCGGACTAGGCCCTGGGCCTCCTTTTATGGCGCACATGTGTGCAGCAGACGACGACTATGTCGGATCCGATCGGATCAAGATCCGAGGGATGTATGTGGGCGAGCGTGGGGATCAGGAGCAATGGGTAGACAACGCCAAAACGCTAAAGCAAAGTGCATCGAAATGGGCCAAAAACAAAAAGAATGCAGTGCATTTTATAATAAGTGAACATTTTGGGCATTTTGTTTACACTTTAAGCTGTCCGGGCCACGGTTTTCCTCAGCCGTTTCTTTTGAGTTTGCATTTTTGCCATTAAATGCACTCTCTGCTTAAGAATGCAATACCCCTCATACCCAACCCCTCCCCTCATTAAAAATGTTTAAACAAATAGCAAGAGAATAATGCTAAAATTGTTTACCATCAAGGATGTCCGGAGACAGGAGACGACTAATTGCAGTTCAGAGATCGCGCATACGCCACTTGGAACTGGGACTCATGAGCAATTTTCCATATTAATTACAAGTCATATATCGGCGGCCTCTTTTAAAAGGATTGCCGTCAAGTAGCTGACAGTTCGTAGCACCGGCGGCGGGGCATGTGTGTCATAAAAAAAAGGTTGCATAAACAAATCCGGAGGCGGCGCAGTATAAACAAATTAGTAGCCAAGCAGGACGAATGGATTTCACTCCACAAGACCACATGCAGTGGCTGTGTGTGTGTCTTCAACCCTTCCGAAATCTGAAATCTGAAATCCGAAGCATGCCATAAAGCCGAAACTCAAAGTCAAAGTGAGCATGAATTACCGCAGATGAGCGAAATAAACCAAGGGGAGGGTTGTTTTAGTAACTTCACTCACATTAAAAGGAAAACCACTCAAACAGGGATTTTCACTCAAAAATATTGTATTTTTTGGAAGGGGAAATTGATGAAATTATTTGGAAAATTTATTTATTTATTTATTTAAAGCTAACAAATAGGTTTAAACTAAGAGCTAACGTAGAGTTAAAAGCCAAAGCAACTTAAGGCCTTCGGCTTGATAATTTTATAATTAATATTTTAAATAACTAAACTAAGAAGTAAAGCTGACACAAAAATCTTGTATAAATATTAATTGATTGATATAGTATAGTATATAGTTACAGATATTTCATCTGTTAAGATCCTTTAAATTAACTTTAAGAACTTAGTTTTAGCTTTTATAATTTTTTTTATTTTATTTTATTTATTATAATATTAGTCTGATTTTGCTTATTTTTTAAAACATTTTAACCCGGTTATTTCTGGTGTAAAAGTTAATTATTAAATGTTAAAATTGAAATTAATAATTTAATAGCAATATTTTAAATAAATAAAAATATTTATAAATAACTAAACTATTTTACTTATGTCTAAGATGTATATTTATTATTTGGATTTGATTCCGGCTTAATTAAATAATAATAATTATTATTGTTATTAGTATTATTATTATTCATTTTTTTATTATTATTTGTATAAGTTTTATTATTATTTATATTATTTTTATTATTACTTGAATTATTATTATTATTATATATTTATATATGTTATTTATTATTTGTATTATTATTTCTTTCTTAATTCTTACTTAGTCTTTCTCCATATTTTCATTGCCTGAATAACAAGTTTCCTGTTAACAAATATTGACTTTAAACTGAATTATGACAGGCAGAGAGGCCAAACGACAAAAAATAGCTAAAATATCCCTTTTATTGACACAAGTAATTACAACTGTCAATCGATTTTAGTGTCCCAAATTTGTCAAATGCCTGCGGGCTTTTAGTAAAAGAATGTGCCTGCAAGAGCATTATATGTACTTAAAGATCGTTCATTTCCAAAAAAATAATTGTTATTTCAGTTGGCAGTCGGCAGAGTGCTACGTTCAATGGCCCCAAATTCGACACTCGGAAAAAAACACTATTCTAAAATACTTATATCTTTATATAAAATAAAAATACATAAAGAGAATAAAGTTTAACTACAAGTTACTGCCAAAAAGGCATTATAATTCCCAAGTCTAAATTCTGTGATATAAAAACTTCCAAAATTTAAGGTCCTTTTCTGAAGGTCATTGATCTGACTTGACTAACGTCTATTAAATCGAGTTATTTAAAAACAAAAAGATATATATATATATATATATTTATTTAATGAATATACGCATATTTTTTCCTAGTGAAAGTCTAGTTGCTAATGGGAAAAATGGTGTTCCATATATTACCAACAAGTAAATATGAGCAACATTGTTGCCAGTCGCTCCTGCTCCTTCTGAAGTGGTTGATCGTTCGATCCAGTGGTCACATATATAACTATATAGCATGTCCTTTTTCCCAACACTGATCATGGGCGTCGTCGTCAGCTTGTGTGATTATATTTGTTCCATTTGTTTGTTTATAAACAACGCCTAGTCGTGCCGTTAAAATTGTCGCCGCCAGGCGCCACTTAAGGCGTTCCGTGTCCTTGTTGTCGTCAGCCACCAACTGTGCCGCTAAGGACATGTCTATGTTCCTTACCCCCTCCACTAATTTCTCCTCTCCCATCCTTCGATGATCTTGTGCAAAAGCGCCTGTCGTAATCGTAATGTAAGTCAGTGGTTTGTGGGTCACAGACGTCTGACTCCTCTGACACATTGAAGCACTTCTATGTCGACATTGAGTGGGCTCGTCATAGTCGATAATCATCATTTGCTCTTTTTTTCGGATCTTGGTCCCCGGTTTTCGCAAGGCTTCTCCGGCGGGCCACACGCATGGCCACTTCAATGGAACGGTTCTGGAGGCCCG
The DNA here is from genome assembly GCF_030179895.1 of Drosophila kikkawai. Lineage (NCBI taxonomy): Eukaryota > Metazoa > Arthropoda > Insecta > Diptera > Drosophilidae > Drosophila > Drosophila kikkawai. Next base: position 15,920,812 of record NC_091731.1, on the reverse strand, counting down.
ACATCGGCCCGATCGCTGTCATTCTTGAAGGGTCTGAGAGAAGCCTCTCCCGGGCTGTTGATGCGGAATTGAGGTCATGTGGTATCAATTCAATGATACCAAAATGCTTGAGAATTTCAATAAAAACAAAAATTAAATCTCTTGCGGGGTATTATAATATTATTTAGAAGTTTCCAACTCTGTAAAGGGGACATTTTCGACCTTAAAAATTAAAAAACATTCTACAAAATAGAAGTAAACATTTTTACAACATTTTTAAAGGGGTTACAAATTTTTCAATATAATTTTTAATTTTTTTACATTTTAAAATCAATATTCTGGTTTGTTAATCTAATAAAAATCAGCTTAGAAAAGCTTTTGAATTGAAAGTAAAGACTTTCATCTTATGATTGTATTGCCAAGTGCAAGGGTATACAAACTTCGGCTTTCCAAGGTTAGATTCCTTTCGTTTAAAATAAATAGTAGGGCTGTTAACTTAAATTTTTATGAAATATATTTTTTTAGACTCCAAATTTCAGATGGATGTTTTTTAATCAAAAGCAACTATTTAAACTTTCAGTAAATACAAGAAACATTTGTCAAATTTAAGTAAATTTCTTTATTATTTGCATTGCCAATATTCTGCTTTAAATTGTAAGAACCCATTGAAAAAATAGAGAAAACCCCTTTTTAAAGTAAATTAAACACCCTTAAATATTGTTTTTCATATACAATTTTATTTTATTTAGCTCTCAAAGTACAACTAAAACTTAAATCTACTAAAGCTATGGGCTATCTAGTGGTTAGACATAGAGACTAAAACACAACTTCTAAGGCTATCACAAAAACGTGCCTCGGGATTCGCACATAATTCTCATTCGCTCAAATCCTTTCCAATTCAATCAATTTCCACATTCTCGTCCATATCCTCCGCCCCCGAATTATTGCCCTCAGCTCCACTCTCCATCTTCATTCCCTGATCGTTGGGACTGGGGCAGGGAGTTCGCTGAGGACGCACGGCACCTGGGATGGGAATGGGCGAGGAGGAAGCCGAGGATGCGGTCACAAAGCTCGAGGATTGTGTGGGCGGTGGTATGGGCTGTGGGACCTTGGGCTGGGGATAGAAGTACGGGAACGGCATCTGCATCTGGGGCAGCGGCAGGCCGCCGTAGGCCAACTGCAGCTGATGGCGATAGATGTTGATCAGCGCCGGATCCAGACCATGTCCCGTTCCCGGCCCAGCCATATGGGCGTAGGTGGTGCTGCCATCCTCCCGGACCAGAACCTGAACGGGAACCCGCTTACTGGCACCCAGGAGAGCCGCCTCATGCTGCTGGATCTGCTTGCGTTTGGTCTTGTAGCGGCGATTCTGGAACCAGATCTTCACCTGCGTCTCGGTCAGCCGCAGACTCTTGGCCATCTCGCTGCGCTCTGGTCCGGATAGGTAACGCTGTTGGGCAAAACGACGCTCCAGCTCGAACACCTGGGCATGGCTGAAGGCAGCCCGCGAGCGCTTCTTGCGACTGAGACCATTGCCGTCATGGGAAAGCGGCGACTCGGAGGGCGAACTGCTCAGCGGCGGCGGTGAGTCGCAGTCTGTTGATGGAAAAAATTACAGAAAAAAATTATAGAAAATTAGAAATTTATAAGTAACAAAGGACAAAGGCAGCACAATAGACATTAGTTGCTTTTGAAAGGATTCAACTTTGGGCATAACTTACCGGAATCGTTGCTGGTGCACCGCCTCATGTCCAAGGGAGCGGCAAGGGTGGACCCAAAATAGGCCAATTTACGTTGCATATAGTCCGCGGCACTGGAGTTTGATGGATTTTGTTGGATGGTTGCCTGGTGATGATGATTGCTGCTGTTGTTGTTGTTGTTTTCTAAAGCCGCCGCATAATATTGAAGATAATTTGCAGTTTGTTGCTGCTGCTGCTGCTGCTGCCTGGGATTCGGTGGCATCTCCTTGGCGCTGGAGAACTTGTACAGGCTAAGATCGCGACAGCATAGAGGCGGGGATTTGGAGGTGGATCGCTCGGATCTATCGGAGGGTCGAAATTTCTCTGGTTCCGGCTCGGAGTCCACGCTGGACACACGCCGCGCCTCCGGATTGCTGCGCGTGAGGATATCGTTGATGGAGAAGGGCGTTGTAAGGGATTTGCTCAGACCCGCCATGGCACCGCCGCCCACACTCGCACTTTCCATATTTAGCATTTTCTTATGTTTTTTATTTGATTTTCGAATTTTTTAAAATATTTTCTTTAGCACTGGTTTTCACTCCCGGAAAATCTTTCACGGATCTTCACGTCTCGAGGTCTGCGCAACGAATGTGCTCGAGTGGGACGCTCCGGGCTGTCTTTAAATAGCCGCCGAGATCCCCGGCGAGAAGCACTCGGAATCACGGAGTGGAAATATGCGCCGTACTCAAGTGGGGGTGGAACCGTATTACGTCTACGGATTGGGTTCCTTCCATTGGTGGTTTTTGCCAGAGAGCCTTTGAGTTTCCTCTCAAGTGCGTAAACAAAAAACAAAAAGGTTATCCTATATACTAGGGCGCCTTAGTTTTCCGAGAGTGCATGCATCCTGTTTATTGTTTACCAAACTGCTAACTGTTCTCTCTGTCGTATTTTTTATTTTCCAAATTTTACATTTTAGGTACAGTCCTCCACAAGTGTGTTGCCAACGGATCCCGAATGATTTGTTTAGTTTATCGATTTGTTTAGAATCTAAATCATTGGAAACAAATCGGGAAAAGGTATCCGTAAATGCACACACTTGTCTGTAAGTAGGTTAGTTGGGTAATGGAATAACTTGGAACTATTGGACAAAGACTAAACATAACGTAATATTTCTAAGAAATAAGGTACTTGTTTTATATTTCTTAAACTATAAGTTAGGTCCTAGCTTTTGTTATATTTTAAACTACCTAATAAGAAATATGACTGGAATAGTTTAGAATGGTTTTAAATAGTCTTATGTCGCATTCAAGATCCATTTTAAGTATATCTTTTTAAAATATAATTCAACAGAATGGTTTAATGTAAAATTTTTCAATCTAAAAGGCCTTAATCCCTTTGGTTAATCTTTTTTTTACAAAATTAATATTTATTAGAGTGCAAGATAATCCTGAATATTTTTAAATATTTTCCAAGTTTGTGGTCTTAGTAGCTATAGCTTCTATATTTAAGATTTTGTAAGAAAAATTATAAATTCTATAAAAATAAATTTATGTAATATTTTAAAATATATTCAGCAAAATAGAATTTATGTTTTTCAATGGTTTTCAAAAGAATTGCCAAAAGACAAAGTATTGAATCTACATTTAAAATCTAAGAAATTCTACAATTTACCTTAAGTCTTATAATAAGAAATTCCAAGTATTTTTTGTTTTAACCAAACTAATAATTAGTTCACATAATAATTTATAAACTACCAAAGATTTAAGCATAAAAAACTTTAAATTTTTAATTCTACAAACTCCGGAACATCTCCAAGTAATCTCTGACTTTCCAAGACCCAACTTAAAGAGCCCTAAATGCCGAGTTTGCGATCCAAATGAAGCGTGGGATTACTCAGGCCTGCCATTGGCTGACCAAAGGCACAAAGAAGCCTCTTCGCCGCTGATTGGATGAGGATGCCCCAGATGTGGGCAATATGGCTGCGCACTCACTCTTAGACTCTCACTCGAACCGAGTGAGATGCTGCTGGCTGGGAACTGGCTACGAGCCACACATGCTCGCCGTTGGGGGTGGTTTTTTTTCAGGTTTTAGGTCTCGATTCCTTCGCTACACTTCACACCTTCGGGCTATATAATCTTTTTATTGCCAATTCAGTGGCTCTTAATGCCGCGGGCGCTGAAAAGTCAAGCCAACAATGGCAAGGATGGCTCGAAAGGGCGAAAGGAGCTGGCGGGCGGGCAAGCTGGACTCTATTGCGGTTAGATATATGAGTAACCAATTCCAGGACCAAAGGACCAAACCAATTCCGCGGTGGTACTGCTACTCGTTATTCCATTTCGATTGAATGCCCCTCAATAATACTCGGGTAATTAGTGTATAATGATGCTTGTGGCAGGCACACGCGTCCGCAGGATCGCAGTTGTGTCGCTAATTTTGTTAGCTTCTTGTGATTCGGCTGATGCGATTATCCAGGAGCAGGAGCAGGTATTAAATAACATTTGACTGGGTAGGGTGGGAATGCCCAGTGCCCTCCCCGCCCTCTCCCTCTTTATGATGAATGGACATTTTCAATTAAATTCGACAGTTTCTTGTTTGACTTCGAAATGCCCACTCCACCCCAAAGAAAATCTCACAATATTTGTTGTTGTTTTTGCGGTTGTTCTTGTGGTATTGAGTTTTATTTAATGGTTTATCAAAAGGCACTTCAACTGTTTGCCTTTCCCCGTTTGTGATTATCATTCATGGCAGCGAAATCTGATCCCACTGACGGTACATTAATATCGCGACCAAACAAACAAGTGTTCCTTGTCTTAAATAGTCTATTCATTGATTTTTTCCAGAACTTTATAAAGTAGAAGATATTATTTGGCAACAAGTATTTTAATAGGTCAATGGAACATTTTGTATTTGAGTCTTTTTTGGAATAATTTAAAGTTATAATCCACTTAAAGAAAGTGAATAAGAAAGGATGCAGTCGTATTTATATATTAACACTTTCTGAATTGGCTAGCCACCATATATTTTACATCTTTCCAAAGATTAAAAGTCAGAATCGTATTTCGTGTATTTATAATGTTACATTTTAGTCCTTAGACTACAAAATAGACTGATTTCCTCAAAGTTTCCCAGCTCATGATCGATTTCAATTAATTAATATTTTTCTCTTTATTTTTAGCTTTTTATACCTTTTGCGTTATAATGATGTATGCCACAATGGATTCACTATTACTATCTATTATATTTTACATTAGAAAAAACCTATCTTAATTTATTCTTAATGTATGTATATTGTATATTTTAACGCACTTAATTTTTGACACACCTGTAAAGTTAAAGTTCAAATGTTATTATTTTTTTATTGCATAATATCTTGAGATTATTTTGTAAAAGTTTCACATCGATCAAATCCAAAAACAGATAATAACTAATTCTTCAGGTGCTCAAGTCAGACTTTCTTATTTTTTTAATATATTTTTATTTGACAAAGAAACTTAATTTTTTAGTCGAAACTCGGGGTTTTGACTTTTAATTTTGATACAAAAAAAAATTAGGAAAACATTTAAAAAAAAACATAAATAAAAATGCAATATATTTATTATTATTATAATATATATCGATATATACGACGATAGCCGATAAAATTGTAGACTCCACCACCACTAGAATGCAAGAGTGTATCTTTCTTGTTTTTGTTTTTTTGAATGCGAGAAAAGCTGCCATTAAGCTGCCGCCACGAAAATCAACTCCGGAGGAGGACCAGGTGGAATCAGGAGAGGAGCACAGCGTCGGGCATTGTGGCAAGTTCCGAAGAGCGCCTGAAGAAGAGGCGACTGCAAAAAAAGCTAATAAAATACATGCAAAATCGCCGTAAAAATATAATCGAGAAATTCTGCTTTTTTAGGGTAAAATAATCGCCAAAATGAACGCCAAGCAAAAGGAGTATGCACCCAGTATCCAGGAGCAGGAGCAGTTCCACGTGGATGCGGTCAATGCTCAGATGATGATCAGCAATGGGAATAATCGTGCTGCCGGCACGCTGCAGCAGCTGGGAGTGGGAAACAGCACGGTCGAAGTGCAGGGCAATGGCAGACACTCATTTCTGAATATTGTAAAAAGCAACACGAATGTCATCGATAATGAAGATCAGGAACGGCCTGAAAACACCGGCAACCTTCACTTCTGTTCCCATTGCCACAACGGTTTCCGCACCCTTGGCGCCAAGAAGACACACGAACGTGCCTGCCTCCGCAAGAGAAGCGAGGAGTCAATAGCGAATCGCCAGTGCAAGGAGTGCCACAAGATTTTCAGATCGGTGACCAATCTCAAGGCGCACATGAAAATCCATGCTGGCATTCAGCAATTCCGCTGCAAACGCTGCTATACCAAGTTTTTCGACGAGGGCAAATATTCGGCCCACATGGACCGGCACAAGCGCCAGGACGAACTGGTGGTCTGGGGGATCGCCCTGAGCGCCCAACATGTTGACAAAGAGTTGGTGGTCAAGGAGTTCAAGTGCACGTTTTGCAAACATAACTTTACGGCCGCCTTTGATGTTGGCCAGGAGAAGCGTCTTTATTCCTGCGATGCCTGCCACCAAAAGTACAGAAGTTTGGAGGTACAGCGTCAGCGCCAGCCGCGCGAGTTAGCCTGCGATCGCTGTGGCCGCCAGTTTGTCTTACATGGCTATCTGCAGCGTCATCAGCTCACCTGCGATGGCACCCTCAAGCGCCCGAGCCAAAGGCGTTAAACTTAAGGAGTAATAACTTGAAGCTAGGAGCATGGATGTCAATGAATGTGGAATCGAAAGAAACCATTGATTATTTAATTATATTTATTTAACCTCGATATATAAGAAAAAAATAAGAAACTGATGTAGAAAGCAACATATAAGGAAGAAGAAAAATGTAGGTCAAGTTATGTATGTATTTGTAAACCTTTTTCATGAATTTTGCGATTTTTTTTTTTTCTTTTTTTTAAATATGTTCATAATAAAATTATAAACAATTATGGCCTGAAATATTTTTCATATTGGGAATAAAGCCTTTGTAGTTGCTTTAGAGGATTTTCACCTTTTCGGCAACTGGCCAGACTTATACCGATCTTAAAACGCTTAATGAGTTGATCAGGAAAACAAGTCAAGGCATTCAACTATTTTCCTCTTTCTAACCCTTTTTCTGCTTTTTAAATTCTTCAAAATTGGAACGCAGGAAATGCACAAATTTTATTATTTATTTTGATAGAGTTAAAAAAATATATTTCACGGGAAGTCCCCTTTAAAAAGTTTACGACATTGGCGTGGCCAGACTATTAGAAAATGAACGACTTTGTATTTTACACGTAGATAATGCACAATGGCTGTTGTGGCGACATCTGGCGGATCACTACCAAGCAGTTCATCTCAGATTTTTTTATTATAAGAAAGCAGTTCAATAACGGTGTCGGTAGTGCTAAAACTGCTTGATCTAACTGCTTACTTTACACTGGGAAAATAAAATAAAAAACCAAAAATAAAAACAATGTTTTTCTCTTTTCTTCTAGCAGAGGTCTTATTTTCCAAGTTCGAGCAGTTCCGACTATCGTTTTTAAACTGCTTTCTTACAATTATTATTTTAAATAAATAAATTTAAAGAATCTTATTTAATCCCACGATAATTATTTGCATTTCCTTTAGCGTTCCATCTGAAAAAAAATATTCGTCTGCCCACCATAAATCAAAAGATTGTTTTCAATTTTTTTTAAACAAATTCTTTATATTTGCTTGCGTTTTTAATTTTTTTGTTTTTTTTTTTTTGTTTTTTCTTTTTGCTTTGTTTTTTCTTTTATAAAACTTTGTTTTAAGTTGTTCTTTTGTTGTTTGTTTGTTGTTTTCTTGCGGTTCTTGTATATAAATAATAATACTTATGGCTAGTAATATATAGTAAACGTTTTTCGATTTTTCATCGGCTTCTTCATAATCCTTTGTGGCCAAAAACATAATTTTGTTAATTGATCTGGTTGTTCTTGTTGTTGAAAAACTCGCCAAACAGCTGTTTGTTGTTCGTCTTGACATTGTAGTTGTTGTTGTTGTTGGTGTATTGGTGTTGTGGAATCGAAAAACTGCAACAATTGCAACTAACAAAGCTAAAGTTACGCTAATATATAGATTTTTTCCGTTTCATCGAGCTCACTTAAGCCTAGGAGTTCGCTGCTCTGCCTTTAAACTTACTTAGCTAACAATATTTACACTTATCAAAAATTTGCTAATAGTTTTTGCTTGCTCATTTGTCATAATCATTGTGTTTTTTCTTTTTTTATTTTATAATTTTTTGTTCTTTGTCGTTTTCTGTTTCTCACTTAGTTACAAAGTTTCTTTTTAATAAATTGCAATAAATTTGAGTGCCATCGGATTGCTTTTGCGGAGGAGCGGAGCTGTGGAGAAGGGGATGCCGTAGGACCAAGGATAAGGGTTACATGCACGTTCACAACCTGAGCATAATTAGCAATTACGATCGAGAATCCCCTCTCTCCAGGCACTCTCCTCCCTTTTCCTTTCAATACTGCTTGGAATTGCTAGTGGGCGCCAGCTGGCGACGCGACCAGCACGCCGCCGCTATCCGCCGGGGAGCCTGCCTTCCTCGTCCTCGTTGTTGTCTACAACTGATACTAACTGCCGACCATGATGTGGGCAGGCTGCTCCAGCTCGTTGTCGTGGAGGCGAGAGGCGGCCACCACCTGGCCGCCGAGTCCGCTCTTGAACAGATCCTCGGAGCTGAGCTTGCAGCTGGGCACCAGTTCCGTGAACTCGGATCCCAGTCCAAACTCCATGTCCAGGAATCCATACTCCCAGGTATTGGCGCCCGCCGACACATTCGAACTGATGCTGCTCACGTAGGACGAGGTCAGCGAATGCGTCGCCGAGGAGATGGTGGACAGAGTCGTGAAGGTGGCCGTAGTGGAGCTCGAGCTCCCACTGCTGCTGCTGCTGCTACTGCTGCTGTTCCCACTGTTTGCCTGAACCGTGGTGAAACTGCCACTGAACGCCAGTGTCGAGGACGAGGAGGAGCTGGAGCTGCTGGCTGGCACTGAAACCGGCACGGCTGTGGGTGTAGCCGCCGCCGGGAGTATGCTGAACAGATCGTTGTTGTTCAGCGGATCCAGCGCCGATTGTGAGCTCAGGCTGAGCACCGAGCTCCAGTTGATCGAGCGAGTGGAATCGTCGTCCGCATAGCCAGAGTCGCTGGTGTCGCAGTTATTGCTGCTGCTGACGACCGAGGCAACTGGAGGATTGCTCCCACAGCCGCTGGAGGCGATGCTGCCACTGCTGCTGCCTGTGCTCGAGGAACTGGTGTTGCTGCTGCTGCCGCTATTGCTGATGGCGGGGGAACTAGAACTGCTGCCATTGCTGCTGTTGCTGGTGATGCAGTTGCTCAGGACGGCGGAGGCACCACTGGATGATCCCGGTGCAGCTGATCCTGGGGCCGCTGCAGCCGAAGCTGCTGCCGCTGCTGCTGCTGCTGCTGCTGTGGCTGTGGGGCAGGCGGGAAAGGGCGTGGCTCGACCAGACTGCGACTCCCGGAAGGGATAGTGGTCATAGGGATGCAGATTACTGCTGGCCGCTGTTGCTGGCGAGGCTGCATTGCTGTTGTTGCCGCCACTGGGGGATGTATCACAGTTGCTGGGCTGCGTGGCAAAGCCACTGGCTCCCGCTGCCACTCCTCTGTAGGCGGGCTGGCTCTCCAGGCGCTCATGGTAACCATGTTGCTGCTGTTGTTGCTGAGGCTGCTGCTGGGGCTGGAAATTCAGTTGCTGGTAGTGATCCATGTTGGCCAAGCGGGCACAGTTCAAAACTGGCGCATAGTCCATCTGCTGCTGCTGCTGTTGCTGCTGGGGATGCGGATGCAGTGGCGCTGGCGGGGATTGCTGTTGCTGCTGCTGGTAGGCTGGATGGTATTGCGCTGCTTGGGCGGCCGCCGCTGCTGCTGCGGCTGCTGCTGCCGCCGCCTGCTGGTGATGCTGCTGCGCCGCCTGATGCAGCTCCTTGGCCTCCGCCTCGATCTCGCGATCGATCCGCTTCAGCGTGTTGCAGATGAGCACTGAGCGGTACAGCGACTGCTCCGAGACCTGGCGGAAGCGGGAGAGCTTGAACATGGACAGATTGCGTATCTTCAGCCGCGTGTCCTTGTAGCAACTCCTGTTGGCACTGCACCATCCGCCGGCCCGGCCATCGCAGCATCGTTTCAGGGGCAGACCGTGGAGCGGCAGGCCGGCAAAAGGAACAGGAACGGGCGCCGAGGAGGGTGGCGGACTGCTGGGCGATCCTCCTCCTCCTCCAGCGGCGGCGGTGGGCGAGCCACTGCTGCAGCCCAAATCCAAATAGGACTTGCCATTCTCTGCACAGCGAATCGTTTGTTGTGGCGGCGCCGCCGGTTGGGCATACGCGCCTCCTCCTACTCCGTTCGCCGTCTCGTAGAACTGCTGACCTCCGGCTGCGGGATTCGCCGGACTGCTGCCTGCACCCGCCGTTGCCCACTGGGGAGGAGCGAATCCACGCGCCTGCTGCGGCGTTGGCGGCGCTTGAGTCATGTGCTGCGGTCCTCCGGTCCGCGAGCAGTTCTGCTGCGGGAAGGGCTCCGAATAATAGTTGGGCTGCCGACTGCCATAGCCCGGGGCATAGCTCCTCTGCTGCTGTTGCTGGGGATGCTGTGGCTGCTGCTGCTGCTGGGAGAGCTGCTGAGGATGGGCCTGCTGTTGCTGCTGCTGGAGAGGGTGCGGCGGTAGCTGGTGCGGATGCGAGTGCGGGTGCGGATGGGGCACAAATGGATGGTAACGCATGGGACAGTAGGTGGGTATGATGCTCTCCTCCTCCTCGTAATCGTCCTCGAAATCATCATCGTCGTCGTCCAACTCATCGGCGCTAAGCAGCGTCGTTGCCAGCGTGGAACGCGTGGCAATACTGCCCCACGGATCACTGGGCACGGCCACTGCCTGCAGCTTGGAGATGCAATCCACGGGCTCCGAAGAGGCAGCGGCTCCTCCAGCCACCGCTGAGGGCGTTGAGGAGCTGCCAACAGCGCTGGTCCAGGGTTCACAGGGCACGGCGGATGTCACCACTTCCAGCTTGGCGATACTGTCCTCCGGAATGGCGGCACTCGCAGTCGGTGGCAGCGGCACCTCCGCTTGACTCTTCAGAACGGCGACGGCTGCGACGGCGGTAGTAACTTCATGACCATTGCTAATACTTGTCTCCGTGGGCTTCATTGCATCCATATCCATGTCCATGGATGCATCCACCACTATATGGTTATTGTTGGACTCGATGGCCGCTGCGGCTGGCTCCGCGGGCGATTGCTGCTGCTGCTGCTCCTCGAGCGATTCCAGGTAGTTGTTGTTGCTTATGGCCCACTTGTTGGCCTTGACGGGGGGTGGGGCACAGGTGCCCGTGTAGGTGGTGTTGGCATCCTTGCTATCGAAGGTCAGCTCATGCTTCCGCTTCGTGGCGGCTGTTGCTTGAAGACCCATCGCGGAATTTACCTGCAAATCGAAGGGAATACAATTTATTTAGTGATTTGCCGCCAAAAATAGGAAGAGAAATACAAAAGAGTTTGAAAAGTTTGCGGGAAAAAGAATTCTACACAGAGGGAAAAGTTTGCGACCTTACACAGAGCGAAAAATGTCACAAAGAATCTTAGTTTTAAGACATGAAATCGTGGAAAAACTCATTTTTATTGGGTCGACTGCGAAATTCTTTTTAAATTGTACCTAAAAGTATGCAACAAAAGTAATACGGAGTTTCTGATTTATTTTAGCCTAATTTTGGGCTTTATTTAAATGGTTTTAATTTCACTTCTCCTTATAATACTAACTTTATGGGATTTAAACAACTTATAATTATTATTAATATGTTTTTACTATATTTTTTTACCTTACTCCCTAGTCTACGGTCCCATTTTCCCTCTGTGCATCATAAATTTTCTCCCAGTTCTCGCACAACCCCAACAAAGGACACACAGCTAGCTGAAAAACTTATCAAGAAAATGGAAGTCAGGCACAGGGCAGGCGGCAGACTTGAACTCCCCCTTATTTTCCTTTTTTTTCTTTCCTTCCACCCATTTTTCCAACCCCCGCCGACCGATTCCTTCCGCCCACTCGAGCCATGAAAATGAAAATGAAATGGAAAATGCCAGCAAGGCAGCAAGAACGGCGCACAAGAGCGCCAGTCAAGCCAGGCCAAGTCGAGGCTGTCCGTCCGTCCGTCTGTCAGTCAGTCACCCTCCTCCGCCACCCACTCGACACCAACAACATCCCCCTTCCCGCCTTCTGCCTCCTGCCTTTCTCCCTGCTGCTGGCATTGCTCATCGACGCTGCTCGAAATCTTCTTAAAATAAAACGCACTGAAAAACTGTGTGGGCAGCGCGACGATTGCCTTAGTCTTGCTCTTCTTCGCTCGGGCTCTTTCCCATCCAACTTCCGCCACATTTATTGTGAGACTTTTCTCTCTGTTTTTTCCCAGTCTTTCCTTGGGTTTTCTTCATTTTTTTTTTAAAACAAAACTATTTTTGGATTTTCGAGTTCTGCTCCAGCCATGGATTTTGGATCAACACAAGAAAACATGGAACAATGGCAGGGAAGAATTCTCCGGAAAGGCTGTATTTTTAATAATGAAAAGTGAGAAGTATGGAGAGAATTTTGGATTTTATAATTATTAAATATTATTTTAAAAGCCTAATGAAATTATATAAATATTTTTCACTTATGAAGTTGTATTTCTTGCCTAAAAAAATCTTTATAAATATTACAAATCTGTCATATAATTGTATTATTTTAAATACATTTTATTTTTAAATATTTTTAAACATTTTGGAGTTTTTTACTCCCTTTATAAAATAAAATCAAATTTCTTATAATCCTCTCTGGCCTATCGATCGCTGAATCATGTTTGGGATTTAAAACCCACATCTCTTTCGAGTTTTCCCCCTTTTTCAGTGTTGCCACCCCGCAATTGCCGGCTTTCCCTATTGAGTTTTGAACATCTGTGCGAACGGCGAACGGCCTTTGTCATATCCATATCCATAAGGGTTGCCATATGCCAGCATATTTTCTGTTTGCCGGTACTGCTGCTGCTATAGCTGCTGCTGCTATTGCAGTTCAGCATTTGATGGGGGAAATATACTCGCCATACGAGCAGCAGCAGTAGCAGCAGCAGCAGTCTCTTGGTGCGACAACGGAACCCGAGCCCGAACCCGAAGAGGGTGAGTTTTCGCTCCGTTCGCTGTTATCGTCATCGAGGTCGTCGTCGTCGTCGTCGTTGCCGTTGCCGTCGTCGAGTCGCATGTGTTTCGCATTTTTCTACCCCCTCCTAGCCCATGGCCTGTCCCTTGTTTGCCTCAGCCTGTCTGCCTTTGCCTCTGACTCCGTGGCTGCTATAGCCGCATGTCTCATCATCGCATTTCATCCCTCGTTTTTGGTTTGCGCGTCTGCAGCTGTATTTTCGGTGTTATTTTTGGTATAGGGGCTGGAGCGAGTCTAGACATGCTGGCCGTACGGATTCGCCCTTTTGGGAACGACGTCTTTAGCCGCAGCCAAAGCGAGAATCCCCCGAAACGAAAGTTGTTTCCCTTCTTGGAATTATCGCTTGGTTGCTCCATGTCCCACAGTCATACCCGTACCCATACCCTGGCTGAGTCATTCTTATTATCAACGGGGTATTTGCTTAAAAAGGCAAGTGTGCTTTGGCTGGCTCATTGCTCATTGTTCTGACGACGGCGACAACTGGTCGTATGTGTAATGCGGCCGAAGCTCGTTGCGCATACGCCGTGTGTGCGCTCGGAGCGCTTAAAAGCTGCGCTAAAAACCAATCAGCAAGCAAAAGCTCTAATCAAATTGCAACTTGCAACGGGAAAACCAAATGAACAAAACAAAACAAAAAGAAAACTTTCTACGCTAATTTTCGTTCGAATGGAGAAATGCTGGCCGTTGTTGTTGTTGGCATCATTATAAGCCGCAACAGCAAAAGCAACAGCATTTATACAATGCTAGCCATCATCTTGGTACGGACTGGCTGATGATGATGATGATTTTTCGAGCTGCGTTCGCCAGCTTGATGTTGCTGGAAGTTGAGTTTTATTGCCACACCAACATCACTCTGGCCAATTCCAAGCGGCAACCAGGCACTGCGCCACAGCAGCAACACAAAAGCCAGTCCCCCGTCAAGCGTTCGTTGCTTTTTACCCACCAGCAACGAGCAACATCTAAAAGCAACAGCAGCAGCAGCAGCAGCATTTTACGCTTCGCCAGCAACTCGTTTCAGCTGCGGACTGAAAAGCAGTCGGAGGTTTTGGCGACTCTGACAGGGCGAACGGTGAGCGGGGAACGGGGAGGGGGACTGGGACTGGCTCCAAATTGACGGGCCGAGTCTAAAGCTCGCACGCAGCGTCACTGCAGTTGCTGCTGCCGCTGTTGCTGCTGCTGCTGCTGCAGTAACAACAGCAAAATCGTCGTCGCTACCTTCAAATTCCACAATATTCAAGTTTCAGGTTATGAGCCAACCAAGCAGCCGGAGCCAGTCAGCCAGCCAGCGAGCCAGCAGAAAGCAACCCAACCTGAGAGCCGGAGCCAGTCATCGTCAGAGGCAACAACAGCAACACGAAATGTTTGCCCGAAAGCCAGAGCCAAGAGCTAAGAGCCAGAGTCAGAGCCAGAGCCCGGGACAACAAACGGCCACAAAACGAAACGTCGTCGTCCGCTGTGGGGGCACAGTGGTTTAAAACATTACTTACAATGCATTTCAATTATATCTATAAAGTAAAATTTAAATATTTATTACTTATTTATTATCTATTAATAGGCTTTAAGGTTTTTCAAAAATGATTCAGTAAAAACCTTTATTTAAGTTTAAAAGTTATTTTGGATATCATTTTTTAAAAGCCTTTAAATCAGTTTTATTTTATTTCAAAAGAAAATCAATTTTAAACAAAAATTTTAGGAGATTTTAGCAAATATATTGATATATTTAACACGTTACAATAAGAAATAAGAGGTAGTTAAACAATGATAATACTTTATTAATTTTATAATTAACATGTATTTTAAAACCACTAATTGTTTATCACATTTTTGAAAAATTCTTTGATTAATTCCAAATTTGAAATTTATTAGAACATATAACTTCTCCGTCTGTTTATATATATTCTGGAGATATTTATTATCGTTGAGATTCCTAAATTTTATTTCCAAAATATTTGACTACAGTAAACCCCCTATTCCGCTCCACTGTGATCGCTTAAGAGTCGACTTCCAAGCATTTAAGTCGGTCGACGATGTCGTTGTCGTTGTCGCTCCCTCCAGTGCCTGACTCTGGCTATAACTCTGGGCCGTGGGCTTTGGCTCTGGCTCTGGCTCTGACTGTGTGCCGCCGATCCACTCTGGTCGGATCGGGTACGCTCTGCCCAGGTCTGGTCTCGAGTCTCGAGTTTTAAGTCTCGGGCCTCGAGTCTTGCGGGTCTCGGTTGGGGCCCCACTTTGAATTCTTCGGCAGCGAAACGGGCCCGAGACCGAGCCGCGCACAGAAAAGACGTCAAGACGAAACGAACACAAAAAAATACAAAAAAAAAAAAACAAGTAGAAGCAAAAAGCCGAGTTTCGGTTTTCGAGCTGGGTTTGAGTTTTAGCCGCGATCTCCGCCGCCAAAGCAATTTAGGTGTACGAGCCAAAGAGGAAGAAGAAACTTTGGAAACATAAAAAAGAGCGCGCCGAGCGAAAGAAGACGGGGCATAATAATAAAAAAAAAGAAAGAAATATAAGAAGAAAAAAATTACAAGCCAGAGCCGGAGTTCAACGAAAAAGCACAGAAGACAGCGGTCCGCTCATCATAATAAAAATGAATTGAATTGAAGACGACGACGACGACGCTCGCCCGGTTGCTCTCTTCAGCTGGGAAGAAGCGCTCGAGTCTCGAGATGATGACGCCGATATGGTGGCTTGTCTCTCGGTCTTTCCCATGCTGGTGGCTCTGTTATTTTCCCTCCCTCAATGGTGAAAACTTGGAACGCCAAAACACCCACAACAATAACAGAGCGTACAAGAGCGGGGCGACAAGAGCAACACACATATTTTCTTATAGCGGCACATGATGTTGTGGGAATGAAGAAAAGAAAATAATATCCGAACCCGGTCTTTCTGACTCTGTGGAACTTTTATAATTTGAATTAAAGATATTTAAGACTAACTACGGAGTGGGGTACATTCTGTTTAGGGAATTGTTTTGAGTAGTATTTGAGTAAGCATTTGTGAGTATAGAAATTTAGAGTAGCTAGTGTGTGGTATATCTTAAAGGTTTTGAATATTTTAGAGTACTATTAAAGCTATGATTATAACATTTGTACTTATAGATGTTTAAAAGTAACTACTAAGTGGGGCATATTTAGAGTTTTGAATATTTTCGAGTATTACTGAAGATATGGTTCCGAAAGCCGCATTATTTAAATAAAAATTTTGTGATTTAAGCAGTACTATTCACAAAAAGACGGAATCATGGAGATTCGTAATATTCATATTATTTTTATAATATTAAAATGTATTTATTTTAGAGTTGAGAAGAAGTCTCATTGGTTTCAAGCGTTTCTCAATCAATCTTCAAGTATATTTCTAAATCTATAGTTACTAAAGCTTACAGCTCAAGATTCTAAGGGCTGTGACAGTTTCCCAGTAAAAGATACAAAATATAAGTAGAATTTCCTATTATAGTAGTAAAGATATATTGTTAAACCTCCCACAAGTTCCACCTAACAATACTAGGCAGTATATCCCAAATTCAAGACTGATTTTTCAAAGGATTAATGGGGTGGTGGTGGTGACTTGTGCGATGACGAGGCCTGGGCTTTACTGATGTGCGCATATTAAGCGTCGGCCATTTCATGTTGCCGCACCACGGAGTTCGCCGCACGACTGACAGACACAAAACCCCCGATTCCAATTCAGAGTTCGAGTCCGCGTCCGATTCCCGAGTTCGAGTCCGAGAGTCCCCGTGTCGTTTTGGGGGGACCGTCGATTGGCAGCAGAGTAGAGCAGAGCAGGAAGCCATGGAGCGGCGTTGGCGACCAAATCAGCTGTTTTTGGCGAATTAGAGCAATTTTCAATGTGCGCCGCTTTGGTGTTTCTGTTTTTTTCTGCTTTTTTTTTTTGTAATGTGTGTGCCTCTGCTTGTTTGCCGTTTTTCGTGCTTCACGTCGAAGATTTAGAAGCAGCGACGACGACGACGCGCCGGCAGCGAAGTTGGCATCGCAATTGGTGACATTGAAAATTTGCAAGGCACGGTTGGAGCAGCATCTCTCGCACTCCCCACTTTGCGTACGTGTGTAGTGTGTGTGTGTGTGTGAATGGGGGGAAAACAGCTGACAGCATACATTACACATGCTCCAGTTGGTGGGGCGGAGAAGGGGAACTCCCGGTTAAGAATGGTGACTTTTGGTCAATGAACCGCGACTCCTTCGCCTCCACTCCAAGGAACAAGGCAAATCAGCTGAGTTTTTCGACATCTCATGAAACGTGAGTCGTCTCGTCCCGCAGACCCTCACAAATCCCAATACCTTTGCTTTCCTTTCCCAAAAAAAAAACACATTCCATCCCATCCCTCCCATTGCTTTGTTAGTCGTCTACCTAAGGTCGACGAGGACCGTAATCCTCAAAAAGGATGCAGCGCATTAGGCACGCCAGTGCGTTTCGGTTTCGAGGGCTTCGGGATTCGGGTTTGGTTTTGGTGTCTCTAGCTCTCTGGCACAGCCTCTCTATTTCTACCTGACCATCCCAGCCGATCCATCAATATGTCATTTCGAGGGTCGAGACTCTAAGGACGAAATTCGTCTGTGATTGAACCGCTTTACTAAGTGGCTGGGGGGAAACTTGGGAATGGGAATGCAATTGCGTGGAAATCAACCTGTTGGTCGATTGATAGCCCAGCTAATAAGAATTCCATGGAAAGGTGGACTATGTGAGAGTCCAAAAACAAAGTGCTGGGAATTTAGTTGGACAGGAATTTTGAAATTGTATAGGATAACAAGGAAAACATTATTATGAGAGCGGTTTTTCGTGGATAATGAAGTTATTAATATGTAAAGTCGAAATTTAATTCTATAAACCTTAGTTTACTCAGAAAATTGTACAAATTATCATTTAAATCCTATATAAAAGTTTCTATTTAGTGTTTTTAATACTATTTCATACTATCATATCATACTTCTGCTACCACTACTTAATATCTGCGATCTTTAATACTGGACACTACCTTCCTCTCTTTCGCTTAATGATAACCTTCTGTTCCCTGCAGCGTAGATGATATTGGGGATCCCCTTGAACGTTTTCCCGGAACTAACTGTTCCACTTACCGCGCCCAGCTGACAACCGCCGACTGTCAGATAAGCGATGATCATCATCATCGCCAAGCCAACATCAACGGTGTTGATGGGCCTTGCATGCGAATTTTCTGCCGTGCGGCTGGGCTCTTATCACCGAGCCCAGCTGATAAGACAAGGGAGAACGGGCGAGGAGAGCGTCGAGAGAGAGAGAGGAGACGAGGCGAAAGCCAGGGCGGCGTTGCGTCAAGTGCGCTAATCGCTGGCTCCGAATCGGAACCAGGGCTACACAAGCAACGGCAGCAACAACAATCGCCGTTAACAATTGACGGAGCGACAGCACACGGCGCAAATTGCACGTCGCGCAGTGTAGGAAACAACAACAGCTATCAAGGCGTACGTACGAACGTTCACCAAGCCGCTTGGTAAACACAAAATTACAAAAAAAAAATACTATAGAAAAAACCGTCGGTATATATGCTCGGCTACATACCGAAATATACACAGCCCCAACCAACAAAGACTCCACTCCACACACAGTTTCCACATCCACATCCAATGTTGCTGACTCGACTCACTGCATACATACAGATGTACGAACGAACGCATATATGTATGTATGTATGTGATAGAATGCCATATAAAAATACAACAACGATGATGATGCGAACGAAGCGAACGAACGGCAATGCGCAGCAGTGCTGGCAGTTTAGCAATTTGAATTTGAAACATTTTTGTTAAATACTAATGGCCAGAAATAAAATAAATTTTAAGTTATAATTTAGCAATAAAATAAATAAGTTATTTTTAACAGTAATGAATAAAAAATGTTGGTTTAATTCCTCTCTTTCAAATAATTCTTAGCCATTCCTAGCTACTTTTTTCCCCCAAATCTAGCTATTTTTACTTCACACCACCACTGATGCGCAGAGCCGAACGACCGACACACGAAGTACAGTCGCACAGTTAAAAATGGCCGCAGCGACGGGTGAGGGCGATGGAAGGAGAGCTGGCAGGCGGCAGGCAAAGAGAGAGAGCGAACGAACGAGCGAGGGTAAAACAACAAAGCAATGGCTGGTAAATAATGATGATGGAACCAGTGCTGTATGTATGTGTTTGTCTGTGTATATACTGCTCAGTAAAATTTCATGTATTAAAATCGTTTCGTTCGGTTGTTCGTGCATGTACACTGTACATCGCTGTGGTTGTTGTTGCTGCTGCTGCTGCTGCCTGCGATATCGCAACTTTTGCCGTTCCAAGCGAACGTTCGTTCGTTCGTCGTTCCGAGACTCGAGTTTAATTTTGTACGTAGCAGAAAAAAAGAAACGACGAAAAATAAATGATGGCGGCAACAACAACAGCAACGACGACGACTGACTTGGCAGTGTTGCGTTCCGATTTTTGTTGAAAATATTTTTGTTTCCTTTTTGCGTTTCGAAAACACTCGAAGAGCTGAAAAGAAGAAGAGTAGGAGGTTGGATATGGGGGACAACGAAGAAGAAGAGGCGGACAGCGACCGCTTTTCTAGTGCGTTTCGCTTAGAATGGCAAAAATACGAAAATCTCAAAGGAGGCGATGAATCCAGAACCCCAAACCAGCAACCCCCACCACCATCCACCCCCCAGCTCTGTTTTTAGCGGCGTAGTGTGGTGAGTGGTAAGTACGGCGTTCGGCCTCGCATGCTCGATTTAGCGAAGGTTGCCGCTTTTGCTGGCGTGGTGGGATATAACGGATGTTGGAGACGGAGACTCGTTGGATGATGTTGGACAACGGCTGCAGCGGAGCGCGCGCAAATTCACGTAGTTTGAATCGGATTTCGGATTTGGACATGGGATGCGAGCAACAAAGCGAACGGATCAAACCAAGGTTGGCCTGGCATTTTCCAATGGCCTATTGTACATAGCAAGAGGCAATCAAAACGAGGAATACAGAGTATTATATAGGCAATCTGGAGGATTGTTCTTGGTATTCATATTAGTTTAGGTTAGTAGTATCTGTTATGTAGTGTTTAAGATTATTTAGAAATTGTAAATTTATAAAGTATTACTGATCGTTGATCTTTTTTGAAGATGCGATCAAAATTTAAGTCCATCGTTTTATGTATTATCTTCTCGTAAATCAACAAATATCTTATATGATTTAAAAATCTATACTATTTCGGTTGGTTCTCCAAAGATCGACTGGTGATCTCATTCAGGAATCATAGTTAAGAAGATTCTTCCCCAGAGATACTCAATGCTCCATCTGAGTTGATCTAAAAACTTGAGCTGTATCGCGATACCCACAATCTGCGTGTCCTTTCTTTAACGGTTCCATGGTTAATGCTTCTCTTTAAGGGCTGGTTGTCGCTTTAACCCATGTCCGCCCACGAGCGCCCATCCGTGACTATGACGCCGACTCCAGGACTGCCCGTACTCCCCCATACTCCCCCTATATTCCGGCTTTGCCTCGATACGGACGCCCACACACACAACAGCACTGACAACCCTCCGATGGCAGCCCCGTTCCCCCTTTATAACACCCTGAACTGTTTATAAAATAACCTTATTTTGTACATATACACGGGCCATTGATGTGTCTGTGTGTGTAAGCTCCATCAGCGCCCACGGGGTTGGGAGCTTCCTCTCCCAATCCTCCGTTTCCTATCTCGCTCTCTCTGCTTTTTCTGTCTCTCCTTGGGACTTTATGCCTGACATTATTATAATATTATATTCCTTATAATAATGGGTTGGCAGCACTGGCAGCCGAAAACCACCTACAGTCATATACCAACCAACACCACCCACCCAACCACCCACTCTACCACTCACCCCTCTCTCATCGAGTCGAGTTGGCGACCCTGCGCAGTAAAGTCGAGCCGGCTTTTCTCTATCGTACGACCCTCCACACTCCGATATCCCTCTTATACAAAACAACAAAAAAAGAAAAGCCAACCCAACCACCCACTGTGGATGGATATTCCTCCTCCTCGTGTTGGGTGTGGTGAGATATGCCGTGTGACGTATAAAAGCTAAAAACGTTGGCAAATATAATGAAATTGGGTGAAATGCCAAGCCACCCACCTACCGTACATATACCCCCCATTAACCCCCCCAAGTCCTGACATAATAAAGCCTACAGAACAGGACGACGAGGAATACGGTCTTGCTGGGTTATATGGGTGGATCGGTGGATTGATATGATGGTATGATGGTGGTGGTGCTGCGCTGTGCTGTCGGCTCTGGAGGTGGTGGTTTTGGGACATCCACATCCACTAGTATGTAAACCACTTTTCCAATTGCACGTACACCATCACTCCGAGGGCTGAGTAATACGGAGAAGAAGAGAGAAAGCATGCTTTCTACCCCCTCATGTTGGTGTTTTTGGCTATTGTTGTTGTTGGTTGTTGTTGTGTGGGTGGTTGGGCGGCTGTTGTCAGAGAGAACAGCAATGAGAGAAATGAAAATGGAAGATTGGACAGGCAAGAGGGCAGGACGAACAACAACAGTACATAGAGGAAAATTGTATATCAGAAGGTTCTTTTAAGAGATCTAACAGTTTTAAAAAAGTTACCAGAAAGGAGTTTTTAAATTTGACACCAAAAGCACGCTAAATGAAATGGTTAGCTAAGGTAAAATGGGTTATACATCCTGCCATTACAGATATTGAATTAATGCAGGTATCTCCCATTTTTTAACAGTGTTCTTGAGTGGGTGGTGGTGAATTGGAGTGAAACTCTATGGTGTGGTGTGCTGCTGCCTGCGTTGCTGCCACAGCACCTCTGCCGCTGTTCTGCTCACGATAACTTTAATTTGGCTTAATGGAAATTTTCGCTGGCGCTCTTGTTGGTCTGTTATCCTTAAGCAAACTCACGGATGCTGTGCTCCCATGTCTCTCTCTCTCTCTCTATTGTCCTCGTGCTCGTCCTCGTGGTCTTACCCATTCTCTGCCAGCTGCTGGCCGTGGTCCATGTCCGTGTCCATGTCCCTGTCCCTGTCCATGTCCGCGTGTTAAGTAGGTGACGCAACCGCAAATTTGCGGCTGGCGATTTAATAATGCTAATGGTGTGCGTGTGCCACAGTGCGTCGAGTGCGAGTGCATCGGTCTAGATGTAGTTGTTGCTTATGGAGCGTCTGTGAGTCACGTCATCATCATCGACATTGCCGTCGTCAACGTCATCGTTGGTCGAACCATTTACGTCGTCGCCAGCCGGTAATTCCCCGAACCCATACTCATACCCATAGCCATAGCCATAGCTATCCGCATCCCACCACGCCATGGCCATGCCCCCTTAGGTGGTGCAAACAAGTGCAAGTGATGCGCATTCATTGATAAGATTTCGTGCCACAACTCGCCGCTGCAAGCAGCTGTCTTTGTGTGTACTACGTGTGGGCATACATTAAGCCAAGTCAAGACCGCGCGTTGGCCATATAAGCTGCAACGCGAGAGTGAGCGTGAGCAAATCTTTCAATCGCAGATACAATATGGACACACCGGACTGACTAACTGACTGCTCTCTGTTGTGGTCAAAACAGCTGTTGTTTGGCACAAACCTGCAGTGTCATCAGCGATAAGCACGAGAGTTCTTGAGTCGCGCGACGACTACGATCCCACCTTCAAATCCCCAAACTAGCCAACTTAAGGTTTGTTGAACCCACAAACGCTTATACTCTTATCTTGGGCTATGGAACTTAACCCTCTGGCCGCCAATCGAATGTCATTAACAAGGGGGCTGGATTTTATAGAGGCTAATACGAGCTGTGTTGTATAGTAATTGATGGGGGGGATTGACTACTACTTCTACTACCGGTAATAGATATGGAAAATGTGCCATGATGCAGCACTTTGAGATAGCTCACTCTATAATTACTCTACACTTTAAGGGTATCAAATTGAATTGGAACTTATTTTTGAAAACTAAAAAGATTTAAGTTTAGATTTAAATGTAATGAATTGAGTTATTAACACATTAACACTCTAATTAATAGAGTTAAAGCTTGGTCTAAAAGATACAATACAAATTATCAAAGATACAGGTTCCATTTTATTCCATTTGATACATCACATCTCCTTTACTAAAAGGTGAATTTCTTGTGGGGACAAAAGTCGTGACTCGGAACCAAATTGCTCATTCGACGTGGTTGCCACCAATACCCTTCTTATTCTCTGTGTTCAGGCTTTTGTTTACGTTTTTAGAAAAAAAAAAAAACGAGAAAAATACGAGGCAACCTCCATCCTCTTCTGCCTTCCTTTTTTTTTATTTGATTATACATTCTTCATTGAGCAATTTGCGTTTTCGTGTTGCACTTGACCCAAGGAGCCGGCAACAAGTTAAGACCGAGGACCGAGAAGATGCGAGGGCAAATTAAGCGAGGCCAGCAGCATCCCAAGGATAATGGTATTAATGGAGCACAAGCACACACACACACACACAGACAGAAGCGGGGTTCCTGCCCCCCAAAGGCATTTATTTTATGGCAAGAGCAGACGCGTGTCCATGTGTGTGCGTACGTATCCTTCGCTCACATCCGCACACATGCAAATAACAGAGGCGGCTGGCTGCTGGCTGCAAGAGCAAAGCGTAACCAAAACCAAACCAACCAAGTCGCGATTTTCATTCATAAAATCGAAGAGCCAAGGAAAATGGGCAGCGAAGGAGGCTGCGCTGCCGCGCCGCTGCTACCAATAACTCAAAAGGCGCGCGCATTTCAGCGCACTTGTGTTAATGTATCTGAAAGTGAAATCACCAAAAGGCAGGCATACATATATCCGTGCCATGCCGGGTCCGGCGCCAACTTCAAACTATTATTTGCCAGGGCACGCGGCCAGCTCCTCTGCCTCTGCCACAGCCGACGTTGTTGTCGCTGTCGCTGCCTCTGCCTGCTCAATTAAGTGAATTAAGTCTCGTGCCGGAATTTGCACCACCCAAAAAAAAAAAACGAAAAACAAAAACCCCACTGCGAAGAGGAACAATAACAACAACAACAACAGTAGCGACACATAACCATAAAGAACAATTAAAAAAGCAGAACAAGAAAGGAATATAAAGATAAGGCACAAAGAAGCGCAAAAATACTGCAACGAATTGCAAATTCCCTTTCATTTGGGAATTGGTAAACGGTAAACAATGGAACAGGTACAGGAATATATTATTAAACTAGAGAAAGTTTATAAGAGGTTTTAAGAATAGGACTTCCTCTTGAGATTTTATGAAAATATCTTTTACACCACTTCAAGTTGTGTTTATTGTAGTCAAGTGTTTTGGGAGTTAAGTGGATATATGTTATCAAATATCTATTATTAAAGTTATAATAATTATTATTATATTAGTTCTAGTTTAGATAAGCTCTTAAAGTAATTGTAATATTCCGAAAACTGTAAATCTACATACAGAAATTTAGATTTCAAAGATCTCGCTTAAAAATCTTGATAAAACAAACTATTTAACTTTATTTATAAGAGTCTAAGGACCTTAGTATGTTGTAAAAGGAAGTTATATAATGATTTTAATGAAATTATACATTTCTATAAAATAAAGTAATATTTATAATTCTACAAGTATTAAACCAAGTTTAAACCTTATTCCACAATAATGAATATAGTTTCCCTAACTTCAATAGAGTACTTTCCACGGCTTTAGAGCTATTTTGGGGCTTACGAAATACCAAACAAACAGCCCGGTGAATTCTCCATGACCTGAACGCATTGTAAAACTTTTCTTTACTGTCGGAAGAACTAAGAAATTAATACAAACTGCTCCGCGCTGCCGCCAACGAAAGAGAAAACGTAAACAGAGCAGTGACGCTGGCGCTGACGCTGACGGCGACGCCAAAAAGTTTGTTGCTGTTTTTCTGCGGGGGCGCAAGATGTCGACGGGGGGAGGTCGGGTCGGGTCTGGACGGGTGACCAACGAGAGAGAGCAAGCAAGCGAGCTAACGAGCATGAGGGAGAGCCAAAAAAGAGCGTTTTGCATGTAATTAATTAAACGGCCCCAAAAGTCAGCTGTCTGCCGTCGCTACTACTGCTGCTGCGACGGCGACGGCTGTCCAATTGTTGCGTTGCATTAGACGCAGCGCAGCGGCTTAGCCGGCGACAGCGACGCGACTGCGATTGCGACGCCGACTACGACGCAGGCTGCGGCTATTTAGCATATTGTGCGAATGTGTGCCAATAGATGGCGCTGCATGATGCTCTCGCCCCGTCCCAAAGTGCGAGCGAGAAAGGCAGCGCTAGCCTAGACCGTTATTTTATGCACTGGGGGGAAAATCAATCAAGTGATTTTAACATTTATCAGTAAATATATAAACTAAAGGCATATATTTATGAAGGTAGCTAAGGCTTGGCTTGAGCCGTCGTAGGTATAGTGTCTACATTTAAGCTTCCTCAAAATTTAAAATTACTTTTAATAGTACAACTTAAAGCAGAAAACACTAAATTCCAAATCTCATTTCTCCCTGTGTTTTTTTGGGGACGGTGTAAGAAGGAGGTTAGCATGGGGGCACTGGCCAGCAGGCTGCACGTGCAACTTTTGCATTGTTTACATTGCACTGAATGGCAGCAGCCAGCATTGTTGTTGTTGTTGCCTCTGCTGCTGCACGTACCTTTGTTGTTATTCTTGTTGTTGATAACCTTCCCAACTCCGCTACTCGCATTAACCTCCCTCTAAGTTTGCATGTCATGGCAATGCCACGAAGCACCACACACCATACACTACCACCCCCAACCGCCCACACAAGGCGGCGGGCGGGCGCACTCGCCCACGCATTTTGCCAATAAGCTTGGCACAAACCACATGTTGAGGCTACGCGCATTTCGCAAGATGCCTGATGATGCTGCTGCAGGTGCGGGGCATGCCACCTGAGTGATTCACCAATTGGCACAACCCACAAAAGCCGCCTTATCAAAAGACTTGGAATGAACTGAACTTGCAGTAAGTTCAAGTCGCTGATAAGACGATTCTCGGTATTGGGATTTCTTGGTATTAATCTTTATCTCATCGATCCCAATTATATTTGCAATTATTTTGATTAGTGTTTCATAAAATAATATCGATAGATTTATGGCGTCACAGTCAATTATTTGTACGGTGATTTACATAGGATCAATCAAATCAATTCATAAGAACTAAGATACTAAAAGTTGAGAATGTTATATAACTCCTTTCTATATCAGAACCTAAGAATCTGAATCAAAGAACTTAAGATAGTAAGTTCAGAGATTTTGAAACCTAAGTCTCAATACTTGTCTAATTTCTTTTGATGATCATTTTAAAATTTGGTACTATAAGATATTTCAAGAATCTCTAATATATCTTTGAACCCTTAAAATTATTTATCTTTAACTTTTTTTCCCGATTTTTTTTGGATAAAACTGAACCCGAGAAAAATTCAACTTAAAAAGCAAAAGAACAATAGAACTATAGATTTTCAACTGTTAAGACCTATGTAAATATACTTCAGCTCCTAAAATGTCCTAGTCTTCCAACCAAAACTATAAATATTATAACCTATTTCGGTTTCCCTTTGGAAGATCCACCCATTACAACTATAGATACCTCTCCTTATAGAGGACTGTCGGGACTCACCTCAGTGCACATTTTCGGCTGGGCCGTTCTCAGTTTCACAACGTTTTAGTATCCAAAAAGATATGGATGAACGAATAAAAAAATGTTTCGCGTTGGAGTTTTGTATGTTCAGGATCGGATCCCGCTTATATCAGGACGGAGATCCCTGTCAGTCAGTCACTGGGCGTGGATGTGGACGCGGGCGGATCAGAGGGCGGCCAGCAGGTGTCCCGAAGGAAAGCGGGACGAGCAGGCATAGGAGCGGCCCAAAGCGGCATCACAGCACTGGGATGACATACTGGCACTGCAATCTGTTTGTTGTTGTGGTTCACTTTCTGGTGCTAAGCCAGATTTATAAAATATATTTTTATAATTTTGAATTGGGTATTTTTCGCACTCAGCACTTTTCCGGGAACGAGAGCGGGCAACTGGAATTTTGATAACTTTGAATTACGCGCGCTGGCGTTTACGTCGTTTTCGAATTGTATCTGACGGAGCGGCCTGGCGACGTGGACCTCGCTACGCCGTGTTAAAATCACAAATAAAACGCTCGGCGCTCAAGAAGCAGGCAGCAGGCTGCCAAACGAAACGCCACACAGTCGCACACACTCACTCACCGCCGCGCGAGTAAATGCACCCCTGTACGAGCCACGGGCCGGAGCGAGGGCGAGAGCGAGAGGCAGATGTGTGCTGTCTCGCTCTCGCGACGCGCACTTATGTAAAAAGCATTGAAACTGAACGAGTTTCTGGGCGCACAGCGGACTGAGAGGGAGCGGAAGGGAGAGAGAGAGAGCGAGAGCAGCACACACAATGCCAGCGGCATTGCCAGCTGTGTGCGAGGCGAGTCAGTCGGCGTTGCCAGCTGCGAGTTTCAGCCCCAGCAACGGAAGGCAAGGCAGAAATCCCAACAACGAAATAACGAACTACGAGGCGAAACGTTGTGCAAACCAAAAGCAAACCGAACCAAAACCAGGCGCCTTAGCCCGCCGGTTTGGATCGGTTCGATTGTGGGAGCGGGTATTCAAAAGATACCCAAGCAACCAACCAACCGTCGCAGGGTTGCCAGAGTGTGGCGTACGACTTAAAAGATATTTTGGATAACCAGCACTTGGTTTTTGAAAAGTAGTTGGAATTGTTTTGATAGAGAGGGATACATTTTTGGAGGGAATGACCAGAAAGCAATGTCCTCAATTTTTTGGAATAAAATGTATACTTATATAATATTTTACTCCATTTATGTATACGTTAAAATGTATTATATTAAAACTTTTTTAATAAGTAATAGGGGGTATTGATTTGTGTTGATATTAATCCTAATAATAACAATAATTTATCATATAAAATTAAATAAGCAAAAAGCTATGACTAACCCATACTCATTTGTATAAGAAGGTTAATCTTAATATCTGAAATAATATTATATTATATTATATTATGTTAACTCGAAATTATAAAGAAGTTAAGCATTATTTTATAAAAATTCGAATGAAAGCTTAAATTTATATGCAATATAGATATATTCTCTCATTACAATATCTATCAAGTATCAAAGAGCAAAATATCTGTTACAATTATAGATTTAACTTTCCCATATGGCAAACATCGAAATTTAAAATAATAATTTATATTAAACAAAGAAAAAACATAACCCCACGATCAACTCAGTTAACTTTCCCATATTAGTCAGATTAGTAATCCCCTCGATTGCCGACATATGGCAACGCCGTGGCGGACAAATGCTGACTAACAGTCTACACCAATACCAGCGAGCGAGTATCTCGTGTATCTGTGTGCGCTTGTCAGTTGGGATTTCGCTTCGTTTCGTTTCGAATCGTATCGCATCGTTCGTTTTCGTTTCGTTTCGTTTATATAAAGGTACATTTCCACACGCTGCATATAGAGATATATATGTACGTGTGTGTGTGTGTATGTGTGTGGTATGCGGCGAAGACTAAAACTGAACCCGAGTGCCTGCTGCCGCCGCTCTCTCTCCTCTCCCTCTCCCATTCTCTTTCGGTGCCTGGTGCTTTGTTGGAACATTTTTGTTTATTTCAGCGCTGCGCTCGTCGTATCTGTATCTCAGATGTTGGCTGACTGGTTCGCTTCGCACACTCGCCGTCGCCGTTGCCGTCGTATCTGTATCTGCCAGGTACTTTTTGCTTTCGAGCTCATGGCTCGTACCCGTACCGCTGTCGCTCTAGCTGTAGCTGCTGCTGTTGGCTCTGTTGTTGCTTTTGCTCTGTGCTATTTTATACCGCCAAGATTGCTGCTGCTGCTGTGCGAATTTCGCCTTGAAACATTATTATTTTTGTTGCCTCGCTATTCGCTCGCTTATCTCTCTTATTTGGCCCAAAAAGCGAACAGCAAGCAGCGCGCCAAATTCTAATTTGCCAGATTTTCGAAGGTCAGTCGGTGGCAGCGCAGGAACAGGAACCGTAACAACAGTCCGTCGCAGGCTGCGGACCAGCGCTGACTGATTGTTTTCAAGTTTGGCCGAGGCGCGCTTGGCTTGGCTTGGCTCGGGAATGGAATGGCAATGGCACCAAACCGAAACAGAAACCCCCAATCGCCAATCCCCCAACCCCATTCCCAACTACAACAAAAACAATCTACAGCCGAAACCAAAGTCCCCAACAAATTTTGCGCCGTGCCGCATATTTTGCCGTATCCTGGCGTAGATGTAGCTGCTGCCTCGGCCGCCGCTTCCGTCGCTGCCGCCTCTGTCGCTGATGTCATTACTTCATTTGCGAGAAATGAGCTTTATATTTTTTTATTCCCAATCGAACGGGGTACAAAGGTAGTCCCTAGTTCCGTTCCAGCTGATGACACAGACATGCAACTGGTCGGAGTGCTATCGATAGCTCTTTTTCTTGTTATCGGTGCTGTCTTGAAGGCTTTTTTAATGAAGGATTAATGACTGAATCAGGGTATTTTTATATAAACTGTGGAGTACACCTTGGCAGGGAATTTTCTGTTATATTAACTAATTAATAGAGATTATGATCCTTCAGAGAAAGGTTTGTATATCAAAAATTCCAAAGGATTACTAGTTTTAAACCTTCCTGTGTATGCATGAACAAGCAACTATGTTTTAAGGTTAACAAAAACTTGTGTAGTAGTTTCTTTAGTTTTCAATTTCAACAAATGGTTGGTTGTCTTGATCCTGTGGATCAGTTATACCAGCTTTTAATTATTTTGAAACTCAGAATACCAATTTGCGATACCAATTTGCGATCAGATGTCGAGAGAAATAAAATGTGATCGTAACCAAATATTCCTTTATTTAGAATACTCTTGTTTTCTTCGATCAACTACTGATCGATCATCGCAAAATTACATAATTGGGAATGCAGAAATGGAACAAACAACCCCTGTTTCCATTGATTCCGTTCCGTTTCCCCATTCCCTGAGTAATCCCGGCGTCGAGAGTTCCGTTTTCCGTGCTCCACAATGATGGTTGTTTAGTTTAATTCGTGACGCGATGCAGAGCAGCAAATAAATCAAAACAACAGCATCGGCGGCGGCGGTGGTGGTGATAAAAAAATCGCTTTTCACGTGAGAGTAAAAGCTTCGAATGCTGCGCTGCCTGCGTCGCTGCTGCTGCGTCGCATTGCTGCTCGGCGATTTGAATATGTTATGATGTTGATGATGTTGTTGCTGCTGCATGCTGACGCTGCTGCTGCCCCTTGCGTCGCCAACTGGTTTTATTTGATTCTCTGTTTCTATTGCGTCTACTTCCGAGTTCAATGCAAGCAACGCGACGCGCCGCGGCGCAGTCAGCAGCGGCAGCGGCGTTGCGCAACCGCCCACACGCGCTACGCCTGCCGTTAGCTTTTGCAAATGTGTGTGTGTGTGTGTGTTTGCGAGGCTGCGTCGTGCAAATATTTTGCCAGCATTCGCTATTCACACACATGTACGACCCAGAGGCTGCGCCACCCCCGGCTGAGTGCCACCAAACCTTGCCCGTCTCACCACCCACCACCCCTCGAATTCCCAAAACGTGTCCGCTTTTTGCCGGCACGGCACTTACTCACTGGCAACTCGCAAAACAACACACATGTTGCTTCGGTTTAGATTTAGACGAGTTTTGAATGCTGCTAAATAAATGGTTGAATGCCGCAGGAGGAGGACACCTTTGTGCTGCCACCAGCAACATCTACATGCATGCATACATAGATACTACACCTGCAACATCTACGGCGGCAACAATAGCTTGGCGATCGTGTTGCAAAAACAGGTGGCTGCTTTGCATAGTCTTGCATCCGCAGTTGAATGTTTGGCTGCCATTGCCTGGCTAACTCCAAAACATGGTCAACTGGGAAGCTGATGTTATAGCCACAAAAATTTGGAGAATTATTTACAGGATTATGGGGAATTATAGACAGATTAATATATACATACATATGTATGTATATGTAAATATAGATAGATAGATAGATAGATATATAGGTTAGATGTAGTATTTTATCGATATAAAAATGTCATTGCCTAAATTGTGTTACCTTCATTAAAAGTAGGTCTGACCTTATCTTGGCCAAAATTTGGCAAACTTTAGCTGATAATAAACAGCAATTATGATTGCCTCAACTACTTAAATCACCTTTAAAGACGTTAGTTAGTATTGCTTTAACCATTATTAACTAGCAAGTGGTTGAAACTTCAATTAGACACGAACCTCTGCCTATTTGCACTTAACATTTAAGATATATTATTCTCAAAGCTTGGCTTAATTTATGTCCAAAGCTATAAGAAAAGTTAAGTTACACTAGTATATTTAGTTAATATGATATATGTAGATATTTATGGGTTCAGATTTTCCCACTCCTATTGTTCCAATTTCCTCGCTATAAACTGTTGCTTACATTTTAATTATTCCCTTACCATTCAGAATTTTCTTAAAGGATTCATTACCTAATTACTCCTTGCATCATGCAGCCGTTCATATGGGTCTGTCGCCATGCAATGCAGTCGCACATTAAAAAAAGGAAAACAAAATAAAAGCCAGCCGAGCATGCTGCGTTCAGTAATCGAATCAATTCCATGCCAATTATACAATCTGTCACCAGGAGTGGGAGGCAGGAATAGGAACAGGAGCTGGGGGGCAGGATCAGGACCAACGACCCTGACCGATACCGATTGCATCGGACGTGGACTTGCTGATAAGAAAGCATTCGGACAGGAAGCAGTCGCGGAACAATAACATGCCACAGCGAGTTGCAGACAACTAACCTTCACTGAGGAAAAAATGAATCAAGGCCTAGGATTAGGAAATTAGGAAAGAGTGGAGTTTAATTATTTATTTAAAATGTTTTTTAAATGATTAAAGTAAGCCATAAATCAATCAATCCTACAACTGAAAACAATTTATAAAATAATAGTTTTTTTTTTTAGAATCATTAAGAAATGATTATTAAACAAAATTTAAAATCAAAAATGATCTAAAAATACCAAGTCAGAACTAACCAAGATGTGAAGATATTGCGGAGCAAGGATATTGAAGTAAAAGAAAAACTAGATTTATAGAGTAGTTTAAATACGGAATAAGGCTACTAGGTTACAAAAATTTCATTGTTTTATTTCCTAAGTTCTTTAGATCTTACATCTTTTCCCATCGTGTTAAGACGTCCTGCATTTGAAACTAAAGAAAAGAAAACATGTCTGCACTTGTTCGCTCGCCTGCTCGCGGTACCTATCGTCATCGTCATCGGACGATCCGAGCCATTCATTTCCGCTTTGGCCCGAGTTTTGTTATTGCTTCGCAGCAGGAACAACAGCAACAATAGTAACAACGAACGGCGCTGTTTGCCACAAAAGCGCCCATTCGGAACCGCCGAGCGAAGCGAGAAACTATTGCACCTGATTGCCTTGAAAAGCGGGCAAAAGCAAAGTCGTAGCGAATAAACAAAATATCAACCTGAAAAAGATCAGTTCGTGGAGAAAGAGAGAGAGAATGAGAAAGAGAGACCAAAAAGAGAGTTCTTCTCATTCACTTCCTGCTCTTCCTCTTGCCAACTACAAAACTCAGCTGACGACAAGTTTTCGAAACTCAATTGCTGCTAATGTTGTTGTTGTTGTTTTGCTGGGGCTGCTGCCGCTGGCTGAAAATTGCAGAGAAATTCCTTTGGCTTAATTAGCCTCTTTCGTTCGGGGCGAAAATATTTTCAAATGAGAAACGCACAGAAACGACCGCCAAGAAAGCGGCACAACAGCAATAACAACAAGGGGATAAGCAAAAAGAGAAAGAGAGAGAGAGAGAGAGAGCAAGGCGAGTGATAGAGGAAGAGTGTGTGTGTGGAACGGCAGAGCAAAAACAACTCTGAGCTCAGAGCACAAATGAAACCAGTTTAGTTCATTTCGTTTCGTTTCGTTCATTAATTCAAAATTTCCATTTGAAACTTTTTTCCCTCTTCTGCTGCTTCTTCTTCTGCTGCTTTATTTTGTGTGTGCAGAGCGCTCTTCTCTGTTGTGCTGTCCGTTGCTCATCCCCGATTCCCAACAGCACCACCTCCCCACAACCGCCCACCACCCGTCCCGCAGCCCAACGTCATCGTCATAATCAGAGTTTTAACATTTTATGTACAGTGCGAGCACAGGCAACACTCGCAAAGAGCTCCCATGCAATACTACTGTTTCGATTTGGTTTATGAACTTGTGAAAATAAATTAAAATATTAATAGAGGCATTTCGGAATTTATGGTATCTACATTTTTTAATCTTTTTCAGATTTATAGATTCCTGAATCATTTAAGTTCTATAATCTAAAATCCGGATATTGGAACCTAGACTGAAAAATGTGTAATAGTAATACATCGATTTTTGGTCTTCAAAATAAACATTTATTTTATTTATTTTAATATCAATTGAAATTTGAAATTAAAACATAGATTTAATTAACTAAAATTATTTCAATGATGAAAAAAAGTGTGATAAGAAACTAAACTTTTAAAATTAGGTTTTTAAAAAAGAAACAAAGATACGAATTATACTATTATAATTATTTCTTTCGGAAACAGTGAAACCCTTCCAGTTTCCACTGTATTTATACACTCCCCCACACACACGCCGCATACTTACATAGGATAAGAGAAGCAAAAAGAGAGATAGGGAGCGAGGGCCGACGACCAAAGCTCGTTTTCGTTTCGTTGCCGACGAAGTTCGTTCGTTGTTCGTTCTCTCCCACAATCGCAGTGCTTGACTCACACCGCTCGCCGACCGCCTGCTATATACACATAACCTACAAAAATATATAGCTACAGCCTGTACATATCTGTAGGTTTGTATGTGCCGCTCTGCGATATTTGTGCGGCGCATCGTGTGCGCTGTCAGAGGCAAATGGCTTGATGGCCGTATACTCGGTGTAAGGGCGGGGGCGGTGGCGGGAGCGGAAAGGTGCGGAGGGAGCGGGTAGCGGGCATTGCAGGCTGGTTGGCAGACAGGCGGCATAACATCAGCAGAGGCAGAGCAGCAACACAAGTGCACAGGGTTGCCAGGCCAGGCGTTTGGCTATACGAAACGGCATTGAACCCGGGGTCTCATGGAGCCCAGATTGCGGGTATTTTATAATGAGTTACTGGGAACTATAAATGCGATTTTGATATGTCTTATACTTTATAATGTGAACTCGAAAATTTAGAAACTAAAATATAAAAGAAGTTGATCTAGAGACAGTTCTGTAAAAATGTATTAAATTACATTGGTGGTATTATTTATAAGGAATTCGAAGTTTTAATGTAAAATATACAAACATAGTTTTAATACAATCTATAAATGACGTATGTATCTTTTAGATGAATTTTAATTTAATCATTGTTTTTTTATAGAGGTTTATTATTTTATTATTATTATTACAAATTCACAGATTATCATACTTTTTAAAATATTTATATTGTTATGGTATTCCCTATATCAACCAGGGATCAGAGTTTACCAATATATTTCCTCTGCCTCTTCTGCAACGCTGGCAACCCTAGCTGACGTAGTATCGGGTTTTATATGTACATGCGCTGACGCTGTCACGGCCTCTGCCCGCTTCCCTTCCTTTTTCCTCCCTCGTTCATCCGTTGTTGCCTTCTCTCAGTCCCCCCCACCCCTGCCGCTGCTTCATCCACTCATTCTCGTTTCGTTTCGTTCGTCCGTCGACTATGGGACTGAACGGCGAACCAACCGACAAACCGACCGACTGTCGTTCGCCTCGGCGCGTCGTCGTATGTGGGAACGAAATAATACCTATAAAAAAATTCTTTTTCCCTCGGTTTTTTGCCCCTGCTTGTGCTGTGCTGCTGCTGCTTCTTCCCCAGCTCCCGGCTCTGGGCACAGCGACAACGAAAAAGAGAAAGACTTGTGGGTAGAAAACCAACAAAGTACGACTATAAAGTACGACAACGACGTCGGCGAGGGGTTACGAAACGAAGGGGGCTGTGGGGGCGGAGGCGAACAGAAAAAATTTAAGATGCTTTTGCCGAGCTGAAGCGAAAACTAAGATCTGTTTGCAACCAGGAGAGCGCGGCTCTGTAGAAACATGTTGAAATGAAATTGCTGAACGGCGAGGCGAGTTGAGTTGAGTGTCAGGATGGAAGGAAAGAAAGAAAGAGGCCCCAGCGTAATGGGTCTCTGCTGCAGTCGCTGCCGCTGCCTCGGTCGCTGCCACCGGCGCTGCTGCTGCGGGGGTGGGCAAATGTTTGGGCAGCATTTTTGTATTAAAATTTGATGCGAGTGTGTGGCGACGGAGGCGGCTGGGTTTTGGTGTTTTTTTTTTTTTTTTTTTTTTTTGCTGGTTGTCGCCGTCGCATCCGAGAAACTTTGAACATGTTCGGTGCGCTGGTGGCCGTTGTTGTTGTTATTGTCGCCTGTGCTAGTTACTCGAAATATCAGCAGAAAAAGGAGGAGGTTCACCCGATTTGACCGAAGCCATAAATACCCTTGCGTGCGGTACACAAAGATTCCATTTTGGTGGACACTATGCAGGATCTGTTAAAAGTCCTATGGAACTGAAGGTGTTAGACTTACGGATCCTGATTAAAATATCTTTATAAATGGAATTTTGTAATCTCGAAATATTATATACAAGCAATATTAACAAAATGTTGAAGAAATTTCAATGGTATAAAACTTAAATAAAATATCTATAAGTTTCACCTCCTTTGATTGTTCCTTTCCCTAGCTATCAGTTAAAACATTTAACTTAAGGGTAACAAATGTCAAGAATGTTTGATGTCACTGAATGTCTCCTAAATTAATTAAATTATTTCATCATAATCTAACTACAGTTTAGCTTTAAGTTAAATTTAACCCAAACTTTAAGTAAAAATTGATTTAGATGATGATACTCCAATGATTTTTTACATTTTAAAGATGCATCCCTTAAGATTAGTTTCAAAATAGTACACAAAATACAACAAATATGATCGTAAAAGATTTAGAGTGTAGCTGTTAAACTTTTTATTAAAATTTAAGTTACAGTTTTAATCATAACTATAAAACGCTTGTAGTTTTCCAAACCTCTTTCTGAAATTTATTCTGCGAAATCCCATTGTTAAGGTAAGGTCCCCGTTAAACATTAATTGAACTGTTCAACAGTTTTATAGATGATAATAATACTATCATGTATTCCATCAGTTAATAAATATAGATCTATTGTCGCTTAGCAAACCTCTGGTTAAAGTTTAATCTGCGAATGCACAGGGTTAGGGTAAATAGCGCTGCAGGTTTTTGGCAAATTTCAGTGGGGCTATGTGGCCATGTGGATGTCGAGATGTGAATGTGGAACGCCGAGTCGAAACAGAGCGAACGGAATGGGTGCGATGCCAGCCAGGGACGGGACCAGAGATGGGGGAACGGAGACAGACACGGAGATGTTGGATGCTGATGCCGATGCCGATGAAGACGCAGATTCAGATTCGGGCCCCAAGACTAAAGCGACCAGCTGTTGGCCTTGTGCTCGGCGCGGCGTTGCTGGCTGGCTGGCATTATTTTTGGAGACTCGAATCTCGCTCTCTCCGCTGCCTCGCCTTCGTGGATGTGGACTGGATGATGACTCGATGCGATTGAGTAAAACTTATCCAAACAACAACAAAGGCATTAATAATGTTTGTGTTCGGCGGCGCTGGCTATTTTTGCCCGATCGACCGACCGCTCATTCGGTTGGAATTGCGACTGTTGAAATAATCGTGGACTTCTTCCCCTTTGGGGCCACAACAGCGCACCACCATTGATGATAACTAAGATCAGGTGCAGCCGCAGTCAGGAATCAGGTATTGAGTTGGCCTGCAATGGCTAATAGTGGGGTTTCCCATTGCATGATTGGGCGCTGGAATCGTTTCTTTTATTAGTATAAGCGTTCTTTCGCTTTGGTTTTTGGGTCATCACGAAAATAGATCGTTATGCGAAGTATCTCTATATTGAAGGGAGTGCAATGAAGTAAATTCGGACGTATCTGTATTACTAAGCTTATTTTTTGAGATGTTTTTTTAAGTACAAACTAAACTCTATATGAAATAGGTATTATGCTCTTTAAATGCTAAGATTTCTGGCTTAAAAATTACAATTTAATAACGAATTTTGGTGGATCAAGAGGCAGGGATGTAAGGTAAGAACGTATTATTAAGGATGGATTTGAGTAATATCAAAGCAAATTGTATATAACATATTTTTAAAAATAAAACCGAATCACCTTCAGAGGTGCTTCTAAATTTAATACTATATACTAAACTGTTGAATATAAAGACTTTATACTTTTTGGTATACCAAATAGTTACACCTGAGAGTAGCAAAAACCGCTCTTACGGTTTTCACGTTTAAAGTGAACATTAAAGCAATAATTTAAGATCCCTGTGAATACAGCATATATGATCTGTGTTAGTTTCGTAAAAAAGGTGGGGTCCTTAAGTCCCTCCTCGCATTCAGTTTGTTCTACGAATGCTACGAGTCTGTTTATTGGCTCGTTTTCATTGCCACTCTTCTAATGCCAGTTTCAATTTCCGAAAGCTCGCATTGCAGCCACCCACCTAGCCGGATTCTCGTCTCCTTGTTTTCCCCGCCAGTCCACCTCCTGGCAACCAACTAGTCAGCGCTCTTTCATTCTTCCCTCCATTCCGTATTTCACTAGCCCTTGCCAATTCCCATTGCCCGTCCGAGAGTTGTCCCAGTCGGATTAGAGTTTTGGCCAGGGCCAAAAGCTGGTTACGTTTAGTTCAGTTCCCATCGGTGCCCAGAAGGGGGGGGAGTGACGAAAGAGTACGCTTAGAGCATCGATGCAACTCCACTTTTATGATTTATACACTGGAAAGTTTAACATGTTTGAAGTGTTTTTAAATATGATTGTGTTTTATGGGAATATTCTGAAAAGGTAATAGTATACTAGTTTTCTGTTGATTTGAAATCATTTAAAAAAGTTCCCAAAAATATGTTACAACTATTTAGACCTTTCAATTAAAGAATTTTCGCCAAGTCCTAATTTCAATAAGTTTTTAATGCCTATCTATACATCCTTTTTTCGAGTGTACTTGGGACTGGAAAATAGAGACCGGGCCTGTGGGGAGGCTCCATTGCAGCTCCACGACCGCGCCACTCGAAGGAAGAAATGCGATTGCCGATTGAGGTTATAATGGATTTCGACAGTCCGAGAGTTGCACTCCGGCCGCGGCGTCAGCGTCAACGTCGGCAGCGCCGTTGACGTCGCAGTTGCAGCGCAGCACTTTGTTGGCTGTTTCTGCAACGTTTAATAGTTTAATTTGCCGCTGCCACGGATGCTGGGGATGCTGCCACTTCTGCGGTTGTTGTTCCTTGTTCCTTGCTTTTTGCTGTTTAATCTTTTCCTTTCTGGTGCGCTTATGGCATGCAACATGCTGCTGGCTTTGAAGTTCTTCGCCGACTGTTCGAGGCGACTTCAAACAAGTTCGAATTCGCGGCTATGCAAGGTGCAGGCAGAGCGGCGCTTTGGGATTTGCATATATGCAAAGCACTTGGCACAGCGCTGCCAAAAATTTGGAGACCGAGAACTGAGACTCACATGTTGCATATTCGGTTCCGCCTTTAATTTATGCCGATTGTGCTCGCTCGCCGTCTCACTCTGGACTTCAGTCCAGTCCATCTGGCATCTCGTTCCTTCGCCGGCGACTCGCCGTGGCCTCCGAGCAGCTCTGCGTTTACAGTTAAAGCTATCAATGTCATCGCTTGACAGACAGGCGGACAGGTAGCGCCACTCACACAACAACACACACTCGCACACTCGCCTAAACTACAGTGCTCGCTCGACAAATAGAGTCTTTTATCCTAAAAATTAATTTAATAAGGAAAGTAATAAACTCATAATAATTGAAAAAGCTAGACAAAAATAAATTTAGAATAGGAAATAAATATATACATTTAGGATGAAAAAACGATGACTAATTTGTGAATATCACTAAAGGATGGATCAACAAATACCATAAGATACTTCTTCAGATGCAAAACATACGGCTTAAAAAGGTTTCAATATATTTGCAGCTTCACCGAACTCAAATTCAGACACCGACCTTCGCATTGAAGAAGTTTGTTTTTTGTGCAAATTTCAAAGCACTTGAACCCGGTCCAAAGAGCTTCTAATTTGCGAGCGACCACTGTGTGCGGGTTTATCTGTCTATCTCAATGGCCAAAGGGGGCTTTGCGGGGCAGGAAGTTGAAGGTCGTTCGTTCTCCCCCTGTCACACTCACACCAACACACACTCTCGGTCGTACGTACACTCTCATATTTATTTATTACTTTTTATGTTGTTTTAATGACGCTGCCGCCGACGACGTCTGCTCTACTTCATCTGTTTCTCTGCCGGCGTCGCTGCCGATGCGGTGCTGCTTCCAATCTCTGCCTTCTCCTTCGGAACCAACTATTGGCATCTCTGTCGCTCGCCCGCGATTATTTTCGGGTTATTAAACCGCAAAACAACTCGGCCGGCAGGCAACAACAACAACAACAGCAACAACCCCCGTACGACAGCCACTTGCAGTTTTTGAATTGCTGATTAATTTTATTGCTTGTTGTAATGATAAATTCGTTTTTTTTTCGGTTTCTGTTTTGATTACTTGCTTCGCCGCGCTACACGTGACTCTTGGCTCTGCCGCAGCGCTGCTCTTAGTCGCTGCCTCGGCCTTTGCTCTGCCTCTGCCGTCTATAATTTATTAATTGTGCTCAGAACGTGAAGCGCTGTCGTTGTCGCCGTCGTCGTCGTCGCCTTTTTTGTTTTGATACGCCACTTCGTGCTGGCAAAGGGTTGGAGAGTGGAGAATGGAGATGGAGAGTGAACAAGTTGTTGTTACTTTTATTGCAACTCCTTATAGAGAGGCCCAACACAAACACAAGCACACACAGCATGTGCACGTCACCGACTTTCTGGATATGTCACCCCTCCGCCTAGTGGGTGGGGAAGCGGGTGATGCAAGAGTAGAGCAGGAGGCGGCTGCATGTGTTGAGCCCCGTGACAGACAGAGATGCAGATATATCTTATTAGATATTAACATTAAGAGCTTTAATTAATTCGACTCGTTATCACTTGTTAACAACATTCAAGGATCAATTGAAAAATGTTTTGCAATATAGAGAAATCAAAGAAGATTATCTAAATCTCGGAAATAGAAAGTTAGTTCACTACACCCTCTGGTATTTCTAGGGATTCCCCATTAGTCACCCCCATAATTATGCATTCTTTCCCTTTGTTTCGTAATTGGAATCGCACTTTCGCTCTCACGCGGTCCCACTTTCATTCATTCCGATTCCAATTCCAAAACGATTGTCATTTATTAGGGGCGATCATTACGTAGACATTTGTGTGTTTGACAATTTCAATGGGTTTTCTCACGCTAAGGCAGCGCAGTCGGCGTCGTTGTCGGCGCCGCTTTGTCTTTTATTCCACACACACTCATTCATTCATTCATTCAATTTTCATGCCCGCTGATTGTTTATTTGCTTCCGTCTGCCTCTCAACTCTGCCTTGTTTTTTTTTTATATTTATTTAGCTAATAATATAAGTCAAATCGAAATTATTTATGACACCCGGCACATCGACTGTGAGTCCGATTCGGAATTCGAATTCGACCCTACCCCAACCCAACCCAGCTGTTCGGTGGGGCTTTGTTTTGATCGTTATGTAAATGGCGACGGCGAGATGATTTTTATTGTTTTTATATTGCCATGGAATAATCGCCGGCGTGGGTTGATTTTTTGATAGTGAAATGTATCGCGTGCGCCGCCGGTGTTTGTGTGTGACGGACTCGTAGTAAATATTTGATTTTGCCTCTTAAAAAGTGCTCAATGAATGTCCCACAGAACCACAAACAGCTGATCTAATCGCAAATTTTGTTAACTGTAGGCATTTTCATTTTGTATTTTATATTATTGTATTAAAATCTCGGTAAATGTTTTTTATACTTCCACAACTTTGTAATTTTTTAGACCTTAAATAATTATTTTCATATTATAATGACAGAAAGAATTATGCAAGTTTTTAAACTTTAATTGACTTTTAATTTATCCGTACGTCTTATTTGTATTTCTTTATTTGCAAATACTTCAAATAAAATGTCCTATCTTTAAGATTACAACATATACAGTTACACTGAACAAATTAATAAACGCACTTAACGCAAGAACTTTATTCGCACAGCAATTTGTTTGTTCTCTTTTTTATGTATTTCCCTTTGGTTCCGCTGTTTGGTACAACATAAAAAGGATTGACGGGGATTCCCCCGCTGTTAAATGTCAAAAAAGAGAATCTTTCTACCCATTCCACCAAAATACCGACAAGCGCAAAAAAAAGAAGTAGCGGCATTTTTTCCCCGTTTTCATATATTTTCTCTTGATTAGAAACTGCAAAGCAAAACAAAAACCGGAAAAAGGGTTATTTTTTATTGCTCTCTGCTCATTCACCGTGTGTCGCTATGTGTGTGTGTGTGTGAGGGCTTGTGTTTACTTCTTAACTTTCGGCGATTCCCTTGTTATTTTTTGTTGTTTTTATTATTATTGTCGCCGGCTTGGGCCGACTGCGCTGTCGGCGTCGCAGCTGGCGTCGCGAGCTTTTAGCATTTTTAAATTGACGTTTATTATGCGCTGCTGATGCCGCCGCAGTTGCCTTCCTTGCCTTTTTTATTATTTTTCTTTTATTTTCAGTATGTGTGTGTGTGTGTGTGCTTTGTGTACTCAACATTGTTTTGTATCTCTCTCCTTGCGTTGGCGTCGCCGTCGAAGCCGACTGCGACTGCGGCAGTGGCAGCGCAGCGCTGCCTTGTTTCTTTAGTTTGTTTTGGTTTTTAATTTAATCGTTTTTGTGGCCGCTCTTTGTTGTAGTTGTCGTTAAATGTGCTTAGCACGTGCTGCGGCTCTTTTTTCGCCTGACCGGCCTCTTTCCTCTCTCCACCTCCGCCCTCTGCCACTGCCTCTCCTTCTGTCTGTCCTCTCTTTCTCCCTCTCATCTAGCAGTAGTTGTTTTTGCTGTTGACTCTGCCTTTGCCCTTTTGTGTCTGCTCTTGATGCTTATTAGCGAGTGGCATTCACTCACTCACTCGCTCATTCCTCCATTCATTCATGACGACAGGTTGCCTTTGCCGCTGCTGCTGCCATCGCTTAGAAACAAGTGGCCAATAAATTATGACCAGCAAGAGCAAAAGAGTAAGAAGAGGAAGCGCCGGCAATGGCAGAGCAGCAAGCAAGGCCCATTATTATTGCCCATTGAAAGCGTAAATGGTAAATACACATTAAGCCGTTATACGGTGTATCCTAGCTAACGGGAATTTCGGAATTCGTTACTTTTGTAAGACACTCGCTATCTTCTGCCTATTTGTAGGATCAGGAATACTTAATAATCCAAAAATTTGTGGACTATAAGGCAACAAATTTAAATACGAACCAGACTTTATAATGGAAAATCAAAAGAATACGATTTTATAAATTAACAAAATATTTTTTGAATTATTGACAACTAATACCATAATAATGTAATGTAATTTCAACAATTTCAAGTCCTCTTTTGCCCCTTGTTCAAATTAGAGATGTTGGCCTGTATATTTATAGACTGGAAAAAGGGTTTTGTCCTCCAATGAGTGCCGCCACTCCTTCTCTCTCTCCCCTTCAAGTGTGTGTGGGTTTGAGTGTGTTTGTGCTTTTTTTATATGGTACGGAAACTGACCTAAGGTATGCGACGAGCATTTGCATGGGACCGATAATGAAAATGAGTTGCGAACGGGGCGGCATCACATACCACCCGCCACCACCAACCCGAGTTCCGCCCGAGGAATGGGACAGGCGCAAGTCATGATGCTATTATTATACAACGGTCGGACTTTGGTACGTCACTGTGTCAAGGACAAGTGGACTCCTGCATGGCTGAATGAGTTGGTGTGTGTGTGCGTAAGGCTAGCGTATTTATTGTTGATTTACCGTTTTACGACCTCTGCTGCGGTTAATCATTAAAATGGAGAGAGAGCCAGCGAATCTGTTGACTTTTTAAGAGCTGACTTTTCTTGGTGAAAATTTGTTAACCCTTCCCCGTTTTTATCAGGTTGTTTTGATAGGATTCTGAATAATTTGGATGATTATTGTTTTAAACTCTAATAATAAAGGAAACTAAAAAGACTGGTGAATTTGGATTGGTGAAATAAAAAAAAAAAATACAAACAATTTATGGTCATCAAAAATAAACTGTCTTAAAATATATTAAAAGTTGTAACCAAAAAATCATATAATTTCCTATTTATGTTCCTCTTTGCAAAAACAATAAAAATATTCACAAAAATGTTACACTTCCTAAAAAGTATGCCCAAGTTTATACGCAGAGCAGAAGAGCACACTTTTTGGCCAATTTGTGGGTCAAGTTTATTTCGATAAATTGCATTCCCCATTTTGTGTTTTATTTGTGGGAAAACTTGAAGTGCGATGCCTTGCAACGGTTCTTGAATGCCAATGCACTTTACACGCCCCCAAAAACCAAAGAAGTCACCGCCCCCTCTGGCCGTTTACATGTGCCTTCTCCTGATTCCCACCCTCGACGCATATATGACACTTTTGCAGTTTTTGTTTTGCTCGCCGGCTTCTATGCCCACCCCCGCCCCATCTCTCGATTTCCATCATCACAAAAACTTTCATTTAATTGCTGCAGGCGGTGGAAGTAGGGAAAGAAAAGAAAGAGAGAGGCCGACGAAAGAGAAAAAAAAAACATTTTGCAGTTGTTGTCGCTGTTGTTGTTGGCTTTTGTTTACTTTGCTTCGATTGTGCCAGGGGCGTAGGGTGTGGTGGGGTGTCGGTGTTGTAGGGGGGGTCTGCTGAGACCTCAACTTGGGAATGGAAATCGAATCGAAATCGGGAATCGAGCGGGGAAAATGGATATCTGACGACGACGACGCGTGCTGCGTGCTGTGCGTGCCTACTACGAATGCCCCACATGGTTGCATGAACGTACATATGCGTGCTCCTCCGCTGGGGAGCAGCCCACATTCTGCACCCATCACCCACCCCCTCTG
Organism: Drosophila kikkawai; assembly: GCF_030179895.1. Taxonomy (NCBI): domain Eukaryota; kingdom Metazoa; phylum Arthropoda; class Insecta; order Diptera; family Drosophilidae; genus Drosophila; species Drosophila kikkawai. The sequence continues at coordinate 15,876,806 of NC_091731.1, read as the reverse complement.
GGCGCCAACCCTGACCAATCCATTGAGCATTTCCCAGCCGTACCCAAATGGCTTTTCAATTGGTTTCGCCGGTAAACGGCAAAAGAAGCACGCGCACAAAACATAAAGGCCGATAGAGGAAACTCAAGAATCAAAACAAAGATAGCGAATGCATTGAAGATTTGCAGGTGGGAAACATGTGCTCATCATATGCCATCTCTTATACACAATGAGAAATATTTGGAGAGTTGAGGATTATTCAGTAAACTACATTTGATTTTGAATGTTTTTATTAATTGAATAATATGTATTAAGTATTCGTACTGTGTTACTTAAGGTTGGGCTTTGAGTTAAAACGAGTTTTATTAAATTAAATAGAGGAAATAAATGATTTCATTTTAAATTAATCCTTAAATTATTTAGCTCCGAATATGCATACTAATAATAATCATATGGAGTACTCCAATTCTCTATTATCCGAATTATAAAGGTAGTAGGTTCTTATCCTTTGAAAATCGTTTTTATTTAATCCGAAATAAATAACTTCAAGTCATGAAACTTGATCTTATAAACACATCCCTTTCAATAGATTTAAGTCTTGAAAAGCATGAAGTTCATGAAGTTCATCAACCAAAATTACCAAAAATATATGATTTGAAGGAACAAGATCGGTGTGGCATTGCAAGGTATAGGTATAATAGAAATCCTTATTAAATATAATTAAATTGTAATTAATTCTGAAATCAATCAAAGACCAAAAACGAATCCCTTGCCCTATATCATATAGAATCAGATTCCTTAAAAACAGTCCTGGGTAAAATATAAACCCCCATCTTATACCGATCTACTTACATTAGCTTCGGTCCACATTTTCATGGCTTGCCGCACAGGATCTTGGGGAGGTAATCTCGGCTAGCGGTTATCTTAGTTTTGGCGCCTTTTTTCACGAGTCGCTTGTCGTTTTGGTTGTGGGTTAAGTTCTCTTTTAGCCGCAGCTCCTCATTTTTGCCGGGTTTTTTCTTAAATTCCCTTTATGTTGTACAGGAGCGATCGCCGGTGAAGAAGAACAATTTACAATTGCACACACTACACACTCACTGGTACACACACTCACAAACGCTCACAGAGTTTTTGCTGTGCCTCTGTTCGAATGGGGAAAATGGAAAATGGCTTGTGTGGAAAATTTACGTAGTTTTTGCTCGGGCTCTGTGGCTTTGGCCGAGCGCCTTTGGCGTCGTCGTCGCTGGTCGCTTGGCGTCTTGTTGTGCGAAGTGCAGAGTTCGTACTGAGCGTTGCTTTCGGCCAGGCCAACACAGCGCCGGGCAGTTAGGCAGTCAGGCAGCCAGAGTTGCCATCGTTCTCTCGGGTCTGTGTTGGCAAAAACTCAATGCGCGTCGGCAACCCTGCCACATGCGCACTTACACAGAGCATTGTTGTTGCCAGCTTTTCCGCCTCGCATTTTCGTATTTTCAGTTGCGCTGTGGAAAGCCAGCCGCCAGGCTGGTACAGAAACGGGCGCACAAGCCACAAGCCCAATCCCAATACCAAGCCTCGGTCCCAGTTCCAGTTCCCAGCTCCCAGCTCACGGCCCCACAATGCTCCCTACGACTACTACTCGAACTCCTTCTCTCATTCCACCATTTCCTGAACTATTTTAGTGGGCCCGAGACCAAGAGACCAACAAACAAAGGCAACTCGACTTGGCTCGATTCAATTCGGCTCGGTTTGCTTTTGGCTTGGCCAGAGTTTGGTTGGGTTTGCTTTGCTTTGGTTTGGCCGCTTTGCTCGTTTTGATAAAGTCGATAATTGTGATTGGCGCCTAACGGTTTCTAATCGATGCCAAGCGGTTGTATCGATACTTTTGCATCTCTGTTTGGCAATCGGGGCGATCGATTTTTGGCAGCTTAAAAGGAAATGATCATTTAGGATCACTATATTTGTTTATAGATTTCATTACATTAAATTGATAATAATCGATACCGAAACTTGCTTGAATATTTAATATTAAATACAAATTAATGTCAAATCTTGTTCTTTTTTTTGCATATTTTGTTTATAATACAAGAATTAGAAACTTATTTTAAGTATCCGTAAATCTACAGGTTAGATATTACTAGTAATGCCTACAGGGCGTATGAGTAATATATAAAGATGAATATACATAACTCATACGCAGGGTGGTATTTGGTAATAACAGAAATGTAAATAATTTATTTATATTTATTTTGTAGTAAGAAAAATATCTTAGGGAGGCAAAATAGCCTCAAAGTGCCCATATCTGTTATAGATTATAGCAATACATTATTATTCTAATTCATGATCTTAAGGGTTTTATGCATATTTCGATTAGAACCAATAATCGAATTATTTTCAAAAATATCTTTAAATATTATCTATTAACCCATCCCAACCTACAATTTATTAAATATACAAATAGTTTGGGTTAATAATAAGTTTATAAGAATTCAATTAAAGATAGTAATTGATAATATAAAATCAGTTCAAAGACAATCTATAAGCATGCCGCTTGAGATCATAAAAGTTTTCATTTTATTTTTGCTGATTACGAAAGCTAACGTATGGCGTCGTACCTGATCTTGCGATTCTTATCAGCGCCAAGTCAGGTGCTTTTGGAGCAGAGCGACCGCAGAGCCGAACGACCTTTTGCTGACTGATAAAAGTGGGTGGCTTCGGGGCGGTTTTCGGGTGGTTTTGGTAGCGAGGCGGCATCGGCTTAGGCAGGCCATCCTTCTGACTCGCTCTCGCACAGACACACACACACAAATACACGCTCCATAGCTTGCTGGCTCTCGTTGAGAGCAATTCCCCCCAATTCTCCCATTCTCCCTTTCCCATGACCCCGTCGTTGACTGCTGATTGCTTTGCCTGCTCCGTTGCACACACGCACGCACACAGCCACACAGAGATTCGGTGAAGTTGGAGTGGGAGTGTGGATGGAGAGAGGGAGTGTAGAGGGGGAGGTAGGGAGAGTGTGGGCTCTTTGTTAGGGCAGTTGCTCTCCCACAGCAACCCATCGCCATCAGACCATCTCTCTCGCCCTCGGCTGCCGAAGTGAGAGCCGAAGTGCCGTCAGAAGCTTCGTGTTTGAGTTCGCTTTGCTGTTGTTGTCAGCAATGGCAAAAGCCAAAGCTAGATTTCTGACTCTGCCGCTGCTGCTGCTGCTGCTGTTGCTGCCTCCGCCGCTGGCAGAGGAACTCCTGGTCCAAAGCCAGCCAAAACAACCGTCGACGGATGACGACGTTTTCCGACTAACAACGGACGCGCATTTTCCACCATTTCGAGGCAAGAGCGCATTGAAAATTGTGCGACGCAGCGCAGCCTCGAAAATGGCAAATGAGGGAGGGAGGGATGGTAATGGACGGGCCAGCACCAGGGGGATGGCGTTTGGGGGGTTGGCTTAAAGCTCTAACGATGTTGGCCGCTCTGGTGGCTGCGGCACCCATTGTTCGCCTTCGAGCGCCAAGCACTGAAAATGCCATTTGCTGTTGTTGCTAGAGGTGCACTGGTGGAAAAAAATGAAGCTGAAATTTAAGCTTTGAGTTATTAGACTTTATATTTACATACGAACACTTTACCTTAAATCAGTATTAACTTTATAAACACATTTTTTGTTTCTTTGGAAAATCTTAATAGACATGCACCAAAAAGTAGGCAATGCTTTTTGCGGGATAAGTCACGATCTCCTTGATTTTAGGATTATTGAATTATTTTTAGGTATTTTTTTAATTTTTTCAGGTTTTTTTGCATACTTAAATACTCAAAAGATTTATTTAAATAAACTTTTTAGGTTTTTTTTTCTTAAATAAATTGTTCAAAGTTGTATGTTGAATTAATGTAGAATCACGAGAAATCTAATTAGGTATCATAGTAAAGACACATTTCTATACTGAAAAACTACAAAAATTAATTTGGAAAGAAACTTTTAGGGATTTTAAAATATATATATTGAGATTTTATTGTGTGTTAAACTAATGATAAAAAACAATGATTTCAACTCAGTTTATCATAGTAAAGGGCAGTTTTTTCTAGGCAAATCCAATAATTATAATATTTTTAAAACATTTTTTTTGTAAGTGTACTACTACTTCTGTTGTTGGTCCGTCTTGGCCGCTGTTATACCATACACTTTGCGTATCCTTTGGCTGTGCTGCTGATTTGTGCGCAAAACTTTTACAACATCGCAGTGGCGGCGGCACCAGCACCAGCACCAGCAGAGGAACAGAATCCAAAGCACCAGCACTGGCAGCAAGCAGCAAGCAACGTGAGCAGTGGCAAGAGGCAAATGGCAATAGCAACCTATGGTACGAGTCGAGTATCAGCAACATTAACGAGACTCAGCAGCGACAGCGGCGTCACCGTCGACGAGCGCCGTTGTTGTCGCGTGGTTATTGCCGCCAGTTGCGGCTCTGCTTTGTCTACGAAAGGTCGAAGACGGAGTCTGTGGTCTGTCTCCGTCGCATTTCCCGTCCAAGTCTTAAGGGAGACGGGGATGGGAGGTGAAGTCCGGCATCAGTCGCCTTTGGCATTGTCCGAATTGGCAAAAAAAAAGAGGGGGAAAAGAGTTCAAATATGCATTGCCTTGGGGTTATGGGGAGGGTTAATACCAAAAGAGAAATCCAAAGAAGGGATCTTTTGAGGAACTAGAATTGGCTAGCTAGCTCTTGGTCAGGTGTTTAGAGATAGATCCCGTGTAGAAAACCCAACTTGGATAGATAGATTAAGGGGTAAATTACTAGAGAGATCCAGGAATATGAGAAAATATCAGGAGCATTTAGATATTATTATTGAGTTTTTTTTAATTATAGAATATAATACTGTTCTAGGAAATATCTTTTAAATAAATAAGAAAAAATGTTGGTGTTAGATTTCTAGTATATCAACATTTTTTTTTAAAGAATATAAATATCATTCTTTAGATCAGGCTTGTAACCTGGGTTCTACTTAATCATAATTTGGCTTAGTATAATATTAAAAGTTTTTCCAAGCATTGATCCTAAAGCAAGTCCAACTGATCTATCATACTTTATTCCTTAAAACCCCTTTTACCCTTTAAAAGCTCCTAATTCTTCTGGGACAGTTTAATGTGCCATTATTAAAGACTTAACCAACTTTTGCCTAGGGTTGGCTTTAATAATTCTGTGTTTCTAATAAAATTCTCTTGATTGCCCGAAATGTTAATCATTTATTGATATTTCATTTCTGCCACAGGCCTTTCTACGCGCTTCTCATGCCCGGACTCGAGCCGTGTCCACATCGTGCATCCCATGTAGTCTGGCTTGGGGGTTGAGTGCTCGCTTTGATGATTTTGTTTTCGAGGCTTATCCACCCCACACAAGCACAGTGGATATTCGGTTGGGAGTCTACCCTCTATTAGCCAAAAATAAAACCCCCTTGGAACTCGGGAATATCTCTCTTTGTTTCCCTGATTCACTTTTATTTACTGGGGGATCTTGGAAAAGGATTTTGACTCGAGGAATCGTTAGCCTGGACTTTCACTGTATGTGGCAATGGGCTTACGCATACAAGTGCCTGGCCTCTATATACATGCATGATATACTCAAATACATATGCATCTATATGAGCGCAGAGACACACACAAACAAACACATACACATACACATATATACACACTCCAGGAATATATACACACATCTATAAGTAAGCATATGAAGGCAAACAAAACTGAAAATGCGGTAAGCCAGGGGCGTGGGCTTCAATGGGGGGCATTGGCTTAATGGCCACTGGAAAGGGGCTCCTATAATCCGTTATTATAATTCTGTATTTCAGAAGTTTTTGAAGAGACTCGTCACATTAAATGCCTATCTAATAATTAATGTATTAATTGTAATGGCTTTTAATCGGTCACCAAATTTTAGTACAATTAATAGGAAATAAAACGAAAATAAGCCAAGGCTTTTAACTTTTGCAAATAGTCTTAAATAAATTATTTAAAATTGTCAGAGAAAGGAATGGCTGTAAATACCGACTATAGAATGCCCTGACCTAAAATCGTGGCATACTTTTGAGCGAATAGTAAAGCAGTTAAATCTTTAGTAAACTTTTGAGTAAGAATGTTATATCTGGTTTCTTTTTATCTTTTATATCTAATCTAAGACATATAGAGTAACTCAAAAGAAGATTCTAGGATGTCAAAAAATTACCTTCGATACTTATTTTGAAGAAATTTTATGTAATTTAAAAACTCAAAATCCTGAAGTAAGATCTTATACTATTAAAAAACTATAAGTATCCTGCCTATTTTTAGCAAATGTAATTAAAGATGGTATAGACTTCTTACTTATCAGTATTTACACTAAGAATTAATTGAATCATTTTTCAATTGGTCGAAATTACCAATTTTTGTTATTGATCTGTAATATTAACTAAAATAGGAGATTTCAAAAGAGAGCAAAATCTGGTTTTATGTTTTTTCCCTCTACTTATCTCCATCTCTCTACCATATCTCCATTTTCATCTCTTAGTTTCGGCTTGTCTTCGGCTCTCCACCTATGAACCCCCGACTCCCATTGCTTATCAAGAAACCCCCTTTTTCGAAGAGGACGCCTCTGGTGTTGGTGGTGCTGCTGTGATGCGTTGCCTGCCCTTGTTGTTGCTGTTGGCTTTGCTGTATTTTGCCGCACCAACAACAACAACGGGCATTCGTTTCGTTCGTTAGATGACTTGCTCTGTGTGTGTGTGTATCTGTATCTCTACTTGGTGCGAGTGTGTGTGTATACAGTCCTACATTTCCATCGATTTAATCTATCTGACTACGACATCAGCCAAATACACACACATACACACACCGAACACCGTACAACGTACACTGTGCAGAGGGAAACAGAAACAGAAAACCCACCCAAAAAGTACGTGGAGAGAGTCGTCCGTCGGCTTAGCGAGTGAGTGAGTCAGTGGGCGAGTGAGGTGAGTGGGTGGGTTGGTGGGTTGCCGGGTGAGAGCGTCAGTTGGTGGGTTCGTCGGTTGTCGGTTCGACAACGCCGACGATCCGTACAAATAACGAAATGGCAATGGGGTGTACGATGGGCCAGGGACTACGAATGAAAATGGGAATGGGCCTGGGAATGGGAGTGGATGTGGATGTGGAAATGGGACTGGGACTGGGACTTGGACTGGGTGCTGTTTTTGCTGCTGTTGTTGGGTGGTTGCCGCTGCCTCTGCTACTGCTCCATGAGCAATGACACGATGCTAGGGCACCAGTTGGGAGTTGGGAATCGAAATGGGACGGAGCAGAGACTGGGAATGGTGCGTTTCGTCTCGGTTTGACTATAGCTAGGGCTCTGGCTCCGACTATGACTATGACTCTGGGTCTGACTCCGGTTCTGGCTGGTTCTCCGGCTTGGATTGGTTTGGACTCTGCTGCTGCTGCTGCTGCTGCTTTTTGGGTCTGAGTTGGAGCCGCATAAATTTCGTTCGTCTAGTTGCCTCTCTGTGTGGCATTGTGTATGCCGACAACTACGACGGCGCCACAATTGAACTGTCAGTAAGCCGAGGGGGCTGGAAAATGATAAAGGCGAGTACGGAAAGGGGGTGGGTGAGCTACTAAAACAGAGTGTAACTCATAGTGCATAGTGTTGGAAAAGCACAAAAGGATTTCCAGCCGGAAAGCGAATAAATTCATGACGAAACTGCACTCTCCAGTTCGCGAACTTCTATGCAGAGCTTAGGCCAGAGTTGCCACTGTTTGCAGCACTGAGTTCATTAGGGTTGCTGCCAGTGGGTGGCTTAGTTATGAGGCTTAAAAAAGGACCGGTAGTATGTATCATTTATAGCACAAGCTCTTATTAGATGGGACAATCTTAACTTGGTCTTTTTCTTCTTAATTTCAAAGCTTAATTAGGGTTGTCAATTTTTGCAGTCGTGATTTTTGAAAGCTGGGAGTGCATGATTAGTTATAGGGAAAACGTTTTAAAGGGGTATATGATCTTCCCTATAAAGCCGAGTTCCTTTTTCGTTTTCTTTTTTTTTGTTCAATGTAGATATTAGCCAGAGTTGCCATATTTAATATGTAGGCAAAACAGTCAAAGGTTCCACTTTTAATATATCTCTTTTTAGAATTTAAAAATTTAATTTATGTTAGCTTTTAATATTTCTTTTTATAGAATTTGGAAATTTAAAATTATTAGGTTAGGGTTAGGGTTGCCATGTTTATTATGTAACCATAGTAGTATAAGGGAATACTATTTAATATTTCTTTTTCGCGAAATTAATATATTTTATAAGTTAAATTCACCCAGAAAAACAGATTTACACTGAGCTCGGCACCTCAAAAATTGCATTGCATACTTTTAAACACTGTTTTAAAAGTTTTAAAATCCTTAATAATTTATGGAGCCTTCTAAATAATATCAGTTTATTATAATTACAAATAAAAAACAATTTACAATTTAATTCTTATTTCTCTAATCGAAAATAACAGCTGAAGAACTTTCTTATAAAATATATCTTGGTAAATATTCTGAACAGTAATTTTTAGCAATTTTGTAAGCCCCTTTCGCTCAGTGTTTATTCATCTATTGCCATGGCGACAACAATGAAGCAACAATGCAACAAAGCCGTAGAGGAGGTGGTCAGAAACGAGAACGGGAGGTGCACTCCATTCGCTGTGGAATCGGAACTGAAGGGCAGGGCAGGGCAGGAGCCAGAGCCGGAGCCGGAGCCATAGTCGCCGTCGCCATCGCCAACGTAAGAGCTTTGGGCAGCAGTTCACTGATTGCTGGGGCAGCTGAGCGAGCGCTGAGTTGGAAATGGGTTGAGCGGCGACTCTGTGCACTGAACTCGGAGCCCCAAACTAAAAAGAATGCCATGAGGGGATGTGCTCGTCCTGCTGCTGCAATGGTCACCAGTGGCCAGTCCAGGACTTTCTCTACTAAAAGGACGATGCTGACCATGAGCGGATGAACAGCATTTTGGCTACCTCACGGGATGGGGATAGTTGCATGTTACGTATACGTACTGTAGTCTGTGTTCAGACACAAATGCAAATACACACAGATACGCACAGATACAGAAAGAGAATCGGATACTCATAAACATGAACATGGTCCACGTGCATATGAAATACTGACCGCTGCATAAGGGAACTCTCGGACATTAAGTCTTGCGGCATGCTCTCGGCCTTCGTCTCTTTCTGGAAAGCTTGGATCAAAAACCGGAGTGGAGTCCTTGCCATGGCAACGCTCTGGTTGGGTATTTACGGTGTGTTCCTAGAAACAATAGGGGCATAAGATTGCTCGGAAGAGTTCAAGCTTGAGTCCAGTATTTAAAAGGAACCAAGCAAGCAGCTTGGTTGCGGCTTAAAATTGTCTTTTTTGTTTTAGGTTTTGAAGGGAAATATTAAAATATTTCAAGTATTAAACAGAAAAATTGAAGTTACACGAAAAGGAAGATATTTTGATATATTATATTTTGATAAGTAGATGGGAATGGGAGGCTGTTTTAGTGAGCTATGTAATGTTGTATTTTGTGTTTTTCATTTTTGTCTTTGGTGTAATTTGCTGATAACTATTTAAATATTATAGGTAAAAGGTTTAAGAAAAGATTAAATGAATCATATCACCATGTTTATTAGTTTCTATATTTCAAGAATTTCTATATTTCTAAGAATTTTCTTAAGATTTCAGGGCCAAATTCAGGATGATTATAAGGCACATCCCCAGTCTTTCATTAAGAATTGTTATGACTTTTTGGCTTAAACAGATATTTCTTTCTTCCTATATACTTTTTATAGTCAAACTAATAGGGGCTTTCCCTAAAACCACAATAAGAACCATTCATTCCAAATTCATTGAGGAATTTTCACGCCTAATTACTGGCTCGAGTAATTAAGCTTGTCGTGATTGCTGTTCTTGTTGTTTTGGCCAAGATAAACCTGATTTCCGTTTAAGGTAAAAGGGAGAACGAGAACCACTTGTTACTTTTGGGCTCTCAATTCGTTTTTTCTTCTTTTTTTTTTTGTATTTCGCGCTTGCTCTTATCGTTTTGGGAAAGCGCCAAAGTCAAAGTGGCTGAAAAAGCATTGAACGTAACACTTTCGCTGATGACGTAGCAGCAACAGCAGCAACATTGACTAATGATAGATGGATGGGATGAATGGATGGATGAGTGGATGGACGGACGGATGGATGGCTGTGTTGTTGGCTGCTTTTCGGTGGCTTGATGTGGATGGTTTGTGAGTGACAGGTTCGCCGGCGGTTCCGCGTCACCTTTTCCATTCTCCACTTGCCGCTTGCATACATTACACAGTGGCAGCGGCAACACCCATAAATAAATAAATAATACAAAAAAAAAAAAAAAAACAGGCAAAGGAGCAGCAGCAACACAAAGGCAGTGGCGGGGAGGCAGTAAATTGTTCAAGGTCGCCGCTTGTCTGCTGCTTTCGAGCATGAAAAATGCAAAACAAACGCCAACGTCACCGTCACCGTCGACCGAGGCAGCGCAGCCGGCGTTGGCTTTGGCTTCAAGCTGCGTCTGCAGCGACAACAAAAGTCTGTCATAATTCACATGCGAGGACCGACGAGCCCCTCTGTTCTGGAGGGGGTTTGCTCCCCAACCCCCTCATACTACCCACTTCTCCTCGCAACCCCCCGCAGACATAGAAGCTTTAGTTTAGCAGCTCCAAACAGCTGGAAAAATGTATTTAAAGGCAAACGCACCGAGGGAGCAACAACAACAACCAGAGCCACCCCCTCAAAATATAGCCCACCCCGACGGGCTGCAGTTTTCCACACACACACACATGTGAGTGTGTTTCCCGGAGTCTGAGTCTGCATACAAAACCATAAATTGAAAATACGCTCTGCCTTCGATGCTGACGTCAACGTCAGCGGCGATGCTGCAGCGCTGCTGCGATGCTTCTGCCAACGTTGACAGCGCTGCAGCAACGCTTAAAGGGGTTGGCTAAAGTTTTTCACTTTTCACGGCGGCGCAAAAAGAAAAAAAAAAATACAAATAAAAAATAATAAAAACCGAAATTGCTGCCTGCCAAGAAAGAAGGAGGCCGCAGAAGAAACTTTCGCTTAAAAAAGGGGCAGTGTCGGGATATTACACAAGGAAAAATGAAGTTAAACATATGTATTAAGTTCAATAACATATGTTAAAGGAGATTAGGGTATGTTAGTATAGATAAAGATATATTAAAAACATAAGAGTTTCCTTAAACTAATGTCTTTTTAAAACGATTTAATATACATTATATTACAAATTTCTATAAATTTCTATATTTTTCTATCAACTTTCCAGATAAATAAGGAAAAAGATCTTTGAAATATATAGTATATATATATACTTATATGTCTAAACACTAAAGATACATTCACAAACTGCATCGATACTGAAGTGAAATGACACCGATGTTTTTCGATTTCAAATCGACTTAAAATCGATTGTATAACATCAAAATCTTAGACTCTTTTCCACCTATTTCAAGTGCTAACAAAGTATTAACTAAGTTAAAACAAACCAACTTTTATTTCAACGGCTCTTTTGATCATTGAAATTATAAATATTATATTATTAATAAGAAAACCTTCTAGGAATACCCTAAAATATCCTAAAACCCGACTATAATTATCTTTTATAAACCTTAAATAAGTTTCAAAACTTTAAAAAATGCTTTAGAACAACAAAAAACCGAAACTTTAAAACGGCAAAAATAATGTAATATCTCAATGAAGCATTTTCAGGATATGCAAATCTCCAGGGACCTCAGTGACAAGCCATAAATTCTTTATATTGGAAGAACTTTTTTTGCAGTCTATAAGACGGAATGGAGGATGTGCAGGATGAGGACCTCCAACTGACTCCTGAGGGTGGGTGGGCAAGTGCCGTGTTCCATTGCCACCCCGCTGATTAAGCGCCGCAAGGAGTCGTCACCGTCTGCAGTCTCGTTTGCCACTCTTGTTGTTGTTGCTGTTCTCGGCTTGGGCCTCTGCTGCTGCTGCTGCTGCGGTTTGCCAGACTCACGCGATGGGGGGAACGAGGATGAGGTGGCAAATCTCCGGGCGTGAAAGTGATGCTGCACCCAAGGGGGGGGGAAGGAGTGCGTCCAGGAGCAGAACCTACACGAACTCCGTGGATGGCGATGGCGGCGCCTACACTTCATGCATTTGCATAACTCCTCGACGCACTTTGACATGTGGCAGGCCAAGTGTTTGGCTCATATGAATGAACACAGTCATTGTGTGTTGGTGCTTGTGCCTTATGCCTGTGTGTGTTAGTGTTCGTCCTGTTTGTTTGTATGTATTTGGGTCACACGCACGGGGCCACAGACAGCCGCCGCCAAAACGAGGAGGAGGCGGCGGCAGCAGGATACGGCTGGTTCTCGGCCAAATTGCACCGCAGCCTGCGGTTGCCTTGGCTGACCTTTCGCCCAGCGGGCGGTGCTAAGGGAGGCAGTCATCACATAGCCTTCCGAGGTGTCATCACATCACGTCTCACCTGGTGGTGGTGCTGCTGCTGCCCGAAAACTTTTACCAGGTCAAGTCATTTCATCGCTTTCTGCACAAACCAATTAGTGGGTCATGTTGCCGAATGTTCACCGCTGCAATCTGACCATAAATATTGATATGCAGGGGGCAGGTTGAAACCGGAAACACCCAGCAACACACACACACATTTCAAATAGCAGGTAGTGAATTACCCGCTCAATTGTATCTGTATCTTTAGCTGTATTTGTATATTGTCAGGATATTTTCTAGGTAAATGCAAGCAAATTATGAATATCAAAGTCAATGAGTTTTTTAGTTACACAAAATGAAAGGGAACAGAAAGAGTTTAAGTCCTAAGAAGATCTAATAAGTGAAATTTAAAGTCTTGGGTATCTTAAAGATTTTTAGGTGATTACAATAAGCTACTTTTGAGAGGGGGTTTCTAGATACATATCTTCAAATACCTGATAGGGTTAATACATTTTTGCGATGTCATTAAAAGAATCATCATCGATGGTCAGGGAACATGTGTGATAGTTATCTCTTGTTATTCCGATCTAAAGCACAGCTGTTAACATTATAAAATCGAAGCCATATTTCCCAATAAAAATGTTTATTATAACCACAATTATTTGCCACAAAGCACAATATATATGTATATACATTTTTCAAGATCGCCAAATCCTTCTCCCCCTCATTAAAAATGTTTCGCTCTTTCTTTTCTGCTAGATTGCAATTTGATTTCGTTCTTTCTTCTGTTTTCCTCTGTTCGGAGCTTTGGTTTTACCAATTCCAACGACAGCTCGCAGCTTAAATGCCAGAAATTTAATAAACAATTCTAGTGGAATATATTTTCGGGCTCTCTCTCTGTGTCTGTGCTGCTGCTGCTGCTGCTACCAGCAAGAGTCCTCGTCCTCCAGCACAGCTCAGGTCCTTGCTTTCCTTTCCTTGCCATTCCATTTGCTCCCCTGCCCCCCAACGCAGAGCAGCAACCTAACATCAATTCCTTCTACTGCTGCTGCTTGCTCCTGCCTCCACTTCTTCTACTGCTGCTGCTTCAGCTCCTGTCCCTGCTCCTGCTCCTGCTTCAGCTTTTGCTCCTGCTCTTGCTCCTGCTGTTTGTATAAAAACAAGGAGGCCAGGACAGCACCAGGGAAGCGGAGGTAAAGGCGGAATAGAGAAGCATTACGACAACACCAACCAGCCACGGCAGCAACAGCAACAACAACAAGAACAACGAGAATTCTTGGCGTGTTAGACTTTCCCCAGCAACAACAAGCAATTCGCTTCGAAATGAAACGAACGGAGCAAAGGACGAAGCTCCGCTCCTGCTGGTTTTTGGTTTGCACAGAAAGAAAATTTTTAATAGTACTAATAATTGTTTTTTAAATATGATTAAATGAGGTTTTTCCTTAAATGATTCAAGGACAATCACAGGGCTTGCTAATTTTGTACTGACTAGGAATAGCAAAAAGTTTAGATATTTCGATATTAAAGCGATATTTGATATATAGGTTAATATATCGATATATCGATATATCGTTGCAATAGATGTGAAATAAATCGATATTTTGTTAGAATATAGAAACAGATACACATAAACCAAACAAAACTTTTCAGATAGTTTTCAAAAATATCGATATATTAATATAAAAATTCGATATTTAAAATTTTATTATTTTTTTGAGTAATTGAGTACAATATTTTGGACGATATATCATACAACTTTTCCTCTCGATATGCATCCCTTTTGCTGACCTACCTAAACAGTTAGACATCACAAAGCTCAGATTAGACCTAGTTTTTAATTCTGTTCACTTTAGCAGTATATGCTGAGGACTTCTTGGGTGCTTCGCACTTTTCTTATGTTGGAATTTTCAACCTATCTTATTGCTAAACTAATTTATAGGATTATTTTTATGTATAAAAGGGAATTGAAGAATCAGATATGAATTTACATACATTACATACATTTACATACTCTTAAACAAGCAATTTGATAAAATCAGTTTAGTTTTTTAGAACAATGACAAAAGGGACTCTGGACTCTTTCAAGAAAACGCAAGAAAATCTTTAAGAAAATATATAAAGTTAAGGGTTTCTTTCGAAATTAAATACGTTTATACGTTTTACTTTACCCTCAAAAAATATTTTTTAAATATATAGAATGGTATAAGGGTTACTTGTTTAATGTTAAAAATGTATTTTATGATCTGTTTTCTAACCGTGTACTCTTGGCCTCAGAGCTTCAGCTTCAGAATCAGCTTCAGTTCAGCTCGGTTCTATCTCTGCGCATCTCTGTAATCATCATCAACACCAAGGCAAGACAAGGCTCCTCAGCCCAGTATGGCACGGCACGGCAAGGCAAGGCAAGGCACAGCAAGGCAGTCAGGCAGCCATCCTGTCCTCGTGCGCAATATCCTTGTCGTCCTTTCAGAGAAGCGCACACATACAGGCACATCCAACGAGACAGACACCGACACAGGACGACCGTACACATTTTCCATTTTCGTTTTCATTCTGGCCAAGTCTTCCTCTGGCCGGGCTATCCTTGTATCCTTGCCTTGCCTTGCCTTGTGCCTTGTGCCCTGTGCTGCTGAGTCGAGTCGAGTCCTTGCTGCTTCATTATTTCAGCATGCGGCTGCTCGATGCCTTTTCTATCTGATGGATACGTATACGTACCGTGGGCCACGTTCAGACTGCTGCTGCTGCTGTTGGTGGTGCCTCTGCTTTCCTTGTTGTTGCCGTGAATTTGCAGCATTTTATCCTTCGCTCAAGCATGGCTCTCTGTCCCTGTGTGTGTCTGTCTGTTTGTGTGTTTGTGTCTGTTTGTGCTGACAATAAAAGTTTCGTACATACACACACACACACACATCCACAGATCCCACAGACACAAACACACTCACATGAAAGCTTAATGCTTTGTCGCTGTATGCTCCTGCTCCTGCTGCTGCTGTTGCCCGTGTGTATGTATGCGTACATGAGTGTGTATATGTTTAGTCCATCGTATTTCAGAGCAAGTTTCATTTACTCTATAACCATGAAATCGCAAAGGAGGCTATAGCCGATCTAGAATGGTAGTTGGTATAAATAAGATCGTGTTTAGCTGAGCTCAAATAAGTTTGCTTGATCAGAGCTGCCCAGGCAGTGTCCTTGGAGGTTTCCCGCTCAATATCACATTGAAAATATAGTAAACCTATATACATATATCGAATTTATTAATATCTAAACAATTTTATAATTTATCGTTATTATATCGGTATTCTTGATAACTATCGAAAAAGGTTATTGAAATTATTTGTCTCTTTTTCCGATTTGAAATCGATTTATCCCATCAATAACACATTGAAAATATAGTAAGCTTTTATATATCGAATTTATTAATATCGGTATTGTTGTATCGAAAAATGTTTTTAACATTATTTGTCTTTATTTTTTGGGTTACATAAATAAACAGAATATCGATTTATCCTATCACAGCGATTAAATATCGATGTATTAAAGATTTTTGGTTCTAATATCGATACATTGTCGAGAAATCTATATTTTTGTCAATACGATAGCAGAGTTATGAAAGCTTCATGTCTCGGTTTCTATGGGGCACTGTTAGAGCTCCTTTGATCTAGGAAAAGATCGATAACCGGGAAAATAGCTTACACGTTATTATATTAATGAAATTGTATCCATAATATTGAATTTAAACCGTGTTTCTAGCAGCAAAAGTCCGGATTTAAAAAGAAGGTTGGATTCTTTCAGTTAAATCTACGCCTTAAATTAATAAAATCAATACTTGCACCATTGCTTTAAAAATATTTTTATAAAGTGCTTCTAAATAAAATATAAATCATTACAAAATCTTAAATAATAATTAAAATCCTTAAGAATTATTAAAAATTATATAAAATAAGTTATTTTCCAACTATTAGGGCACAATCCTCTTCGGCTATGCCCAGTTTCCACCTCCCATCCTGCGCTGATGTTCGTTATGCCGACAACGTAGCCAGTGTGGTGGGTGGTGGGTGGTGGCTCTGGGTGGTTTGGGTGGTGCGGCTGCCTGGCAAGGTGGGTTGCTGCTGGGTGGTTGGGTTTGCCGGCTTGATTGGGTGGCCGTGGTGATGGCTCTGGTGGGCGTATGGAATGAGATGAGATGGCAAAGCATGGCATGGGATGGCAGTGGGTGGTGGGTGCCGGGTGGCAATGCGTTGCGTTGGTTGCTCTTGCCTGTCAGACATTTGGGCTGTCGCCCTCCAACAACTGCTGGTGGGCGGGGTACGGTGGTGTCTGTGGGTCGCATAACGGTTACAGTGAAACTTTTGCCCTATTGTGACAAACAAACGACGGAGCAGGGGGAGGGCGGCCAGGGAGGCTGCCTGAGCCGAGCTGTGCTGGGGGAGGACAAGCAACTGGCATTCACCCTCAACCGTGCGCCTTCCCCTTCGGCCACCCCTGCACATCGCCCCTGCCCTGGGCTGTTGAATAGCAAAGTGAGCGACCGACTGACAGGCGAACCGAGCCTCAAATGTGTGCCGCTAAACAGGGTGTTTTCTTCTAGATATCCTTAAGCCTTAAGTTCTAGAACTCAAAATCATAGTTTTGTGTAAAAGAAATCGTAGTTATAAAAAACTTGAGCAAATTTTATCGGTTACATGCAATAAGTATTTTATAAATAATTAATTACCTACTTAATGAATTTTAGTTTTGTTTAAAAAATAATAACAAAATATGTTAAGTATGGTATAAATTTATAATTTGAAATAGAAATCACCAGAGATTTTAAGGCACCTAAAAACGTGTCTAAAAGTATGCAATAGCATTTTTTATCTATCAAATTTAGTTTATATTTTTTTTAAATAAAGGTAAAAACCTGTTATATGTATATTTATATTAAATATTTAATACATTTTTTAAATATTTTTAAATATCAATAGGCTTTATTTCATTTAATAAACTTTATAACTATTTTTTTAGAAATTTTCCTCTAGAACCAGTTGGGAATTCTAGTGCGTCGACTTGGACTTTCCTTTAGTTTTGGTTTAAAACTTATTGATTGAGCATAACTCTACAAAAATCCTTAAAGATTCATTAAAACATGATAAAGGAAAACCAACTTTAAGCGTCTGACTGGGGCACCCTTTTTAATCTCCCCTGGCTTTTTATGCATTCGGCTGAGCTGTACAGGAGGAGGAGGGGGGTAGTGGCAGGACAAGGGCGGTAAGGGAAACAGGGCGCAATCTACCTAACAGCAAGGACTCTGCTCAGCTCCCCCCGATTTCCCTCCACAGCCCCGGAGGAACTATTGTTGCTTTGGCTGTACGAAAACTAAATGAATGAGGCGAGTTTTTTGGGGTGGAGCCGTAGATCTGATGGGCAGTGGGTCGAAAGTGGGTCCGTAAGTGGTTCGGGGCGATATCTGTGTGCGCCAACGGCTTGAAATCCAGCTCCCAAGCTCGGTATTTGGTCCCTGCTGGAGGATTTCGACGGTCTAAAAGAGCAGGGACAGCGACGGCAGCACAAAAACTGTCCCCAAGGATCGCATACTGCGCAGCCTTGATTGAGCCATCGGCTCAAGTTCGCCGCTGGGAAGAGGCCATCGCATCGCATCGCAGCGCAAGGCAGCGCATGACGCATAGCCAACACTTTCAGGTTTTTATCGACAGTGTTTCTCTTTCTCGAAAAAAAAAATAATAAAAATAAAAACGCGCGATGAAAAAGCTGAACATTTTTTCGCGCTGCGTTGTTTGCTTGCCGAGTGACGAACCAAACCAAACCGAACCGAACCGAGCCTGAACTCTGGGAACGTCCCAAAAAAATATCTCATGGCAGTACTACACGCAGTTGACTTGGCATTGGTTCAACACCAACAACAATAGCTTCAACAACAACAACAACAACAACAAACGAAGGGGCTAGGCCCCATTGAAGCGGACCTAAGTGGGGCACATACACAAACGAACACACACTGATATATATTGTTGCCTTAACTGTAATTCATGGTAGTACTCCGATGATTTATCGATTTAGTAATCGATTGGAGTGCAAAGTTGCAATCAAATAAAATCAAACAATCGCAAGTAATCGATTTTTTCGATGATTTATGGACTGGTTAGGGATCGCAAAGTATCGATTTGTCATCTCAACTAATAATCGAGGGCAAAGCGAGAGATCTATAGAGGTAATTTAGGTACATATTCTGGGGTTTTGAATAATACAATGTTGGAGGTTTGGAAAAAATACTAGGAAAACACAAAAAATATAAGAAATTAACAACAAATAACAAGTCTTAAATATAAAATAAAAATATTAAATAAATATATATAAAATAAAAATATAAACATATATTTAGCTTACTTATAAATTGATTATAAAATAAAATTTACATAAGACTTTTGTAAGATTTATTTTAAATATATTTTCCTTTTATACATTTTAATTCCATCGATATATTTCTTTCTAAAGGTTAAGTGCTAACCTCCTTTAACCCTGCCCAACTCGATCGACCCCGCTGATATCCTTCTTGATTTAACCCACCAAAAGTTATTTTCGTGTGCCTGGTTATGATCCTGCTTAACCCCTTCAATTTTAATTAACCCATCTTAAATTGAGAGCAATCGATGGAGGAGAACACTTTCCTCCTGAATTCCCTGACTTCCACTCAGCTCTCTCCCTGCCCACTGCCACCCACTCGCTGAGTCCGCTACTATTTCTGGCGGATCGATGGTTCATATGGCCGAGCGTGTGTGTGTGTGTGTATGGGGAGTGTGTTGTGTGGTGTGCTTGTTGTTATTTCGGTTGCGTTGCGCAAATGGCAAGTGGTCGTCATCGCCATCGTCATCGTCATCATCATCGCCGGCATTGGCCATTTGTGCTGGCCTGAGAACCAGAACCGAAGTCAGGCTCAGGCAGCCAGAGTCTGAAGTTTAAAGCGGAATCTGAATCCGAATCTCAAGCTGGGTTCGAGTACGGAACAGCAGCCGAAGACTGCCGGTAGTCCAAATGGGAACAAGGTAACTCTGCACTCAAAGAAATAATTGCAGATTTTGTGATCTGAAATAAATGTATATTAAATATTTACCTGATTTAAAATTTAAATTCCTTGGGGATCGAATAGAACAACCCATCAGATTAACAATCTCTGTGTGTGATTTGGAATGGAGTCGAATTTCGACTAAGGGGTATAAAATCAAACTGAACTAGACATGAAGTTTAGTAAATACTTTAAATTGTTTATAACTAATAGATTTTATATGAAATTATATATTATATGATATTAATAGGTTTTATTGGAAACAATGACTTGTTAATAAACATTTGGTAAATAATAATAATGATCATAACAATTGTCCGAATATAGGCATAATTTAGGTTATATATTACACACATAATCACGATCTCCAAAGGGTATCCATACCTTCGATCTCTGCATCTCTAACTGTTATAATTTTCGTTATTATTATAGTTTTGCACTTGCAGGTTGTGACTCAGTAGTAGCAGCGGAGACACCAGCTTCGATCTTGAGTTAGGGACTTAAGGAGGTTCAGGGGTTTTGGGTGGCAATGCAGCGGGAAATGCGTTGTCACAACGGTGTGGTATTTCCTTTATCGCCCCGAGAATGAATGGTGGTAACCGAGGGAGGGAGCAGGTGTGGTGGGAATATTTTAGGTCTCCACTCGCACTCTCGCCTGCTGGTCCCCCCCCCCCCCCCACCATTCAACCCCCCTCTCCGCACTTTGGTTCGCCCACCGCCCACTCCTTAGCGTTTCGTCTCGTTTCGTTTCGTTTCGTTCGCTCTTTCGCCCGTTCGTTCGTTTGTCTTGACATTTGCGTTTTGCCTCTGCCCTCAGCACCACCGACACCGCACCACCCCCCCGCCCCTACCCCAAATTATCCGCCCGAAAAAAAAGAGGGGACAGTGGGTCGATGCGGTTTATGGATAAAGAAGGCCGGTCAATTGAGGCTAAGATGCGGTCATCTAAGCTCGGTTTATAATATTTTATTTCATTGGTTTTTTCTTCCAGCAAAATATTATTCATAGAAGTATTAAATATTAAAATTTTTTTAAGAATTTAATAAAATAAGGTTTTAGACCTTCTAAGTAATTAATTCACCACCATAGTGGTTCTCTTAGATCCAGATGCACGTGAATTTATTTATGCAAAAGCAAGACTAGATTGAGTCTTCTATTGATTTTCAACAGGAATATGTAAATATTGACTTATTGGCTTAAATAAAATAATTATTTTTATTTTTTATATTATAATATAATAATAAAATTAATATTAAATGTATCTATTATCTTACAATGTAACCGTTATCAATATTGTTTCTCTTGTTTTCCCTCAGTTTGTAACCACTGTGCCAAGGCTTAAGCGAATTTTCGTTTATTCTGATTACAAAAGGCGGCACCGGGGGGAAAGGAAGGATGGAAGGTAGGAAGAACTAGGGTTTTGGAGGGTGTTGGGTCCCCGGGTGGAAATGTGGGGGACCGAGCGCCGGTTGAGGCACAAATTCCAACTTTACTTTAACTTTAATGTTGGGTCGGGTCGGTTGGTTTGCTCGTTGTTGTTCGCTGGCAGCTCGGCTTTGCTGGCAACTCTGGGTTCTGTTCTGTTCTCAGTCCTCGGGTCTTTGGTATCATTCTCGTTCTGGGTCCGGTCTCCGTGCGAGCTGAGACCTTAGGACCAGTCGGTGCGACGATGATGACGATGTCTCTGGCTCGAGCACTGAGCACCATTGAAGCGAACCCTGCCGATGACCGATGATGTTTTGATGTTTTAAATACTCTAAAGGTGGGTTATATTATATAAAATTATATAATATAATTTAGTTAAAAATTTTATTCTAAATTTGGCTTGAGTTTATATTATATTATAAATTGAACAATTACTATTTCCTATAAAGATAATAAGCCTTGTAGTTAATTATATAAAAAATCATGTCTTTATATTTTATAGAATAATCGATTTTAGTTTTCTAAAATAATCTTCGTTTGTAATGATCCTTCCTCGATCTCTTGGCAAGTGCATTTTCCTATCGGCTTGTTTTTTATTTAAACAGATCCAAAATTCTTGTTCTTGGCCAGGTCTGGCGGTGCCTGGTTGCAGTTGCAAGAGTCGCCATCGCCACCAGTGTCCTCGATGTTGTTGCTGCTGTTGCTGTTGCTGTTGCTGGTGCTTTTATTCAGCATTTTTGTTGGGACTGCCGCTGGTTCGTTGGTTCGTTCATTTGCTGGTTATATATATTTTTATACCCGCCATTTGGAGAATATCAGGGTATATAGTATATGGCATTCAAGTAATTTCATAAAGCAGATATAATAAAGGATATAAATCTAGAGAACTTAAAAAACTAGATTTATATAAAGAGGAATTTTATACTTCTAATTTGAAGGAAATCAAGCAAATGCTTTTAAATTTTTATTTAAAAGAATTTGTAATGCAAAACAACAAAAAGAACTTGTCATTAGACGAGTAGCAACTGTGGTTATGAATGTTTTATTGGCACTACCCAAATCTTGAGACCACTGGCTAACAATTGCTAATTTTTTTGATACTTTAACTTCAATCTAAGCTAAAACCCGTTGGGAATCCCAAGCTTCGATGCAAAGGCAAAAGCAAACCTCGAAATTCGGCAATAGTTCTTTTTGTTGTTTTAAGATTATATTAAAATATTTTATAGATTTGAAAGGTATCAATTTAAAACCCATTTAATTTCTAAATAAAGCTTAACAATATTAAACCTTTAAGGTTAGTTCCCAAGGCCTCTCCTTTTACTACAGAATGTAAGACATTACAAGGTATCTCATGGTCGTGACACTTCCCTCTATCATTATTTCTTGTTTTTCTTCTTATTTTCCAACGGCGTCGCCGACTTGCCTGTGGTGCGGAGCCAAGCCAGCCAAGTCAGCCAAGCTATGGAAGCTATCCAAGCCAAGCCAAGCCGGGCCGGGCCAGGCCGAGTCGCGTAGAGTCGAGCCAGGCCAACCAACGCCATCGCATGCTTCACCTTCGCCCCACCGCACACACACACACAGACACACACACCGGCAGTTGGTGTGGCTGTTTCCTCTTGGCTCCCCCTTTCTGCTGCTGCTGGAGTTTCTTGTTTTCTTTCAGCATTTCCCCCTTCCAACAGCCACCATCCGTCCACCAGCCAACCCCATTCCCCGGCTCGGTACCCATTCCCATCTCTTGGCTCTTTGCCTTGTCGTAATTTTACTTGGATTTTTTTTTTTTGTGTTCATTTTCTTTTTCTTTTCCCTGTGTGTGTGTGTGTGTCGGTGTGTGTTTTCCTTTCTGTGCGCTGCTTTCTGCGCTGCCTGCGACTCGGTTTCGAAATAAACTTTAATGCGAGCCATTCGTTCGGTTTTGGGGTCTCAGTTTCTGCTGCTCTGTTAAATTTTCTGGTAAAATTTTGTGCGCAGTCAGCTCGCGATGCAGTTCGAGGCGTGGACGCGCTTTGGGGTTGCTCCAGGGTTTTTGCCAGTTTCAAAATGGGTCCTGGCTCGGGGGGTTAAAGAATAGGTAGGTTACCAAAGAGTTGGTGAATTGGAGACTTCAATCGGGTTAGCAAAGGTAAAGGCTTGAAATTCTTTATAGGAAATAGGTACTAGATTTATATATTTTGATATTACTTAACTTTAATTATTATTTATTTTAGCTTAGGTTCCGTTTTTCAATGACCAGTTAGGGGGATAGTAGATTAACTGTCAGTTATAGTTAAAATAAGTCGTAAGCACCATTTGGATTTTTGTTATACCCCGCATACTAAGCAGAGATTATATTTTAACAGAAGATTCTTAGTTTAAAAATGTCTTTAAGGTATAATTTTAAACAGAGGGCCAGTTTTTAGATGACCTTTTAACACGAGGGTTACTTAACTACCAGTTAAAATTAAGTTAGTTATAAATACCATTTAATTTTCTCAACTTCCGGAATTCTTAGCAAGGGGTTTAAAGGTAAAAATGTGTCTTATTAATATCCATTTACTTAAAGTTCAGTTAAGGTGTCAGTTGCTTAACTTCCAGTTAAAGTTGAGTTAAGTTCTACATAAAGCGAGGTTTTCTAAATTCGCAGCATATGGGTACCTGAAGATTATACAGCAAATACATAGTATAACAAAAGATTTCCAGATAAGATTTAACTCTCACAAGGAACTAAATAATTTTGACAGTAAGTTGTTTTTTAGAGAAATATTAACTCTATATTGAGAAGCCTTAAGTTGTTTCTAGACCCTTATTTAATATCGATTTCTTGGATATTTTATTATTTTTTTGGTTCAATCAAAAAGGCATTTTAAAGATGTTAAAGTTTGCCCAGTAATACCTGATTTTTCAACTTCCGATTAGAGCTAACGTTAACCATAAACCCAGCATTACTTATGGATTAAAGTTTTAGTAATACAAAAACAATAAGAACGTTAATTTAAGAAGTGAGTTCTTAAAGTAAATAAATATTTAACCATAAGATTTAAAATAAATAAATATTTAACAATAAGATTTAAAATAAATAAATATTTAACAATAAGATTTAAGTGAACGTTATGATTAATCTAACGTAAGCCTTAACACGTCAATATATTTGTATCTAATAGGAATTTATATATTTTTATAACCCATAACCCCTCCGATATTATCCTTTGCAAATGATAGTCCTTTGCCAAAGACCGAGCTGGTCTCCTTTTGCGCAGTCTCGCCGCATTGCAAGTGGCCGGAATGCTTGGTGCCGTTTATAGTTTCACTATAAAGGCGGCGAACATATGAATATTTCTTTCCATCGCTCGCTTTTTGGCACGCAAACGCACACAGCACCAAGCACCGAGCACAGCCATCCCATCGAACCCGGCCACAGTCAGCCAGCCAGCCAGTCAGTCAGCCAGCCAGCCAGCTAGCGAACGTCCTCGACAAGCCCAGTCAGCCAGGCCAGGCCAACAACAGGCAACATCATCAACGGCAACAGCAACCACTTCAGTTCCTCCGCCTCGCAACCGTCGCGCCATTCGTTTGCCATACAATCTGAAAATATAGAAAAAGCAGCACCAGCAGCAGCTACGTCGACATTTGGGACGTTCGTTTGCTGTGTTCGTTTGTTGGTAGCGCTCAGAGCCGGAGCCCCATACAGCAGATACAGATACAGATACAGATACGAGGGGCACACACACACGCACACACACTCGGTTTCAGATACTGTGCCAGGCCAGCAACATATACGAATGAGTGCTGCCCGTACATATACGATTTTTATATTTATATAGAGTCGCAAGCAACACGCGCACTGGATTCATCGACGGAATCACAATGCTCTACTGCGACTACGGCTGCAGATATAGATACGGATGGTTGGACGGACGGACTGGCGCGGGTTGACTGCTTGGCAAAAATAAAGATCTTTCGGGGAAGGTCGAAGGGTTTTTGGGGTTGATTTTCTGAAAATACTGGGAAATAGCTAAAGACAGCGATGTAATCTTGGGAGAGGAGTGGTTCTTACGGGGTTGTTTTAAGAATGGTTTTAGATTGTTTTAAAAAGTTGATTTAACTTCAAATTAGAATTATTTCTTCACTTACAAAATGAGGGAATTTAAAATATAATTAAAATTTTTCTCACAAAGAAAACAAGATTTGAAAACAAACCATCAGAGTTATAGAATTTTAAACAAATATTCATTTATAATTAAGATAAAATAAATTAAGACTATTAGTTAAACAAATAATGATAATTTTCTGAAATATTTAAATCGGAGAATCGTGAAATTGTATTACTGATGTAATGATTGTGGCGATTGCAGATAATATCTACATATACATATATCGATTTTTAATCGACATTTGATGCTAAAGTCGATATATAAATTGATTGACTTAACTTTGTAATATACTTTTGTGCGATAAATCAATATATTTTGTTTGATATAAGGGACCAATATACACACAAATAAAAAAAGGAAAGGTTAAAGTTATACAATTTTTTAAGAACATCGATATTTTACCGATATATATATTTAATATTATATTTTATCGATTTTTTCCTAGCGATAAATTATAAAAATACATAAATCCTTAGTTAACCTTAACAGCATATGGAGAAAATTAGAAAATTAAACAGAATAAAGAATGTAAATGTTCAAGTCATATTTTCTAAGCAAATACATAAGTTAATTATTATATTACAATTATATAGTATATATTTTATATAATGTATATAAAATATTATAATTTTACAAATAAATAGTTGAATTAATTGAACAATTTCACTGGCTATACTCCGATATAATTGAATAACTCTGAGCTGACTGAGCTGACTACCCAGAATCGCTCGATGGAGATGACGAACTGTTCAGTTCCCAGACTCTGGCTGACGATATACACGATATATACGAAGACTGTCGTCATCGCCCGAAGTGAATTTCAATGCAAAGCTGAGACCTGCGGAGAAGCTCTTGTTCCAGCTGCATTTGAAGAGCTGTTGCTATTGCAGCTTCGAACCCAGAGCAATAAATGAATATAAAAATTTGTGATTCTGTTCTTCCGCTCTGTTTTGGACGCCTCTTTGGTTCTTTAGACTTTTATTTTGCCATTGGCTAACGGACACTTGTCCATTCGAACCCAAACAATGCCGACTTTTGCTAACTAATTTTCCGAATACTCATGGCCGACAGCTTCGGCTTATTACGAAGCGAGTCCAAGTCGTCGGGCCCACATCCTGTTTGAGGTTGTAAAATTGTAATCTCTGTGAAATGCATTAGCCGGCTGCTGCGACTCTGTGTTGGCCGTTTTCCTTTCGTTTCCTCATTGAATACGAACAATCTCTTTGTTTATAGGTTTTGTTTGTGGAAATTAATGTAACTATTAAATTAAAAGTTTATTAACAAGGTAAAATATTTCATTAGTTAGAGGGGTTTTGATTTTTTAAGCTTGGAATAACTTGTATTAATATAAAATATTGATTGAAATATTTATTACCTCTTTGGTTAAGCGGAAAATTCTATTTATTACACATTTTAAAATATTGTAAATAAAATTAGTTATTTAAAAAATTAAAAAAAAAATCTTAAATCTTAAAATAAAAACCCTTTTCTAAGCCTAAAATTTAAAATAAACTAAAAGCCTCAATGCTCACTGGCGCCTTTACAAAATCCAGCGTTTAAAAGTGAAAACCTTAGCCACCCCATCTAGTGTTTGTTATGAGTAACAACCAAACGTTCATAAGCGCTACAGAATACTAAATTAATCCAATAGAGGTCGCCAGGGTATTTCCATAACACCATTTTCCAACACTAATTTTGAGTCGTACTTATTCTGGCAGCACTGACTTAACGGTTAACAAATTAATTGAAACGAATTAGATATTTATTTATAAATTGGAAAACATTCTGAAGACTTTCACAAGGATTTTCCATGGCTTTTCTATGGGTTTTCAGTGTTAAATCGAATTTTCCAATATGACCGCCAACGACTTAAGTGTGACCAATTTCCATGGAGTTCAAAAATCCCTTCTTTTTCCTGCCAATTTCAGCATTTCGCTGCATCTCTACTCAGCTGTTTCAAAGACCGATCAAGTTATAAGAATTTGTTGCTGCCGGAAAAACTATTATTAAAATGATGCAACAATCCAAGCGCATGGTGAGTAAACGTAAAACACCCACCTACAGAGTTAAATCAATAAATCTATTGTGTTTTAGCTGCTGCCCCTGTTGAACGGCCTGCGAAATGTGCCGGCACGCAGTGCAACCACAACGACGGCGGCGGCGCCCGCCAAAATTGAAAAAAGTGCGTAGTTCGCTGAACATTGTTGTTATCTTTGAATTGACTATTTTATGTTTGCCTTAATCCACGCAGCGGTCAACACGGTAACCATTTTGGGACGCGTTGGGGCCGATCCGCAGTTACGCGGTTCCCAGGAGCATCCGGTGGTCACGTTCTCCGTAGCCACACACACCAACTACAAGTAAGTACATGTGTGTGTATGTGAGTGCGGCGCAGCATGTGTTCGCAATTGAACTTGAAACGAAATCTCCAAGGAGGCAAAACAGTCGCATTCAATGGATTAGTAATAAATCTTAGATCTAGAATTCAAAGGCTATACAGTCACGGTCAAAGTTAGGGGAGCAGACTCATTTTGGCACCACAGTCACAGTCGTGGTTAAAACTATAGGCATTGATAAAAAAACAGGGCATGCAGTGGCAGTTATTTTTAAGTTTTTATTCAAGGAAAGCTAACTGAATATAACTAACCTCTTCCCTCTCACAAGATACGAAAATGGCGACTGGGCTCAGCGGACAGACTGGCATCGCGTGGTGGTATTCAAGCCCAATCTGCGCGACACCGTTCTGGAATACCTGAAGAAGGGCCAACGCACCATGGTGCAGGGAAAGATCACCTATGGAGAGATCACTGACCAGCAGGGCAATCAGAAGACCAGCACCAGCATCATTGCCGACGATGTGCTCTTCTTCCGCGATGCCAACAACTAGGATAGAAGTCTACCCCAACCTAATCTTAAGCACAAAGTTGAACTTGCAGCATTGTATGCATTTAGAATATATTGGATATATATTGTGTTACCAAACGTCAGATTACATGCCTAGAGTTTTGTACATCTAAGAGGTGTCCATCGGCTCATAATTTCCAGTCGGTTGGCAGGGGCACTTGGCGGTGCATTTCTTGTCCTCCATCAGCCGCTCGAACTCGCTTTGGAGTTGATTAACATGGGTCTCCAAATCTTGAATCTGTTTTTCCATTGACTCCAGGGTGGAAGTGTGGTAGCTTATGAGCTTAGTTATCTGCGATAGCTTTAGTTTAATGTATTGTTAAGATCTGGTTTTGGATTTCGTACCACACTCCCAGGAGCTAGTTTCTCTACAGACTCCTGGTGAAAGGCCTCGATCTCGTTTTTAATATTGTTGAATTGAACAGCTGTTTTTTCGGTGGCCAAAAGCTGTTCGAGAAGGTCCTCGTAGGTGGCACGAGCCAAAGGGTAAACTCGAGGCGATGGATTCTTGGAGTTTATTTGACAATTCCTCTCCAGTCGGGAGACGGTCTTCTCCGCCTCAATCAGGTTGGTCTCGTTCTCATTTAGGTCCATTTCCAGCTTTAGCATGCAGCAGTTCAGGGAGCCCAGCAACTGGTCCACTGAGAGAAGCTGGTAATTACAAAAGAGTTGTTAACATATAAGAATTATCGAAGACAAAGCTAACATTTATAGCGTTGTCTAGGCACTTCTGCTCCTGTTCTTTACAAAACTGACTCTTGATCTCGAAATCCGATGCCATTTCCCTCAAATCATGATGTAGTATATCGGCCAGCATGTCTAGGTGCATGAAAGACATCGGTCCCTCTGACATGTTTTCTTCACACAAAATTTAGCTAAACTTGGGGATTATTTTGTTATATTTTAGAATATAATTAATTTGGTTTATGGGCTAGGTGTTTGTGTCGCTTGTAAAAGCTCTGAAATCTTTGTGTCTAGTTTATATTGGTTGCCTTTGCATGACATTTAACTTACCTACTATACGATGTACATAGTTTTGGACATATGAAAGTATAAACTTGAGATCATGATCACTAGGGATATATATTTTATAAACTTGATTTTCGAAAAAGTGAATTCTGTACGATCGCGTGCGCATGTCTTACATTTTTGTAATTTTCTTGAAAACGAACAATTATCCAAAATTGATCTTAGCACCAATTATAAAGCTAACCAAGAGCTACAAATTTCAAATTTTGTAAAATTAAAATAAAGTCTAGGAACATGTTTTTTTTTTAGTTTGAACTAAACATTAAACTATTTGAACTATTAAACTATTAGTTTGAACTAAACTATTAAACTATTTCTAATATATTTCCATTAATGTCTAAGAACTCCTACTCTATAATCTTGTAGGAAAACTGCCTGTTATTTTAAGACTTAATTTTGATCCAATATGCATTACTCCACAGTTAGATAGCTCTTTAATCCATCAACATAGGTGGCCCACTCAGCAGACCCGCGATCCACAAGCCGCCGCGGAGAAGCTCTCTCCACATGCATGTGTGAGCTTGGAGCGGGTCGACCTTATCGCCGTTTGGAGGCTTCTCTGTGTGAGTGTGTGCCAAGCACTCAGACAGAGCTCCATCATGGTTCGATTTCTCGCCGAGCGGCACAGTTCGCAGTTAGCTTTTTGCCAGTTCAAATGCTGCCGGCGGTCGGAAGAGTTGAGAGCTGATCGAGCGCACCCGTCCGCGGTTTTTCCTTTCGAGCACGTTGTCTGTCTCGACGTCTTCGCGATCCGCAACTATCAGTGCTCTGTTTACTCCACTTTTCCGGAAGATGAGAATTTGTTGAAAGGCAGGCAGCTCCTCAAGAACTTCCATTTATCATCCTCGAATATAATCACAAGACAAAAAATAAACAATGGCCGTGGATTATGTACTGGAGGACCTCATGGGAAAACTGGGTAAGTTGTGTGGCAGCGCTGAGACTTTTGGGAGGTCAACTGTTACGTTACGTTGCCAGGCGTCTCCATCCCAAGCTGATAAGGTGCCCGGGTTGCTCTTATCATTCTGAGAGCTCTTATCAGCCGCTGCAAGGCAGCTCTGCCGCGGGGCGGATAGTGGATAATACGTTGGAATATTTGATTTAGCCGCCAGCGGTGTGACGGACGGACATTCTGCTCTGCATACAAATTTCCTAATTAAATTTTTGTTTTAATCTGCAACTGTCTGTCACGCACTCAAAGGAAGCCGCCGCCTCTAATACAGTTTTAATTGCAACTATTTTTGCTTTTTGTTTTTTCAATTTAATAAATCCCCAAGGCCTCGGCCAGTGATAGACATCTATGACAGCTGGACAGGGTCTTTCAGCGAAATGCTCTTAGAATCGGGTTTTGGCTTTAAGTGGAAGCTTAAGTTATATTAAGTTTCTACGTAAATTACAAAAGTACCTAAGCTGTAGTTTATATTGTGATACAATTTATAACAATATTATATTATTTATAAATGGGTTTTTCATCTTTAAAAAGATGAAAGATTTTTAAGTAAAGACTTATCTTTATTTTAAAAGATTTTCCTTATGAAACCTACTATCTTAGGACCTAAAGTATGTGCACTTAAGTAACCTTTATATCCATAAATATATTTTTAATTTTTAAAGGCAGACTTATCCTTGATTTGGTACTTTCTAATCCTAAACCCATAAGCCACATTGTACTCTTAAATCGCGTGGTGGATCGGCCTAGATCTGGCACAATGACGCTAAAACCGGCAAGCAAACATGGTTGAATTAGGAGAGCGACGTGGTATTGCAGATTACTTTTGTCACAAGACGCTAAGGTGGGCCTGTCATAAAGATCTTGGGATCCCCGGGGGAATTTTCATTTAATTTACAGTGTAGCTAGAACTCTGCGGTTTATGCACTGCAGTTAGCTAGCGAGAGATACGTTTTATACGATTTTTTATTTGTTTATTTTTATTTAAAACAGTTAAGAACAATTGTGGGAATACAGGGAAAGCTCAATGGGCGGATAGGTTTAACCACCTTAATTATAAAAATTAATGGTATAAATAGAGAATCAACACAGAAAATATTCCTGCAGTAAGTTCAACCAATTTCACAGTCAGACCCAAAATCATGGGTTGATTTCACGGTAAACTACAGTATAACCACGTAACGTCTTACGTCTTATGACTGCTCTACAGTAAATCCGAACACGATTCTGTAGTAAAAAGGTCACAATATACAGTTTCATTGTAAAAAAACTGCAGGTTTACAAGTAAATAAATCTAAAATAAGCGTTAATATTTAATCTAAAATTCCCAAGAAAATGTTGGTAAATAAACCTTATTTATGCCAACTTCCTAACAATTTAAATTTATTATCAAGCCTTTATCTTTCGGCTACTGTTTTACTTTGAAACTGTCATAGATAAGACCCAAAAATATTCCACAATTTAAATCTAATCATTTCACCTGTTGAGCTTCTCTGCAGCTTCTTTCACCTGAGCTGTAGAATCACAATATTTGCAACACTTTTCACGGGAATTGATTTAAAACTAAAACGGAAACTGGTTTTTCATTTAGCAACCTAGAAAACGTAAAGTGTGCCTGCTGGAAAGTGAAAGAGAGATGCGGAGAGAGAGGGAGTAATAAACGCATTAAAGGCTTTTTTTTTAACGTATTAATCGTATTATTTATTTATACATTCATTCGCACTCATAAACAGCCGTGTCTGTGAAATGCAAAAAACTCAAACTGGTTTTGTGATTCAGTTCCCTCGCTCTCCCCCCTCAGACAATCCCTCAAAGTTCACATGTCGACTCTCTCAGGTGTATTTACTTTTGTTGAAGGCCTCTTTGGCGGACAAGTAGCTCTAATTACTTTGAATTTGGAGGCGTGTTATAGTGCGGAATTCGTGACTTTCTGGCCAAAAGAAGGTTACTACATACAACAGCAGTTTTCAAAGTACTTCCACGTGTGGGGCTAGAACAAAACTAAAACGACCTTCGGTAACATATATATTTCTATATGCAATGAAAGTGAAAATATTGGTAGTTAAGGTTTGAGGAAGAACTGGTAGTAAAAAACCCTGATCTACCTCAACGAAAACTATATTGGATTTTAAGAGAAATAAAAGACTATTCTTGCTTAAGGGGGGAAAACGAGTCTTTATTTAAAATTTGTTTTGGCGAAACTGCTAAAATTAGATGAATGAAAAAACACCATGTAATAACACAACATTTAAACAATTTTTTGTTGAATTTTTTATTAAAAAATATGTAGAAACACAGGAGTTATAGGCAATCTCCCGATCGGCCTCAAAAAAAAAAAATTGATTTGCGGTGTACTTTCTAACAGTCCACAAAAACATCCGATATCGAAAAAAATATAATAAATTCGTTAAAGGATAACTGTAACGAGGTACTCACGTAGCGTTTTTATTTTTAAAATTTTGTCCAGGTTTTTAAACTAAATTGGAAGTCAAAAAGCCAAATTTCGACTAACAATTTAAGTTACTTTGTTAAATAAAAAATATAATAAAATTAAAATTAATAAAATCTTGATTTGAGTACCTTTAAAATTAGTTAACAAAGTTATGTACCAAATTTCAAACCGATTGTTTGAGTAGATTTTGAGTTATCGTGTACATAGATCTTCAAAATGGGACTTTTTGATACTGATACATTGAACAGCAAACTACCTCCGTTCAACTAGGCATAACTTTGTCAATTTGGCTAAGATCGATGTAAAACTTTGACATAATATTCTTCAGATATTGAGCCTTTATTATTCATAATAAAAAGTTAAATACCATACCCCTCCCTTAATAGAAATTCAATAAAGTAAATCGAATAAAGTTCTATATGAAAAATTCCATTTTTTATGATTATTGGGATATTGCCTTTGCCTTATCAAAATCACGTATCACTTATATTACACACAGAGCTTGCCCTACATGTTTATCTTAGTGAGTATACAAGCTGTGCTTTTAATACATCATTATACCTGTGTGATACCTGGGGGCTCTTAAAGAGAACTGCAAACAATGAATGAGAGCCAAAACAAATGTCACATTCAAGAGGCACTTGGCAACCATAACAATAAGCCTACGGGATGCCATAAATTCGAGCCAAAACAATAGTGGCTGATATATAGATTGTATATAGCCTCTGATAATCCGTTATGATTTGATGATATGAGAATTTACTATGCCGGTTATCAACATGATTTCACCCCCATCGATTGGCAAAACCTGGCCTCGGCAATTATACGCTGATTATGTATATTGAGTGGGGGTAATTGAATTTAATTAAGGATTGTGACAAAATTTTGAAATTGAGATTAATTAAGACATGCCACCGCCTCTTTGGTTTACACTTTCGATGACATAATTTTACACTATCTGGGCAATCATTTCAATTATGAAAAGTTGAAAATTCTCAGACGATCTCCTCACTACGAGCCTTGTGTGTAACGTAACGTAACTCTCGGCCGTAAGCATCGCATCCCATTGTTTAAACGATCAATAAACGTAACCCACAAATCAATTGAAATGGCTGATTGAACATTGGAGCGCTCATGTGTCAAAACCGCGTATCTAGGCTACACAACCAACCAGCAGCTAGAAATTTACACAGCCCCTCGGTGCCCTCTATCAAACTGCGATCGCGATCGAAGTCATAATCGATTCAATGCATTCTCATTCTCTCTCCGCCAAGACATCCAAAAGCCTCTGAAACTAAACCAAAAACCAAAGTGTGGGCAAATGTTTGTGGGGCATTTGTATGCGTTTCAATTGAAATCGAATTGAAAAAATTCCGCTTGATTTAATTGCATAGCCTTTCGAGTGACGCCAATGCCGTTGACACACCATAAAGTGTTCGTCCCATCTACATAAAAGTGGGGTGTTTTTTGTGTTTATATATATTTTCAAATTTATTTATTTATATAAATTTATTAACCAAATTTTAATATTCCTTCTTTATTTTCCCTTTCTTTTCCAGGGGAATTTGGCAAGTACCAATTCCTGCAGTTTTTCCTGCAGGTACTCTCCGGCCTCACCGCTGGCATGCACATGCTCTCGCTGGTCACCGTGGCTGCCGTCCCGGAGCACCGCTGCTTTATCGAGAATGTGGACAACAGCAGCCTATCGATGGCGCCATGGAACTCGAGTGACATACTGGCCGCCATACCGTTGAAGCCCAACGGTGAGCTCGACTCTTGCCACATGTTCGATCCGAGTGCACCGGGCACCAATGCAACGGTGGCCTGCACAAGTTACGTATACGACACGACGTACTACAAAACCTCACGCACCATCGATTGGAACTTTGTGTGCGATCGCCGATGGATGGGGGCCATTGTCCAGACCGTTTTCATGCTGGGCGTATTCACGGGGGCCGTCACCCTTGGCGGACTGGCCGACAAAGTGGGTCGCAAAACAGTGTTCTGCTGGTCGGCTCTCATCCAGCTGATCATCGGCGTGGGAGTGGCCTTCATTCCGGAGTATTTCTCATTTATGGTGGCACGCTATCTGCTGGGCATAGTGGGATCAGCGGGTGCCTACATCTGTGGATTTGTGCTTACCATGGAGCTGGTGGGACCCAGCAAACGGACGGTGTGCGGCATTACCTTCCAGGTGAGAAAGAGAGATATTTTATACTCAAAGTAACCCGTGAATAACATTCCCTGATCTCCTGCAGGCTGTCTTTGCTGGTGGCATCATGCTGGTGGCCGGCTGGGGAGCCATCATCCACGATCGGCAGCTACTACAGGTGATCTATGGACTGCATGGCTGCCTGTTCCTGGGCCACTGGTGGTGGCTCGACGAATCTCCGCGCTGGCTGTGGATGCAGGGACGTGCCGCCGAGGCGGTGGACATTGTGGCCAAGGGCTTGAGGTTCAATGGATCGGGCATACCGGTGGACAAGGAGTACTATGTGCAGAAGGCCAAGCAGCAGGCGGCGGCGCAGGAGAAGAGCAGCGCCGGTCTGAGTGATCTATTCCGAACGCCCAATCTCCGGATGAAGACCCTGAACGTGTGCCTTTGCTGGTTCGCCAACTCCCTCGTCTACTACGGTCTCTCGCTGAGTTCCGGGAAGCTGCACGGCAATCCCTACCTGATCCTGTTCATCATGGGCCTGGTGGAGTTCCCCAGCTACATAACCATTGTGTTCGTTCTGGATCGCCTGGGTCGTCGCTCGATCACCTCTACCCTGATGCTGGGCGGCGGCCTGTGCTGCATTGTGGCGGCCTTCATTGCCCAGGGCAGCAGCACCTCCACGGCGGTGGTAATGGCGGGCAAGCTCCTCATTGCCGGATCCTTTGCAGTCATCTATAACTATTCGGCCGAGCTGTTTCCCACCGTCGTCCGGAACTCGGCCATGGGCCTGGGCTCCATGTGTGCCCGTCTGTCTGGAGCCCTCACGCCCCTCATCTCCCTGCTGGACTCGTTCGATCCCAAGATACCCGCCGTACTCTTCGGTATGGTGGCTCTGGTCTCAGGCTTCTGGGTGATGTTCCTGCCGGAGACCATGAACCAGCCCATGCCCGAGTCCATTGAGGATGGCGAGAACTTTGGCAAGGGCGACACTTGGTTCAGTCAGTGCGCGGGTCGCAAGCAGCGACAGAATAGTGTCTATCCCGATGATCCCGAGCAGATGGTGCCGCTCAAGAACATCGAGAGGAAGTGAGGCCGGAAACCAAAGACGTTGGTCCCAAAAAGAACCAGTTCAAATTCCTTGTTGCACGCCTGTTTTATCCTTGTTGTTAAGAATTCTTCTACTCCTGTTGTACTCTTCTGCCTAGTTAGTGTAAGCTTCAAAGTTTTGCTATCATCCATTCCATCTTGTTTTGTGAATAAAAAAAAAGCCGCAGTGTCGGCTTGTTCTCTAAAAAAGGGTCTGAAATGGGGAAGAACCTGATGTAAGACTAGTTTTCTCCCCATTCTATAATACAGCTTTTTGAAACCAAGAACTGGAATAAACTTTTCTAAAAGCCAAAATATTTAAACTTTAAAGTGCAGAATTCACGTTTTTTGGTTTCTTTTGAGTTGGTTTAACTTCAATATATTTAAATTTTTCGAAACATTCGTCACAGAATTTTATTTAACTGTTCTTCCCCTTAGAAAACAGTTTTTAAAATATGGAAAAACTATGGAAAATTGGTCTTTTAAATATCATATTTTGATTTTATATCAATATTTTTCCATATATTTCTTAGTGAATCCATTAAGATTCCTAAAAAGCAATAATTTTTGAGGTCAAGAAAAGAACTTTATGTTGGCGTAACAATCGTTTTGAAAAAATACATCGTATTGAAGTTACACCCTTCAAAAAAACATATTTTTTTTTAACTTTTAAGATAAAATATCTCAAAAAGCTGACGTTTAGGAATTTTTCTGATTCCGAAATCAAAAACCTTCGGGGAAGTATATTTCAGTTCTTGGTTCTGCGATTTTTTAAAAATTTTGTCGGTCTGTGTAATCCATATGAATATCCACGAATCAGTAAATATTAAGGCCTACTTTTAGGCATAGATACTCAAGTGCTGCTCAGACTCACACTCTCACCAAGTACTGCAATTTAACTACAGCTAAATACAATATGAGTTTAATCCTAAAAACTTTGCATAAATTGGAATTTTTTAAAGCAAACTGCAATGTTTTGGCCAATTTTCGCTCAATTAAAGGCCATATCCAGCAACCTCTTTCAAATTGCGCTGGCCTTGGTAACTATTTTCCGTAATTTCCACTCAATTGCACTATCGTCTCCCACCCAATCGTCAATTAAAGTTAGCTTCAAAGGTTGTTTGTTTCGGTTTTTTCTGTTTTTGTTTCGTTTTTTGGTATTTCGTTTGTTTTCTTTTTCTATTTTTTGGTTTTGGTACATTTGAGAACATTCATTTCGAATTTGAATATATTTTCAATTTAAATTTTAACTACACGTAGGCATTATACATTTATATACGTATGCATGTCCGATATCTGATGCGATACCGTTCGCTGGCTTAAAATTACATTAACATTTACATAGAAGATATAGTAGTAGTAGCTTTATGTGAGGGATCTCGGATCGCGGTTCTCGACAGCGCCTCTCTCTGGCAGCAGCGATTTTCCATCGAAGGTACACAGAGATAGAGATATATGGTTAACAGGTAGTCCGTCTAGACGATATTCTTACACATAGACTCAATATCGAGAGATAAACACACATCTAGAGGCGGGGAACTCATGAACTCATCAGAAGCCTGTTTTGGGGATAAATGCTACACTTGATGGGGTAAAGGGAAGGGCGGTTAGGGAGGAGTTCGAGTGCCTAATAATACAAACATACGCGAACGTAGCTAAATTTATGTATGTGTAAATTAATCACAATTGAATTTGAAAATATTTACAAAAAATACTCAATCAAAGCCCCGGGTCCCAAACCCTTTAATGCCGCCCCCTTCGTTTTGGATGTACAACTCAGGTTTCGTTAATCAGCTTCAATCGAGCTGCTTTGTCGAATCTCTCCTCGTCCCGGATTATGCCCGCTCCGGACACTTGGTCTGGACTATCGGCGCCTTGGCCGGAGCAAGACCTGGACCAGCGCCTCCCTCGGGCAGCATTGCCGTGTGCACAATGATGGCCGGCTGGTCCTCGCTCTGCGGATGCAGCTCGTGCGACTCGCCGGGCGTGAGGCTGGCCAGGGCGGCCAGCAGATCGTGGTTGACCAGCGGCTCACCCTCCTCCCGTGGCTCCCAGCCGGCTGGCGGCGAGGCGGGCGGCGAGATGAGGAACTGTTTGACCGGCGCCGGCGGTTGCAGGTTCTTGTTGCTAACCGGTGTCACAGGCTGTGCAAAGTAGCAGGTGATGACCGTCTTCTTGTTGAACTCGTACTGATGCAGCTTGATCCGCGCATTGGCCGCCGCAATGGCATTATCGTAGTTAACCCTTAGCCGCCGGAAGCTCCTTAGCCACTGGAACGTGGCCGACTCGCTGAATGTGCGAAAGAGCTCCTCCATGGCGTGCTTCAGCTCCGGATTGGCAAACACCTCCGAGTGGATATTGGTCACGATTATCGAGGTGGGCAGGTCGTCGAACGAATCAGCATCCACCTCCGGCTCTGTGTCGCTGTCCACGGCCGTTTCCGGTGGCAGCGATGGATGCTGGCTGGGCAGACCGTCGGCGGCATTGATGTAGATATCCTGGTCCGGTGACAGTTTGTCTATGCTACCTCCCCCGCTGCTGTTCTGTGTGGACTTTAGTTTGTGGCTTTTAGTGTTGCTGCCGCTGTTGTTGTTGTTGTGATTGCCGCCACGCGGTGAAGCTGGTCCGCTGGCCACTTCGCTGGTCTTGCCAGATCCTGGCAGATCAGCATCGCCGGCGGCAGGATCAGGAGGAGCGGCGGACGCATTGTTATTGGACTTGATGGCGTCGGACATGGCTGGCTATAAGAAACGAAAAAATTGGGAATTTAATGAAATTTGTTAAAAAAAAAAAAACAGGTAGGTAATAATTTTAATATAATTTTCTGGATTTGATATGACAGCTATATGATATAGTGGTCCGATTTTGCCAGTTCTTGATAGTTAGAATATCTTCTATGTTTTATTCAGAGCAACTAAAACAATAACCTATTTCAGGTTTAATTAAAATTCACAATTAATTAAAAGAGTCTTTCTTGGTTAATTAAATCAATTAGCACGCTTTAAAAGTATGCGTCTATAGTGATATTTCAACTGTTTTTTGACCCCATTTAAAAAAGGTATTTAATTGTTAAATGAAAATACCAAATTAAACGTTAATTACATTCAACAAGTTCGTGACATTTTCCACAACAAGAACTGTCACAAATATTTCTAAAAAAGAAAAAATAATAATAAACGAAAATTGGTAAACATTGCTTGCAAATTAATTCCCTTCCACACTTTTGCTCAACTAACCCAACTACGTAGCCAAGGCCCGCGGGTGTTGTGGGTAAACAGAGTTGGTTGTTTACGTAACACGTTTATAGCAAATTTTCAAGCGCCACGGCAGGACAATAAAAATGGCTTGCTCCTTGTACAGAACGAGAGAGAGAGAGAGCACCCCCCGGCAGTCCTTCGACAAAACTACGAATCCAAAAAACTACAGACGTGTCAAAAGTGCGGGCAAGGAGTGAGGACGAGTGTGGGGTTTGGAGACTTAAGTATCGACACGTGAAGCTAATCAATAGGTCTACGAGGAGCGAGGACTGTCAAAGGGGGTCGATCCGATGGTGACGCACTGTTGATTCACAACTGCTCTTGATTTTATTGTCCAAGGAGGTGGGAAAGAGCCAGACGCCGCTGATTAATAGTGGCGAATTTTTTTGTGAATGAATGAATTGGTTTCCAGCTACTACTGGCGCCGCATTGCTGGCGTCATTAGAACAGGAACAGTGACGTGTGTCGGCTTTCGCACCTGTGACCGACACGGAAACCCAACCCCAGCGCCAGAGAATCCGCTGCCGCCGCCGCCGTGTGTTTTATTTTAATAATAATTGCCCCCGACGACGGTTGGCAGCATAGTTGGTTGTACGAACGTGCTGGCGCCTCCCATTAGTATGCTATAAAAATAGCATTTCTCTTAGACGTTTATTGCCACCCATGAATCAGCAATATGCAGTGAGTTAATTATATGTCGTTTACCCCCAAGAAAGAGAGCTCTCCTTACCCTTTGTAATGGCCAAATGCAAATGTTTATTTACTTCGCTTTTGGCCAGACAAAATTGGCTTAGGCTTTTGGCAAGAGATTTTGCAAAAAAGTTTTTACGAGACTCGGTTGGGAATGGGTTCATGGAGATGGAAAAATGTTTGTTTTGAATTCATTAATTAAAATTATGTGCATACATTAGGGCCAAAGTTTGGTTTCAACTTTTTTCATGGTATTTAATTAGAGTTCAGGCTAGGATTACACATATTTATGATATTTATTTGCTTAAGAGCTTAACAGTATTTTTTTTATAAATTTAATTGTAGAACTTTAAGATTGGTGGTGAATGAGTGTGTTTACCTAGAAAATAACTATTAAAATAAGCAAGCAGAATGGGGATTACTATAACTATAGTTTACTATAGTAAAGCAACGAGACGAGGAGAAAAAAAACTTTAAACTCGAGGGAACAACAATGAGAGAGTAGAGTTAGAATCTTATAGTTCAGATTTCTTTTCGTTTTTTAAACTTAGATAAGATAATAATATAAATTTTGTCAAGAATTATAGGGAAGAGCAAGCAGAACAACTAGTAAGAGAAACGAGTAAAAGTAACGAGTAAGCAAGCAGGCGACAAGTAAAACAATAAGCTAAAGGGAAAAACAATGAGAGAACGGAGTGTCCTTTCACGACAACCATAAGATCACATAGATCTTTCTCATATTTTAAGCTATACAAAAAGTGTATGGCGTTACTCATCTTGTTATTATATTTCTCATATTTGAGGCTATAAAAAACGTATGGCGTTACTCATCTTGTTAATATATTGATCTTTAGTTTAACGATAACACTCCGATCTAGAGACCTTTTCATACTTTAAAGATTATATATTTTATAAAAATATATGAAATAAAACTAAGCTTATTCAGTAAAATCAGCTAGTTTTCAATTAGTCTAATTACTATAACATTTAATTATCTCCTGCTTAGTTATGAAAACTTTCCTTTAAGATTTCTATCGATTTTAATCACGCAAATCGCGCTCAAAGTAAATGGATTTTTAATTTAATTAAGTTGCAAACACCCTTGTTTGTGATAAAACATCTTAAACACACACACACAAAAGACTTATGCACTCCGAAAAATGAATAAACACTTGAAAGGTTTGACAAGGCCAAGTGGCGGGTTTTAAAGGGTGCCAGACGCAACTCGGGCACCCCGTTTTCCCTTAAGGATATTTTACTTTCACACTTTCCAGGGTTTTTTGTTTTACTTTTTGTGTGTTGGCTTTCACCTCAACGCAGCTGAGAGCGTGGCTAACAATAAAAACAAAGGCCAAAAAAAGAAACCCAACAACGAGTTGATCTATTTCCGGATGATTGATTTCCTTGAAAAAGGACACACCCACACAATTGTTACCTTTGTGCTTTGGAATGGAAGTGAAGGAAAATATTGAAGGGAAACTCGTTCATGACGTGTGCACTTTGTTTGCTAAGAGGGTCTTGATCCCTATCTCTCTCTCTCTGTGCAACTGCAAGTCAGCATAAACGACCTGCTGGCATGCAAATCGCAAAATGTGACGTCATTGTTCCTGCACGCAATCCGCAATCCATGTAAAATAGTGAAAAACCAAAGAAAACAGGCCGAGCGCACTTTACACTAGACAAAAGTAGCTCTCTCTTAGACCCGCCCCTTCAATTTTGAGGGCGGAGGTACTGCCGTGGTTTCGACACGATGATGAATTGCTTGCCGGTCGTTAGCCAGCGACCTTCACTCATTCATAATTGCTGTCATCATTATATCAAGTGGTCGTCGGTCGGGAGGACCTGCTAGCACCCAACCATCTAGGCATTCATATATCCATTCATTCAGCAGGCTATCCTTCACCTCATCCCGCCAGGGGAGACTTTTGCAGACTTGGCAAGTGACCTGCATGTAAGCCGCCTCAAAGGCAGAAAAAGGAAGAGGATTTCTTTGGTTCCTATATGAATTTTGTCAGAAAAGGGAAAACAAATTTAATGCAAAATTAATAATTTAAAAATTAAAGCAAACTTCTAGTACCGCTTGCCAACTTTGACCTTTGGGTAACCAATTAATTTCTGATATTCCTAGAAATTACTGAAATCATTCAATAGCTGGCCTTCCTGGAAATCCCCCAGAAGTCCTTCTGTAAATTAACAAAATTTAATTGAATTCACTCAATATTGATCTGGCGTATGTGAGTGTGAATGCAATTGCGAGCCACGGTTTAATCAGTTTTTGTGGCCTTATTTACTTTATCGTCTCGTTTTCGTGACAAAAGGCGAATCCAGTCCCCGAGTTGTCGCTGCAATGCGAATATGCAAATAGCACGAGGGGAAGATTAATTTGATTTTCCGCTGCATTTTCCAACTTTCCCTCAACACGGATGGGATATTTGCGATTGATGTGTACCGCCGCTGATTCTGGGAATTTAATTAAATCGTTCCACTGGGGCCTGGAGCTTGTGTTTGTCGAGGTTTTGTTAATCCAAAGACTTGCGGTTTTCTCTGCAAGTGGCGTCTCTACGGTTGCCACATGTCGGCAGGCATACGTTCCTGCAACATGATTCCCTTTAAGCGGCAAAGGTCAAGAGGTCCTAGCATAAATAT
The DNA here is from genome assembly GCF_030179895.1 of Drosophila kikkawai. Taxonomy (NCBI): domain Eukaryota; kingdom Metazoa; phylum Arthropoda; class Insecta; order Diptera; family Drosophilidae; genus Drosophila; species Drosophila kikkawai. Next base: position 15,834,610 of record NC_091731.1, on the reverse strand, counting down.
CCTGAAATTGTAAGTTTGGCAGCAGCAACGCAAAGTCCTGGCATGAAACTTTAGCTCAAGAAAGTTTGAGGAAGAAATTAAATTGATTTCTAATTAATTTGGAACTTTCCTTTGTTTTTGGGATTAATTTCAGGAAAATGTAAGACACATACCCACGCATGCCAGAAATTTAAGTACACCAATGTATCCTGTGGCTGCACCTGAAAGTATCCTGTATCCACGCTCACAGCTCTCTGTAATTGAGCTTCGGATGAAGAGACGGACGACTCCGCTGTCAGGACGACTGCTGTGGCTAGAGATATAATTACTGGTAAAGGTCACAGGGCAAAGGTTTAGGGGGGCGGCACATGGTTGGTGGTTTGGCTTCGAACAAATGACACTGATTGGCGGGTCATTGATTGCACCTAACCACCATGTGTGGAAAATGCAAAGTATCAAAGGTATTAAAATAATAAAAAATAAAATAGTTAGCGAATATTCCACCTTTATATGCGATACATAACTCAATTGAGGGATTAATTATGCCAAAAGTTAAACCCTAATTTCCCTTTCAGTTGCACAATACACGATTTTTTTTCGCATAGATTACTCTCTCTCGCTTGCTAATTGAATAGGGAACCTCTGAACGAGCTGCTGTGTGTGTGGGTCTGTTTTGTGGACTCATTAAACGTAATCCCGTTATTCATTGACCACCACCACAGCCCACTAACCAGTCACAAGGGGCGGCTATATCAGCTATAGTTGATACTGTTGATATTGCGACCTTTGGTTAGGCATTAGCATCCATCCACGCAGTTCCCCAGCATCCCAACAGTCCGCACTCCCACTCAGCGGCTGCGGTGAGCTTGGGGAATTCACTGAGTTGGCTGAATTTACCTTTGGCATTGCATGACAATGTCAGGTTTTCGTAATTACCCGACACTTCCAGGCATAAACTGTTAATTAAATCATTCACACACCATTGAGCACACACCACAATACATGGGTGGTTGTGCTAAAAACAAAATCTACCAGCCAGTAAATATGAGAAATGATTTTTGCCATTTACCGGGTATTGGATTGGTCTGCCCAACAAATTTTTGGTGCAGAAAATTCCAGCCATTTCGAGGCTCTGGCCTTCGACTGGTAATTGTAAAATTTCAAAAGTTCAGCCTCCACATACCACCCCGCTGCAACTTTTACAAATTGGATTGTTATCACTCAAAGTCCTTGGGCGATTTTCCGAGGAGTTTTCCCAGACCCCAAACCAGACCCAGCCCAGCCCCTTTGTTGTTGCCTGTCACTCGCAACTGTTTACATCTGTATCTGTGTGAGCCCGTCTTGTCAACGCTTTGACACCAAAATAGTTTTTTCCAACTTAGCTATGCAAAAGCGATTTATATTAAGAGCGGCACATCGCCAACATATGTTGCCAAAAGTCAGTAACCATTTGCCCTTTACGGGAGGGCATCGAACAAGTTTACATTGGTTTCTGTGATGTGTGATGTGAGTAAAGGTCCTTTTTCCTTGGAAATTCCGCTTAAATTAGGGAAAATTTAAATTGTAATAGCTTTTGTGCAAGTTGTAAAATAGTATCTACTTTTAAATGAAACAAATAATATTTATGCTTATATTTAAAAAAAAATAGTATAATACCTTAACTTCTATAAGAAAGTTCAATTTGTCAACTAGTGCTATTGCCAGTTTTCAAGGGGCAGTAGGTTCAACCGGTTAAAACTCGCTGGCTATCGTAAATCTTGACCACGGTAGTCCCCGCTGGCCGTTCCTTATCACCGCCGAGGTTTGGTCCCCACTGACGCACACCAAATGGACGCATCCAGGCCCCCGTCCCTCCTTTGCCTTCGCAAAGATAACATTTGGCAGTGCCTATTATCGGTAATTGAGACGTTTTACAGCCCCTGCACGGCTCCCCCAGGTCCGATTTGAAAATATATATATATATATATAGTGGAACCGTCGTTGCCAATCGGACCGTCGATGTGTTAAGTGAGTTAGGGGGCACTTTGCCTCCCGGCCGACGTGACGTCAGTGCAAGTGCAGCGAGCTCCAGTCCAAAACCAAGCCAATTGACGAAAGCGTTCTGTACTAAATTCATCAATTGGCAAGCCCGGGAAAGAAAAAAGACAGAATCGAAGGCAAAGAAGCTAGAGCAACACAACAGAAATAGCATAGAATGGACAACAGCAATACAGCGTTGGGGGGAAAAGATGAGTTGCTTTTATTTTCAAAATCGTTTCATTTATTTTGCGTCAGCAGCGAGCAGCGCTCAACCGCTCAATGAGGAAACGCTGCGTATACATAATTTTCTGTGGCAAATATACGCACTCCCCATATCTGTCCGCCGGCGTTTCGGACCCAATCAAAAGCATAGACGAGTGATCTTTCCTTGGCCCGCAAAGTGTTTGATATGCCTTTTGCAGGCTCTTTCAATTGCCTTGTTTTTATTTTAGCAGCATGCTAATCTCCATAGTTCTAAGACTTTGTTTTCGAAATACCTTTATCAATATTACAATAAAAACAAAAGCTATATTTTACTTAATCTTTTTCTTTTAGATTCAATCACGTTTTGCTAGAAAAAAAAACACACAAACTGTGTGATATGTTGACTTTTTATATAGTGTTTTCATGATAATCGAATTTATTTTTAACTTTTGCTTTTTATTTCCGACTCCATCACCTGTTGAGGTAGAGGAAATTTACTCAAAGGTTCTTAAAAAATACCTAGATTTCATTTATAATCTTGTAGTAGTTGTAGTTTCTCTTTAGGAAGTCATCAGTGGAGAGATTTATACTACACAGAACAAATTTTCGTAGGTTGAATATACTATTTTTGTGGGTTGAATTACAGTAAAAGCTCAGATAGATAGGGAGAAAGAACGAGAAACATTTTATTATGATCTCTGTATTTCTATATTTTACCATTTTCTTAGGTTGGGGACTTTTTACTGCAGAATCGTGGTTGGATTTACTGTAGAGCAGTCATAATACGTAACGCGTTACATCGTTATACTGTAGTTTACAGTAAAATCAACCCATGATTTTGGGTTAATGCACTTTGACTGTGAAATTGGTTGAATTTACAGCAGGAACTTTTTCTGTGTAGGGACACAGACCTATATTATTTCCAATTTGTATGGCAATTAGATGAATAATTAATTTAATTAATGCTCTATGGATAATAGCTTAGCCACATTTATTTTCAGCCCAACAGCTGCTAAAACCGGGTAGATAGATAGTTGGCAAATCATTTGTAATTTCCCAGCTTTTCGTTGCCATGGTAGTATTAATTTGTCATAATGTTCGCTGAGCCACGCCTCCTAACTAAAAGTCCAAGCAGCTGTCTAGAAATAGAACCCGGATCGGAGAGTGAATCCGTCTTGGCCCCCAGACACGAGGGCGACGCTGGGGGATATTCGTTGTGGCATTGGGAAAAAAAAGGACTGAGCCGCGCAAAGGTCGCTATGCAAAGCCAAGGTCGGGATTTACAGCCAGGTCATTGTGTTGTGCTGTGTTGTGTTGCCTAGCTGGCAGCAGGGATGCCCACGCACACGTTCCCCCCTGTCAACTGGCCGGGGTAAAAAATAGAATCAAATATGTACATGGGGAGGAACAACAACTTTCGAATTTTATTTGCATTTCTGAATTTATTGCCTTTGGTTTCGCTTTCGCTTTACATTTCCCAACTCGTTGTGCTCGATGCTTGGGGAATTTTCGGGAGCAACCAGGGGCTTCTACTGTTCCACAAAGCAATTAAAATTAAAGAGAAAAATAAAATGAAATAAAATAACCAAGGCAGTAGCAGCAAAACCACCTCAATCGCCTCTCTAATACGTCTTCATCTTTTAGCCAAGGACTTGGCACGTTTGAAATTCAGGCAGCAACCGCAGAGTAAGGGTGGAATTTAATTTCAGGCAAAAAGATGTTTTTTTTAACGTCAGTGATTAAGTTGTAACATTATTTTAAAAATATTAAAATTAAAATTTAAAAAAAATTAAAATTATAATTTATTTTTAGGCACTATTAAATATTGCCAAAGAATATATTCAATTTAATTTGACTTTTAAAACTCAACTTTGAAATTCAAAGTGTTTGAAGACTTTTTAAAAACTTTTTTATAATATATTTAATGCATTTTCTAGACCAACTTTTTCGCACTTAATACTTTTAAAAAATTTTCTTTTTTAGTTTAAAATTCCCACAGTGCTGCGGTTGGGCAAGTATGCCATAACAATAACATCCTCCACTATGTGGTAGGTGTTTTGGGGGTTACTGGGCTGTCAGTCACGGTCACGGCTGCACCCACATCCCCCTACGAATTGGAGTCCGGCAAACAAAGGATGCGGACGGGACGAAGGAGAGCCGAGCAGAGCAGCTGATGGCCGAAGGAGGAAAATTCAATAACAGCAGCGCAGAAACAACAACAACAAATATTCAGCACCCACGCAAGAGTAATGGGAGCAGTGGCAACAACAGCTGCTGCAGGATTGCTGATTGGGTGGTGTTCTGGGTATGAATTCGAGGGCTCAAAATCGTTGAAAAGTAATCAGACACGCCGAGACTGGGTTACTCTTTCAAGGAGATTAGCGGAAGCTTGGGATTCTTGAGTTTCCCGAAAGGAAGATTAAAATAATCTTTGATTTCCGTGTTTCTTTATTTTTTGGTAGCATAAATATTTCACAGTGTTTTTAATTATATCTTAAGAACTTTGGTGAAATATAAATTGCATTTTAATAAGAAATTAATAAGAAAACCCCATTGCATTTACATGATTCATCGGAAAAGGGGTTTTTTAACCTAACCAAGGGGCTTTTCCGAATAGGGGATATTTTTGGAATTAAAATATGTATATGTATATGTACATATATTCAGGATTTCCTTAGTTATTGAAAACTATTTACTAGCAATACATTTTTATATGTTAGTTTACTATGAAAGTCATTTAGAGTAATACATTTCCACTTTAATAATGGTAGTTATAATATATTTTTATCACAAGCCAATTCTACCTTAAACAACATAAAATCATTATGATGTTTTTCAAATCTAATTTTCCTAAGTGTTCTATTCCTAAAAATTCAATATATTTTATTGATAAATATAGTTTACAAATAGAAAAACTGAAATTATTCTTTATTTCTTTCTAAAATATTTTTAAAAATTATTTTTTACGAAATTTAAACATAAATGTTGTGGTCTTCAGGTTCACTTTCTAGTTTCTAAGGCTCTTAAACGTTTTCAGCACTCTTCTCCTCGGAATGTAAGGGTATTAGAAAAGTGTATCACTAATTTTGTTGATGTTTTCAGTCGGCGAATGATGGCGTGTGTACAAAAACAAATGAGCAAATGGGGTGGCTGCGGGGTAAAGGGGTTTTTTGTTGCTACTGTGATAACCTTGTACTTTAGTTGTGATAAAAACTATTGGGTTATTTCTGCTGCTGCCTCTGCTGCTGCTGCAGCGGCTTTTCTCTCAATGTTTATAAACAAAACAAGAGAGGCAAGAGGCGACGATGAAAATGGGAAAGGGGCGGGTTAGGGTGGTACCACCACCGACAACAGCAACAAATCGCACATAAAAGTCAGCTGCTGCGGCGGCTGCATTATGTAAGAACTCTTTGCAACGCTGCACATCTCTTTATGCATCAATTTACTCACCGTTCTTTATAAACTATTCGGAATTTAGAGACTAATTGCGACTAAGTTTAATGCGACGCGCCGTCTCCTCTAGGTTGTTGGTTTTGTTGCTGCGGCTGCTGCTGTTGCTGCGGTTATCCGGCGTAGTTGTTGTAATCTTCGAAAGCAGAATGTGCAGAATCTTCTGGTCTGCGTCATTCGCCGAGACGCGCTATTTTTTACCGACACAACCGCTCGCGACGAATTTTTTGTAATTTATATTTGCATTTATATTAGTACACAACCTCGCGAGTCGCCACAGTGTTGCTAGTTTAGCTTGAAAAGTGAAAGCTTTTTGAAGCTTATTAGAGGTGGTGAAACTTCGATGACAACATTGATATGTTTTGGCAACTATCGCTGGAATTTCAACATTGAAACGAAAGCTTCAGTTTTATTAAGTATACGTATTGTCCATGTATATATTTGTATAACGTTAAATATATTCGATTTTTGCTTGAAATTTAATTTTAAAAATTAAATAAATAATTTCAGGTGCCGGAAATTGAAACAGTGGCGCCTCCACCAGCGAGTCGTAGAAGTAAAACGGATATGAAAAAAGTATTCTCGTGTAAAATAGATTTAAGTTGTGTTATTTTATTTTAAAAACTATAATTATACTTTAAAACATAAACAGAGTTATAATTATAGCATGTAACAACTAAATCGAAGCAAGACAACAGTACAAGCCGAGTTATCTATACTTACAAAAAAGGTGACACTTTTTATACATATAGAAGATAAAGTAAACTTTTTTGTTAACTATTTTATTTATTAGGAACATCTTCAGAGTGTCTTTAATAAATCGCAGACTACGGTGCGAAACATGCAGGATAAGGCGCAGTCGAAGCGTCGCAGGCAGAGTTGTCTGAGGCCAAGCAGGAGCTGCCCGAAGCGCAGATAGTTTGACTGCTGCAGTGTGTACCGAGCCAAGGACACCAGGGCTGCATTCGAGTGACTTCCCAGGATCACTGAATACTCGGCAGTGAGAGCCAATTCTTTAAAAAGCAGTAATTTAATTTAAAAAACAAGCTTTAAAGTAGTGATGGATGCAACTTACCCTTCCGGCACAGGATGAGCGTCTCCAGGAAATTCAGTTCCAGCACGTCGGCCTTCAGCTGCTGAGCCTCAAAGATGAGCCGCTTTAGTTGGTCATCGCCACATCCCTCCACCATAGAGCTGATGTCCAACGACCAGTGGGAGGCTCGCAGGACGAAGACTTCGCTCCACACCACCTGCAGGATAGCGTCCTGCTGGCAGCGCTCCAACAGAGCAAATTGCTCGTTGGCCTTCGCCTGGCGCAGACAAGTCACCAGGATCTGGGCAAGAATCTGGAAGTGCAGCGCCTGCGAATGCGGTGTTGCCGTAGGCTGAGGCTGCGCAGGATGCCTCCGGGTGCCGCGGTAGAGGGTCACTTGTTGGTTGCGGGGACCCCGCTCCTCCTGGACGGCAGCGGCGTTCATTCCAACGGCCAGACATCGCTGAAAGCGGCAGGAGGGACACCAGTTCCTTCTAGCCTTGTCCACCACACAGTTCCCGGCGAGGGCAATGCAGGCGTAGCTGCTGCCCCGTCTCACGCTTCGCTTGAAAAAGCAGGAGCATCCATCGCAGCAGGACACGCCGTAGTGCTTCCCGGAACTCTGATCGCCGCAAACCGAGCAGGCACTAATAATACTCGACATGGTCACCGCCGTCAGTAAGAGTCGCGTCCGACTGAATCAGATTCTAAGGAATATTGGCGGTTTTATATGCGAACCGGATGTCCCAAGCCCGCAAAGGATATGCAAACCCGATACACTTGGAAACAACAAAGTGAGTTATGGGGTAAAAAAAAACTATTCAATACAGATTAATAATAAAGGTAAAAATGTATTTAATTACAGTTTTATTATCACTTTTTTTGGTTTTGTTTTAGCAGAAAAAAATATCTACTATGAAAAGTAATAAATCTACAAGCTCTTCTTAATTTTTTAAGGGATAAACAATGTACAGTGTAGGAGTGCATTGTGCTCCAAGCGTGATTTGTAGTTTTTTGTTTGCCAGAGACGCTCCCGGCAGAGGCGTTGCGCGTCAAAAGTGACAATCATATACCGCTATTGCCGAGCGTGTTAACAATTTGTAAACAATTATTGTTTTGCTCTGTGATTGGACGCGCGCTGGCCACTTCAAGTGTCCGCGCTGAAGTCCTTAGCGCTGACACTCCGAGTAAATAGCAAAGAGTCCTGGAGGTGGAGCTTGGGGGTTGGGCTTGTATGCTCACCTGGGGTTCAGATCCTTGCAATTCTCCGGCGACTAGGGTTAATTTTACGTTAGCTGTAAGTCACGGTTAATGCGTTGTTATATTTAGCTAAAGAACTTTAATATTTGACACACCTTTATTGACATACCATTAAGTTTATTCGCTTTATGATTTTATACCCGAAATACATAGGATTCAAAGGTTTATTAACTACAAATGCATATGTGAAGGAAGAAAAAGGTATATCCCACAAAAACAGAGTTGACTATAATATTCTGTATTTGAGATTGCAAGCACATAAAGTTTATTTTAGTATTATATAAGGCTTAAGCAAGCCTTGATTAAGTATATACATAGATAGCTCCCATATAATATAATATATAATAATAATATATATATAATATATATAAAATAAAGTTATAATGAGTTCACTAGAACTAAAAAATGTAATTTTTCCCAAAAACTTTTCCTAACTTTTGCTATCTCAGCTAAATTATTTTCAAATGAAAGCTTATAAAATGGAGTCATGGAAGAACACATCAAATCAGTCTCCAGGCAACATCTCACCATGAAATCTTCATTAGTCTTCCTGTTCGTCATAGGAATATCTTGCCAGGTTTATTTCAAGGATGTCCACGCAGGTTGCTGCATCCAGGCGGAGGATATAACCATTATGATTCCAAATGGTATTTTGAGGTGGCCGTGAGAAGTCCAGCAGGAGTAGCTTTGATATGAGAGTAATTATTTGATGGACCCAATGTTTTGCAACTTAGATTATTTTAAAAATAAAAGTTTATTCTTATAAACAAAGCTGTGGCAAATTAAAAATTCGAAAAATTTATTCTTGTTGGAATAATATTTTCCTTTTCCTGTGTTCATGGGCTTATTCGGCGCTATTATAAAATTTTCCTAGCCGGGAATTCCCGGATTTGACTCTTACACTTTCTTTATTGTATTCACCTTTCTTTTTATCTACTTTCAATCAGTATTTTACGCCGCTCAGCGCATGGTCACACCTTCTACCTTTGCGCTCTCCTCTTTGCTCTCTGCTTTCCTCTCCCGCTCTGCGCAAACTCCCACTCTGCAGTGCGCCCATGGGTTTCCTTTTTATTTTCAAATTCCTCTTCAGTTGTTCGTTTTGTTTCGTGTTGCCAACAACAGCGACTGCTGTAGCCTAAGGTGAATTTTAAGTATAATTAACAGCTGCGCGCGTGCCAATTTACTTGAAAAGTACTCCCACACCCACTTGCAAATATAAACAAATTGCCTTATCAGCAGGTGTTTGTTGCATTTTGCAATTGGCGCCTAGCGGACGCCATACAGAAACGCACATACATATATAAACATAGATTTTCGCACTACCTGCCTGGAAAAGTGATAAACGTGAAACATAAACAAAAAGCGGTGATAAGCCACCTTATCAATGCGCCGGCCGCTTGCAAAAAACGCCGCAGCTACAACAAAAAAGCGAATTCTTTGCGCTCACCTCTCCCTCCCGCTCTCGCTCTCTCTCAGGAACTGCAGCAACAAAATTATCAAGTTTAAAACTTGTTGAGCGGGTTGAAAAAAAAAAATTAAAAAACAATAACAAAAAGGGGCGCAAGAATAAACTATACCAACAATGGTGAACAATTTTTAATGCTCTGCTCGCGGCGACGTCGCGGCGGCAGCACTGCCACTGACCTTTATTTGACTTTTAGCTGCCGCCGCTCTGGCAATGAAAAAATATCTCTGCCACACACACAGACAAACACAAGCCCACTTGGGGTCTCTCAGCTGCCGCTTCTTGTTGTTGGAGTTGTGTTGCAGCAGTGCGTGTCTGTGTGCGAAGGGGAGGGGGCGAAAGAGCCTTAATTTTTACCTCCCCCCTTGCTCAATTGAATAAGAATAATCAAGTGTAAGAAGAAATTGCCGCCTCAATTGTGAGTGACTTCGGCCCTAGTGTCTAAATATCACTTTTACTTTTTCTTGCATTTCTGCGTTAATTGTTTTCAAACAAAGTTCCCCGAGTGAAAGGTGTGTGGGAATGAGAAGGAGAGAAATGCACTTGAAGAGATCTCTTTTCTCCGTAATTGCCGAACGCGCCCTCTAGCGGCTGCAAGTGGATTAAAGGCCGAACAAAGTGTGAAAATAAAAATAAATAAATAAAATAAGATTAGATGGCTAAAAGTTAGTGGGAGTGTTAAATATAGTTTTTATTAAATTTCTAATGGATTTTACATTAATTTTATGTTGATTAAAGTTTTTAAAGGTATTCGTTTTAAAATTTTACTAACTAGTAATGTTTACTAGTTTAAGTTAACTAAATCCAAACTCTCGTGGAAAGTGTAAATCGAAAAAAACGTAATAATAATAGTTGCAACTGTGTAAGAGTCCTGACAACAAAAATTTATGATATCAACACAGATAAGATAATCGGTGGGTGTGTGCCCTTTGTCAAAAGGCTTAAATAATACATTAAATGGCGATTTTAATAACAGCTATTGTTTGTTTGAGTGTTCAGATATTACATAGGCTCAGTCATAATTGGTTCTTCGTCAATGTCGTTCCGAACAAAACCAATTAAATGTCCATTGGACACATAAAAACTTAAATTTTGGCTAATGAAAAATGAATAAACGTTAATTGGCTAGAAACTTGAATAATAACTTAACTTGGGAATTTTTTAATCCTTTATATTTTAAATTCATAGTTTTTCGTGACTTTAAATCTTTAATTTTTAAATTATAAAACATTTTTTTTTGCGAATTCAAAAAACATTTTAATCTCATCGTCAACTCTTTGTAGATGATTTTAAAATTATAATTTTTATTTTTAGAAAAACAAATCATAGTCTTTGTTAGCTTTCGTATTTCCGGATACATGTTGACCTAGTGGGATTATTTTGAAATGCACATTCTTTAAATATTCGAAATTTCTTTTTATAAACTTCTTTTATTTAACTTTAACTTAGGCGTTAAAAGTTGTTCAGTCAATCTGTGACGTTATTAATAAACAAATTTTGGTACATTTTCCTGTATACATATGCAAATAAAATTGGCAACTCATCTTTGGCCATTTCCTACATCCAAAAATAGCATTTGAAAATGGTTTATGGACAGCCCAACGTCCGACCATCTATATAGGCTATATGGCATATGGCTAATGGCGCATGGCACGTACATAAATGCATGCGCCGGCGACCGAATGTCAGGGGCAAAACAGGAATAGGGGCAGTTGTCGCATAGCCCCGCAGTCCGGGCTTATCAGGCCGTAAACTGCACCGATGCAATTGCATTCGCCTGATAGCGGATCGATCGCACCTCGTTGCGTGATGATGCAACGAATGAACCGGCGTGTGATGACAATGACCAGCCCAACGACTATGACATCAAGAGCAATCGCTGCACTGAGAGAAAAAGGGAAAAAGAGTTCCTAAATCTCTCTTAAAACCTTGAAGATTGAAGATCAAAAATTAAAAGTTTTTCCTCTGATCTTGAAATTGAATAGAGAACCAAAAAGAAAGATCTATTTTACTACAGTTTTAAATCAAATTTTCATGCGCAAAATAATGCAATCCCTGCGCTCAGTGCCAGTGTATTGATAAGAAACCGTAGCTTGTAATGTGGGTCAAGCCGGTGGCTAAATTTAGTTGACACTATCAGTCCGCAACGAGAGCCTCAGCGGAGAGGTTCAGCCAGTAGATCAGCGGCGCCTAGATTGTAACAATCCCCAGCATATCAAGATGATGCGCCGACAACAGTCCTATCGCTTTGAGGACAACGAGAACACCTCTTACGCCTTAAAAGTGCGATCAACAAATTAAATACAAATACAAAACTAAGCTTTGTGCCCCACTAATTCTTATTCGGTTTCCTCTCTTCCCTTTGCAGATGAATCGTCGCTTTTCGAGAGTGGAGTCCGGGGCGGACCTGAAGGACTACTTTGATCGGGGTGACATCGCCTCGCGGGAGAATCGCTGGAACTTCGAGGTGGCATGGGAGGTGGCCAACAAGGTGGGCGGCATTTACACGGTGATCCGGTCAAAGGCCTATGTATCCACCGAGGAGATGGGCGAGCAGCTGTGCATGATGGGTCCCTACAAGGAGAACTGTGCCCGCACTGAGATGGAGGAGATGGAGTTCCCGAGAGGAAATCCCCTTTTGGACGCAGTAAACTCGCTGCGGTCGCGTGGCTACAAAATCCACACTGGTCGCTGGCTGGTGGATGGTAATCCGCAGCTAATCCTGTTCGATATCGGTTCCGCTGCCTGGAAGCTGGATCAGTTTAAATCGGAGATGTGGGAGAAGTGCCATATTGGAATACCTCATTTGGATATCGAGACCAATGATGCCGTTATTCTGGGTTTCATGATCGCCGAGTTCCTGGAGGAGTTCCGTAATTTCGCCGTAACCTATTCGCAGAATAATGAGCTCAGTGCCCCCCGGATTGTGGCCCATTTCCATGAGTGGCAAGCTGGCGTGGCCCTAATTGTTCTACGTACTCGCCTGGTAGAGATCGCCACTGTGTTCACCACCCATGCCACGTTGTTGGGACGTTATTTGTGTGCTGGCAATACTGATTTCTACAACAATCTGGATAAATTTGCGGTGGACGAGGAGGCGGGCAAGCGTCAGATCTATCATCGCTATTGCCTAGAGCGCGGCGCCACTCACTTGGCCCATGTGTTCACCACCGTCTCGGAGATTACGGGCTACGAGGCGGAGCATCTGCTCAAGCGCAAGCCGGACATAATCACGCCCAATGGCTTGAATGTCAAGAAGTTCTCAGCCATCCACGAATTCCAAAATTTGCATGCCGTTGCCAAGGAGAAGATCAACGAATTTGTGCGAGGACATTTCTACGGGTGAGTTGCAGGACATTCCCTTTTTTTTTTTTGCTCCAATATATATATTTTTTTAATATCTATGAAATCTAAACTGTCTGTAAGTAGAGGACAAATTAGATTACGTAAAACATATGCGGAAATGTGGTCAATCTTCAATGTACAATGTTCACCCTTGAATTAAGGTTAATCGATCGATTGAAAACATGACAATCTGTAATCTAAAGGCATGATTACATGTATGATTTTAAATTGGAACTGAATCCAATCATAGAATGAGATTTAATAGCATGGAAACTATATATATTATAAATTACCAGCCCATAGCCTTTAACTGCATTCTGTGATAGCAAACTAACTTCCTGTTTGATAGTTTTGTATCAGAACTAAAGGGAACCAAGATATACATTGATAGTTTTTAGTTTATAACTTTTTTAAAATATATGCCCATATATGCTCTTTCTTCCCTTTGCCCAATAGCCACATGGACTTTGACTTGGACAAGACCCTGTACTTCTTCATCGCCGGTCGCTACGAGTTCGGTAACAAGGGCGCCGATATCTTTATTGAGTCCCTGGCTCGCTTAAATGCTATGCTAAAACACGAAAAGCCAGATACCACGGTTGTGGCTTTCCTGATCTTCCCAACCAAGACGAACAACTTCAATGTGGACTCGTTGCGCGGACATGCTGTGATCAAGCAGCTTCGCGACACAATCAACAACGTCCAGCAGGCGGTGGGAAAGCGGATGTTCGACACCTGCCTCAAGGGTAATATTCCCAATCCTGATGATCTGCTGCAGAAGGATGATCTGGTGAAGATCAAGCGCTGTATGTTTGCCATGCAGCGTGACTCGATGCCCCCGGTTACCACACACAATGTGGCCGATGATTGGAATGATCCCGTGTTGGCCTCCATTCGACGCTGCCATCTGTTCAACTCGGTGCACGATCGGGTGAAAATGGTCTTCCATCCGGAGTTCCTCACCTCGACGAACCCACTGTTTGGCATTGATTACGAGGAGTTTGTACGTGGCTGCCACTTGGGTGTGTTCCCCTCATACTACGAGCCCTGGGGATATACACCTGCCGAGTGCACGGTGATGGGTATTCCCAGTGTGACCACCAATCTGTCCGGATTCGGTTGTTTCATGCAGGAGCACATCAGCGATCCCAAGTCCTACGGCATCTACATCGTGGATCGCCGCTACATTGGATTGGAGAACAGCGTCCAGCAGCTGTCCAGCTTCATGATGGAGTTCTCGCGCCTCAATCGCCGTCAACGCATCATCCAGCGCAATCGCACGGAGCGACTCAGCGATCTGCTCGACTGGCGCACCCTGGGCATTGTTAGTATAACACAAACACTTTATTTTTAGCAATGTAAACTAATAATATATACTTTTTGTTATTTGCAGTACTACAGGCAGGCCAGGGTCAAGGCCTTGCAGGCCGTGTATCCGGACTATGTGGATGAGTTGACACTCTACGGATCGCGCAACAATTTGATCTTCTCGCGACCGCACAGCGAACCGCCAAGCCCCACCTCATCGCGTAAGTCGAAGGAAGAGTAGGGCAATTTCTCAGTAAATCTTTGAATTTTAGCAAGCATTTTTAATATCTTCCCTTAATTAGTCGATTGTAAATTAAAAATAAAAACATTTATTGACATTCCAAAGAAACGTACAGATGAACAGGGTCTTCAATAACATTGTTATAAATATATTTTAATTCCTGAAATAAAAAAAAGAATGTTTTTGAGGTCTAAAAGTAAACAATGATTTATTTTACTTTTGTTTACATATGTAACTGTTATCACATTCTGATTAGCACCTAAAAAACACTTTGTTGTATACTTTTAGACAAGTTTTCTATTTGAAATATACACTTTGCAAGCTTTATAGAATTTTTAAAAATTAATAAAATGCATTTAACTCACAAGCTACTGACAGATCGCCAGACTTTAAGAACAAATATGTAATGAAGCTTCTAATAAATCTTTTTTTTTATTACCAGGTCACACCACACCGGCTCCATCGGTGCATGGTTCAGACGATGAGGACTCTGTCGACGAGGAAACTGAACTCAAGGAACTGGGCATCAAGTAGGACTGTGGCACTAGGCAGGCCTTCCAAATTGTAGCGAACAAAAAACCAACTAAAACCAGCACACGCGCAATATTACCATAAGTTCTAGTAGTCGTCGTTCCAACCACTGTTCATCGAGAGAGGAGGGGGTTGGCATCCAGGTGGGAGCCTCCTTCACCTAGAAAAAAGCCTACGAAACTATCTACCTGTAACCGAAAAAATGCCAGAACAAATG
This sequence comes from Drosophila kikkawai, assembly GCF_030179895.1. Lineage (NCBI taxonomy): Eukaryota > Metazoa > Arthropoda > Insecta > Diptera > Drosophilidae > Drosophila > Drosophila kikkawai. Next base: position 15,819,558 of record NC_091731.1, on the reverse strand, counting down.
TTTTCACACATCAAATCAAATTATTATGTACTATTATACACAACAAGAAAAGATTTTATTAAACGTTGTTTAGTCTATAAGGAGAGCGATGAGGTCTCCCCCGCCCTGTAACCCTGCTCCACCTCACTCTGCCTATCAAATAAATCGTTATTTAAAGTACACGCTTTGTGGTAGTTAAATTTAACCAGAAGGAATGATAATAACATATGCTGTCAGGTAAAGAAATTTAGATTTCAGATTTTATTTACTACTTTAGCCAGGAATATGGAAAAATAATGGACATCTGGCAGGTAGCTATTTAGCTGTACAAGGCCAAATGATGCATAACACGAAGAAAGTTCAACTTTAAATGCTCATATTTTCCACAAAGAAATTTTAAAAAATTGTGTTGATTGCAGATTCAAATTCCTTGCGATCTTGATATATGCCATTTTTGTTTCTATTAGAGACGCTTCTGTGCGTCGTGGTTGCCACGGGACTTTGATTAACTTTGAAACTGGATAAAAGTTGCTCGTATAAAGAGGACGAGGAAGAGTTAGGATGAAAATAGGGGTACTGCTGCTTAAAATTGAGTTGCGGTTCCACCATCTCCTGGCCTGCTTTTTGAGGGGGATCTATCTTGTTCAATAAAGTTGATAGTTGATTTTCAATTTTGTTCAGCTTGGTCTGCATCTCCTGAAGTTGCTGCTGCTGGGCTTCCAGCTTGTCCTCCAATCTGCCATCACGGGTGTTCACTTCGTTGTGACCCTTGACAACTTGGTCGAGCAGAGATCGCAATTCAGCAAGACAAAAGCTCTCACTTTGATTGGAATCCGTATCATCCAGGAGGCATATGTACCCGGACTGAAGATCATCCGTCAAGGAACCATGCCAAAGAGTGCAGGCAGCTAGCGCCCAAAGGAGATAAGTTCCAAAGTAAAGCATCCTGAAATGGGGAGAGTGTGTGGACTGCTGAATAAGAAAGTCTCTGATGAACTGTTTTTTGGAATCATTCGATGGCTTTCGAAGAGGCATCCGACTTTGGCTGGGCTTGATAAGCTCTATTTATAAAGATGATAGCACTCTTTGTGTTTGTATATATTTGCGACTCTTTTAAATTTATGTATATGTAAATAAAGTACATAGCTTAGGAATTCAAGCCGCTTAAACCGCTCGAAGATAGTTCTTTATTGGGAATAGTTCTATAAACAAATGGCGAGTTCAGTGGTAATTCAGTAAAATGTATCTAAATTTAATTTCACAGAAAATCTTAAGAGTTCGTAGCTATGAACAAATACTAGGAATCGAATCAGTTATCCTTGCGGTTTCGTTTGCTGTAAATCGATCGCACAAAGTGGCGGCCACTTTGTCGTCTTCTGCGGCGCTGAGCTTCAACTCCGTAGTCCTCATCCTCCTCCTTGGGCTTTTCGGGTGCCACTTCCAGCGAACCATATTTATCATTCAGACACTTTTCAATGTCATCATCGTCGCAGACAACAAAGCCATCGTCCCCTGATCCTGTGACTTCGTTGTCCTTTCCATTCTGGTTTCCAATGCTGTTGCCGTTGCCTGGGAAGTTGCCACCATAGCCTGGGAATGCTGGCATATAGGGAGAGTACATGTAGGGGAGACTGTAGATTGGCATCATCGGAGCTCCGAATCCCTGGAAGCAGCCTGCACACTGAGCGGGCAGACCGTTCTGCAGGATGTATCCGTAGGGCATATTGAGGCACTGCTGGCAAGTGCTACGCTTCACTCTGGGAGTCTCAGAAGTCCCCTGATCCTGGCCTTGTCCGTGGCCTTGGCCGCATGTGAAGTAGGGCCAATTGTTGCCAAAGTACTGGCATGGTTGGCCTTGCTTTCTCGAGTGGGCTCTCCTCCGCCTGGGCACATATTCGATGGTCTCGTGACAGTTGTCGGGATTCTCAGTCTCGCATTGGACAACCAGCTTGGCCAACATCACCCTCGCCTGGCACCTTTCTCCGCAGACCCGCTGGCGGCTCTTCTCGCGACATCCCTCCGATCCCTTCTTCTCACACTCCCGATCCAGGCGCACCACATAGCAGCAGGATCCCTGATCACTGTAGCCCAATCCGAAGCGTCCGCCCACCTGAGAGACATTCTGCTGCACCTGGACATTGACTTGGTTGCGGTTTTGGATTTGGTGCTCAATGATGTTGTTGATCTCGTTCGTCAGCCTAATAATGTTGGTGGTGTTCATGGGGGCCTGCGGTGGTGCCACTACATTCGTGTCATTCACGCCCTGGACCATCAGTGGCTTCTCGTACAGTTCCGGGCAAACGGGACACTCTCCGATGCAGGATACGTCATCGCCACACACACTCAGACACTGGTCCCGGTTCGCCTGGCATTCCTCGTAGTCCCGGATAGTGGGCTGATCGTAGTTCTGGAGCGGCGTGTGCACCACAATCGTTTTGTTCAGTGTGTCGGCGGAGGTGGTGCCAAAGGTCAGCAGAAGAAGGAGGCCAACCACCGCAGACAAGTGAAGCTGAAAAATGTGCAAGGTAAATATACAGTATATACAGTTAGTTTACCAATTTTCAAATTCCAAGTGGTTATTAATTGTAACAAGGGATCTAGACCTTCTTTAAATAGAAGCAACTTGAACTGTTTTTATTTATTAAGTACAATTTGCAGCTTAAACCTATTTTAAACTACTTTTTAAAGCCCCTAAAGAACATTTTTCATAAACAAACTTAGTTGTTTGTTGGAGGAGAGTTTTCTTATCATTGTAAATATTTTATTACTATTTCTAATTTCCTTATCAAATATATATGTACATATGTATAGAACCACAAAATATGGTGTGAAGTGCTAATAAATCGCTCTCAGTTTTAATTAATTAAACATAAGCAATTCAAAAAGAGAGACAACGTATTATTATCATCAAAATATATATATAAAATTAAAGTGTCAATTTTGATTGAGGTTATACTTCCTATAACTCAAATAGATGACACTTAAATATGATAAAAAATGATACTTCCCATGGGAGAGCTTTTAATGTATGCCAAAAATATATTATATATATTATAAATAACTTTCTAAACTTCCCAACTTCCTAAACTGTTTAAGCCTTATTCCCATACTAAAAACCATTACATCTTTTGGGGTACCGTAAGCCGAGAACTATGTGATCTTATCTCCATTATTAATAGGCCCATTAAATTGGCTACCATCTGCCAATCAACAAAAATTTCATAACGAATGCTTCCTTGATAACGAAATGGTGAGAATAAAAGAAAATAGACTTGGAATTTTCAAGGCACTATCGGCTCCAATCGCAAAAATATGCTTGGTTGGCCTTCTACCAATTTCAATTTAGCTCTAAAGCGGCGCCAAATTCCGGGACACTGATGATCCCGCGGCGCGTTTTCATTACTCACCTCGGAATGCGGCATTATCGAGTGTTTGGCGGCTTTGCGGTTCTTGGGTTCGCCTCGGTTTTATGTACTACGTCCGCTGGTGCGAAAAGTGGAGTCTCAACTGCAGCGCTTGTGTGGTATCGCCACCCACAAACCCTCCACCAACCCGTCGCCTACCCTTGAAGATAACGCCCGATAACACTATCAATGAATTGATTATTGGCGAAGCTTTCACTCAACAGGCGATCGAGTCACTCAAAGACTCACAGTTCCAGCATGCTGCATAAAATTGTTGGCAATTGATTATCGCCAGTTCACCGCCGATAAGGATTTTCGCACTTGAGTCTGTTTTTAGATTTGATGTCAGTTTTGCCAACAGATATGGGGGAATCCAATGAAATGGAATATTTAATTAAACATCCGTTTTCTAAGAGTTTTAGCTCAATTTGCTATATCTAGGGAATGTTTTGAAAGTGACTCACCGTCTTCTATAAGCACATTGCTCTGTGACGTCAAATATTATGACAACTTAGGTGTATATTGACTTATATTGACTTTCAACAAGTAAACAGTGGGATGGCTCTCCCCCAAAAAGGTTGTGTGGCCAACAATTTATGGTATACAAACAAACATGGACGGTATTTACTATCAATTTAAAGCCCGTCCTATAGCTTTAACAACAAAAGTAACAACTGCTACTCCCATTCACCAACAACACAACCAAATACTTGCTCACCAACTTCAACAATTACACCAACAGAACTAAATTTAATTATTTACCAACAAGTAATTGATCTATTTATACCTATATATAAATAAAATTTCAGCTGTAAATATACAAATATTAAGCATTTGTTATTATTTTAGATGTTTAATCGAGTCGATATACAGACCTTGAAATCATAAGCAGTCAAGATTTCATCTACAGACTGTATTTATTTACAGGTATAAACGAGGAAATGTACCATTCATTAAAGCCTGTGCCGTGTCTTTTCATTTCAACAACAAAAATTTCAAATGCAAGTGTCATTTACTAACAACAGAAGGAAATAGTAACTAAGATCAACAATTACAACAACAGAACCCACCATGATAATATCAATAACACCATTGGTTACTCTGTTTAGAAAAACATTTATTAACTGAACTTTTTGTAGCACTTTTTTTCAGTTAAAGTCAAGCCTTCGGGAACCATCCTTCCGAGGGACGGCATCCGATTTGGCCAGGATATTGGGTGCAGAATTCGGACTGGTCATAAAAGGCGCAGTTGTGGCTGCTGCATTTGTAAGAGTAGCAGTACGAAGAGCAGGTGAAGGAGTCGCCGGCCGCACAGCCGCTGCAGTCGTAGAAATCTGAGAGAGAAAATCAGAAAAATCAGACCTATACTCAGGAGTTTTTCAAAGTAATAACTTACTGTTTGCCTGCTGGCAGACTCCGCCAGTAGATTGACAGATTTGACCCGCCCAGTTGGGCGGAATGACCATCATCTGGTTGTTGGCTTGCGTCATCCAAGTGGAGACGACCATCGGAACGAGCACCACTCGGTTGGCACTGCAAAAGGTGCCGCACTGCTGCTGGCTTCGGCTGAAGCATTTGTACGTCTGATTCGACTGGGCGGTGCAGGTTCGTGGAGCCACCACCTGGCAACAGGGTCCCGATGGAGGCTGCGGCACCACCACTTCCACATCCTCTTCGTCCTCCTCAGAGGTTTGTCCTGGAATGGCAATGGAGGCATTGACCTCGACATTGTTCACATTGTTTGTGATCAAATGGGGCAGATTGCCAGACTCTTGGTGAATGGTGCTCTCCAGATGGATGTTTCCCAGCTCTGTTGGTTGCGGTACGGAGCACCTGTGTCCGGTCCAAACGAATCCCGGCGGGCAGCGGGCCTGTGTACAGCGTCCTCCAGCGTAGACTCCGTATCCGCCGCAGTAAAGAAGTCGACAGCGGTTCTTCACCAGGATGGTTCCTTCAGGACAATGGATCTCGGCAATATTGTCCGGAGGAGGAGTTGTTGGCCAGGGTGGATAGGTTGGTAGTGGCGGAAGGGGCGGATAGGTTGGTAGGGGGGGAAGAGGTGGATAGGTTGGCAAAGGCGGAAGTGGAGGATAAGTTGGTGCAGGTGATAACGGCGCAGGAGTGCTGCTGTTTCCATCAGGGTTGCTGGGCGAAGGATTATTTGAATCCGGATTGCTGGGAAAAGGATTGTTAGAGTCCGGATTGCTGGGATAAGGATAGTTGGGATTGTTTGGATAAGGAGTGTTGGAATCGGGATTGCTGGGAGAAGGATTGCTGGCATCCGGATTGCTGGGAGAAGGATTGCTTGGAGAAGGATTGCTGGGAGCAGGATTGCTGGGAGAGGGATTACTGGGGCAAGGACTGTTGGGAGAAGGACTATTGGGAGAAGGATTGCTAGGAGAAGGATTATTGGAACAGGGATTGTTTGGAGAAGGATTGCTGGGAGAGGGATTGTTGGGACAAGGATAGTTGGGGTAAGGATTGTTGGGGTAAGGACTGTTGGGATAAGGATAGCTGGGGCAAGGACTGTTGGGATAAGGATTGTTGGGGAAACTAGGATTACCGCAATTATTATTGCATAAACAGGGCGGATTTTGGACACACGGTGTTGGCCAATTCGTGACGCAATTGGTAGTACAAGTTGTCGTACAAGATGGTGCACAAATAGTGGGGTTCACTGGAGCATTGGGACAAGGGGGGTTACTTGGAGCCACCACAATGGGGCTAATAGGAGCGTTGGGACAAGGAGGATTACTTGGCGCCACCACGGTGGGGCTTATAGGAGCGTTGGGACAAAGGGAAGTACTCGGAGGACTAGGAGTCACCACAGTGGGACTTATGGGTGCATTGGGACACAGGGACACCACGGGGGCCGGAGCCGAGCAAACGCCATTGAGGTAGACCTGGCCTGAAAACAGCGACGAACATGATTAGCAGGATCGCCTGGGGTACAACTCAATGAACTCACCATCTGGGCAGGGATTCGGATTGGAATCTGCGATAGCCTCCGCTGGAAATCCGGCAATGCAGATTAGCAGCGGCAGGAGGAGCGGCCACCAGGAAAGCACTTTGCGATCAGACATGCCGATTAGCACTGAGTTCGGCACACACTGATCGCGGATGGGGAACAGACCAGTCAAACATCCCAAACCAGAAGCTGTCGCTTGTGCGACCTTCAGCGTTATCGGGAATCCGGAGGAGGTTATCGCGGCACCAGCAATTATGCTTTCCATTCAGAGCCATTCCAGTGAGCTCATCGCCGGATCAACGCTTTGATTAGTCTCTTTTCAAGTGTCATCGCGTACAGATCCCGCAGGTCTCCTTCCGGAAATCAAGCAGTATGCCTGGGAAATCGCTGAGATCAGCTCTCCTCGGCTTTTTAATTAGCGTTTTGATCTGTGAAATTTCCCTGGCAGATATCGTGGTAACAAAAAAATTGTTGGCAAAAGATTATTGATATTTGTACCTTAATCCAAAATCCACATTCCCTTAGGAGCCATCATGTCCGCCGGGTTATCAGTTTATCAATGGCCGTTGCGAAAGCGTGTCTAGTTGTCCCACGGGTAAGATCTCTCCCTCTCTACATCTCTCTCGGGCTTATAAAAAGTGTTTACTAAATGCTGACTTCTAAAAATAATTATGCGTACTCGTAGTGTCCAAGATTATCAGTAAGGTTTTGTGTATATTTGTGTTTAATTGAATTCATCGGTTTACAAATACAAACATTCATAGATGAATGCCTCTTAAACTGGTGTTTTAAATTGTGGTTAAATATTCTTTTGTTTTTAGGATACTTTTTGAACACAGATGGAAATTGTTACCTACAGACCAATCAATGTCCCCCTGGTAAGCTTAAAAAGTCAGAATTTCCTATATCTTACTTAGTTATTATATACATTTTATATTAATATTCCAGGTTACAACTTAAATCAGGATGGCAATTGTTATGCAAAGTGCCAAACTGGTAAGGATATATGTAAATTAAATAAGATCCCAATTATAATTAATATTATATTTTGTTTATCATTTAGGCCAGTACCTACACAAAAATGGAAACTGTTATACTCAAGGAAATACAAAGTGTCCCAACGGTAGGCAATTACCCTTTTATTATTTAAATTTTAATTTTTAATATTATAAATGTTTCAGGGTATTTTCTTAACGTTGATGAAAAGTGTCATCCGACTCATCCAGTGCCTTGTCCTTTCGCGTCGACAACAACAACTTCTACAACAACAGAACCAACAACAACTTCTACAACAACAGAACCAACAACAACTTCTACTACAACAGAACCAACAACAGAACCAACAACAACAACAGAACCAACAACAACTACTACTACAACAGAACCAACAACAACTACTACTACAACAGAACCAACAACAACTACAACTACAGAATCAACAACAACTACTACAACAACAGAACCAACAACAACTTCTACAACAACAGAACCAACAACAACTTCTACAACAACAGAAGCAACAACAACGTCCACTGAGGAAATTCCACTTCCGCCTCCCGGCGAACAGGTCCGCTGTCCACCGGATTCAATTTTCTACGAGGAGCAATGTCGCAAAATCGTTTGTTCGGAGGGAGAATATTATGCCGGTCGCTGCATAGCGCCAGCTTGTCCACCGGGAACCGTTTGGTATGGCCGACGGTGCCAGGAACCCGGTTACATTACCACCATCCTGGAGATCGGAAATGTGATCCACAACGAGCACAAGTACAATGTAACCAGCGAGAATATAAACCGAGTGGAGTATGTTACACCCGCTCCCTACAATCCGGACACGGACAAAAGCTATGAGGCCACTCTACCGTCAATTCCCGCAGACACCATTGTCAGGACGAGCACGAAACGACCTTGGATATATCCCAGCTTAGTGCCCACTACCACGGAGCGAGGAGATGAGGCCTTTCAGGGCAGCAATCCGCCGTCGGGCTGCTGTGTGGTAAAGAGTCCACGGATCTGCATCAACTACGCGCCCAACTGGGTGTGCTCCAGCAAGGACCAGAAGCTATGCGATCCGCGCGTCTGCACCTCCAATGTAATTTACCTTAAGCCGCCGCATGTCGTTCAGACAGAGTATTTGAACCGAAAGATGGTGGTGATGCCGCCAAATCCGCCCCTGGTGGCCTGCAGCACACCCGACTGCAAGGAAAGCGGTGAGTTGGGGGTAATCTATCAAGTACAACTGGAATTAACACCATTTATACCTTCAGATGTTCTGGATTGCTCCGGCTGCAATGACCATCTCCGGGACAAGTGCTCGCCAGGCTGCTACAGCTATTTCTGTCCCAATGGCTTTTGTGGCTTCATGAATACCCAGGACTTTTGCGAAATCTATCCGGGTGAATTTGGCTGCAACCCAAACGATGGATGCATTTGGGACTGGTGCAATAAGAAGTGCTACTGACATCCTTAACTGTTAACTCGATATCTTTAATACAGTATCCAGATTCCTGTACTTAATTAAAGTCAAAGAAGAAATAATTTTTTAGATATTTTTTTTGTAAGCTTAGGAGATTAAAGGCAGCTATTTTTGTTTTTAAAATTTAAAAATTATGGGAATTCCCCTGTAATGGCAAATGGTTTGTGTCTTGGACTCTTAACAAATCCACCCCTGAAATATATCCAATACAACCACCAGTCATAAAAAAGCTATATAAGCAAAAAAGCTAGAAATTGACGACTGAGGACTGAATCAGTGTTGCCTGTTTAGCTTATTGTAAGCTAGTTCTAGCCTATTTGGACCTGAAAAAGCTTGTAAAATTAGAGACTAGCTTATAGCTTAAAATTATTATTAATTAATTATTTTAAAAATGCATCTAGCATATTCAAGTTAGAAATGTATTTGCGACCTGAACAGTTTGCTTTGTAAGAAAAATAGGCTTAAAGGAATGTTCTTTTTTTATTTCGTATGATTCCGAATTTATTTCTAATCCATAGAGTCATCGAAGAAACATACATATTTAATAAGATTATTGTTTACACATTCAAAAATCTTTTATAAATTTATCAACAATCACCTTTGAAATGATGTTTTTTCTTTCGGAAATTGTCGTAATTAAAATTTAAAGACCTTATCATAAATATAGCCCCCAATGATTTTTGCCACCCTCATGTTTTCATGTTTTTTTTTCTCATTTGGGTGTAGGTTTGCTATTTAGCATTTTTTTTTTTAATTTTAAATTATTCGAGCTTTATTTTTTTTTTCAAAATCTAGCTTTTAAGCTAAGCTGTCTGCACTGGCAAAAGCTATAAATACCTGCGACAGCAGTCATTTTCCGAAAATTTCCTAAGCGCGACGGTCCGGAGCGGGATATATTTTAAAAATTAAAACAAAAAAATAAAAACGAATTACGACGACGGCGCGGCAACTACCGTTCGGTGTGTGTGTTTAGCGGAGCTGAGTTTGTTTGAAAAAAGAATAAGGCGAGCGGCGGCGCCGGTGTCTCTGTGATTGTGTGTGTCACGGTGTGTTTTTGTGTGTTTGCAAATACAAAAGCAACAAAAGTGTCGGCTGCGGGGGAGCAGCGCAGCAGCAGCGACGCAGCAGAGCGGCGACAGCGGCAGCGACGGCCAGTGCATTTTGGTGAAAAACTAATTGTTGTTGTGAGAGGTACGGTAAATATGAATTGGTGTGCGTGTAAATTGCATATGCGTGCGTGAGACTGTGTTTTGTTGGTTTTTCTGTTGTGGTTTCAACTTTTTTATCGTGCAAAAATAAATAAACAATTGGCAGGGGAAGTAAACAAAAAATGTATATTAATAATACATGTATACATATGAGAAAAAAAAAGTAATTAAAAGCAAAGATTATACAAATATAACGAAAAGTTTACAGTTTCCAAATTAATGTAAAATATTTTTGTATATCTTCAAAATTAAAAGTATGCAATTAAATTAAAAAAAAAAAAATGGGTAAAGGCCGGGTAATACCGACAAGGCAAACGCTATGTATAGGCAGAAATTATCTTTAATAAACAAAAATTGCGCTGTTGTATAAGCATTTGTTTATGCCTTTCAAAAAGCGCATAAATTGTAGAATTCCCCCAGCAGAGAGGTGTTCTCTTCTCCTTTCTCCGTCCCCTGCCACTAGTTTTGTGTCTCATTCTCATTCCCGCTGTCGTTTGTGTTAATTGAAAAGAAGGAAAAAATCAACAAACTTCCTGTTATTTTTTGCATTTCCATCTCTTTCCCGCACCGCTCATAACTGTTGCCGCAGACAACAAGAGTATTATTGTGGCAGTTCCTCCCACTCTCTCTTCCGCCCGCCGCCCTGTTCGCCCTCTCGGGCAAAGGGAATGTGTGTGTGCGTGCGCCTGTGTTGGTAAGAAAGTTTTGTATTTGCTTTTGTGATTTCTGCTTGCTGTTTTTTGATATTTGCCAGAAGTGCGGGCGTTGAAGTTTTTACTGCAACATTTCTCTGCTCCAGCGGGAGCTTTTATAATGTGTGTGTGTGCTATTATTAAAACCCCACCGCACACACACACACCCAGCACACCAAGCATGCATGTGAATGGGGCAAAAACTATGCGAGTGTGTATGTGTGCGAGGCGTTGGCGTTTTGACCAGAAGCCGAAGAAGAGAAAGAAGCGGGGAAAGGAGTGAAAGAATGAAAGAGAGTGGGAGATAGATAGAGAGAAAGAGGGAGTGGGAGAGCGCCAAAGGATAGTTAATAAATAAATCAGATAAGCCATAATACATAAACATTAGGGAAGCTCGTATTTCAGCAGTTTCTTGAATAAACCATAAATATTATGTATACGCATAGTTAACCTCACTCAAATGTATCTATAACCTGCACCTCTCCTTGAAGTATCCCATTTGGCAAAAGTTATTGTGCTTCTCTCTATTTTTTCTTGACAAGATGCATTTTTGGAAATCGTATAAAGTGCGGTACTCCTTAAGTATTCCCCTTTACAGATGCCTATCTTTAGAGACGTTCAAGTTAATAAATAAATCAAACAAATCGGTCAGAACATAAAACATAAACATTATGGAAATCACAACACAGCGCGCAAAGAATTTCTCATCAATGGGATTTTCGAGTGTTTACCTTTCGTTTCCTCCCATCAGTCCGTCTCCTTTGCTCTCATTTGTGAGACATAAACGGCGCCGCACATTTGCCATGTGTGTTACACCCCCTCGCCCCATTACCCTACCACTCCCGCCCATCAGGGGTTTGCAATAAAGCGTTTTACGATCTCCGCTGCCTGACGCACTTGTTGTTTTTATGACAGTTAAGCTATTTTGCGTATGACACGTTTGACAGATGCCAAGCGCTCAATGCGGCTGTCAACGCTGCTGTTAAACGCAGGCCATCTCTTTCCTTCTCCTTTTCTCCTTTTCCTTTCCCCACTACTATGCTCACGCCAACACACAATATAGGGTGGTACAATTCGAGTGGACCGCAGACTCCGCATTTGGGAATAATTATTCAAAGGAACTTTGATTACTTAAACCAAGTTTTGTACTTTAGGTACATATAGTATTTTTTAATAATTTTAAAGATTAAACTATTGATTTATAATATATTATTTTAATTAGTCAACTTGACCTAGATTTATTAAGAAATCCTTGTGGTTATAAAATAAATTAATGTTAATGGTTTTTCACTAACTCACATATGTACATTTAAAGCTTATCCAAATTAAAATAAATAATATAAATTTAGTTAAAAAACTACTATATTGCTGAAGAACCATACAAGAAAATAGAGTTATCAATTTACTAGAGTAAAGCTATACCACTTTAAATATTTAACCTGAAACCGTCTTAGATTAAATTCTGTATGAAGTATACCTAAAGTTAAAGTATGGTAGTAAACTTACAACAGCACCATATTTTCCATTAACTTTAGGTGTCAATTAAAGTTATTAGCTCAGGTTAACAAACGGCTCTTAATGCTAGCATTTTATGAGGTAAACAACGATTATGACGGTCGTTCCTTTTGTTCAATAATAGAATATTATACCCTCTTTTTGTACAACAAAGATACGACTTTTTTATTGTTAGGAAAACATTGGCTTATGTAAATTTCGAGCCACCCTAACACACACCCCTTTGGCGTACCAAAAAAAAAAAAAAGTTTGTGCATGTTTGTTGGCTGGCATTTTAATTTCAGCAAGCGTTAGAAATAAGGATAAGGGTTGGGGGAGGAAGGATGAGGAGCAGGACAGTGGGCTGTCTTTTGGCAGCTACTTTTACGCATGTTTTCGCGCAGAGGCCAAAAAAGAAAAAAGAAGTCGGCTTGACATAAATTGTCCCGGCCAAATGTGGCAAACTACGACGGCAACAATAAACTGGGCCACGCCTACAGAAAACCCATAAGCTGCAAACATCAAATATCAACAGCAGCAACAGCTATAACAACAAGAACAACGCACAACTGCCGCTTGGCTTGTCGCATGTAATTGCTTGCCACAAAGTAAATGACAATAGCGCAAGGCAAAAGACACCGTCATCGCGGGCACAGTGGGTCATCGTTTCTGATGCTTCTTAGCTGTAATTTTGACGATTTACGGCATGGGCTTTTGCACTATATGTTCCCTAATATTGAATTATTATTAATAATTAATAACAATAATGCTATTTTATTCCATATAGGGCCATCCTTCAAATTTTATTTACTATTTATAATTCATAAATTATAAATCACCTTATATTTGCATTGTGTCCATTTTAATTATAATTATTTCAATTTGAATAATTTTTTCTATGATTATAAGAAACCAATTCTTATTTGTTATTTGTCTAATTCGTCCCACTGTGCTGGCAAACAAGTTGAGGTTGGTGTAACTAAAAACCGCAAAAGCTTGTCACTCCCCTCTTTGTCGCTTCCCCCTTTTAGCCCTTCCGCCCCTCCGCTGTCACGCCCCCTCCAGCAGCTCCACCGATCGCCTCCTCTCCCTCACACACTTCTATGCTGTCGAAGTTGTTGCTTCCGCTCTCGCGGTTTCGCCGCTCTCACTGTTTGGGTGTGTGTGCGTCTGTAAAAGTATCTCTTAGCTGATGTATCTTTTGGTGTTGTTGTTGCTGTGCGCTGTACGTGGGCGGCAACAGTATTAGAAAAATAAACCTCAAGCCTCAAGTTTTAATTCAAGCTTTAAAATATTTGCTCGATGACGTCGGCAGCGACTTTTTTATTTTATTTCTGGTTACCCTTTAAGAAAGTATCTGCGGTGTATAGATTTATTTATGTTGTGGCTCTAGACCACAGCGTTTGAGTTAATAAAATTAGTTAATAAATTGGAACTAACTTGTCTCTGAGATTTGTTTATAATAGATGAATTCGTAGGAGGTAATATTCTCTAATTTAATGACATAATACAAATATAATTATTATACTATTATCTAGTTATTGCTGTCTTTCGAGATATTTGCCATAGATAAATACTTGTTTTTTGGGGAATAACTTTACTGCTAGTGTATTTCAGTCTTCTGCTTTATTTCAACTCAAGTTTTTGTTGCCGTCATTCAAATATATTTTGACTCTGTCGCCTGTTGCAGGCTTAGACTTTAATTTCGTTGCCCCTTCGACAACGTAAACAAATGGCAAGGCACACACACTATCATGGCAAATTGATAAGGCAAACAAACACAAACATTTAAACATTTTCTACCATTTACGTATTGAATATCACTTTTTGGCGAGCATTCATTTGTTTATTCTCGTTCCATTATTACTTGTGTTTATTTGTCTTTTTTTTTTTGTTTTCGGTCAAAGCTTTTGGCCATTTAATATTCATTTATTCAGCCATGTTTATTTATTTATTTGCGTGTCTCTCGTTCGCAGTGTTTGTGATTGTGTTCGTGTTTGTGTGTGCGGGCTAAAAGACCGAAAATCGAATACGAAAAAAAAATCAGAAAACGTGAAATCGCATGCTAGGAGCCATGGCCATGATTTTGAATTTGAGCATGCAAAGGCAGTGGCAAAGAAATCAACAAATAAAATTCAAATAAAATATAATCGTAAAAAGCACTTGGTTGGCATCCATTCGATACCCTTGTGGCAGGGTCATCGATTACTTTGATTTCTTGTATTTCTGCACTCTAGATTTCTGATTTCTGATGGCTATAATAGATTAAATAGTTAATTCAGTTTCTTGGTAAAGATTGGCTGTGTTTACACATCATAATGATGTCATAAGAAAGTCGTAATTTTAGTTAGTTTAACTGCCAACTTTATAGGAACCATTAAAATGGAAAGTTAACACAAAATAATTAATCAGCTAATTGGTTCGTAAAGATTAGAGTGTTGATAAAAAAATCGCTTTTTTTAAGGGCGAAGAAACTGTAAAATGTTTCTTAAATTATCATAATATGATGGTATTAGGAATATGACTTAGAAACTGCACATGGCACTATTTTTCCCAAAAATAAGAAAATGTAAAAATTTAATTGGTTTTTCTACAATTACCAAAAAGCAAAAATTAGTTGTATCTTAAGTTATAAAACTAACTGAAAATGTTATGTTAAAGCAAGTTTTTTCAGTTATCTCTTGAGACCATAAATTTAGATTAATCTACAAAATGTTCTAGCTGTATCGATATACTCTCTTGGTTTTATTTGAAGGAAACAAAGCAGTAGCCAAGCCAAACCATAAATCTTACAACTCTCTGTTGGAACAACTACGCTCTGTGGCGTAAATCATTTATTTGGAATGCCAAGAATGAATTAATTGAGACCTTGCAGACAAGTTGAATGAAAATATATCTGTTTATATACTACTTGCTTGGCACTAAGCCTTATCCGGCCCGAAAAAACCAATTTAAATATTTTTAAATTACGGATTTCTTTTTATGGAAATTTTATTTGGAAAGAACAACAAATTCCGATGGGAAAAATAACAAAGATAGAAACGCTGCCACCTCCACCAGCACCTCCCTTTATTTCCCAGCGAGTGCGAGGCCAAGAGTTTTTCGTAGCTCATAAATTCTTTTGTTCGACTCGTTTTTTTCTTTGATTTCTTTGGCCGGGCACGTAGCCCGCGTCGCGGCGCAGCGAGCGAAGGAAAGAAAACCGGGTAAGGAAAAAGTGAAAATTCAGTGGGAAAATTGTCGCTGTCTTGTGGCCCACTGCGATTACAGCAGCAAGAAAGGCAGCCTCAAAACTAATTAGTTGCGCTGCATTCAAACTGAGTTTTACTTTTTTGCCCCAGACTGCAGCAGCAACTGGGATTGAGTAAGACTTTCGTCTGATCCCCTTTTCCGCAGCTTTGCCCCGCCTTGCCCCCCCCCTACGATTGTGCAACCCGGAGAGCAAATTCAGTTAACTGTTACACACAGTCACTGACTGACTTAATTCCCTACATTTTCGCGATTGCACGAGAGCTTTGGGTAGCAGCCGCCTGCACACTGCTGCACACAGCTTGGAAAAATGATCTGAAATTAATTTGCTTGATTTCTTTCCCTCATTAGAGGGCCTGCGATTGAGTAATGGGATTCCATAAGGGGCTCTCGGCACTCATAATCCGGTTGATGTTTGCCGCCTGATTAAGGGCATCGAACAGCGCAGATTGTTTTGCGATGTTATGCGAGACTATTTATAACCGATCGAATTACACCTGATCATCATCATCTGTTAATAGCGATTGGGTCTGGAAAATTTATTGCTTTCTTAGTCAGCAGTGCGGCGCCAGCCATCCATCATTCATTACATTATACCTATATGTATTTCAATCGGCAAAGGGCATCGGTGGAGCATCACATTGAGATAGTGCATAATCTGTCAAAACTAGTTTTTTATAATTATTCTGGGTTTATATGCCTATTTACGAGTATTTATTATAAATATAAATGCGCTTTGTCAACGGTAGTAGTAATCTCTTTTTATTTTTGAAAATTTAAGAAGGTTTAAACTTGTAATTGTAGAAATGTAATATTTGTATAATTAGAAAAATATATTTTGTCGTTTAACGATCATCTTCCAGAGGTACATAGTTAATATAGTTAATAAATTTATAGATTTTTAAAGTTTACTAAAACAAATTGAAGATAAATTCATTGAAAACTCAAAGCTTGAAATTGAACTATAGAATGTAATGAGAAGGGTTTTACCTAACTCGATTTCTAGTTGGCTTGATTTCAGATACATAATTTGAGACTCGACTATATAGTATCCAGATCGCCAGCAAAGTACTGTCAAAATGTATCTTAATCGATTTTCAAATCTCCATCTCATCTGTGAACATCAAACTTGTCACATTAATGGCTATTTAAATTACAGTTTCCCTAAATCCAAACTGGGCACTTGATATATTTTTGTCTATATATATTTTATATTCTAAAAATAACCAAATCAATGAACTCTCCATATGGCGATCCTTCATTAAACCATCATCAAAGATCAACGTTCTTTGCCACTCCATAAACATTTCATTTTGAGTTTGTCTATATAAACCATCTGTTGATTCATTTACTCTAAATCTGTCAGCATTATCATTTGCCCAACGACCTTGGACCACTGTGCAAGCAACTTGGAACTTGGCTTTAACTTTTGTTTTTGGCTGCTGCGAATGCTACTGGTGCCTGGATGCTGGATGCTGGATACTGGTAGCTGGTGGCTGGTGTCTCCTTCGTAATCGCTGCCATAGCAATGGTATCTAGTCAGTCAGCCCGAATCATCGTCTTATTGGGATTACGCTGGTGCAATGTCTTTGCAGGAGGGTGAGAAGGGCGGGTCTCGGAGTCGTCGTCGTATAATAAAAAGTATCTCTGGGATATCTCCCGCGTCGCTTCTGCTTTTGGGCATTAATGAATGAATGGAGCCCGTCTTAAGCAAAGCCGGCTTGTCCAACTGACAGTAGGGGGCACAGCTGGGAAAATTTTGGGCGGAGGGAAAAACTCCCAGCTTACCGCCCCTTTTCGGGTGTTTTTCTCGTTCTTTTTTTTTCTTATTCAGTTGCTGCGCTTGGTTGCGCGTCAAATTTGCGCTCAAACCTCCTTTATCGTCTTCTCCCTTTACCCAATTTTTGATAAATTTCCATAAAAAAAGAATCAACCGAAAAGAGCGTGTAGAAGCACAAACAAATTGACAATGTTGAGAGGTTTTTTGGGTGAGAGAAAATGCTCTCTATACGCGTTACATATATAGTATGTATATATATGCAAATCAAGTAATTTGTCTCTAAAGCATTTGTCTGGCTTCCGAAAGATGCAGAATGCGAAGAGAAGATGAGATGAGGCGCCCAGCCACAACTTCCGGTGTGCGTTATTTTTTTCTTTATTTTTTTTTCGGCATTTGGTGCGTCTTCTGCTCAACTTTTGGTCTGGTCTGTGTAGGGGGAAGATTTTATAAATAAATTACAAGACAAAAAACGAGACACAAACGCCGGTGAAATAGTTGGGGAGAAGTCGTGGAAAAAAAGCACGCCGAAGACAACGCCTCGTCTTCACTTTTTATTTGTTGTCTTCTCTTATTTTTTTCTGTGGGGCCTGCAGGTGGAAGCTGTTATAGTTGTTGGCGTCTTGCGAAAGAGTTTCCACCTTTGTCGATACTCTGGTGGATATAATGGGTATTACGATCGGAGGTGACGGAGGTTGAAGACCCCAAGAAAATGAGTGAAATAATCCGAATTCACCTTGGTGAACATAATACCTGAGCTTTAGTTTATTTTCATTTATTTTAAAGTCTAAAGTAAATACAAGAAACTTGAAATTTAAATGAAATTTAATTTTAAAAAATTATAGGTATTACAATATCATTTTGTCAAGAAATTATTTAAGAACTCTTCAAGTTCATTAGCTATATTTTCCCTTTAAATACAGTTCTTTAACTAAAATTTTTAAATCGATAAACTTTTTTTATTTTAATATCATTACAAAGAATGTTCCTTGTTTCTAAATATTTATGAAAGAGTGTACATCTGTCTTATATGAGTGACATAAATCTTGATATATTTTTATTGGAAATATTTGGTGTTTGCTCTTTTTGACTTTCTGCTCATTTCAAAGCCATTAACAAATGGCAAGAAGCAGCCAAATTATTATTATTTCTTTATAAAAATAGCTAAAATATGCTTAATTTAGTTGTGCCCAATGTGTAAGTGTGTGTGTGTGTTTGTGTTTGTGTTTGTGTTGGTGTTGGAGGTATCCCACATAATTATTTTTGGTTAAGTAAGGCCAGAATTCAGCGTCAGTTGGCCGTCCGCGTGGTTGTCAAGACGCCCACAATGACGCCAGCCAAGAAAAAAAATACATAAGTATATACGAGGGCAGAGACAACGTCAGCCGAGAAGACGAAATGGAAGCCAAAGAATTATGGCTGTATTTTCTTTATTTAATAAAGTAAATTTATGTTTTAGTACAATTGTTTTTGCTCCTCCTACATACACTATGAGAAATTCCCAGGCCGGCACTGCGGTCCATAAAATCGCCCAAAAAGCGTAAACCAAATTAGTTCATTTATATGTATGGAATATCTCGAGTCTCGAGCTGGAATCCCCCCAAGTTGGTCAACTTTTATGGCATTGCGGCAATATACGATTATTATTATAATCTTTTTTCCTCGGTTGGCCAAAAGGGTCAAGGCACTTCAGGGGGGGGGGGGGGTGTAGGGTTGGTTGGAGGAAACTGAGTCTGTGCTGTGCTGCTCTTCAAGTGTTCGATGCGAGTAAGCATATTTAGATAGAAGGTTAAGTTGTTTGAGGAGAGGCTTGTTGAGGCCCAGGATTGATTCTCAAGTTTATGTGATATGCTTTGATTTATTTGCCAGATTTTATTTGAGTGTTTAAGGGATATTTTGCCTGTATACCATTAGTAAAATGGTAAATGATAAGGATGCCTATGTAATTGTGTATTTGTTAGGCACTTATTGTGGTTATTTAAGATGAATATAGTCGAGTGAAAATATTTATTAAATGATATTACTAAACGATATTAGTTTGATGACATTTATACCACTTATTAGTATTATTTTTTGTAAATAAACTACAAATAGCTACTAGTACTTCTGTGAAGTGGTCTTAAATGTACCAAGTTTAATTTTTATTCTTTAACTTAAAGCTCTTAATTTTCTTTGTTGATATTTTTAAAGACCTTGCCATATTTTTCCCATTGTGTATTGGGATATAAACAATATATATACTATCTAATGCCACCATATCGAGCATTATTCCGGCCATTGCGAGGCGAGTAACGACCTGGTCCAGCACAATAGATGGGAGTTTATTGCGCGCCTGGACAAATGTTGATAAGGGCCAAAGTGTCACTGCTGCACAGTACAGCCTTCTGATTTTCCCACCATATCCACCCACTGTCCCTTCAATCAGCGAAGGGGGAAGTCCCCCACCTATCCCCAAACAGAATCAAGCAATAAAAGACCGAGTTCAAACATTGATTTTTTATGACTGTTCTCTGTTTTGGGCTTTTTGGAACTCGAGTCGCGACTTTCCGTTACTGCAGAACAGAATTTCACCTTAATTTTGTCTTGAACTTGTTTCTCCTCCATTTACCTCGCCGGTAGGTACTTAGTTCCTGGTTCATTTGTTATTTGTTATTTGTTATTTGCCCAGCACTAAATGGAATTCCGTTGAATCGGCTTGATCTTGATATCTTGCTTTTGGGTTGATTTTCTCTGTTTCGTTTGCTTGTCAAGATCTCATTTTTTCAGTGGGATCGGCCTCTATATGTTTGTGCTAGAGCGAGTAGGGCCCGTCACTCACTCACTCAGTCAGTCAGTCGTTCAGTCACTCATTCACTCACTTAGTCATTCAGTCAGTCATTTAACGTGGTCGTCAACGCAATGCCAACGCCTCTTCACCAGTGGCCCATCTCATCGGATCGCATCCCACCGCCGCCTTTCCCTTTTGGCTTGGATTCATCTATTTGCGGGTCTAAGGGTCGGATCTTCTGGGGTCTTCAAACCCGCCGACATTGCCTTGTTTTCGTTTTCATAGACAAGTGATCTCGTTTTTTTGCCCGTATTTTCTATGACGAGTCTGTTGTAGTAAGAGATCTTGATGGATTATGAAAGGAGATGCTTGAAATTCAATGATATAGAAGGAATGTCTCTCTATATAAAGTTGATTTACTATTCTTAAAACCCAGAAAAACATATAAAATGTATTTATTGTATATTTTAAATCATTCTTTAGAATCTTCCACACATAAAAAAGGTTTTTAATTGCCTTGCCAAAGGAATTCTTCCAGCATCTTCATAAATATTGGGAAGGCTTATCTCAAAAAAATACTTTTACCTCGAAAGACATCATCAGACTTTTCTCAGGCCTAACATCTGACATCAGATATCTTTGGGATACCTTAAACATTGGTTTTGTTTCTTTGTTTTGTGACAACTTTATTGAAATTGTACAAATCAAATTTGGTCTTTGACTTTCTTGATAGCTTTCTTCTTCGGAGCATAAACCCAATGCTGTGCATACATTAATGCAGGCTCTCGACTGTTTCCCATGTCGCCGCTCTTTCTATTTGGATTCTAGCGATGTAATATAATTTATTTTTTTGTTGTGGACCAGACTTGGTTGGTCGGAAGGGATTTCCAAATGGATTGGCACGTGCTGCGGCCAGATGTTGCCCTAGCCCAGATAGAGCGAGGGATCCGCAGAACCTAAGAGCTCTCGAAAAAAAACCTGGGAGAGGAACACAAACATCGCTTCGAATAAAATGTGTAATAAAATAGAAATAATATTTATAGCTGAGACGTCGATATGTCTAAAAATAAAAAGACGCGCAGCCAGCACACAGAAGCTGGCCCAACGGGTTCCATGTTTTAGCCATGTGCACGCGCTCCCATTCATGTAGGCAAGGTACCGTGACCTGCCTCAGTCCTCCTCAAATACCCCAGCTCCATGCCCCCCATCCATTGTACCCTCCTCCAGTCCCCTTTCGATGTAGACAAATCCACTTGGCAGAGCAGAACAGACCAGTCCGTACTCGGAGCCCAGGAAAAAAAAAATAAGACTAGGGTGAGATGGATGGACATTGATTTAAATCGATATTTTGCGGTTGAGCTCATTTGGCGTAAAATAAACTTGCCCCAAGTCAATAATCCCTTTGTTCACCCACTCTCTCTCGATGGCATTTGGAAATATATATCCACCTCTGTACTAATTTCCCCATCTTGGGCATTTCACTTCACACTTGTTAACAAATTTTTGGTGTAAACAAAAGGGGGGATACGTGGAATAGAATGAAATGGAACTGCTTCGTCCGTATCATTGTTTATTGATTGCATGATTTGGTTTCCTCATTCTTGCTTTTAGAGTTCATTTCACTGCGGAAAAATCATTGAAATTGAGGGACTGTAAAATTCTTGAGATTGATATCGTAAAATTGACTTGAAAGGTTCTTTGATTTCTGTGATTTTTTATTCACTTGTATTAGCATAAATATTTATAGAAGATCTTTGGTATATTTATAGTTTGTACATAGTCAAGGCAATAAAGGAAGATTGTGTCCTAAGTTTTAATTTGTATTTTAAAACTGGGATTGTTTTCATACTATTTCAATTATGTTTATTTAGGCGTGGGATTACCCAGCAGACAAAAACGATTGTTTCCAATATTGAAAACGATAGTTTTTTTTAGTTTTGGTTTATTTTTTATTTTTATTTTATTTTATTTATTCTAAAATATACAATTTTAAAGCCTTGCAGCATATATATTTGTATCCCACAAAAATTGCTTACCTCAGACGTCATATAGAGAGGAAGTCTCTTTTATTACCACCTGAGAGGGGGTGTTTTTTTTTGTGCTGTTGGCCCTTCAATGAAACGTGACATTTCAAGTCAAACCCTAACGGCTCCCTAGTCATTCATTCGCTCAGTTGATCAGGCTGTCATTCAATCAGTTTAATGGCGTTCTCTGTTTTGTTATCTGACGTCGCTCGCTTCCTTTTCCCGCTTTTTTCCTTGACGGGCGAGCCCCAACCGGAAGTTGTAATTAATGCACGCCTTGGGGGCGTTTCCTTGCTGTGTGTGTCCTGCTACGTGTCGCTGTGTGCGTTTATTTATAGCAAGTGCACACTGGAGGACCTCTGCCTGCACTCGAGTGCCAAACAAAGTGAGCAGAGGCGAGGAAAATCCAAGGGGAGCAAAGTCACCTGACGCGGTGCCGCCTAATGAATCCATGGATAGAGCGATGGAATTCCTCGATTGAACACGATTCGAGAATTCTTAATTTTGTTGGCTTTTAAATTGGAATTGCCCCCGAGCGCTGACAGTTTAGGTCCTTGCAAATTTAATTAATGAGAAATGTCAATCTTCTCTAATTGGGATTTGTGGAAAATAAATATTTGAGAAATTTGCTCAAGTCCAGATAGCCGCCGGACATTTGTTGTGAAACCAAATCAATACCTTTTGTTCGATGGACTCATAATTCATTTCATAAACTAAGAATACAAGTTAAATAATATTAAAGCCATGAGAACTTATCCACTTGTTGGTGTGTATAATGTGGATGCAAATTCCTTGCTCCTGCTAAAGTATTCATCGCCTATTTTTCCCCTTAAAATTTCTTATGCTCAATTTTCCAATTAACTTTGACAAAACATGAATTTTGCACATTCCAGATAATCGCATTTCTACGGAAATTGAATCAACCTTTCGGGCGCATAGATAAATCCCCAAGGTCCATAGACAATCTCCTTCCCTCTTCTTATTTTGGGACTAACTTTTGTGTGTTTTTTCTTGAGGGGGCGAGGGAATATTTACCAACTTTTCGTTCTGTCTGCAACGGAATGCGCCAACTTTAGCTGGCGAAGTTATGGGGCAAAGTCAAGTTCCTTGTGCTCGAATGGCATCTTCTGTGGCAGGGAGGGTAAAGTTGTTGGACATCTTGCTTATCGGGGGCATCGCCTATTTGCCGATCCCCGATAAGGCTAAGTTCAAACGCCTCATTGATAACCCTAAGCCCCACAATAGCCGCCCGGGTGAGCAGGACACACATTCGCCCCTCTGCGTATGCAATAAATTGCCTCGCCTTCAACTCGCGCACACGTACACCTTGAAAAAGCCTCTCAATCCAGTCCGTGTTCCCTATTTTTATCCACCTTTTCCGTTTTTTTTTCTGCCTGTGGCTAAACGGCTAATTCGCCAAAACACAAGCGGCAAACAAATTGACGAGGCGGAGTGGCGGTTATGGGGGTTATGGAGGGGAGTGGACCTGAAAGGCCATTTGTAAGAAACCAAATCGAAACGACATTTCGGTTTAAGTGAAAAGGCCCAAAAGGGAGACGCCAATTTCAGAACAGGCCAACCAGAACGAGAGCCAGTAGCCACGGTGAAGGCAGGTACAGGGGTCACTCGAAATAAAAGTTTATTATAAAAATAAAATAAAATAAAATAAAGTTAAATTGAAAAAGTGGGTGAAAGTAAAAGAAACGTGGTAAAAACAGGTGTAATTATTCTAAAATTTGTAAAAACTTAAATTAAACACAGCGAAAGGCAGAAGGAAATGCTGACAAATGAAAGCAACATGTTGCTAGTAACATGTTGCGCAACATTCAAATAAGGACAATTGTTGCTAGGGATATGTTGAGCATTTTAAATGTAGCAAAAGTTCAACATTCTCTTATAACTGCCAAATTTTTTTTATCAGATTTTACTTTAATCATAGTGATAGCATAAATATTTAAAATTATTTTTTTAAATTTAATCTTAAGACACATACATTTCAAACTCTTTCTCCAGCGTTCACTTTAGTCACAGGAAACATGGGCATCGGAGAAGTAAGAGACGCTGACTGAGACTGAGACAAAGGACAGAGCAAAAGGCAGAAGTCGAAGCCATGCTAGCGGCAAAAAACAAATGGCTAACAATTGACTTGGCCAATAAAGCATAAAGCCGTTAAATTCGAAAATCAATAACTCCCCGGCCGAACGTTTCCGCCAATTGTGTCCTACATCCGGTTTCCATTTCCCGCTTTATGTCTTTGTGTCTGTGTGTGTGAGTGCTAGGGGATGGTTGAATGGCTGAAGGACGACAAATTGCCAAACGCGCCACGAACATTAAACAATTTTGCAATTTATTTCCATTATTTTAAGCTGCCTTCAGTGGCAGTGCCAGGTTCCTTCCTCCCCCAGAAATCACCTCATCCTCTGTCTTGAGAGAATCTTCCTTTCATAATTGTGTCAAGGAGGTTCATTCGCAGTCATTAGCGACGCAGGGCGTGAGTTTGTTAAAATCTACATACACCCCACCACCACCCACACTGCTCTTCATCATCAACGTGGGACGGCCTTGCCACCGCCCGCCACCCGCCTCTTGCCCTGTCATGTGTCATGTGAAACAGCTGTTAATGATACAAGTGTCTCAGCTATTTCGTAAAAATTTACATTCTACTCAGTGGCGCTCTTCTCATTCTCCTTCGCATTCCCCCACCAAAGGCCATTTATCCTAAATGATTACACGCTTTTTGGATGGAGAAACATAATCCCTGGCTTCTGTGTCTGTTCTCGATTGGGTAACAGACCGAGAAATAGAGTCTCGGCTCAACCGATACTTAAGTGGATAATTGAAAATGATTTGGATGACAACGACAAATTGGATTTGGTTAGGCCATTATTCAGGAATAAATTTGATTTATTTATGTTATTAATTAAAGAAACGGCCATTGATTGACTAGGAATCGTCTTACGATATATGAGTATGGCGAAGTTAGGCAAATGATGTAAGACTATATATATTGTAATGATTTATATTAAATTACTTATTTATTTATTTAAATTGAGGTATCTATGAATGCCCTACAGTTGTAATTAATTTATATTTGAGTCCCAAGAATATTTATTGCTCGCAAATTGCTTTTAATTCTTTGATAACAAATATAATTTATTTTGATATACATGCGAATTTGTTGAGCCGATTAATATTGACTCTCATTAGCATAAAATAAAGGCCAAAGGGATTTAATTTCCTCTATAAAAATGCCACAGCTCGTATGAGTAATATCCAATTGAAATGCAATTAAATCAAATTTGAAAAATCATTTCAGAACTCAACAAATAGTACAACTTGTACAAACCATTATCAACATAATTTATCACCGTTTATTCACTTAACAAAGTCATATACATTTTATAAACATATATTTGTATTCCATTTCACCTATTTAGCATTCAATTAGCAACATTATAATTGGCTTCTATAAATCACAAAGCTCCCGATGTATGGGAAAACGTTACGCTTCATTTGCATAAAATAATGTGATAAAATTGGTAATTTTCTAAAGCTTTTCTCATGTGAATAATAAATGGAATTTCCATACGAAGTATAAGCAATATATGGGCCCCCGTTTAATTAAAAATATAATCTCTGGTATCAAATTGGATTTCAATAACTTAAATGCTTTTGTGGAAAAGACGTACAGTATATACGTATATCCCAATGGTAAGCCATTTCATCAGCAAAGTTTGCCAAGTGGAAAATGTTGGAAACTCCTTGTGCAAATTTTCGACAACCGCAAAACTTGGCGACATTTGCTTAACCAGATGCTGCCCCTCAATCAGGACAATCCCCGGGCCAATTTGATAATCCCCCGTCCATCCATCCGTCCGTCCTTCTATCAGCATCTGGGGCTGTTAACACATTTGTGCCATCGCCAGCCCGCCCCATCGAACAACAACTTCCCAGCGCTTCACCCTCAGAAGCCACAGGTCTGGTTGCGGCAGGCAGGGAACTACGAAACTGAGACATCGCCTCAATAAGCCTTCAAACTTCATATAACATAGCTGCCTGTTTCGTGACTGCTGCTCAATGGCATTAGAAAATGCTTACAAAATAGAGAGTAAGAGGGTGACAGAGTCACTGGAAGAAAATTAAGTGTAGTCCAAGGGATTATTATAAGAACTTTTAGAAGTCTGCTGAGACTGGCAAATATTTTTCAGAACTAAGGGCTCCCAAGAAACCAACATTTTCTCAAGTTCCTTGAAAAGAAATAAAAGAATAAATGTGATACATTTTTAAACTCATCAAACTCACATATATTTCCAGCTATTTCCTCGTTCTGTCTCAAGTTTCCACTTATTTAAGCTATATTAGTCAGAACTCATTTATATCCGGCTCGAAGGAGCTTTGAAAGGACTTTTAACTGCTCGGGGTTTTTTAGGGTTGTAAAGTAAATAAGTATTAGAAGTACTTAAAGCTCTTTCATTATGTATTATATAGAGAGTCAGAACTTATTTATATCCGGCTCGAAGGACCAATCTTTTAAAGGACTTTTAATTTTTTTAGGGTTGTAATATAAATTAGTATTAGAAGAACTTAAAACTCTTTCATTATATATTATAGTTTGTATCATCTTTTGTCTTATAAATTAATTGTAACTATTCTTTCCTCTGTAGACACGTGCTGTTTCTTTTTTTTTTGTGTGAAAACAAACGGGATCCACATGCCTTAACAGAGTGTGAGCATAGCAATAAGTGAATGAATAAGTGAGTCGGGCGAATCTGGGGGAGGTGAGGAAGAAAATGCTGGGGCACTGAGGAGGGCCTGATGAATATGTTGAAATCAATCAGGTTAGCCAAAAAAGCAAGGCACGTTACCATTTCCCCCCCTTGCCGGCTCCACTCTCTTTGGCTCACGATTGGCCCATGATATGTGACTTGGGTACGTGAAAATTGCATTTCATTTGCCCCTTAAGCCTCCCCTTCTCCCTGTCTTGGACAAAAAAGAAGACTTCACGTCACGTTATGTCAGGTGGGCTGAGGGCGGGGGTTTACTTTCGGTGCTCGTTTGGGCTGTGAGCTGTCATCTTCCGCTGGGCCGTGTTGCATTTGACATTTCGCTGTTGTATATATTTATTAAAATGGAAGAAACGAAAAAGAGAAAAAGAAATGGTACCTGCCCGTCAGGCACTTAATAAACTCTCTCGTTTTCCTTATTACGGATTCCCTTTCTTCACGGTGGAACTTGTTAAAAACTCATTATTCGGTTGCCATAAGTCAACATACAGTGTGAGTTATAGTAGGAGTATCTTTTGTTGTTATGTTTTTTCATTTATTTTGGATTATTATTTAAAGGCTTTTATAATATTACGTTTCCTAATACAATTTTTTAATCTTGCTAATATATTTTTTGTATTTATTGAGACTTTTTATCGAGACTTCTCTGTATTGATTTTTTCCCTAGACTTTTTTAGGTGTTGTTTGTGGTTTGTGTTGGTATGTGTATCGTATATCAATTAAAAGTTTCGCCTTAAGTCGTAATCTGCCCAGTGAGTTTTGTATCTGCCAATGTATCTGCAGTTGTATCTGCAAATGGTTGTTGTGTGTGTTTGTGTGTGTATGTAGTCTGCTTTTGGGCGTGCCCCAGTGATTCTGCTAATGAGTCCGCTTCGCCAAAGGAATCTGCTGTAACACTGTTCTCGCTTTGTTTTCCGATTTATCTGATGTCGGGTCTTTTGTCGGGATATCCCCGGCACAAAGTGTGAAATTAGGCCGTTAATGACTGGACGAATTAGTTGGATTAAATGTGCGTTTAAGTGATGTAGCTAATTTGGCAACAAATGGACAGACTTTAATGTATCTTAAAGGGGTCAGAAAGCTAAATATTTGATTCGGGTTTTGTGAAATTTAATAAAAAGGATTTTTAAATTATTTCCCTTTCTACCTGTTTTGGCTTAGATACAATAAAAGATGTTCATTAAAATCAAGAAAGATTTTTTTTGGGGAAAGATATTTATTGAATAAAAATCTTCAAACATTTGTATATCAATATAGTAATTTAATTTCAATAAATTAAGTTTGCTGTTTTTACAACTGCTAAACTTATGCCTTTACAATTTTCTTTTGTTTTTGTCATTAATGAATTACAAATCTTTAACTTTATTAACTAAACTCCATAAGCTGTGTATATTTATATATATTTTAATTTTTTCTTTGCAATCACACGTAGCCGATCAGTCAGGTTTGCATGCTTTGCATAGTTGGATTTCTCATTACATTTATCTAGATGTTGGCACTATATCAGTTCAACGTTGCCATGACAGAGGTTGCTCCCCGGGGTTGTTGTCAAGTTTTATGAATGGATGTTATCGCCGGTTGTCTGAAGCGAAAGCATTTCTACCTAGCCTCTCCCCCCGCACTCTTAAAAAAATAAAATAAAACAAATTGATATACCGCTGCCACTTTTCCTCCATTTCATTTTGCCGAGTGTGTGCGTGACATTTTGAGAATCACGTTCGACCGCAAGCGACGGCAGCGATATCCCGATATATCGATGCTTGGGTAGTTATGGGTGCCGTGTCTATATGGATATGGCTACGGGTATGGATATGTGCAATGGCAAGTGTGTGTGTGTGTGTGTGTGTGCTTATTTTTATAACGATCTAACTAAATGGCTGGCACATGGCAATTCCTATGGGGTGTTAAGGTTGCTGTTTCGCTACAGCTTTTTGCTTTAATTTTATCGATTCCCACTACGGCGACTCTTAAAGTTATAGTAGTGTTTAATTCAAGGTTTCGAAGAAAGCGAAAATTTATGATATTTGAAGTGTTTTATATTTGCAATAAAAAAATATATATTAAAATGTGATAGAGAAAGCTATGATTCTGCTTGTAAGATGTGTATTACTTGTTCAAAAACTGTAGTTATTAAAAAATATGAAATAATAAGTTTTACTAGAAGTACTTTTATTTTAATAACCGGTAACAAGCAAAAGACCCTTTAAATTTTTGAATTTCTTATCAGTGTCAGCAGGCGAGTCGATTTAGGCTTTTTCCACTGCCTGTAGATCTTAAATGTAGATTTCAGAGACCTTATGGGACAGACCCTTCAAATTCGGGCTCGAGTCCTGACTTTGAAAATCCAAATATGTTTTTATGAATTTAAAAATTTTATTTTTAACTCCTTCAATACTATTTTTTCAAGCTCAAGCTGTAGGCATATGACTTTCTTTCGGTGTTTCATATATACAGTTTTTTTTTAATATGCACACACACATTTCTTTTAACTTTTACTTTGTGTTAAATGTAATTGAAATAAGCGGTGGCGACAAAATAAATAACGCCAAGCAATTTTATTTCATTGTGCCGCCGTAATTTCTTTTCAATTAACAATAACGAAACGGAGCGAAATTGGTAAAAGCAAAAGTAGCCAAGCAAAAGGAGAGGGGGTGAAAAAAAAAAACGAGGGTACTGTAAGAGCCTCAAATTGCTGGAGTCTTTAATACAAACAACAAATGCATTCACAAATTGCGTTTAATTTCTCTCACAAAGGAGAATTTCCTCCTTCAAAGTGGGTGGAGCGTTGCGAGGGGAAATAGCAATAACAATCCACCTTTCATTTAAGCTCTCGGAACTGGGACAATTTGCAGAGCTTAACTTTGTTTCTCAGTGTGTTTGTTTGTTTGCAATTTATTATTTTTTGTACTTTTTTATTTGTTACAGTTGGTCAACATTTTCGTTCTCGCTCTGCTCTTTTTGTTATCGCCCCCATCATCAGACTTTTGCTGTCTTTTCATTTCATTTCTTTTCATTGCTTCGCACAATTTCCGCAGTGACATTTTACAATTGTCCATGGCACTGACAGACAGTTGCTGGCAAAATAATAGCAATGGAGATCCTTATCCGTACATTTATGGAATTATCTGTGGGAATTACAACTTTAAATGGACTTTTACAAGTGTTTTGATAGCTAAAAGCCATGGATTAAGTTTTTCTCTTGGGGTAGTTGATTTTTCAATGGGAAACTTTATGATGTGTATTGCTTTATTATTGAAATTAGGTTTAAAGTTTAATTTGAATATGAAGAAGATATTTTTATGACATATTTAATGTTCAATGTTTTTAAGATATGAATTGATTTAATATTAAAATTAAATTCAAGCTTCAACTAAAAACGAATGAGATATTGAAATATCTATGCATTTTGAAAAGTTTAAAATTTAATTTTTTTTTATTTAGGCTGAAGTGTTGTTACTGAATTAGGGGAAAGAAATTGAAAATATCTTTATATTATTTCATATTTTTATATTTTTTAATTTTAAATTTGATTGAAAAACGGGGTTTCTTGTAAGTTCTCAGTATTTTGAATACTAACCAAGTAGTGTGAGGACTATGCTCCTATCGCTTTGGCTGGCACTGTACCTATCTTATGTGTGGTTTCCATTTACTGATCTCTGTCATTGCCCCGACGTCATCCACCTCACACACACACACACATAGATACATCCGCACACACAGGAACGCACGTGCATAAACATTTCTCAGCTGCCATTTCTCTCTGTTGACACAAATCATTCGCTGGAAGTGTCGCTCCCGTTTCCACTAGA
Source organism: Drosophila kikkawai (assembly GCF_030179895.1). Lineage (NCBI taxonomy): Eukaryota > Metazoa > Arthropoda > Insecta > Diptera > Drosophilidae > Drosophila > Drosophila kikkawai. The sequence continues at coordinate 15,788,930 of NC_091731.1, read as the reverse complement.
CCCCCCCCCCTCTTCCTGTCCCCATAACCAACCACCCTCCCTACCTCCCTCCCTCCCTCCTTCCTGACATCCCATCTTGACAACTTTTTTGTTTGGTCTTGGTGTCCAAATGCATGAAAGAGCCGAGGAGCTCGAACCGCTTTCGTACGACGTATCGCTTACACTTGGGGACTTGGGGCTGGATGGCTGGTTGAAGAGCTTTGGACGATAGCAAAAATGTTTAAACAGTCAAGAGTTCTGGACAGCGGTAACCGAAAACTGTTAAATTTTTTAGTGGAAAAAAGCGAACGGAATCTTATTTGGAAAATTAGGTATCATTTCGAACAATGTATTAGAAATCTATTTCTGTAAATTGTTATAACGTTAAAGTAGAGCTTTTTTGATTTAAATATATTAACTATATGGAGATACCACAAATAGAAATATTATACATTTCCCCGGTAAATATTTATATTATATCTTTAATATTATAATGAGATTTTAAAGAAACCGTGAGGTCATAGAAATCAATATCTAATATTTACAAAATAATAATATATATCTCTATAATATAATATATGTTGTTATTCGCAAACGATTCTTATTTTTCTGGTAAAAAGAACTTCTTTTTTTCTAAAATAAAAAAAAACAATAATAAATGGAATATTATTAAATCCCTCGTGAATTTTTCCGCATATTCTTTCTCGATTCAAAACTAAACTTTTAAGAAATATTTCCTAATTTGAAAGGAAATATTTGCCAAATATCCTTTGGGCAGTCCATTCATCCTGGCAATTTCTTGTCCCGAGACAAATCAACATTCCGTAGCCAAGAATTTCTAGTCCAGAAAGAGAAAAGCATGAGATTGCGAAAAAAAATAAAGAAAAAAACCCACCAACGAACGAACAACTTTATGAACATTTTTGCACTTGTCTATTTGGTCCACTCCCAAACAAAGAAAATATGTAATTCAAAACATTGTTCAAGTGTTCCAGTTTTTACTGTAAGAGAGCATGTGTCTGTGAAGTTGTTTATGAAACTTTTGCACCACACATACATACATGCATAGGAGGAAAATGGAGGAAAATACACATGGAGACGAGAAGGAACTTGACCATGTCGCTTGCCGGTTTGCCCGTTGTTTGCCAAGCCGTTACTTGTTAGGCAGTTGCACTGAGAATAAATGGAAATAGTTCTATAAAGATTTTAAAAGATATTGAAGAAATAAACAAGTAGGATTCCTAATTAATTTACATTTTATATAAGGTTTTTTACAACCTGTTCAATTCTCAAGGATTAAGTAAAATGTTCTTTCTTTTACCCAAATTCTTCGATATAAAAGAACTTATTTCTAAGATCTAAAGAACATTAACTTCTTCTGTGTAAAATGGCCTTCCACTCCCCTTGCATTAACATGGAGTGGAGCATCATGATGAGCTCTTTGGCAGCTCCTTTTCCATTTCCATCTTGGCCGCAACTCTCGACTCGACTCCTCGCCTAATGGATGTCTCTTTGTTTGGCTCGGTTCTGTCGTATCTCGTTTTTTGAAGCCGCATCTATCCGTATGGCACTCCAGCATCATCCGATTCCTGCGATTCCTTCTCCTCCTCAAGCTCCTCGCTCGCTTTCCGCCCGATGAAATTGCGCAAGCAAACAAACACATCCATTTTGGCCCCTCCTGTTGTTGGCGGTTTTCTCGTTGGGTTTTGTTTGGACTCAGCCAACTAGCCGGCACTATCGGCCATTGGCACTCGCTCTCGCCCACGCTCATGATTCAACCCTGCACTTCGGTCCCGCCTCTCTTCCGCTGCGGAATAAATTTTAGAAAAATCTTTTTGCAAGCCATTTACTGAACCATGTCAGAGGCGAAAGTCGAAATGCTGCTGTCGCTGGTAGCGACGGGCGTTGAAATCTAAACATTATGCAAATGCTCTTTGATATTATTGAAGAGTTTGGACAGTGTAAACATTGTGGGCGGGATTGATCAATTCTGTGGCAATGCTTAAATGGATTTGCCCAAAAACCGAATTGGTTAACATTTTGTTATACTTTCTTTGCTTTTCGTCTGTAGCTTTGATGTGTGTAATGTATGTAATCTTTTAGTATAGATTAATTTTACATAAAATCATGTATTTTATTTACAGATTAGTTGGGGTTACTTTTTGTGAGCTTAAGATTGCAAAAGAAGGGATTAGAGGGATCACTAGAGTTTTTAAAAACATTTAAGAATATGTCGAAAATTATACTATACAATTTTACGTTGTAAGAAAACAAATATATGCCGAATTCGGGTTCTCAAAAAGAGCATTGCATACTTTTAGACATATTTTTAAAGGTTTTTATAAAAGCAGGCTAGAATTTATAATTTTTAACGCCTTTAGAGCTAAATTTCTTTAAAATAATGAAAATTTATGAAATGTAAGTTATAAAAGTTATACTGTAGATACCAAGGAATACAAGTTCCTAGCAACATTTGTCTATCAACACTTTCTTGGGCATTCCTCCATGTTATATTTAAGATTAACGATTTATTTACGGAATTATAAGGAAAGATAATTGATTTTATATGGTCATTATTATCCCGAAGAAAACCTTTAAAGAATATTTCTCCTAAACCTAAACCCAATCGCTCTAATCCTGCCAACCCAGAGTGCTCCAAATACTTAGCAAAAACAATGCCAACTATTTGCGCCCATTTCGGAACCAGTTCCTCATCGCCTTGGCCAATCCATGTTTACACGATTGCCAAATAAAGGAATGAAAACATATGCAAAAAGAGACAGAGAGCAGTAAGGAGAGAACGAAACCAAACAGTAAAAGCAAATCGAAAATTGTGTCATAACATTAAAAACAAGTTGGCCTAAAACCTGAACCTATCCCACCACCACCAATGAAGATCATGATGATCGTGGTCATGATAATGACGGGGATGTCTGTTATGGGGGGACCTGTTTTTTGTGTCCAGACCCCCCGACAGCTGAAAAGGCAATGCCAATGGTCTGTATTTAGTCTGCCAGCCGGGATGTTGAATTATGGGAGCCTGTTTTGAGCCAAAGTGGGTCGACTTGGTCTCGGTCTTTGGTCTCTCTTGGAACGGAATGTGATTTGTGGCATGGACAATGTGTGAAAATGGCCCGGCAACGAACGACTTGACTTGTGTCCGTCTCACCTCTCCTTTCTCTTCCTTTCCTTGCAGCGAATGTGTTTCAATGATGTTACTGCCTTCGGGGCGTTCGAATAGTGATGTCTATCCGCTGCAAAATGCCGCCAACACAACAGCCACACCAACTACTGGCCCAGGAGCAGGAGCAGGAGGAGGAGGAGCCACATCCAAGCCCTTGCTACTGACACGAACGTCATCGCCACAATTGACAACAACGCTGCCGACAACAAATGGCTCCATTGCCCATTCACATGCCACGCCCACTCGCTCCAACGGATGTCCGCAGTCCCTGCCCGGAATCTCAGCGATAGCGCCCATCGGAGCAGCGGAGGCGACAACAACGACGTCAACGGAGCTGGTCACTGGCAATGGGAATGGGAATGGTAATGGTAATGGAAGCGGAACCAACTACGGCACCGGGATCTATGGCCCGATACTGGGTCAAAGTCATGGAAGTGGCATGGCTGGCGTTGCCGGAAATTGGCCAGAAATTGATGGACACTTGGAGGCCATACAGGAGAAGCTAAAGCCCGGCTGGAGCGTTCATGTGGGCAAGGAGGGCAGGCTCTACTATTGCAAGTAAGTTTTAAGTTCAACACTTAACTTAGTAGATATAATTTCAAATATTATTTAAGACTTAAATTTTTATAATTAAAAAGGGGTTTTCATAGGCAAACACAGTACTTTCTAAAAGTTTTAGCCACTTTTTAAGTCTTGGTTGTTCAGAGTTTGCAGAAAACTAAACTGATTTATTTATTTTTCTTGCCAATTAGGAAACTTTTTTGGGCTTTTCAGAAATTTCACAAACCCAGAGGGAGTCCTTTTTGCCAAGACAAAACTGTGTTAAACTTATTTAGAAATTAATAAATTATATTTACTAACAATTTCTTTAACAATTTATGGAACATTTTTAACATTTATTTCTATTAAATTTTGTTTACTTAACTATTTTATGAGAATTTATAAATCAAGCGTAAGAGAAAGAAAATAGAGAGAGGTAGGAATGAAAGTCAGAAAGTTAAATATTTCACAGATATTCCAACTCACAAATACCTATTTTTGACATTAATTTTTATGGCGTTTTGACGTGGCTTTTGCAGAAACCACTTTTTTTTAATAAGTTTGCCATTTCTATGAGTTTTGCTACGCAACAAAAAGAATATTTAACAAGGCAGAAAGGCTGCCGTTTTTATAACCATTAGCGTGGGCAAAGTTTTAAAGCATTTCCATGGCATTTGGCCCACTAAACGACTGAAGGACAGGACTGGAAAACTGTAAAACTTGGGGAATGAGGGAAAAGGAAGGAAATGACCGACGACGGACTGTGTCCTGGACGGGTTAGATTGGATGGATGTGGCTGGCGGAGAGCGTGAATGAATGCTGGGCACTCTCTGCTGCACATAAATTGATTATGCACGAAATTCTATTAAATAATTTTACACTTTGTTGCACATCAAACTGAAAGCGCACAAAATGCCATAACCAAAGGGGTCTGGCAGTGGGCTGGCCTTGGGGGGCGGGTCTCTGGGTCTGTGGGTCTGGGTCTGCCACCGAGGCGATAGACTGAATGAGTGAGCAGCTCTGCTTGGGATCCGTGCCCGGACCCGGACCCGAACCCGGTCTGGCTCCCGCTCCAGTCCTCTGCTCCTCCTCCTCCTTGCCGAGAGTGTGCAAAAGTGCAAAACTAATTATCACAATTGTGTGCAGCCAGGAAATGAAGAAAGACAGCAACGGAAGCCACCAAGGTGGCCCCCAGATGTGGGGGCTGCAATCGGATTTTGCCGGGTATTGGGCTTGGTGAATCGAGCTTGGTTATTTTACAGTCGAACTTCTATTGATTCCATTTTCAGTTTTTTAGTTCTTTATTCTTCGAATAAGGTTTTTAGTTTATTTCTTTGATGCTTTTTTCGATTTATCGATACTGTATAGATAATTAATGCAAAGGACAATCGATATTCTTAATTTTTAACGATATACGATAACATTAAAAATTACAATTTTGTTGCCAAAATGTTTGGAATTTTGAAGTTAAAAACGAATTAATGAATTAAAGAATATATATATATTTTTTAGGTTAAATTTAATATTTTAGATTTCCATATATAAAACTTAACTATATTTTTTATATAATATTTTAGTTTTTCTCGATATAAATTTCCATTTTAAACTTATACCCATTTAAACTCAAACTTTCTACTAGAATTAATTTCCTGTATCTAATCTTATTCGCCTTATATAAGTCCCACTGTAGTTGGGTTCGATTGGGGTGTGTGGATTGAGGCTGGGTCTGCCTCTAGTTCTGGGGTCCCGATTATGGGTTTGCTGTTTATTGCATAGTTGAGCAAATAACCCAATTAGCGTTGATTAATGTCAATTGAAATGCATTTCTAACTACAAACATATCTATGTGTGTTGTGGTCTGATATGGATAGAAAGGAAGTGGGAGAGCCCCCAAAGAGTTGACCACAAGTTCAGGGTCAAATTAAAAATAGTAAAATTAGGAAACGATATCGTAGAACCACAAATATAGCTCCCAAATTCTAAAGTTGCATTGTTTATGCTTGTAAAATTAATCTTAATCATGGACAAAAATAGAAAAATTAAGGGGGGGGTAAGGTTAATTCGGTGCAAAAATGCCCACTTTTCAAAAAAATGTTGTGGCGAAACGGCTAAAGCTAGCTTAACAAATTAAATACCATATAATAACACAACATTTGAACAGTTTGTGATAAATTTTGTATTGAAAAATATTTAGAGGTAGAGGAGTTATAGGGAATCTCCCGAGTCGCCTCCAAAAAAAGTTGGTTTGCGGTGTACATCCTAACTGTCCACAGAATCATCCGATCTACAAAAATTATACCTCATTCGTTAAAGGATAAGTGTCCCGAGGTATTCTCGAAGCGTTTTTATTTTTAAAATTTTTTCCCTATTTTTTATCAAAATTTGAAGTCAAAACCCCGATTTTTGACTAAAAAATTAAGTTAATTTGTTAAATAAAAAATATAAGAAAATTAAAAATTAAAAAAAGCTCGACGAGAATACCTGTAGAATTATCTAAAGAAGTTATGTTCCAAATTTCAAACCGATTGGTTCAGTATATTTTTAGTTATCGTGTACACCGATTTTCAAAATGGCATTTTTCAGGAGAGCGCTTTAAACTTTGTGATTCTCATGCATTGAACACCAGACGACCTTCGTTCAACTCCGCATAACTTCGTCAATTTTACTTTGATTGATGTAAAACTTGGACACAATATTCTAAAGATATTGAACTTTTAAAATAAAAAATAAAAAAAAATTTACGAAAAAAAAAATTAAATACCTTACCCCCCCCTTAAGCTGATTTAAAGCTGTGAGCACACATAAACTATGATACATTGTAGTTAGATTGGTTCTAATACCAATAAACCAGACTCAACAACGAGTTTCCATTTATTATGTGTCTCGGCTGACTACTTACTTGCCTGCCTGTCTATGATGGCATTTTTCTGCGGTTCGTAATAAATACACATTTTCCCTGTATTGGATTACAAATTGCCATTGACAGCTGACTGAGCACTGTTCTATTGACTCATTTCCATTTCTAAAATCAATATTTAAATGAGGTTATCTTATGGATATTAAATTTTGTGACATTCTTTGAATAGTTACCTTTAACTCAAGTTCATCAGCTTATTTTAAAACCTATTTAATTGAAACATTTCCAGCCACATGACTCAATCCGCTGGCTGGCTGCCTGCCTGCGAGGATTGGAGCAAACACGAGGAGCTCTCCTATGGCTGGGAGCGTGCCATAGACTCCAAGGGTCGTTCCTACTACATCAAGTGGGTATCCCAATAAAATACACAGTATAAAACCTAATTAAACTATTATTATCTCAATTAGCCACCTCAACAAGACGACCACATACGAGGCCCCCGAATGCATACGCTGGGATGAGCATCCGCCAGAACCACGAATGGTGCAGCTCCAGAGGAACGCAAGCCTTGGATTTGGCTTTGTGGCCGGGAGTGAGCGTCCCGTAATAGTGAGATTCGTGACGGAGGGCGGTCCTAGCATTGGTAAACTGCAGCCAGGCGATCAGATTCTGGCGGTGAATGGGGAGGATGTGAAGGATGCCCCGCGGGATCATGTCATCCAGTTGGTGCGAGCCTGCGAGTCGCAGGTTAATCTCTTCGTCTGCCAGCCGATGGCGCACTGCATCCTTCCAGGCAGAAAGTCCACGCTCCTCTCTGCGGGAAAGCGAGCCAAGCTGAGGTCCCGTCCCAGTCGAGTGCGGTTCGCGGAGAGCGTTTGCGTTAATGGAGCTCCTCTGTTTCCGGTGAGTGTTTGGATCTAAGATCGCCTTAGAGAAAGGAACAGATTTAATCTTGTTTCCATCAGCCTTCCGCCTTCTCCCTGGGAGACATCTGCGTGCCGCCAATGGCCAATGTTTTGAAGGTGTTCCTCGAGAACGGTCAGACCAAGTCCTTTAAGTATGATGCCACCACAACGGTGCAGGATGTGGTTAGCTCGCTGCTGGACAAGCTCTGCCTCTGCTGCGGGGAACTGTTCAGTCTGGTCCTGGAGCATGTGAAGAGTCTCAAGCGGAACAAGCTCACCCTGCTGGACCCACAAGAGTCACTGGCGAGGGTAAGCAAATGGAAAAATATTACAGAATATTATAAGTTAATTTATTCTGAATTTTTTTCCAAAAGATTGCCGCTCGTCCGGGCGCCCACAAGCTGAGGTGCCTATTCCGCATCACCTTCGTTCCCATTTCGGCCGCGGAGCTAGCCCAGCGGGATCTCCATGCCCTGGACTACCTGTATTTGCAGTGCTGCAACGATGTGAACCAGGAGAGATTCGCCCCGGAGCTTCAGCCGGAATTGGCACTCCGATTGGCCGCCTTGCACATGCATCAGCACGCCCTGGCCAACAATTTTGCTCCCTCAAAGCTCACCGTCAAGCTGGTGGAGTGAGTGCAGCCTCAAGTCCTCAAGATGCTGTTCCTTTATTTACAATTGCTGCCTTTTTCTTTCATTTGTTGCAGACGCGAATTCGGGCTGGAGCGCTTCGTCCCAGTGAGCCTGTTTGAGGGCATGAAGCGGAAGGAGCTGCGCCGCCTGATTTCACACTTCCTGAAGCTCAACGCGGAGATGACAGGATCCTCCAGCAAGGTCCTAACACAGCTGCAGGTGAGTTTATATATAGAAAATGTGGCTAGCAACAGAGGGAAATTGTAAATGCAATAAAAAGGAGTTTGCCAAATGAGAATAATAAAGTTATGTCTAGCCAGAAAGGAAATTCCTTTATTGGCTTTTTAGTTATAGAGGCACAACGAAATAACATTAAATTAGGACCACAACCTCTCCCTACCATAAGTATTTTAAATATTTTTCTGTATCATTCCAGGCCAAACTCCATTATCTAGATATTATCGCTAGCCTACCAAGCTATGGAGCCAAATGTTTCAGCACAAACCAAAGAGAGGGCGTTGAGCGCGTCCTCCTGGTGAGTCCACGCTTTGGACTCAGCCAGATATCCAGTGCCCGTAATTCGGTGGTGAGTTTTGGCAAATATCTTATCATAATAAGATGCATAACGGCTATACATTTAAATGGCAAAACGTAAGGGATTTTTCTGCAAGCTATAAATTTGTTTCGTGTTACTCATCTTGTTAATATAAGATCTTTGGCTTTGGCTAGAGTTTCGCTTAAATAAAAATATCAATTAACCAATTCATGCTCTTGGCCAGCCACAGCCTATTTCCGCCATCGAGGACTTCACTCATGTGGTGGTAAATCGCGAAGACGATGTCACCTGCAGCGTATCCATCTTCATGCTCGGCGATCGAGCGGTGAAGTTCATCATGGAGGATCGCGATGCCTGTGAATTTAGCCTGGTCCTAGGAGGCTACTATCGACTGCTAACAGGTAAGACATTATTCTGTTTTCTTTAGGGTTTCGATTCCTAATGGTTTCCTTGTCCCACAAGGTAACATGTTGAATATTCTGCGTGAACGGGAACCCCACGACGAAGACAATGCGCCTGGCTTCCTTTCGCAGCACACAGTGCTCCCAGCGGGCTGGAGCTACCTGTTGCCCTTCCATACGCGAGCACACAGCGTTAACTTCCTGATGACACCGCCCTATCATCCGCTTGTCCAGCGCGGTCAGCTCCAGCAGCAATCATCCATTCAGGCGCCACCATCGCTGCCCTATGCCATGGACCTGGACCTGCATAGCGTGATGGCCACCGAGCTGCTGGAGGAGGCAGCCAAGGACTCGGGATTGAGTGATAGCAGCGGCAGCAATTACTGCGAGGGACGCAGCCACTCGGGCAGCCACCAGCTGGAGGCGAAGAACGAGCAGGTACTCCGAAGGGTTCAGGAGCTTCAGCACCTGGTTCAGACCTCCGAGCAGTATCTGAGTGAACAGGAGCAGGGCGGTGGCGGCGGCGGAGGAGGAGGAGGCGTGACTATGCTGGAGTTTGACTCCGACTGCGACAGTCTCAACAGCAGCAAGGTCTCCTCGACGGAGGAGTCGCAGGGTGGTGTGATGTTGGGCTCGGGAGTAACCATTCCGCCAGGACATCCGCTCAAGCACAGCGATTCGTTGACCCTGCTGGCGGAGACCATTAACCACGAACTGAGTGGCATAACCCAGGGATTGAATGCCATTCCCGAAACGGCGCCAGTTTCCTCGTCCGCCCCCGCCACGCCTGCCACGCCCAAGCGGAAGCCCAGCCTGTGCAGCACCTCCAGTCCGAGGCCCCAACGGAAGCTCAATGGATTCAGCCAGCTGCTGAGCGACCTGCAGGCCCTGGGCACCGACTTCTCGCAGAGTGAGAGCGACTCGGAGTCCGTGGCCTCGCCGGCTCAGTCGCCGACAGCCAGGAGGCCGCAGATGATGCTGCTCCAGGCAGCCGGAGTGGCAGGACCTGGACCAGCTGCCAAGCAACCACTGTCGCAGAGGAGTAGCTTTGGTCTTCACAGTCCCGATGGCACGCATTTCGGGGCCGAAACGAAGGACTACAACCTGCGGGAGTATCTGTTGCAGCTGAAGGAGATTAGCAATGCGGCATCGGCGGACACCGATGTGGCAGCCCGCCAGCTGTCCGAGATTTATGGGTTCGAAGTGAGGGAGGATACCTTCATTGAAACCGATACGGATCTTATAGATCTACGTGCCATTCCGCCACCCCAAACGCCCGACGAACTGGACTCGCTCTCGCTGATGAATGCCGCTCCACCCAAGGGTTTCGAGGGCAAGGCCGAGGAGCTGGACAGTTTCCTGCAGCAAATAATGGTGGCACCACCCACACAAAAGGCCACGCCCGCCAAGGAGCTCACGCCCGAGGAGATTATGTCGTATATTATACCTCCACCTCCGAATTTGGAGCAGCAGCAACAGCACCAGTCGGTAGTGGCGCAGTCGGTGGTTCAGCCAGCGGAAACCGAGTGTCTGTACAGCAATTCCGTGCAGGCCAAGCGGGAGTTCTTCCAGTCGGTGGCCAATGGAACGGCCAAGAACGGCAGCAGTAGTCCGGCTCCCCATGTCATTGAATACGCCACCGTGGAGCGGAAGAGCAAGTTCAGCTGCTGTCCCACCAGCAAAAAGGAGGAGTTGCCGGATCCCGAGGAGCTGCAACCGCCGCCCAGGACGCCCACTTCAGAGCAACTGTCTCCGCCGCCGGCGAGGCCACCGAAAAGTGCCGAGCTCATGCAGCGCTATTCTCCCAAAAAGCAGGTGAGGATCGCGGCCAGTCCAGTGCAGATGCAGCCGCAATCGCTGGACCGAAGGGAGCTTGGGCCGCCCCAACTGCCGCCGCGCGGAAGTCCCACACTGGAGGGAGGAAATCCAAGTAATAGTGTCCTGGTGAGTGGTCCCAAGAAACCCCCGTTGCCGCCCATCGCCAATCGCCCGCGTCCTCTGAACGGAGTAACCAATCCTTCGTCACCTGGAACTGCAACAACCGCACAACCATCACCACCCGCCCACTATTCACCACCCATACCGGCCACCGTCCGATTGCCCCACTTGAACCAAACCAACGGCGGGACACTTCCCATGCTCCCCAAGAAACCGCAGCAACTGCACGGCGAGAAGCTGTTCATCAAGAACGGCCATCTGATCGACGGCGAGGCGCTGCTGGCCAAAACGGACGTGGCCATGTCGGGCCTCCTCATCAAGCTGGACCAAGTGGCGGCCCAGTGCTCGGCGGCTCAGGCGGCCGGCGGCGGCACCTCCATCGATGAGGAGAAGTTCCAGCGGGCGCGAAACGAGCTCACCGAACAGACTCTCGCCCTGGTGACGGCCAGCAAGTTCCTGGTGGCCTCCATGTCGGACATGACACTGATTACGCTGCCCGAACACCTCACCTCCTGCCTGACAGCCATCCGCAGGATCACCGAGCTGGCCCAGGACATGACCAGGCATACGTCGGCTCCTCTGCAGACGCGGAACATAGTGCTCAAGGTTCACGATGTGGCGAGCAGCTTCAGGGAGCTGGTGGGCGTGGAGATCGGACCCATTGGCGCCGGACAGTTGGCCCTGCAGGCCGAGTGTCTGGCCAATGTCCTGGCCACTCTCCTGCGATCGCTGCGTGTGTTCTCGCCATAACCCACAGAGAAGCAGGACAGCGACGGATCTGGCGAGGAAATCCCTGACAACAGCGGGGGCAGCCAATCCAACAACCATCCCGACATATCGCACGCTCGTCTCTCCATGTGTAAATCCCCTTACACCACCTACGTCTAGATGTGCAACGAGTCCTGTCCTTACTATCTAAACTAATATCCTGACAAACACCGTCTCTCGCAACCGATTTACAGGTAAAGGGCCGCGTCAGAGAGTCGATGGTCTGAGACGGCCCCTAGGCGACGATCGACACTGGAATGTGGAAGCTCAAATCGAGGAGATCGTGGGAGCATGTATATAGATCCTGGGGATAACTACATATCGCAGTCTTGGGACGAAATTTGTTTGGTTGAAAACAGAGCAGGGCACCGCATTTCGGAGCTCGTCATTCTTAAGCCAATATATATTACAAGAAAAATCATGTGTAATCCCAAAGACCATATCCAAATGTATCCCTTATCTATATCACAGAGGCCCCACATCGCCAAGGTCTCCCATAAAAAAAATATCTTTCTTAAATATAGTAAAATCGATTTATAAATATCTTTAAAAACAAATAAGAAAACTCAAAACAAAATCTCTCTCAAACTTAACGCATGCAACTAACTCGAATTTCTATGTAATCAACTATTTTTAACTATAACATATATATCACTCTCGAATTGTTAGTACTGCTCTCTGTATACCAAAATCCCCCAATCCGAACCCAAGAAACCAATATGTAACACCATGACTTGATTATCTAGACCAATTTATATGAGAAACTAACGGAAATATGTTTATTAAATTATGCTATTAGTATATTTTCTTATGTACATAATTTACACACATACCCAATACCATATATAATATACATACATATACAAGTACTATTAAATATTATTATAAAATTGACCAAACAATAATCAAAATTTTAACTTGTGATATAAAAAAATGAGTAAAAATGTAAAAGCTAAACAAACAAAAAATAATTATTAATTATTGAAAACATACAACTTTTACTTACGTTTTAACTGGACTTATTTAAATGTATGTTCTCTGTTGTTAAACAAAAAACGATACACCTTTTTTGTTATTGTTTATGTGTCATACCTTTTGTTGTAGTTGTTGGCGAAGAGTACAAGAATGCGCACTAAGTTGTAGCTTTAACTAATTATATTATTACAAATAGAGGATAATCCGTTGGAAGGAACTAATCGATGACTAATTGTTTTCATTTTGTTTACATTTTCCGTTGAAACCAACTAGCAAACACACATATGCATAACAAACATAACCATATGATATACATACAAGAAATATACAAGTATGAACTAAAATTAATAGTACGTATTAAGTAAAGCATATTCAAATGTACAATGTAAAACAATGTAACTGTTTATGATTTAATGAAACTAAAACAAATAATGCATATGAAATTGTATGGAATAAATTCAATAAATAAACCAAAGTAAAATAAATATAAAAACGACAAGCTGTGTCTTTTAAAGTGAGGTTTAAGTGAAATTAAATATCTAGAGAAAATCGTTAATTTGAATTTTTAACGTCCCGGTGCAACGAACCAGCGTTGCAAGACTGTTCGTGTACGAGCGACCAAAGTACCAGATCGTCCGTTGATGCGGTAATTTTACTGTAAAACTTAGTTTTTACATTTTACTTTGAAATTCAGAGTGACCAAGGGAAAATACCAAATATCGCAATTACGGTATTTTGATATACATACATTTTTACACTCTACTTGAGAATTCGACCCCAAGCATGTAAAACCCTGTTTTGACATTTTACCTTGAAATTCAGAGTGACCAGGTGGAAGATATCAAGAAATATCAAATAAAAATATCGCGATCGCGGGCAACAAAATGTCACATTCAAACACGTTCGTCGAACATTCTCTCTCGGTTCGGTTGCAACGGACCCGAAGGTGCTGCCGAAGCCTGCCGAAGCAGCGTTCGGGTCTCTCTCGAACATTTTACATTCTACATGAGAATTCTACCCCAAAAACGAGAATTCGACCCCAAGTATGTAAAACCTTTTGACATTTTACTTTGCAATTCAGAGTGACCAAGGGGAAAATATCACAAAATATCAAACAAAAATATCGCGATCTCGGTATTTGGGCAAAAAATACAAATTTAAGTATATATATAAACAACAACCCTAGCGCAAAAAAGCTTTTATTTAAAACAAAAACTGACGTCCGTGCCGCTGCGCCGCGGAAAATCGGAAAAGTCGTAGCTGGAAGCAAACAAATTCGCGCGCTGTTCTCGGCTCGCATCACCTGAAATCGAGGAGAAAAGCTATTTCCTGGCTGTCGGACGTTTCGAAAAACTCGGGAATCTGATTTCGTGTTGAATGCGGGACTCGAAGGCGTGTCAAGTGTTCTTGTGCGTGTTTTCTGGCTTCTAGAGCGAATAAAACGACCCGGAATTGCAGGAAATCGGAAAACGTAAGAGCAGCAAATTTTCGTCTTCCTCAACGACGGCGAAAAGGCTGAAGAAAAGTGCGCAAATACGAAATAAAGGCGAGGAAATACGGAAGCGAGGCAATAAAAAGTTCGGCGAAAACGCAATTGTTATATATTCTCGTCTTTTGTGCAACGTACCACACGTCAAAAAATAAATTACTTGAAACACAAAAATAAAGGAAGAGAACCAAACAACAACAACAACAACAGCGTCCTCAAGAATCTCGCTTGCTCTCTCGTCGCGCGCTCTCTCTCTCTCTTGGCGAAGGCGGAGAAAGAAGGAAAAGAGATAACAAAATAAATCTTTGCTGCCAAAACAATAAAAGAAATAAATAAACTAACTTATGCCAACGGATTAAGCCACGAAATGGAATACAAATTCATTGCTGTTTTCAACGCTGCGCGGGACAATAACTTGCCCCAATTGAAGGTGAGATTTTTGCCTGGGTCTCGTTCGAATTGGAATTTGTTGTTGCTGTTTAGAAATCTCAGCTGCTGTTGCTGAGACAGTGTTTTTTTAGCCTTGTGACTAATCAATAAAATTCTCTCAGCACACACACACACACACACGCAACAAGCTCTCTCGCCGTCTCCCTCTCTCCCCGCTAAGCCGTACACGCGCATGTTCTGCAGCAGTGTTGGTCGAAATACACTCCGGCCCACAATTATACAACACCCCGAAAATTTTAGTTTCGACATTCTTAAATTTCTTTTAGGGTGTTAAACTCGCCTGACTTAAGTAAACCAAATGTTTTCAATTAAATTCTAGTCTTGGCAACCCTAAAATTTGATATGGTGATCATTTATGAAGCGCTGGGTCTCTGCAATTCATAAAAACCCGATAATTTTCCATATTTTTATATAAAAATGTTAAATATTAAATGTTTTAAAAATTGAAGTTGTGGCGCGGCTTTTAGAACGGAGCCTTTCGGGGTGTCGTATAATTGTGGACAGGAGTGTATGCAATTGTGACCAGAAAAAAAAAGCTAAATAAACATAAGAGGACCTATGGTATTTTGTTAAAAGTAGTCCCGGTGCTTGAAATATTTAACAAACTAATTATTTGGAAACTAAAAAAATAAGTTAATAATTTTGAATAATAAATATGTCCATAAAAATGTAACTTTCGATTCGTAATTCAATTTAAAAATGGTATAATTTTAAAATGTTATTTACTTTTAAAATACATTTATACGAATCAAAATTTAAAAAATGTTTCAAAGGATTAATTTAGTGATTTTCACTAATTTTATCCACAAACTCGCTAAATGTCTTGCCTTCTGGCAAAACATTACGAAGTACTTATGGTTGTGGGCGTTTCGGATGCGAAACTTTTGCCTGCGACTGCAAGTCTTGCTCAGCACGCTCTTTGCATAACAAAAGTTCTTAAGTTTGGCCCAAGCTTTGGGGCGGCTTGACATTGGCAAACTAAGTAGAAACACAAACTGGCTGCAATTGGCTCTGTTGCATTGACGCTAGTTTCGCTATGGCCCCCACTTTAGTTATTGTTTTATATTTTTCAATTTTTTTGTTTCTTGTTGTGCCGCACTTTGTGGGTGTTTATTATTCAGTACGATTGTGTAAGCGCTTATTAGTATGTGTTTGATTCTAAGTTTAGCTAAGCCATAGTTTCTGTATGCGTCCGTGCCTGGCATTTCCATAAATTAGACGTGAAATGGAAATTGGTTCGGCCGAGCGAACTGCAACTGTGCTTTTTACAAAATATAATGAGAAAGGGTGCTCTTTTTGTGGTGCTTAAAGTCAAAACAACGTATTTGAATAAGTTCTTGGAGTCAAGGTGTTTTTATAAATAATCCAGGAACTATACCTAAAAGCGCACGTAGAATATAGTAATCAATCAAAGGAATATATAACAAGTTACGGGTTTTATCTTTTAAAGATATTTATTTCATTGAAATTACAAAAGCAAAACCTAAGCTACCATCTAATTAATGACATAAAGAGATCTTAAAATATTATTTTGTAGTATTTAATACTATATTCTAAATTTTTTAAGCTAATTATACATTGTTTTTCTTAAACCCTTTGCTTTGATTTTCTTTGCTTTGCTTTTCACATTTTCCACTACGCTTGATTCATTTCCTTTGAGGGCTTTATCTTATCAGCTCAGCGACTCGCTTTTTGTTATTATTTGTGCTTATATTTGTTTCTTTTACCGATGAGTGCTCCAAATGCGTAGCAAGTATTTTTAACCATTTTATTTATTTGTTGTTTTTGGCTTGGGGCCACGTTGTGTCACTTGGAACACGTTAATAACCGCCAGCGAATTTTAACAGCTGAAATCACGTCGTCAGCAGCAGCAGCAGCAGAGGGAGTTCACTTCCGCGATTGTCACTTGCCGTGCCGTTCTCCCCGTCTCTTTCGCCGGCCATACAACCCTCTCTTTCACTCTCATCCGATTCTGCCCCCAGAAACGCCTACAAGCGAACGCACTTTGCTTATTAAAATGATTATTATGCTGATCGCTGGGAACAAAGAGCCATTGCTCTGGGCTTTTGTCTCCTCCTGCTCAGCTTGGCTTCCTTCGGCAGTCGCTGGTGCTGACAATTATCCTTGAAAGCGTTCAATCACTCCAATTTGGAAGGCTCGACGCTCTGCACCGAGGGAAATAAATAACCAGTATATAGTCACGTTTTGTGAACCCGGAATTAAGCTTTGCTTTTATAATCAATTTAAATCTGTGATATATTATTAATAATATATTTTATTAGAAAGAAACTAGTTTATCTAAATTGATTGAAAATAATTATTTAATGCCTTAATAACATGTTTGAAAACCAGATCTAATAAAACTAATTCTTAAAGCGGAATAACAATCGATAAAACATGAACTTGAACTTGAAAAGTACTTCATATTAGATAAAGTGAATGCCCAAAGATAAACTTATAGGCATAATTTCCGTTTATTAGCATTACTCAATCGAATTTAAGTTTAATTTAAAGCTCACAGTTTTTTCCCAACTGCACCAAAGAGCTGGAAATTCCTGTTCGTTCTCGGTTCTCGGTTCTCGGTTGGTTTCGTTTCATCAAAACTTCCTGACTTTACCGGGGCTCGACCCTGGAAATGTGTCATTTAAGGGGTGTGAGTTTTCGGCGGTCGTTCGAATGGAAGAGACCGAGTGCTTGTTCGTCCCCCTACAAATGGAATAAGTAAATATATAAATAATATATACGTACGCTTGCGGAGTGCCCCGAAATAGCTTTATTTTTTTTGTGTATGGGCTGCTGCATTCAATGCTCCAAATGCGAGAGGGAGCGAGGCAACCAGCTCCGTGGTTCGACGTGCAACATGTTCTAGCCTTCGCCCCATAGAACTGGTTTTTCTGGCTCGTTGTTGTTTATGTTTGTTCCAAAAATAAGAAAAAACCCCCCTCGTCACAGAGGGGAGAGAAGACAACAACAACAACAATAACAAGAACAACAAAAAACTTAACGCACAGAAAACACCTTACCGAAGAGTTTGGACAACGCCGTCGTACACGAAGTTGAAGTGCCACTTAAAGTTGAGTACACACAACGAAATATTTCTGCGTTCTTCCTCCACTTCTACTGCTTCTTCTCCACTTTGCTTGGGGTTTCGTCTTTACGCTACGTGATATGGGGCCGGATCGCATGATTGATGGTCTTGCGGGTGGAGGAGACGGGGAACTAGACCAACTCTGATCTCTCGATAACTCAATAGAAACTTTGTAGAAACTTTGTCCGGTGAAGCGGGCTAAAATTTTTTAACTTTTGCAATTCCAAGTGAAAAGTATTTTTAGAACACTAACTAAATGACTATCTATTTAACATATTTCTTGTATATATCAAACCAGTATTTCTAATTCGTATAATTTTACATTTTTCATCAGAGCAATTATTAATTATTCTGTATAAATTAAACATTTAACAACACACGTGTCGCTTTAATTTCCCCAGTAGTACTGCTCAAAAGTTTTCACCTTGTAATTGTTAATATTATACATTTCATTGAGCTGGTAAACTTTAACCCTTGGGCAAGTTGTTTATCTAAGGTTCAACGACTAATTTCTGGTATAACTGCCTTAAATGAAATTAATTACGGTTAACCTTAGGATTGCTGGGTTCAATGATCTTGATTCTTTAATTCTCAAAAGAGAACAGAGAACCCAGCAATAAATAGTATACAATTTTCGATGGGATAGAAACCAAGTTTGTTAACTAACTAGTTCTGAAAGATGTTTATATTGTCTGTAAACTTTACTTAGTTAGTTGGAAGTACTTTAACCATTCGTTTCAGCTTAAATTGGTTACTTTTGATCAACCTTGCCATCATAAGCAATTGACCAAAAACTGATTAATTATTCTCATTTGAAACTCATTAGAGTGGTTGCTGTTCCTTGATGATTTTAATTACATGCAAAGCAAAACTTGAAAAGTCCGTTCCAATTTAAGAAAAAAAAAAAAACGTTTTCTCAGCGAAACACACTTCAATCAGGCAGCGTTTCTCGAGCGTTTTCAAAACATTTGCCAAGGCATAACATTAAAGATAATTCCATGTACATTTAGTTATTGGTTTTTCTCATTTACTGTTCGCTTTTCGTTTCTTTCTTGTGTTTCGTCGGAGGTCTATGCAAAAAAACCTACAAAACGAACACTAATTTTGGAGTTGGTCAACAGCTGTTTCTTATTTTTGGGGTTGAGGTTGATTCTTGTGCTTTGCAATTCAGTCGTTTGCCGGTTTGTTGAAATAACCCCAAAATGCAAAATATGTTTTTCTACATTTTGTATATATCTTTTATTTTTTACTTCGATTTTGTTTGAGTTTAGCGGCGTTTTATTGCCTTTGGCTTGGGCTTGGGACCTGCTTCTCCTTATTTTTGTTTTTACGTGAATTTTTTTTTTATTTTTCTACTGGCTTGCCATTTAACTGCTTCTTGATTATAAGTTTTCAACGGTGTGTGTAAGGTCAGAGCCAATCTTGCTGGTTTACTTTGACTCCAATTCTCCATGGATGTGGATGTGGATGTCGGTGTGGTCTTTGTCATTCGCTGGCTCTGTGGCCATTGGTCCCAGTAAGTCGAGAATATTTACCCACATCAACGAGTCTTTAACAAGTGCGCTCAAAGAAATAGCTGCCACAAAGATAGAGATTTTTATATTTATTTATTTAAAAAATACTCGATATAACCTCCTATTGTTGTTATAATAAATAAAATTATTTTCTACTTCAAAATTGTAAAATGTTATCTTGAAACAAAAGAAAAGGTTATAGCAATTAAGGACAGTTTATTGTCCAATAAGATTTCTTTTGGTTACAATTTAAGAACCATTTCCCTAACACTCTGACCGTTGCTGTATGTTGTATTTTGTATATATAGTATGAGATATAGAGCCCAAGCATCTGTAGCCACGAGAGGAAGCCAACAACAACAGCAAACGAGGAAGGGCAATTAACAGCAACAAAGATAACGAAACAATTGAAACCGAGGAGCGAAAAACACTCGTAGATATATAGATACAAAACCCAGTTTAAAGCCAGTGCGTGTTCTGTGTTTATATATATGTATATAATGATAGCGTTCATTGGCATTATCTTTGAGCGTTTTGTTTGCCATTGGAGATTCCTAAAGTCTTTTTTTCTCTCCTCCAATTTGAGGTGCTTTTGTTTTGGTCTCTGCACTGCAAAAAAACATTTAGAATTCCTGCATTGATTGTTTGGCAATATCGAGAAACCGTTTCAACCCGTCTGACCATATTTGCCGAAAACGTATAGAATAGTTTCGCAACTTTTGGCGAGCTTTTTGGGGAATTATGCAATCGCTATATGGAGTGAAACTTGGCGGTAGGAAGTGCTAAAACAAGTTGCCAAATAACCAAGTAGAACCTCTTAATGAAGCTAAACATTTGGCCGGCTCTAAATGTTTTTTTTTTCTGTTTTTTTATAGATTTTCAGTTGAAACAGTTGTTGGTTGCATCATATAGCTCTGTTCGTTAAGCTTTTAAAAAAAAAGTAGAGAACATTCGAAAGGTAATTTATTCGTAACAGAAGCTTAGCAATTGCTCTGGTAAATAAAAACTACTCGCGACTCTGGGTATTAAAATTTGTAAAACAAATTTAAACTGAATTTGAGCTGCCTAATAAGAAGGAAGTATTCACAATGAAAAAATGCAGACTAAAAGTGCCAGCTGTTTTAAATGTCGTAAAATTTTGTGACCTCTTTTGGCCAAACACAGAGAAGCACTTGAATTCAAATAGCAATAATAATAATAATTTTGTGAAGGTGACATCCGGATTTAAAGTTTAACAACCTGCGTAATTAACCATGACTATAAATTGAGTAACCTAGAGACACGGACGTTCTGGGCAATTATTATTTTCGTTCAGTGCATTTTAATCGCAAATCTTGACTATTTATGATGCCAACAGACTCTACAAGGAGAACGAAAGACAAAGCAAAGTAATGTTCTTTTTTCGCTCCACTCGTTAATGATTTATTTATTTATTTTAGTTATTTTATAAGAATTCTATCGGTTATTTTATATAATTTTTAAATAGAAAATTCTTAATTTTATTCTGTTAATGAACATTCAACGATAATTTCATTAACATGTTTGTTCAATAGAAATTCAGTGAGTGTATCAATGTTTTTGACCCCCTTTTATTTTGTTCATTTTGTTTGCTCTTTTACTTTGTTCTACGATCCAAGTTCCCAAGTTCATTGCACGATTAACTAAAACAACGAAACGTAGGAAAAAGTCGTGTGGGACTCGTAAAGTATTCAAGAAATATAATCGTAAATCTTAAAAGAGGAAGAGAGTTGTTATATGTATAGTAAGTGGTCTTATCTTCTGAATTCAATCCCATATGCTATCGCTATTTATGTTTGCTCAGCGTTATGCGAGCTCCCTTAAGACCCTTATCTCTCCGCAAAAAAAAAAATAAATAAAAGGAATCCCATCGATATACGAGTGCGTCTGCGCTGCTGATTTTGCAGGCACCTGCTTAAATTTTCCACGCTTCATTTAATGAATTAGTATTTTTCCATGTGCCTAAGCAGCCTTGACCTTGACACTGCCGGTGGGGCTCTAATGTGAACCCTTTCATTGAACCAGTTTTGATGGTCTCACCTCAGAGATGCTCCGTTAAAAGCACCGTTGACCTCAAAATTTGACTGCGATGATGCTGCGCCGGCGCAGTCTGATATTGGCTTTGCACTGACAAAAACGATATATCAATTTGGATCATAAATAAAATATGGGATTAATATATTTATAATTGATTTCGGTGCTATATTTAGCATAATTTAAATAATTTAATGTAGTAATGTGGCTGTGAAAATAGTTTTATAGTATTTTATGGAAATGGTTAAAATATCAGTATATTTTTCCCCTTTACAGGGTATTATAATTTAAGTTCTAAGCTTATAAAAACCTTTAGAATTTATTTCCGACCCTTAAAACTATTTATAGTATAGTGATAATTACACAGAAAAAGCTTTCCAAATTAAAATTAAGTCAGTTTTGGCTTAGTTACAATCGATTTCTGCAATTTTATACAAACCGAAGTAAGCTTCCCCTCTTTTTCCGACTTTTTTCTTTGATACAAAGCTGATTTAGCAAGTGATAATTGTTAAACAAATAGAGCAGGAACAGTTATAACTCGATAAATATGTATATATTGTGCATCTGTGATTCCTCATCTGCTATTTATAATACATTTCCCTGGGCTTCTATTGGGGAACCTACTTCTCAAATTGACTCTGCTCCCCCGCGTTATGGCCAAAAGCTTAGGCTTCTGTCACCCTTGAGCCGGCTGCACAGACGCGTCTGTGGCTAAGCTAACAAATAAACCAAATAATTTGAGCCCAGACTCGGCTTGACTGATTTGAATAGCCAGGCAGCACCGCGGGCACTGAGCCCCAAACCCCGAACCACGGATTTCGCGCCGCACATGGTCAGTGTTCAGTTAAATGGTCGATCGCTCGAACGGCATCCTAAATTGAATTATATATCGGAGCGGAGTTGGATGACCAAGTCTGAAGTCGGCTGAACTTGAGGCTCGAGCGTTGTCTACTTGCATATCATCGACATTGAACTCGTTCAATGTCAAAATTATAATAAATTATGCGTGTATGAATGGCACAGACACTGGAAGAAATCTTGCTAGGCTAGCGAAAAATTGCAATTAAAATATAAAAATCTGTTATTGAAAGATTTGCAAATAAAATCAAATACAAACCACTTAAAATATAAAAATACTTTCCTGGGTTGACAAAAGTATTTATTTCTTCCAAAAAAACTAGTCTAATTTTTCCCCCAGTGCTTTGGGGAGATATTCAAATCGGTCAAAGCAGAAAATTGATCACAAAGCGAAACGACCAACTAACAATTCACACAAAAAAAACACGGCTAAAATAGCAGCAACAAAGCCAACTTCAGTGGCTAACAACAACAACAACAACAATAATAACAATGGAAAGTTGTTGATTGTTTATTACACGGAAACGAACAATTTTGTTGTTGTTGTTGCTGTTTGTTTGTTCGTTCGTGCTGTTGCCTTAATTTAATAGCTGTGTTTAGGCCGCTTCAGCTTGACATTTGTGCATAGCGGTAAAAATGTGTTCAAGGTGTTTCCACTCTCCTTTTTAAATTCGAGAACAAATATGTGAAATGTTAAAAACCAGCAAATAAAAAACAATCAAAAATTACCTTGGGAAATTGTTGTTTATCGCCAGTGTTTTTATTGTTGTTTTCACATTTCCCCAATTTGCCAAACAACCTAGGAACAGAAAACAAATTAAAAAGAAATTTATTTTCACATTTTGTGGAAGTGAAATTTCTCATGTTTCTGGTGCAAGGTTAAATATAGGAATTAAGAAAATAAATTAACTTGACTAGCTGCTGCATTTTCTCTTGGCAAATTTGTCTGAATATTCATAATCTCTGCGGGGATCTTTTCCGTTTTCGGGGATTTCCTGTGTGTGTCTGCCTGCCTTGGGGGTGAAAATTACTCAAAATTCTAAGGAAAAATAAACAAGACAATTTGTGGCTAGTAAGGAGACAAGGCAAATGTAAATATTGTAAACTTTAAGTAATGTTTACGCAAAAGTAAATCTAGTTTGAATAGAAATTACAGCCAAGTGTCAGAACATACAATATGATTTTGGTTTATGGCTAAAAAAAATATTAAAATATTGTTTGACTAGAGAGAATGTCTGAGTATTGATCGTGTATAAATTACATTAAGCACACAGAGTTTGCATAGCAAATATCGATGGAACTTAATGGATTTATTGCTTACTTTTTATTTACTCTTCAATTATCATTTCATATATGGTCTTGGTTTTAGGACTTTGAACTTAACTCGGGCCTTTCCCACTCCCATTTAATTATTCCACAGCAACCTTTACCTACTTGGCATAATTAAATTAAAGAAAACATTTAGCAAGTGAAAAGTTTCCCATAATTTCCTTCAATTTCTTGATTGAATTCCATTTTTCGAGTCAGTAAAAAAGGCCACTGAACCAATATCGGCGGGGTCATATCTATTATAGCATAATGCCGCGGCGACCTGAGCACAATTGATTGATTTTCCCCGCCGGCTGGCACATCCGCTACCGTTCCGTTCCGCCCCCCTGGCCCTGCCCTGCCACCACCCCCTTTAGTTCCGCCCACAATTCACGTGCCGCTTGCTTTCTGTGCCACACGGACAGCCCCTTCCCCATTGTCAGATTGACTTTTCATTTCGTTTGAAGCTTTTTCGGCTTTGGGCCCCGAGTAACAAGGTTAAATGATGGCCAAAAGAGCAAAAGATGCAGGGGGAAGGGCGCCAAGAGAACTGAGCCACTAGGCACTGAGTAAAATATGTATTACTATCAGGTGTTATATTTAATTGAATGCAATTATTGTTTCTGATAATAATATTTAAATAAACAGCAATTAAATCAGGGGCTTTTAATATTTAATAATTTTTAACATATTAGTAAAGATTTATAGAATTCACAAACTTAATCTTCATCTTTTCAAGTTTTTAAGAAAAGGTTTATAAGAAGAACATAAGCCTAGACTACAGCTTTTACTATAACTCAAGTGTAGGCTTATATTTTTAAGTGTTTCTAATGCTACAAAATATGTATTTAAATTATAAAATATTTCCGTTTAAATCTTAAAAACAGCTGATTCATAGCTGTCAAATCAGAAAATAAAAATCATAATGAATGGATCGCAAGGCGGAAAAGTGAAGAGAACAGCTGCTGATGATCAATTTCCCCATCGGGGTTCGAAAGCGAAAAGTTCAGCAGTCAATAAAGTGGAATGGGCGCTGTAAACATATTTCTGCTTTTGCTTTCGCAAAATTAATGCGTAATTTTCATTGTTCGATTCGCTTGCGCATTGCACTTGTTGTGTTCCGCCGCGAATATAGCTCAGATATCGGTGTTTTCGAAAAAATACGATTTCTGCTTAATAGTCTTTTGCCAAAAATGTTTTCTTTATTTTTATTTTGACTGCTTTCTTTTGTTTTGGTTTTAATTCTGTGTATTTTTTTTTTTCTTCTTGTCACGCGCACGAGGCGCTGATTGGCGGGGCGTTGGGGGTTTACGGGGTTAAGGCAAAAGAATGCCGCCGTCGGGTGACGAAAGCAATAATATCGAGACCAAGCGAATGGCCAAAAGAAAATTCTCTTCACAGAAAGTAGGAAGCAATCGAGGAAGCCTTCTCTTTAAAAACATTAAACAAAAATAAGAGAAGAATAAAAAAATATGGGGAATTAAAACAATACAGTAAAAATTAATTGGGTTAAACAAATGGAATTATTGAACCCCAAAAATAACAAACATAAACAAAATAATGGGTGAAATAATAAAATAAAAATCCAATGCATAAGTTAAATAAGTTAAATTACTTTAATTACCACCTACAAAATTGGAAACAGTTGTTAATTTTCAAACTAAATAAATTTACACTGTGCACAAGGATTTTAAAAAATTAATTTAACTTCAAATTGAAGTTTTATTTTAAAGAATGAACTATATGTTCATTTAAGGAATGAACTATGTGTTCATTTAAGAAATGAACTATGTGTTCATTTAAAGAATGAACTATGTGTGGCGTGAAGTAGCATTATTATGTTTATTACATTATTATCTAACTTTTTATTTAATAAACAATTACTTACATTTATTATTGCTTATACTTTTATACTTTGTTCTTTAAATTTTGATTTTTATTTTATTAATTCTCCAATTATTCTCTTTATTATTGTCATTTTTCACAATTAGTTTTTATTTCTTATTTATTTTTATAATTTTTCTTTCATTTTTCATTTAATTTTTACATATTTGTAAGACATACAAAAAGTATAATTTTGTTTTATAAACATAAGATTGTCGAACTTAGCTGATCAGACTGTAGCAAAAAAAAAAGCCGCACGGCATTCACAAGGTCTTTTGTTTCTCCCCAAACCCCACCAAGTTATTTTTTTCGGCTGGCATCTTATGTCTCTTAGCTTCTCCTCTTTGCGTTTATCTCGTTTCTGGTTCTAAGTAGTCAGGGGCGGTGGCTAGGAGGGGTGATTCGGTTGCTGATGTTGATTCTTAGGTGACACACACTTGTATTGACGAATGCTCTAATTGAGTTTGATGGGTTGACGACAATATGCTTTTGTCTCAGCGAGTTGATTTGCCTCTAGTCAAGGTTTTCTTCTCATATGTTTTATTTCCTTAATATTTATGCATATATCGGAAACTTTTACACAGGGAAAATATGGATTAAAAACGTGTCTTAGATAAATGTTTAAAGTGAGAACAAGTATGTCACTGAGATTAAAAAAAGAATATTCAATTACTAGTTGCTAACCAAATAAAATACAAAATTTGGATGTTGCGCAACATCTTCGTATCAACATTTCCTTTCCTCTGCCTTCAGCAGTGTTTCATTTATAAATATAATTTAATATTTTAATAAATTTATAAATGTTTTTAAATAATAAATAAATGCAAATTGTAACCAATAATTACATTCCTACTAAGCCGCTGAGGTAAAATTTTTTTATAATTTTCCAATATTAATTTCCTTATTAAAAAACTTAAATTATAGTTTCTGTGTAGGAATATGGAAATGTTTTCAATTTGTATAGAAAAATTATATGTAAATTGTTGTTGATTCCTTTGTGGCTTTAATCTATTCTCCGTAGCCAATCTGGCGACCAGCCCCGGGGCACTCCACCCCTGCAAAACCACCCCCCCCCCCCCCCCCCCCCCCCTTGCACGCGCTGGCAAACAACATAATTAGCATAAGGCGAAAATGAGACACGTTTGACATAAATGAGAGCAGAGACACACTTTACGTATTCCGCAGCTGATTGCTGACAATATATCTCTCCGATTCTCTCCTGCTCGTGCCTTATCTCTGCATGTGCCTTCCCCGCCCCAATTATTATCTCTTGTTCAGGTGGCCTGAGTTTTTTCCCTCTCTGTCAGCAACTCGCTTTGTTCGTCATCACATTGTTTGGAAGCAATTATAAATTATTATCAGTTTTTTTTTCATTGATTAAATCGATATATGTATATAAATATATATTGAAAAACGCAGCTAATTGGAATTGTTATGTGATTGAGATCTGTATCAAGGGGAAAATAATGCATATGTGAACGTAGAGCCATTGATAATACATTGATAAGGCAATATAATATTAATAAAATGTATAAACAATTTTCTAGGTAAAAACAAGTGAATTTCCCATGACAAAACCATAGGAATTTCAGAATTAAGCTTTTATCTATATAAACGTGATTTAGTCAAAAATCCGTTTTATTTGGCTAATATGTTTCA
The DNA here is from genome assembly GCF_030179895.1 of Drosophila kikkawai. Classification (NCBI taxonomy): domain Eukaryota; kingdom Metazoa; phylum Arthropoda; class Insecta; order Diptera; family Drosophilidae; genus Drosophila; species Drosophila kikkawai. The sequence continues at coordinate 15,761,890 of NC_091731.1, read as the reverse complement.
AAACTTTTAAGTTTAGAGAAGGGAGAAGAAGAGAAATGAGCCTTAAAAATTCTGAAAAAATCTAAAGCCTATATTTTTGATTTCTTTAACTCTAGAAATTAAATACAATTTCCCCGAAGTTCAATAAAAAATAAAAAGGCAAAATCCTCCGGTATTTCTTATCTTTATAAAGTTCGTAGAAATGTTTTTCTACATAATTCTTCATAATTTAAATGTTATCTCTACAAGCAAAAAAAAATGTAAACATACAAAAAACAACATACATACATACAAACATTATTAGAGCTATGAAAATATTCCCAGCAGACAAAGATCGGACGGTGGTCGGATGGAACCGAAAAATGTCAGCTATAAATATTAAATACGGACAAAGAATCGGACTTTCCGCATTAGTTTCGCTAAATGCCCAAAAACTTACGCGCAAAAGGACGAATAGCGGACGAGTATCGCGAATTCTCAAAATTATATCCGCTAATTGATGTCGTAAAAGGTCCGCAATCGAAATCTTCATTCAGATTCCGAAAATTAGAGCATTTTCTGCCACAAAACCCATAGCATGTGATTTTTTTTTATTACCGTTTATGAGACTGAATCGGACGTTTTGAAATCCGCAAAACTCTCGATTTCTATATCATAAACGAGGTTTTTGTCTGCTGGGTTTTTAGAGCTCTTAAATATCCTTATGTAATATGGCGCTTAGCTTGTGCTTTTCCCTAGAAACAAAAGAATAAATTACCAGATAAGGCTTACGCATTAAAAGATGCTCCATTTGGCCTACATATTAACCCAGATTTTTTCCCCGTTTCCAATTACAGGCCACTCTGTACAACAAAAGTGCCAGCGAAGTGGGCAGCCTGATCTCGGCCAAAGTGAACGGAGCCACCCCGTTGGTCATCTCATGCCGCAACGGACATTATGACATTGTAGAATATCTATTGACAAAGTGTCGGGCCAACGTGGAGCAGGTGGGTTCCGTCAGCTTTGACGGCGAGCCCATCGAGGATGCCCCACCGCTGTGGTGCGCAGCGGCCGCCGGCCACTTGGGCATCGTCAAGATGCTCGTACGCCGGGGGGCGAATGTCAACAGCACCACCAGGACAAATTCCACACCGTTGAGAGCCGCCTGCTTCGACGGACATTACGAGATCGTCAAGTATCTGGTGCACCATGGAGCGGGTAAGCCGAGGATAGATAAATCTTATGGAATAGTTGGTGATTACCTGATCTCTTGCAGACTTTGAGGTGGCAAATCGACATGGGCACACCTGTCTGATGATCGCCTGCTATAAGGGCCACTTCCGCATCGCCCAGTATCTGCTCTCCCTGAATGCAGATGTCAATCGGTGCAGCGTCAAGGGAAACACGGCGCTGCACGACTGCGCGGAATCGGGATCCCTACAAATCCTACAGCTGCTTCTCAAACACGGTGCCACCATGGACGTGGACTATTATGGAATGACTCCGCTGCTGGCGGCCAGTGTAACCGGTCATATGCCCATTGTGGAGCACCTAATCACGCTGCCCTGTGTGAGCAGGGAGTCAAGGATTCATGCTCTGGAGCTGCTGGGGGCCACGTATGTGGATCGGAAGCGGGACATGGCTGCGGCACTCTCATTGTGGCGTCGAGCGCTTGAGGAACGGGCTGTGGAGCCGCCGCTGGTGAAGAAGGTGCAGGAGGCAGTGCCAGCATACGAGATGGTTCGTGAGGTAACCAGTGTGGAGGAGCTAGAGGAAATGGTTTTTGACCCGGACGAGATGCGGATGCAGGCTTTGGTTATAAGACAGCGCATCCTTGGACCCACGCACCCGGACACCAGCTACTACATCCGTTTCAGGTTTGAATGCGATGAGTTTTCCAAGTTCCACCGTGATTTTTGAGTGTTTCAATGACCTTTTTCAGGGGTGCCCACTACGCGGACGCTGGACGCTTTGACCGATGCATCGAGCTCTGGTCATATGCCCTGACCATGCAGCAGAAGATCCTTCAGCCGCTCAGTCCGATGACGCAATCTTCCCTACTGTCCTTTGCGGAACTCTTCAGCTTCATGCTGGTCGAGGCCGGTCGCCTGCTGCCAAGGGGTCGAGTGGTTCCGCCCATCGAAGCGGACGGTATGCTGACGATCTTCTACAAGGCAGTCAAGGAGGTGGAGCGCGGTCAGGCCTTTACGCTGGAGCAGCAGAAGGACCAGCAGCAGCCGCAGAAGCAGCTGCCGACCGACAAGACCGACAAGTCGCCATCTTGCTCGGCATCCTCTTCCGCCTCCTCAGCCTCATCCACCTCCTCGACGACGCTGCTTTCGGCACACCAGCACGATTGCAATCACGATCCGAATGCCCTGAGTCGCACCATGACAAGTGCCATTCACATAGGCTGTCTGCTGAGCTCGCTGCTGGACACCGAGACCCTGACCCCGGAGATGCGTCGCCAAGTCATGGGTGCCCTCTATCGCCTGAACCGCTTGAAGGTGCGCGTCCGGTTCGACCGGACTGCCCTGCACTACGCCTGTTACCGGGAGGGCACGCTGGCCGGCCGCTATCCCTCCTGCCAGTTCCCCTCGGTGACGCTGGCGAAGGCCCTGCTGGAGGTGGGAGCAGATCCGAATGCCATCGATGATGCGGGCAACACGCCCCTGCACTTGGCTACCATGCAGCCCTATGTGGAGACCCTGTCCCACACATTGCTGGAAGGCGGAGCGCATTTGGTGAGTATACAGTATCAGCTAAGAAGTCAAAATGTTTGCTAAAGTATTGCTTACCCTTTCAGGACACCAAAAACCACGCTGGCGAGACATTTGAGAGCCTGCTGGCCCCCACGCCGATGCATAAGATCATCGATCCCATGAAGTATACGACGCTGGCGTGTCTGGCAGCAAGGACGATCAAGAAACATGAAATCAGATATGAGGGCACGGTGCCGGCTACGCTCTACGAGTTCATCGAGCTGCACTAGAGGCCAGGATCGGGACCGAGGACTGGACGAGAGTCAAGCACTCAATTCACTCAATCGCTCAACCGCCTGCCCGCCCGCCATCCATTAAATAATACCTAGACTACTACTAAACGACTACCGTCTACACACACTGTATATTTAGAGATGGAGAGAGAGTTCGAAACTATGCTGAATGAAAGTGGAAACGGACTGGAAACTGATTTGTGATGTTAGCAAGCGAAGTGCCTGGATTCGACGGACGACCGATCAGGCCGAAGAAACGACGACGAGCGTCAAACCACTGACAACGATAACAAAACAGAAGCCACTACAATGAAGCAAAAACCAACAGCAACTAACGAAGGAACAATGCAATGAAAACTTCTGGAACAGATGACCTACTGTCTTTGAATTTTGCTTTGCTTTGCTTTGCCAAATCTGTTGCATACTTTGTTTTTGTAATTATGTGTTCTTGCTACTTTGCTATATTATATATGAATTACGGTTAATACTGAATACTGAATGTACATGAAATATATATATATAAATGACCCTAAGCCTGGGCGTGATTGAGCAGCTTAATATTAATTATCCGGCACCCAAGGCCGGCAACTCCTCAAAGCTGCAGCGACCACGCCCAAGCCGAGGAAAACCAAAAATAACTGAAAAAAAAAGAAAACATACATAACTACCGGCCACCAACCTAGACTCTCTCACACACACACACACAAGTGATGCGTTTTGTTTATAAACGAGAAAACTTAGTTTTGGAAATATACAAAATGTAATTAACAAAAATGAACTATTTGGTTTTTACGTGGAGCCACCCCCAAAGCACTAACTTAAAGGATATTTTTGTAAAAAAAACACACTTAAATTATATGAAAAATTACACTGATGGCTAGAAAAAGTGTACGGTTCTTGGAGAAACTAGGCAAAGTTGCTGAATATACTGTGTAGAGCAGGTTAAGGCTTAGTAAATGTATCTGAATATTATTTTTAGAAATTGAGTTTTAGAAAAATAGTAACTAGTTAACATTTATTGATGAAAAAATGGCTTTCCATAAGCATAGAGTTTGATTTTGAGTTAAGGGCGTTGACCTTTCTGATGGTCGTTTACATACACATATTCTGCAAATTTCAGGAAATGAAATAATCATTGCAGAATGAGCTCCTCTGAAAAGCATGTATAGAACATAATTTAACAAAACGATTTATGCAATAAAAATTCGATTTTTTGAAAAGTTCACATGGGTCAACTCCCTTCATACTTACCCATCCGGAATTTATTAGTAAATTAAAAGATTTTAACTCACCTATTTAAGCTCTAGAACAGCTGAATGTTGAACACAACAAAATATCTCAAGTAGGGAATGCAGCAAAAACCAAGTCATTAACACTTTTCTAGCCCACAATGTGTAATGAAATGCAGTTTGACAATATACTCAATGCAAGCGTCTAACTATTGTTTATCTATGTTAAGCTATGCAAATGCTGAAATAGCAACCTTAGCCATATAAGTCTTGGGGAGTGGATAAAGTCGAATTTGGCACTCCTTCATGGAGGGAGAGCAGGCTTTAATCTAAAATGTGTGTGTTTGGCTAACGACATTGTGCAACAAAATGTTCTTTTGGAGTTTGTAGCTGTTAAAAAAGAAATATTAGTGTTAATTATAAGTTTCTTTTTTCATATACTTAACGTTTCGAAAAATAGTTTTTCATTTTAAATCTGGTTTTAAATAGTTTCACCGACAATACCTCGAGCTTACGTCAGCTTCAATATTTCGAGCTTAGCTTATAAATACAAAAAATCATATTTTTAATTTAATAAATTAATCACACAGCAGTTTAACAAAGTTCTTTTTGTTGCACAGTGTTCTAGGTTCGCCAAGGAGAGTGTCTATAAATATATATATGTCTGACTCTGATTGTCTGTATGTATGTTTGTATGTAAAACCTTAATTTAAAAAACACTTTCGGGACAGAAATAAAACTGATTAAATTTAAAAAAAAAAACGGCTATAAAAAGGTATTTCCAACAGTACACTGCTCATAGGCAACAGAAATGTTTCTTCAAGCGGTTGGTTTCCTTTTCTTGGTGGCTTTGGGACCCGTCCTGGCGGCTTCCCAAGGCATTGAGTCCTACGAGAACTATTACAACGAGATCCATGTGGACGACGACCAGGCGGAGGCCAAGACCCGCAATGCCTTGCAATCACCGCTCCAACGTTGGCCGGGCAACAAGATATACTACCGGATCTCGGAGGACTATAGCGAGCAGGAGGTGGCCAATGTCCGTACGGCTATGGCGAGTTTTGGTGAACAAACCTGTGTGCAATTCGAGGAATTCGAGGGCTCTCCGCCCGGGGGAAAGCGCTATGTGACCTTCAAAAAGTCACCGAATATGTGCGGCACCCGTGTGGGCTATCAGCCGTTATCCTTCGGCTCCCACGATGTCCTTTTGAACGAGAGATGCCTCACCATGCCGGCTGTAATCCAGCACGAAACTCTTCACCTGATGGGACTCTTCCACGAACAAAGTCGTCCCGATCGCGATGAGTACGTGGTCATCGACTACGATAACATTCCGCGGAAGTACTGGTCACAATTCATGGCCCAGGATCGCACCACCACGTTCAATGTTCCCTATGACTATGAGAGTGTCATGCACTATTCGAAGAACGCCTTTGCCAAGGATCCGTCGAAGCCAACAATTCGGGCCTTAATCAATGGTGAGGCCGTGGAGAGGGAAATGGGCCAGGTGCGGGGACCTTCAGAGGGCGATTGGGCCAAGATTCGCATAATGTACAAGTGCTAGATGGGGGTTTGCGAGGACTATGATTGGTAATTAAAATATGTGGCTTACTGAAATGTAATCTTTTAATGGGTGATATGTGGTATGCTTTTAGGAGGATATTTTCATAGCTTTAAAATTCATATTTTTCTCTAAGAAAAGTGCTTACTTTTCATGCTCCAATTTGTAAAGAAACGGACTGAAATGTTTTTCTTCCATTACATTTCCATCGGATGTCGGAAAATCCTCAACCTTCTGCTTCTTTTAATTCAGTTACCATTTATCGGCATTTATTTTATGGACTCACTCTCCCCCACCCCTCCTCAAAGGGAGGGAAGGCGTTTAATGCCAATCGTTCAGGGCCAGTTAGCTGGGAAAGGCTCTTGAATAAAAAAGACCAGAACCCAAAACGAATGCATTTGATTTCGCCGAAGTGCAAGTGTAAGTGTCAGTTAACTTCGCAGACAGACGAAGGAGCCGAGCCGCTGAGGCAGGAAGATGGGACTTTTGAATGCCCAAGAATGGCCGTGGAATGGATTGGGCAGTCGGCCAGCATACAATCCAAATCCCAGGCACTTAATGTGCACTAAGTGCTTAAGCAGGCCGAGTGTCTGGGCCTGCCTATTTGAACTGTCTCACCCTGCTCCCCTTTTCATTCTTATTTTTCTTTCTAGCACCACCCACCTTAACAGAATCTCCACAAAAGTGTTGCCAGGTTTATAGGGTAGGAATCTATTTAACGTAAAGGAAACAACAAAATATTTAATAATACGCTATTGCATTATTGCTTAAATTTTAAAGAAAATTTTCTATATAAAGATGGGTTACTTTTAAGCGTAAAAATAAAAAAACAAAGTCTCTTGGCGCCAAAACCTAGAAAATTTAAGGAAGACATTTTCTATAAATATATATAAATCTTTCGAAAATATTATATTTTTTACATGAGTTTACATGAGTATATTTTATAAGCTAGCACACACCTTTTTTATTGTTAAGTCCTTGTCTTATTTATGTTATTTTTTTATGGTTATTTTTAGATAAAACTTCTTAGAATAGAAATTGAATTTATTTATTTATTTGAACCTATTTACCTAATCAATTATTTTTACATAGTCCCAAAGTTAACCAAGACGAATACCTGACATTGACCTTTTAAACTTGGTCTTTCACCCTTTTAAATATTTAAAGTATTAGGTTTTATTTTGCGACATTTTAAAAAGGTGTCTGTGCGTGGGTTTCCGGTTTATTGTTTGAAATGAAAACCAAATGTTTGGCAAACACAGGATATGGGAAATATTAAAGTTAAGTGATATTATTTTAAATTTTAAAATAGCATGAGATAATTAAGTATACATTTTTAGGCACTTCTGTAAAGTTTTAATTGTTTGTTTAAATAAAATTAAATTTTAATAAAATGGCTCAAAGGGAAGTCTTAATATTTAAATTTCTCAAAAACTAATTAAGTATTTTACATTGCGTATTCAGAATAATTTAAACAATAAAATTTTAAAGTGAAAAAGTATTTTAATAATATTTAAAGCCCCATTTAGAAGGACAAATTCTTTAAAGGATGTCAACAAATGGTCGTAGAATGCTGCGCCTAAGAGAGTGGAATACTTAAGAGAGGACCTACTGGCTCTCGGGAAGTTCGAAAAAGAAGTTCGGGAGTGAGAGAGTAACGACTGGAAGCGTGCTCGCAGGACGAATGTATTTGGCCCCACTGTGCTAGGCGAAAAAGCTCGCTCTCTCGCGCGACGAGAGAAAGGGGAAAACGGGAGCTTTGGCTTTGGAGCTCGCTTTTCCGTCCGATTCCGTTCGTGTGGCTTTCAGTGTATTCAGCGCAGTCGTCTCGTTCGGTTCGTTTTGCACGGTGGAAAGCGGCGGAAAGTCCTGTTCGGAGGACATCCTCAATATACCACACAAACACACATACACGCGCCCTCAGAGCAACACACACACGCACGAACGGGTGCGGTAGTCGAAAGTAAAAGTTGTTCAATGTGCAATAACGGTAAATAATAAATGAGCCAATGTGAGATATACGCACGCAATGTGAAAAAAAGGATAAATATATGTATATATATACATATAAGAGGGAAAAAGCATACGGAAAATGGAGCCATGCGTGCCAGGATGCAAAATCAAATATGCAACACTCCAGTGAAATATGAAAAACCGAAGAATGTGTGCCAAAGTGCCAGCGATCCGTGAATACTTAAATACCAAACTAAAATACCAAACTAGAAAGGACCTCAAGTGCATCTGCGCCAGCTGATCCCCAAGCTCAGCTCTCCACCTGCCAAGGCCACACGTCGGATGTGGAATATACATAAAATAAAATACAAATTATATCCAAAATACAACAATAATAATAATAATTTTAATAAATAAATACTATTTATAAATTCCTGATTATAGATAGAAATTTGAGTATTAAAATATTTAATTGAAATAAAATTAGATTAATTTTCCCAGTGCACAAAAAATATTATTCAACTTTGTTTTCCTCAAGTTTCCTTTTTGGTGGCAAAGGTCGCCCTTTTACAGAGACCAAGAATTTAAGAAATAATTATGGAAATATTTGTGTTTTCCTTTTAAATTTCGCGGAAAATGTTGCGATTTTTCCCTTTTGAACTTTTTTTTTTTTTCGTTGCCCTTCGCGGTTCCCTTTGGGACCATAAATTAGGGTCGCATTTTGCTTTACCAGAAATATTTGCATAAAAAAAAGGGGAGAGGCGAGAAATGGCTTAAACACAGGAATCACACGGCTGAGATATCCTTGATATACGTTAAAAAAGGTCCAAAATCAAATTATTTCTGCAGACTTTTTCGTGTGAGATAAGCTCAATATTAAAGTCCCTTTTATCAGGCAGATACAAAAAAAAAGAATTGAGTGAATAAAAGTAAAGAAAGAAAATTTGAGCCCCAAAACTTTTGATTAAACTTTAATTCAGTTAAAATTCAATTAATCAACAAAGCAAAACCACAAGAGGACAAAAAAAAAAGGACGAAGCGGTAAGGTAAGCCCGATTAATTTTATGAGCTAATTATCCGATAATTTCTTATTTTATTGTCTAGTTAACGCCGATAATCGTGTAATGGCACCCGAATAGCGTTCGGGAAAAAGGCAGGAAAAATCCACACAATTGTGTCATTGTTCGGTCGGGGAAATTGAGTGGTTTTGGGCGGTGGTCTGAGTGGGTGGGTGGAAGCAACGGGTGGTCCTGCTGTTGTATTTGTTTATTGTTTCATCATTGTTGTTGTTCCAGTGTGCTGTGGTCAGCGGTTGGTCAGCGAAAGTGGTGGCTTTCGGCAAGGATGGGCCAACGATTGTCAACTCAATTTAATTATGAAAATTCCAAGAATCGTGCTGGGTATGGACACACGTGCCTAAACACACACAGGTGGGCGTCGGCTTCGGCTTCCGAAAGGATTGAGATACATTCACTTTTGGATTATGCTAATGACAAGGCTGAGTCCTGCTAATCAGAGTCCATGATGGACAGCGTATGATAAACATGTATTTTCAAGGTGGCTTTGAATGTTAATTAGGCTTAAAGGTTAAAGAGAAATCAAAAGTTAAATGGGGAGAGATTCAAAGGTATAGAGAAGGTAAATTAAAGTAGCTTAATTAGTTTTAGGTGTTTTGGATTAATATTCTTATATAGATTTAGGATTTCGTTTGTAAAACTAGGATTTTCCTTAAACTTTATTTAATATTTATTCAAAAGTTTGTTTCTCTTTAAGGTAGTTTCACAAGTTTGTTTTTATATATGTCTTCTATCTAGGTAGTCTCTCCAGGTAGTCTTCTCTAGGAAGTGATTGCAATACATCGATAACAATATCGAGTCCACAGTTTCTTAACGGTATTTACATTAGATTATTTATAAAATTTACACGTTAGACCTTTAGTACTAAGACAATGCTTGTAGCTGTAAACTAAAAACACTTCTATAGTTTTAATTCTAAATATATTCTTATCTTGTCTTATTGAATTCTTTCTATGCTACATAAATATCGTACTTACACCGACTTAGCCTCACCGATTATAGAATCAAAATATAAATCACAGAAATCACACTCTTAAAATACTTTTACCTTTTTCATTCACAATTCAAAACCATTATTTAGATTGCTTTAGAAAATATGTTTGGACACTCAGTTGCCCAGTTTGCCGTCACCTTTATTTGCAGCATAAAAAATAGAACAGCTTCTCTGACAAGTTAAATGGGTGCTTCTTTATGCAAAAACACACAAAAATGAAAAAAGGTGAAGATTTCATTTACCTCTTGCTTCGCCAAGGCCATGTCTTACGGCTGGAAAATTGAACTTTCTGCTCCAGAAAGTTACCCAAATACATAAATTATTTTTATTGTACTTAACCTTTTTCGTTGCCTTGACTTTCCCCACACATTGTCTGCCCCAAATCAGCTTAAGTCCCCCCAAAGAAATTCATAAGCTTCCTTTAACATGCGAGCTTCATATATATATGGGAATATTTATAAAATGTTTGTGTGAGCAACCCAATTGCGGAGAGTTGCAAAAAAAAAAAATGAAATAAAGTGGGGCGCAAACAAAAGCCCTTTCAATTTATATATTAAACTTTATAAACCCAAAGCCAAAGAGTAAATAAACTCAAATATATTTGCATGACAGTCTGACAAAGCTGAAAAAAGAGCTTAATTTGCTTTTTTCCCGAAACTTCAATTAAATTTGTATAATAAATTTAAAAAAAATATATCTATATAATCATTTGGCTAACGATTACATTAGCAATCTAACCATGTAGTAAATTTTAAACATGTTTTCACTATTTTTTTTTTTTGTTCTCGCCTAGTTTGCATTATAATAAAATCCACTTTCTCTCAATTACATTTTACCGCTTAATATATTTTGAGGCCTTTTTAACCCCAAATTGCTCTCTGCTCGCGGTTGCCGTTTAATCAGCTTGCAATATATTAATTTTTTGCACTTTACCTTCAACACAAAATTTGAATATTTAATGCAAATGCCATACAAAGCACTCCATTGTGCTTACTTTACTATATTTATTCAATTTCAGTTTTTACGAAAATATGAACACAACTTTGAATGAATGAAATATTATGCAAATATTTAACAAATAGCAGGAAATCAAAAGCAAACAAAAGAAGAAAATTGTTAAGCGCAAAAATAATAATAGAGGTGAATGGCAATAGCAAGACATAATTAAAATACAAATATATATATGTATATGTTTGTATGGGTGTTAATCAAACATAATTACTCTGGTCATGCATATTTTATTAATCGGCTGGAATGCTGTCCCCATCGTGTCCCACTTTTGTTTGACGTGACAGCTGTCGCTTTAAATGTCGACGCATTGATGGCCCATCAAAGGACGAGTCGATGCTTCAATGGTCCTTGCCATGGGATAAACTCATCCCTCGGCCCTTCGGGGCTGTTGTTTGGGTGGCGGCTACTCACTTTTTAATGGAAATTATAATGAGACGTCGAGCTTTAATTATGCATGGCACTTGGACTTGGGTTCAGGGATACTGGGAGAAAAAACTGAATACAATTTTGATAGTATTTACGGTTGTTTTACATTATTTTACAATAAAAAATATATTTATATTATTAAAAGTTGGATTCTTCATATGCCAGGTAACTGATATCATATTAATGATTTATTAAAATAAATAAAAAAAATATTTAAAAAGATTTTATGAATAAAATTTGCAGTTTTTCAAGCTTAGGGTCAATTTTTAGTAATTTTTTTTCCTAAGATATCCCTTTTTTTTATAATTTTGCAACATTTTAGATGCTTTTAAGTTGCTGTTAAGATCGATTGCCATTATATATTTAAAAAATATATAAAAATTAATTTTTTTTAATTTTTTTTGTGTGAGAGTTAGTTAAAGTAGGGGCTTGTGGGCGTTGGGTTAGCCGGCCACGCCCTGGCACTTACAACTTAATGCCCGGCCATCAGCGTGACGTGTTTAACCCTCGACGGACCTTGGCACTAATTAAAACTAACCACCGGCAGCAGCAGCCACACAAAAAATGCTTGAGAAAAAGGGAAAAATTACGGCAGGCAGGCATCACCTTGAAGCCAGGAGGAGCTTTTCCTATGCCACTTTTCGACAGGTCTCGTTCTCGTTCTGATTCTCGTTCTCGTTCTCCCCGCCACATCCATTGTTGACCGGGCAAAGTTTTGTGGCACATTTCCCTTGGATTTGCCACGCATTGACGCCAGGCTGGACCATGGATCTCCACGGAGGTGGAGGTGGATTCAGAGGCTGTGCTGCATATTTTGTCAAGCTCTGACATTGCACTTGATGACTTTTCCTACCCCTGTGGACCTCCGATCTCCGCCCCTGATGGACGAATGGAATTTTTTCGCAACTTTTAAAGTGCCATGGGTGGTGGTAGGTTGAAAAGTTTCAGCTCGGGGGAACTCGCAGCTCGACAGTTTTAAATGAAACTTTTGCTGTAACTTATACTGTGACGACGACGAGTCCTGTGCCCGGGTTTTGTTTCATTCTGCATTCCATTTTTTTATATTTTCGTCCGTTTCTCTCCTTTTGTTTAACGCTTTGTGCCCCATTATTTTGGATGCTGTCAGGGACATTGTATCTCTCGTTGTCGTTAGTTTGCAAAAATGAATAATGAAAGTTGTAAATAGGCATAATACGATCAGCGCTGGGAGACATTAGCGCAAAGTTTTTGTCGGAAAATGGAATGAAAGTGCTCTCCAGGGTCGTGTCCAAATGAATGCCGAATCGAGTGAAAAGTTATCTCTGCATTAGCGATGGAAAGAGGACCTGCGCTTTGCCGATCGTGAAAATTGAAAGGATTTATGGGAAAAGTTTCGAGCCGCAATAAGATTAATGTTCCCGAAAGTTCTAATATAATTTACGGCTTTTTAAAATATGTTTTCACATTTATTTGTAGTAAATGAGAGCAGTTTTGTTTGGGTTTACAAAGTTGCCAGGACATTATGCTATTTCCATATAAATTTTAAGGAACTTTAGACAATGTGTTGGGTTAGAAAATAAGTGAAGTTTGTTTATGAAGCTAAATTTCATGATATACATTCTGTTTTTCAATTAAAATATTTGTATTTCCATACATTTTCTACTTGAAACTCCATAATATTTTCAAGCTAATTAAACAAATGCACTGCCTTTTCTTTAGCCAATTCCCCTTGTTCCAATCATCTAAAGAATTTCCGAAAAGACAAAATTCCCAGCTGGACAATTCAGTTCCCTAACGTCTGCAAAAATTAGAAATTCCACAACTCTGCCTCGGGCGCATTTAATTTATTATTTGTTGGCTTTAATAAAAATCACATTACGATATTGCCAGCGCAGCCCGAATTTCTGCGAAAAAAAGGAAACAAAATAACAAGAAGCGAGGGGAGAAACTGTTGTCGCCAGTTACTGGAAACACATTCATAAAGCAAACAGAGCCAATCCGGCAAGACAGACAAGCCACGCGCATCCAGATAATATAATATGTATAGGAAAAGAATATACGTCCTTGTTTCAGGTGGAGAGGGCGGACAGGCAGTGGGTGGGCAAGGACAACAGCACGTGCCGGCGAACGAGGGGCACAAACACAAACGCACAAATTTCCATTTATTTTGACTTTGACGTTTGAATTTGTAATGAAATTCCAAACATTTTTAACGCCCCAAAACTGTTTTCCTCCTCAGGCAGCAGTCGGCAGGCTGAATCCCGGATGGCGGACAACGGCTAATGAAGATGAAGTGATAGCCAGCCGGAATTGTGTTCCAGTCGAAATTAAATAGAATATAAATCGCTGGGAAAATGGCGGTGATTTGTCAGCATCCATCGAGCGGAACCAATGCAAAGTAGTTAGTCGGCCCAACTAGAGTCACACTACGGAAAAGGGACACCTCCAAGGATATTCGCCCTTTGGCCTCCTTTTTTATTTGGCTGTGCGGCAATTTCACGCATCGCGACAGGATGATGATGATGGCAGGCGCTAATCAGGCCGCCACCAGCCACGCCCCTCAGTTATTCCGCAAACACATTTTCAAATAGGTTTCCCGAGGAGAACCAGCAAGGAGCACAGGAGCAGGGGGAGACGCCACGCCCACTCGCTCGCCAGTGAAATATTATGGCAACTTTTCAAATGGAAATGCGCCAGCAGCAGCAGCAGCAGCAGCAGCAGCGACAGCAACGAACGAATTTAAAGCAACGAGCCACATGCAAAGTTAGGCGGCAACGACAACAACGAGAGCTGGCGCCCTCGGACCCACCAGAAATCAGCGCACACTGCACCCGGCTCTGGCCAGGCTGCTGTCCCAGCTCCACCGCCGGAATCGGAGGCAATCCACTCACTAGCAGCAGCAGTAGCAGAAGCAGCAACACCAGCGGACTTAGTGGCACCATTGGCGCGCACTTGGACTGCAGCGGCTGCCAAAGAACGCTGATAATGCTCAGCATGCTCGTCGTTGTCATCGTCCTGATATCCGGCAATGGAGGTGAGTGATGCACTGAAAGAAAATTTTTGAAAAACATTTAAGCAAAGAGAGGAAAAATCTAAATTTATCCATGAGCCTTGAAGTTTCTGAAATATTGGCCACTTTTAGGGAGTTCAACCAGGAACTATTTTAGGTAGAATTTACTACCCTTCTTCTGTGATTTTAAAACTATTCCCATATTTTTTAAATTTCGCATGGGAGAAGAAACTTCAATATATAAACAGTGTGACTTTTGTGATTAAAAGTAAAAAAATATTGACTTTAGTTTTAATGTAAAGACTTAGAGATTACAGTTCTTAAAGAAAATAACTAAAAAAACATGTCAAGTTCTTTTTTAAAATAACAGAATACAAAAATTATTATATAAAATTATTAAAAAATATTAAAAGGAAAGAAAATAACTTAAAAATCAAATCAATTTATTATATGAAAAAATATATAATAATATATAAACTATTTATAATATTTGTTGAACTTTTTAATCCTGAAAAATCAAACAATTTTAAATGATAAAATATGAATAAATATTATACATTCTATAAGGAAATCAGCTTTACAGAAGAAATACAGACTTAAGTTAATTTGTCTGCCAAATAACATATTTTACAGATTATTATTATTTAAATGTATTATATTATGTCGATTTTAAAGACAAGATTTTACTAAATCTTTGAATTTTTAATGGGAAAATCTCCCTCAAAAATTAATATAAACCTCAATGTAGCCACTGATTTAAAAACTTTTCCATTTTCACTCGAAACTCGGGGAGAAGCTGCATTCTAAATAGTTTTTGCCTCTGCCTTAATTCCAGCAACAAATACTTGGCCTTTTTCCACAGGCCAAGCTCATTTTCCATTCCAATCACTTTTTTTTATGGCCAACAAACAGGGAAAAACGAAAACTTTAATCAAATTTTTGTGCTCCAGTTTCCTTTTTTGCTGTGTGCCTTGGGCCCCCCGCCCTTTGTCCCATACACAAAATTGCAATTGTTGCCAAATTGATTTGACCAATTTCATTTATTGATTTCGATTTTCGATATCATTCATTTTGGGCCGTTGTCATGCCCAAATGAGTCAGCAGAAAAACGCCAAGCCAAGCCAGGCCCAAGAGCCGAGCCAAATCAAAGCGAGCCGGAAAATCGAGAGGGAAAATCTATCAGCATCGAGTAGCAGGAGCCGCCTCTTGGCTTACATAATTTTTCCTCCTTCGTGCCCGGACCCCTTCCTTTTCTTTATATTCTCCTTCTTTTTTCATTTTCCTCTCCCTGTTGTTGCGCCAGCCTTCTGGGCTGCGTTTTTAGGTTAGGTAATTAATTTTGTGTGCCTGAAAAGTCTTGGGAAATCAATGTTTTGGCCAGGCCAGGCCAGCAGCAACTCCCAGGCGATGTGGTGGAATGATGCTTCCACTTTGCTTTGTGGGTGTGCGGGTGTGCGATGTGTGTGTGTTTGGTTCCACCTGCCATTATTTGACTTTCATTTTTCATATGCCGTGCTCCGGCGCTTAATGACGGTCTGCCGGAATTCGGGCTTGGAATCAGAGTCGGAATGCCACTGGAGAGGATTGGCAACGAGTTGAGTCGTCATTAGGTCCTAATGAAGCACTAGATCCATAGATAAAGACCATGCCATAGCTTTGCTTATTCAAATTATTTTCCTCTCCCCGAAAATTCGAGACAGCGGTGATTTGACTTATGGATTTTTACAAAAGTTCTGCAAGATAAAATATGACCTTTTTGGTGATTTTAATATAATTATTCTTGGAAAAATAATAATTAATAGTGTTTGCATCTACATTTAAGAGAAATTAATAATTGTTCAAGAAATTATAGAGCTCTTAGTAATAACAAAGCCACTTCTAAGGCAGCAGAGTCTCTTTAAGACCAGTAGGCCTCAGGCTAATGTCCTTAAGGTTACATAAACTGACCTGTGCCGGCACTAAGCTCATCTATAATTCACTCAAGTTAACCATTGTTTTCTTTTCTTTCCATAAAATAAAACAGAAACAAAAACACAAAAAGAAAATGAAACAGAAAAAAAAATTATCCCGCGGCCATTGAAGCTTGTCCAAGGCCAACAAACCGTATTAACTTGCGGCTTAAATTACCGTTTGGCAATTCCTATAAGTCCTGCTCGCAATTCAAGAGAAAAATCACCTGCCAAAAGGTGAACAAGACGCCGCTGAGTATCCTCGATTTAATTCTGCTCAACTTTTACCCGAGACTGTAAAAGCTGCACAAACAATGGCCAAGGCTCCATGACAAATGGAAGCCTTTAAATACATATTTAAAAAAAATGTAAAATTCTTATGCGAAGCCATCGCGTGGACGGCACACACAAATGATTTTTAATTTTTTAAGTGAATTTAAAAATTTAAGCGTTAGCGTCGTTTCTCTTTTTTCTGCTGATGTTATTGCCAGCTCACCTTAGAAATTAGAGAGACAGTCAAACGCACGCCAGCGAGGGGGACGAGCTAAAAGTTTTGACATTTCAAATGTTTCTGACAACAACATCAACCGCAGAGGAGAGTTCCCCCCTCCGTTAATAATAACTGGGTGGGCGTAAAATTTGAGCAAGCCACAGAAGTCAGGCTTGGGTGGGGGTAGGGAGGCGGGAGACAGGCTCCTGGAACGGAACAAGGACGAAGCTACAGATGAGCAACAGGAAGAGCATGCCCTGCGGTCTACTTGCGCTCAAGTTGCTGACGTTGACGTCGACGTAACAAACCCGGACACAAGACATAGGACACGAGGCGCACAGGACACAGGACACGGGACGCAGGACATAAGACCCGGGACATGAGACATGAACACGGCAACAACTGCCAGTGAAAACAGCGACCCTGGCACATGACTTTCTGATTTCTGCAGGGCGCTTTTAAGCCACAACAGAAATGAAACCGAGAATAAAACAGGAATTTTGAAAAGGAAATTTAAAGTAAAGAATCTTGGATACCCTTTGAATACTAAATATTTTGATAATATAAATGTAATTCTTTTAATTAAACAGCCTTGTGCTTTTACATTGTGTTTTAACTTAAATTATATTTAAATTCCTTTCACAATTTTAACTCAAATTTGAACTGAAATAGTTACTTAGTGTTTAGGGTTATATAAATACTATATTATTATCTAGGAAAAATTAGAAACCTTTATAAAAGGAAAGTACTCTTACTTGAATTTTATAAAATAAAAATAAAATCCTTTGATATTTTATCTCTTACAATACAAAAACGATATGATGCTATAATTATTCTGCAAGTTAAAGTACCCTCTCCCCAAAAGGTACAACAAATATTCCGAAAATGAAGAAAAGAAAAGAAATATTTTCGTTGGTGGTCTAATTTATGTTTGGCAGCCAACAGTTGACGTTTCGGTCTTTTGTCCCAGGCAGTCAATTTATTTTAATTTCTAGCCAGAGGCGTTTTATTTATTATCATGTTTGCCCCCTGCCCCGCCCCCTAAGCGACCACCGCGCCCACACAACAGACAAGGGGTGGAGTCAAGTTATTAGCAACATTGTTTGGGTCTTGCCAATTGAAGGCAGCCGGCGGACCAAAGAGCACAGCCAAACTACTCCGAAACGCTTTGCTTTGCCTGTCAATAGCAGTTGGCTTAGGGAAGAGCGGAAAGGGGTGGAAAATCGTCAGGAAAAGCGAGGGCGGTCGGGATGGAAAGCTCTCTTGCTTTCTCTGCTGAAAGAGGGAAGGAAAGACGAAAACCGGAGCTCGAGCAGTGGAAGCTGGAGCAGATGATGAAGGATATTCGACTTATCTGGCAGGAACATGGCCAACGGGCTAAAGCTGATGCTCAGCTAATAGTTTGGGCAATAAACTGGAGGGGTTGCGGTAGATAGGGACAGTAACGTACACCAGAGAAAAGGCAGGCGAAAGGGAGCTTTGGGAGAAGCATGTGAACATGTGCATGGGTTTTCCTACAGGCGATGAGCCAAGTCGCGTTTTACGTGACCAGATCTTTGGTGGGTTTCTATATTTACATTTTTTAAGATTCTTAGAAGTTTTTAGAGACTTTAAAATATATCTAGAAGTTTGCCGAATTCTTTTAATAATCTGAAATAAACTTTTTATAGCCAAAAGATTTTAAAAATTATCTAAAATTTAAGTAAAAAGTATATATTTATTACTTATGTAACAACCCAGCAGGCAAAAAAAGTTTGTTTATGATATTAAAAACGATAGTTTGGCGGGCTTCAAGCGGACAAAACGTTCGATTCAGGCTCATTAACGATAATAAAGTTGCCATGCGTTTTGTGGCAGAAAATGCGATAATTTTCGAAATCCGAATAAGATTTCGATTGCGGACCTTTTACTACATCATTATCGCAATACTCGCGATACTCCTCCGTTTGCGCGTCCGTTTTTGAGCACTTAGCGAAACGAATCCGGAAAGTCCCATTCATTGTCCGTATTTAATATTTTTAGAGGATTTTTAGCACTAAGTCCGCCCTTTGTTTGCTGGGAAAGTGTTTTTCTACCAAAAATCATTGACTTTTCTGCCCAGTGACTTGTGTGTCACGGTCGCCACCAAGTCACTAGTACGTCCCTACCAGCATCACAGCCAGTAGTCGGTGGCCTGTTCAATGTCTACGACTCCGGGCGAGGGCCAGGCGACGTGCACAACATGTTTAATCTAATAAAGTCGCTAGCTAGCCAGTCTTGCCGGGTTAGCTGGCTCGGAACCATAAAACCGGCTGAGAGGAGAGTGTCATAAAAAGACGTTAGCTGCGACGTAATAAGCGTATCAAGTGCCCCGAGATATATGGCCGGGATATATGCGTGGGTCCGGGTGTATTTGTCGGCGCTTAGCTGCGAGTGGAGCTTAGTTTTTGGCCCAGACGCCCTGGCGTCCTCGTAGCTAAGTGATGGATAAATGCCGGATAAAAATTGCTCGTAACTACGACAACAACCAGTTTGCACACACACACGCAGCCGTGGGGCTGTGCCCGGAAAAACATGAAAATTTGATAAACGAAAAATTGCAAACAAACAAAAAAATGCGGGGAAAATGCTTTTTTTTTTTTGGGTAGAACAAAACAAAAAGTTGGATTTACCTTCAAGCCAGGCAAAACTTTGGTTGCCTTCCCAGAAAAAAATCAAAAAAATATGGAGGGGCAACAAAATACAACAGCAAAAAGTTGGGAAACGTGTGCTCCTGTGTG